>NC_138385.1:27520363-27622074 GCF_054177405.1 Leptonychotes weddellii
CCCATCACCAGGCTAACCCATCCTCCCACCCCCCTCCCCTCTAGAACCCTCAGTTTGTTTTTCAGAGTCCATCATCTCTCATGGTTTGTCTACCCCTCCGATTTCCCCCCCTTCATTCTTCCCCTCCTCAGAGCAGATATATTTTAAATAGATTGCAATGGGTTTAATTTACAGTAAAATAACCTATAAAAATTTATACACCAGATTTTAAGTGAACATTTATAAAGAAAGTACCCATCATGTCCTCGGTGCCTCTGCATTCAAGCATTATCTCCGCGGCCTCTGCTAAGGCCAATTTTGCCTCCCCTGACTTCTTCATCAACTGACCTGCCGAAATAAAACAGCTGAGGAGTGAGAAGATACGGCTGCTTACCCCACCAGGCACTGATAGTTTCAAACCCTTACACGTGTGTCACAGGGCAATCCTGAAAGGGCACACTGCTGAGAGTAAGCAAAACAAAATGCAACCACTTCAGGTGGTTGACCAGGACAACAAGCCCAAGTCAAATGGCATGTAAGAAGCAAAATGAGTTTGCCTTTCACCTATGGTGCATACCACAAGGATGGTAACTTTTTGAGGAATTGCTGATGTGTTTTACATAATAGATCATTTTACATTTCCACAAGCAATGTATAAGTGTTCCAATTTCTCCATATCCTCACCAACACTTGTTATATTCAATTTTTTGGTTGTTCTTTATTATAGCCATCCTACAAGGTATAACGTGGTATCTCATAGCAGTTTTGATGTGCATTTTTCTAAGGACTAATGATGTTAAGCATATTTTCATGTGATTTTTGGTCATTTATAAGATATTCTTTGGAGAAATGTCTATTCAAGTACTCCATTCATTTTTAAATTGGATTTGTTTGTCTTTTTATTGTTGTAAGAGGTCATTATATTCTGGATAATAGACCCTTACCAGGAATATGATTTGCAAATATTTACTCCCATTCTGTAGGTTGCTTTTTACTTTTATGATAGTATTCTTTGATGTACGAAGATTTTTAGCTATGAAATCCAATTTATTTTTTGTTGTTGTTGAATGTGCTTTTGTTGTCATATCTAAGAATCCATTGCCAAATAGAAGGATATGGAGATATACCCCCTATTTGAAGAGTTTTATAGTTTTTGCTTTTATATTTAGATCACTGATCCATATTGAGTTATTTTTTGTATATGGTGTGAGGTAGGGGTCAACCTCACTCATTGCATGTGGATATCGAGGCATCCCAGGAGCATGTGTTGAAAAGATTATTTTTCTCCATGAATAGTTTTGGCACCTTTGCTGAAAATCAATTGACAATAGATGTATGGGTTTATTTCTGGACTCTTGATTCTATTCCATTGTATCTTGTGCTTATTGTTATGCCAGTACCACACTTTTTTGATTACTGTAGATTTTTGACTAACTTTTGAAACCAGGAAATGGGAGTCCTTCAAATTTGCTTTTCTTTTTCAAGATTGTTTTGTCTATTGGGGGTTCCTTGCAATTCCTTATGAATTTTATGATCAGCCTCCCCATTTCTGCAAAAATTATTATTGGAATTTTGATAGGGATTGCACTGAATTCATAGATCATCTTGGGCAGTGTTGCCATCATAACAGTAAATCTTTAAATAAATTAAAATCGAAGACTTTTTATTTGTTTAGATTCTTTAATTTCTTTCAGCAATATTTTGTAGTTTTCAGGAAACAAGTCTTGCACTTCCCTAGTTGAATTGATTCCTAGTATTTTATACCTTTTGATGCTATCATAAATGAAAATTTTTTTTCAATTTCCTTCTTGCAATGTTCATTGCTAGTATATAGAAATATAACTATTCTGTGTGTGTGTGTGCATGTTGATCTTGTATCTTACAAATTTGCTGTATTCATTTACTAACCATAAGTAGCTTTTTTGGTGTGTGTGTGGTGGGGGGAGTTTTAGTATCTCTTTATATAAGATCATTCATCTGCAAATAGAGATAATTCTAATTCTTCCTTTCCAATTTGGATGCCTTTCATTTCTTTTTAGTGCCTAATTGCTCTAGCAAGCACTTCCACTACTATGTTGACTAGAAATGGTGAAAAGGGATATCATTGTTTTGTTCCTGATCTTAGAGTTAAAGCTTTCAGTTTTCACCATTGAATATAATGTCAGCTATGGGGTTTTTTCATAAATATCCTATATCACACTGAGAAAGTTCCCTTGTATTCCTAATTTGTTGAGTATTTCTATTATGAAAGACTGTTGGATTTTTCACACTTTTTCTGCATCAGTTGAGATCTTCATGTGATTTGTTTCCTTCACTTTGATAATGCAGTGTATTATATTAATTTATTTTTTGGTATGAAACCACCCTTAGATTCCTGGGATAAATCTCATTATTTCATGCTGCATAATCCACTTAATATGCTGCTGAATTCAGTTTGTTGGTATTTTGTTAAAGATACGTACATCCATATTCACAGGAAATATTGGGCTATATTTTTCTTGTGATGTTTTTATCTGGATTTGGTACAGGGCAACTCATAGATCTGATAAGGAGCTAATTTTGCCTCCCCTGACTTATATATTTGTCCAAATATCCAAAATATATAACAAATTCATACAATGCAATATCACAATGAGATTATCACCTCATACCTGTTAGGATGTCTATTATCAAAAAGACAAAAGTATTGATGAGAGTATAGATCCTCTAGTGAATTTCTTATTTCAGTTATTGCACTTTTCAACCCTAGAATTTATATCTGGTTTCTTTATTTAATCTTTTCTCTTTTTGTTAATATTATACCTACGTTAAAACATCATTGCTTTACTTTCTTTAATTATTTAGACATGATTCAGTTTAGTTCTTTGAATATATTCATAATAGATAATTTAAAGTCTTTGTATAGAAAGGCCAGCATCTGGGATAGTTTCTATTAACTGTTTTATTTTTCCTGTGTATGGAACCTACTTTCCTGTTTCTATGTGTGTCCCATAAATTTTTTTGTTGTTGAACACTGGACCTTTCTGATAATGTGGAAACTCTTGAAACCAGAGCTCACTCCCTTTTTGTTGTTTGTTATTATTTTTTCTTTGTTGTTTTTGCTACTCTTTGTTTAAATGACTTTTGGGGGGGCTAATCTTGTAAAGTGTGTATTCTTTGCTGTATGTGAGTTTGTGGTATGTGTTGTATGTAAGTTCTGTTTATATTTGATCAGCTAACAGTTGAGCTAAGAGTTCCTTAAATGTTTGGATCGGGTAAGTCTCCTAGTCTTTGCCAAGGGGCTCAGTATGTATTGGAACACACCTTCAATACTCAGCCAGCTAGTTTACAAGTCTGCACATCCTGCCTTGTGCAAGGCCTCAAGGTCAGCCAGGGATGAGAGACTGGCTTCCTCTCAGGTATTTCCTGAGCATGCACACAACTCTGCATGTGCATTGGCTTTCTGCATTGCCTGGAAATATTTCAGAGCTTTTCAAATTCCTCTATAAACATCTTTTTACCCTGCATTATTTTTCTAAGTTTTTTTGGTCAGCTTTTTATTGGTCGCAACAGTTATCGCTGCCTTAAGCAATTGTGATGTTGAACAATTGTCACTGATTGTTTTTGACAAACGCCAGGGAATAAGGTGGTTATGCAAAGTGAGCACTGAGTCAGGTCCTAATAATGACAACACACTGGGAGTGGGACTTTTTCAGGGAGCTATCAGACTGGTCAAACAGAGGCAAAACTCTCTAAATGAGAATGTTCTGAGAATGGGACTTTTTGAGGAGCTCTATACCCAGTCTGCCTGCTCCCGTAGCTGCAAACCTGCTGCTTTTCATAGTGGCCAATATTTGTGAGGCTTCTGATTTTTGAGGCTATTGCAGAGCTGCAAAGAGGAAGATGAGGAGCAAGTTAAGCTACAAGACCATAAGTCCTGCTTTTCTTACCAACAGTCAGCAGTTTTTCTTCAAATAAGCCATCATCAGATTGTGGCAAGTCTGGTTAATTTCCAGAGTTTTAAGAAAGTTAATTTTGACAATTTTGCCAGTGCTTTTATTGTTTTTATGGAGGGGTACCATTCACAGTGGCCTTTACTCCACCATCTGGAAGTTCAACGATGGCTCACATTTGTAGCAGTTATTATTCAGTGTTCTTGTGTGACCTGACTCTTCCAAACTCTGGTAATAAGCCTTATATTTTGCCCCACACCAGATCAAAAAGAGAAGATATTAATGTAACTGAAGTATTAAATATAGAATGTTAGTATAGTTACTAATACAACGGTCCTGTGAAAGATCTTTCTCTTTCACACACACATCTACTAAATACTATCCTTTGTATACTAAAACGATATTATTGATGCAACGCCAATAAAGCTTGTTAGTAGAGTAATAGTGATGAATCTGCCCTATTCATCCACACTTCCATATCCAGGCTCTTTGTGATAAATAAAACATAGTTGTCCAGAAACGGGATAAACTTAATTGACCTAATGAGAAGAGAACCCAAAACTTTGGCCTCCATTGCGTGGTGGTCCAAGTCCAACACTAACTTTGATGTTAGAGTGAACTCTGTTATTCCTGCAAAAATGAAGCATGGATAAAAGAAAAAAAATAATCTCCATTTGGACAAGGGTTTCAGCCTCCCCTAACAAATATGTGACAAAATTCTTAGCTTTCTTTCACATGGTTATGTTCTGATAAAAGAGGTAACAAAAAGAGAAGAAAACACACTTAACAAGTAATTGGCTATTGGAAAATTGAGAACTGACATTCAGAAGCTACGTACATTTTGGAAGATCATTCATTTGACAGATACCACTTAAAGGAATAAACTGGCATATTATTCTAGTTTCTTATAGACAAGAGGGAAAATTGCTTTTGTAATTAGATATTTACAAGTAGAGTCCCCTTAACTAAATTGCTTTTCAATCTTGCAATTTGGGGGAGGGTGGGATGCATCTTCTTTGGCTTAATAATGAAACAAATAAAAATGGGTCAATAAACCTCATTTGCACTTAGCTCTAGTTGTTGCAGCAGTTTTATTCTTCTTACCTCAGGATTGCAAAACCAGTTAAGATATGCTCTACACAAAATGATCCCTTACCTATGCATTTCTGTTACATTTCAGAATAGCTTACATAATTGGAAATATAGAAATAGTGGCACATATGTGCCATGGGGAAATTTAGAGACACGTTAAGCAACAAACTATGACATGCTATAAAGCAGTGCGTCTCAAACTTTTATATGCCTGCACATCACCTGGGGGAAACTCAAAACACAGATTCTGATACAGGAGTTCTGGGGTAAGGCCCAAGATTCTGCATTTCTAACAAGCTCCCATGAGAGGTTGATGCTGATGTTCCTTGGACCATATTTTTTGTGTACTGAGAAAGCGAATAAACCTGGGCTCTGGTTTTGACTCTATTATAATACATCATGTTTATTATTTTAATTTAATTTAATTTTTTTATTATTTTTATTTTTTTTTATTATATTTTTACAAATCATCTCAAATCCTTCCTGGGACTAGGAAAGACATTAAAAAATGGGAAAATACCAAATTATCAAAAGTATAAACAAAAACACATCTAATGAATAAAGTGAGACATGCTCACACAATTCAAAAACTGAGGAAATATGTCAAAATATCTGAAAGATAATACAGCCAGCTGATTTAAAAGTAGCACATACATTATCCAGGTTTGGATGGTGCTCTACAAAGAACACTGGATTAGGTATCAGGAATCCTGAGTTATAGCATGGGCTGTACCTTAACTTAACTAGCTCTATGTGTGAGACTTTAGGTAGTCCATTGGCCCCCATTTCCATGGGTCCAAAACAAAGGATTTGGAATAGTTGATTGCCAGAAGTTCTTTTGTAGTACTAACATTTTTTTCTCTGCTTCTTTTATGAAACACTTGGCCAACGTAGATGATTTTCTCTTCTTCAAAATCTCTTATCATTTTTCCCCAAATTTAGAAGATGCCGTAATTCCTTTAGGTTGAAGGCAAATTTAAGGTGGATAACTAAAGCCTGCCAAGTTTGCACTAGGCATCAGCCATGGCTGAACCCAATGGGCTTTCCTCCCTCTGAAAGAGAATCAGCCCAGCCGGACTTTACTTAAGGCCACAGTTCTAAGTGGAAGGTTTCAAAGGGCAATACCTGAGTTTAGAGGAAAATCTACCTCCACCACTTCCTTGGCTTCTCAGTTTGGATTGTTAATTACAGATGAAGTTTTCTGCCATTTATGCCCATGACAGGCCAACATATAGACCAACCAAAACCTTCCCAGACTTTCTCGGCAACTGCTACTATAAGGAGATCACTTGGTGGGTTTAGTGATAATGTATTTGTAGAACTGACTCTTCAGAAACTTCAGCAAAAAACTATCATACAAGCATAAAGGCATCCTTTCCTTCCAAGTATATTTGAGAAGCAGCAGAGCATTCTAGTTACAAGTAGGAAGTAGGGTTTGAATCTTCCTTCATGCCACTGTAGGACAATGGGACAAACTGACCTTTCCCTAGCTCAATTTCATCCTGTGTACAAAGTGTTTGCTTTGAGGATTAAATGAGGGAAAGCATGTCCTTGCTATTCTAAGTGTGGGCCACAGCACAGCAGTCCCGGCAACACCTGAGAGTTTTAGGACAGAATCTCTGGCCCCACCCCAGACTTAGTGAATCAGAACCCTTTAGGTTAAAAAAGATTCCCATATGCTAAACATTCAGCACAGGGCCTGCTTCCTAGTTAAGGATTCATTCATCAGAAGTCATTGCTAATAGGATTTTCTTCCTCAGTTTATCCTCACTACCATCCTGGGAGGTAAGCATACGCTATTTGTAGCTTGTCTGGCTCCCTGCTTTCATTACCAGAGCTTACCACTGGCCTCCCCAGCACCATAAGGCCATCTGTCTTTTTTTTTTTTTTTTTAAGATTTAATTCATTTATTTGACAGAGAGACACAGCGAGAGAGGGAACACAAGCAGGGGGAGTGGGAGAGGGAGAAGCAGGCTTCCTGCCAAGCAGGGAGCCCGATGTGGGGCTCGATCCCAGGACCCTGGGATCATGACCTGAGCCGAAGGCAGACACTTAACGACTGAGCCACCCAGGCGCCCTGCCATCTGTCTTTCTTCTGCTCTACGGC
The DNA here is from genome assembly GCF_054177405.1 of Leptonychotes weddellii. NCBI lineage: Eukaryota > Metazoa > Chordata > Mammalia > Carnivora > Phocidae > Leptonychotes > Leptonychotes weddellii. The sequence continues at coordinate 27,527,474 of NC_138385.1, forward strand.
CTCAACTCCTTTCCATCATTTCCAGTTTTTGAAGGTCTGATGGTCCATTTTAAGGAACACCACACTGCCCCACATACAGAGATTCTTTCTAGATTTTACACACTTACCACATATTTACTCTCTGGACTCAATCATTCTATGTTCCATTTTATATTTTAGTTATTTTTATATAGCTATTAACATGGGCTCTGAAGTTAAAACTTTGTCTTCACCACTTACTAGCTTTATAAACTTGGGAAAGTCACTTAACCTCTTTGAGCTTCTTATGTGAAATGCAAATGTGATAATGTAAGTAAAGCATGTCAGAGTAAGTGCACAACAAATAGCTCTTAATATTATCATTACTGTGTTGTTATTTTCATGATCACATGGTCCCTGTCACTTTATCCTTACAAAAACAAGAAAAGTAGTATTGCATCTATTTTCAGATAAAGAAATGTGAAGCAATAAGTCACCTAAAACCATACAGTTAATTTGTACAAAACCAAGTTTGATCTCGATCTACCTTCCCAACATATCACACTACTTCACACTTTATGCAACATGGAACGTTAGAAAAAATTCTGAGTCTGGGCATGAAGATAGGATAGAGAAAATCAAACGAGGGTATAACCAATTGTCAGTCTGGGGAAATGGCCACTGGTTTAATCCAAGTGTATCAAAATCAACTAAGCTACAGTCCAGATTACAAGCCTAAAATTAGATACCAGAGCATCATTCTAAATCAGTTATCCCCACAAGATCAACTTCAGGAGTAGTCCAGAGGCTACTGACTAAGCCAACAAAGCTTCTTTTCTCTTTGTCTTCCTTCCTTTTTTTTTTTTTTTTTGAGAGAGAGAGAGAGCATGAGTAGGAAGAGGGAGAGAGAGAGAGAATCTTAAGCAGGCTCCATGCCCAATGAGGAGCCTGACACAGGGCTCAATCCAATGACCCTGAAATCATGACCTGAGCCAAAATCAAGAGTTGGATGTTTAACCGACTGACCCACCCAGGCACCCCTCTTTGCCTTCCTAAGAGGACCCCATCCTTACTACTGGGCCCTTTGAATATGGTTAACCCTAGGAGGCAAGGTGAGTTAATGAAGGAAGAATTATTGGCAAATCCAAAGCACCTAATCCCTCTGCTCAGAATGGCTTTTAAAAATCCATGTAATGTGGATTAAAAGGGAAGGGCATCATGAACCAGGTGGAGCCAGGTTAAGTTCTGAACAGAATGGTCATTTGGTTCTTGAGAGACTAAAGGGCAAAAGGGAAGGAGAAGTGCTTGGAAAAGTGTTGGTAGTTGGATTGGTACCTCCCCAATGATCTCATTGCTAATGGCAGAGCACACTGATGCAGTTTCTTTGGAGAACAATTTTGCAATATGGATCAAGAGCCTTAGACTGTCTTTGACCCTATAATTCTACTTCAGGGAATATATCCTACAGAGATGATATTAAGTCTAGAGGTGGGGGGGGAGTTTTATCCTTAATAAAAGACCTATGATAAATCTGGCAATCTCGATAGCATGATTGATGAATGCGAAGCTTGAAAATGTTTTTCCTCTTCAGGCTCCAGTGGTCATGCTGGAAAAGGGACCTAATCTGGCAAGGACTTTACCACTCGTTATTTTTGTCACAGGAACATGAACTTCTGATTTTAACCTTTTACACGTGTCCTTCACACTAAGAAAGGCTGCCATCACTGAGGGATTAATTACATTATGAAAACCGTGGCTGCTGATTTTCTTACATATCAAGTACTGTTCAGCTGATTTATCTACTTCTTTATAAGGAAATCTGAAGCTGAAAAGTCCGCCGACTGTCCTACCCTCTGCAACTTCCTTCCATGGAATAGAGTATGGGCAGCATTGCCAAGTGAAAATCAACCAGCAATGTTATTCCAAAGCTATTTTGTCCTCGAGGAAAATAGATTTCAATGTAACTTTCAAGGAACATAGCTATTTCATAAAGCTTAAGTACCTCTAGAGTTCTTTTCCTGACTTAGATCTATCTACTTTCCACAGCAAGATTTAATGCAAATTCTCTGCTCACTTTACTTTGAATGCACATCTGAGTACACAGCACCTTCTCAGCTATTACTGAAAGGCCTGGGATTTCAAAAGTTAGGCGAGGATGAGTAGGTTTGGAAAGGCCAGAAAAAGTTGTACACTATCATGTCAATGGCCAAAGAATATTAGAGACTATTCTGAATTGGTAGTTTCAAAACAATAATCTCTTACCTTTGTTATCTGAGAATATCCTTGAGTTCTAGGACAGAATTGATTTTTAGTTGATCATCTGTTTATGTAATTAGTGTAATTATGCTTTATTACATAATTAGTGTAAGTGCATGTAATCAGCTATAACATATAATTACATAATTGAGTCATTGTAAAAAATCCTTGTGAAACTAAATATAATGCTTTGTACATCTGCAGAAGATGAATACTTTAATTTTTTAATTTAGATTAGTTAAAACGAGTTTTTGTTTGCTTGTGGAGTGGTTACCTTGTTCAAGTGTTAAGAAATGCCACATAGCATTTCAAAGACACCAGCATACTTTCAGTTCCCCATTTTCCAAATTTCACGATAAGAATCAGACTGTCCTCCAAACCTATTTTATGTGGTGGACACTAGATCATTTAAAAACAGCTGTCTATACAAACTCTGAGACCCTGAGGATGTTCAGGTGTGACACTAGATGACACTAAAAAAGAGGCAAATAATGATGCATTTAAAATCCCTTTACATAAAATTGTGTACCTCTGCCTACTGTGGAAAGTTGTCATTTTACAACTCAGAACACTGCATTGTAGTTCTTTGGGTTTTCAAAATAATGTAATGGAAAAGAAATTTATTGTGTTCTTTGCCTATAAGGAAGGTTTGAGATGGAAATTTTTCAATTGTACCCTGGCCCTCTTTTTTTTTTTTTTTTTTTTTGGTTCCAGTCTATATAAATGTGAATTAAATTGGTATTAACATGTAATGGCTAATTTTAATTTTTTTAATTAATCTTTCCTGATCTAAAGAAGAAGGCTGGGGGTGTGTGTGGGTGTACTTTTTGTAAAGGAAATAGGTTTCCAATCACTAAAATTATTCAAGCCAAGGTGCTTTCTGAGGACGTTTTAAATGGAATCCTTGTATGGAATTGTACATTCTACTAGGTGACCCGTGAAATCCCTTCCAAGTCTTGAATTCTGTGATGTCTGTTTTTAGAAATCCAGGCAAATGAGAAAGTCAGTTTAGTTATAATGAAGAGGAAAACATTACATTGTGAGGAACATGTCTGCCATCAAGCACAGATGACACTTCTAAACCCACTAGGAAAGCCAATAAGGGAGAGCAGAAGCCATGACCCCTAATATGCCACCAGATTATTTTGAGCTGAAGACAATCAAAGACTAACAGACTCAGGAAGAGTTGTAAAGTTGTTTGCTGTTTGTTGTTTTTAACCTGTCCCTTCACTGCCTAAGAGAATTTTAGATAGGGGGCCCCTACCAGGAAGAGAGCTAATACCAGAGACAACTTTTTTTTTTAAAGATTTTTTATTTATTTATTAGAGAGAGAGAGAGCACAAGCAGGGGGAGGGACAGAGGGAGAGGGAGAAGCAGGCTCCCCATTGAGCAGGGAGCCCGATGCGGGGCTTGATCCCAGGACCCTGACCTGAGCTGAAGGCAGATGCTTAGCCGACTGAGCCACCCAGGAGCCCCCAGAGACAACTTTTTAACATCAGAATGGATAAAGAAGATGTGGTCTATATACAATGGAATACTACTCAGCCATTAGAAAGGATGAACACCCAACTTTTACATCAACATGGATGGGACTGGAGGAGATTAGGCTAAGTGAAATAAGTCAAGCCGAGAAAGACAATTATCATATGGTTTCACTTATTTGTGGAACATAAGGAATAGCATGGAGGACATTAGGAGAAGGAAGGGAAAATTGAAGGGGGGGAATCAGAGGGGGGATGAACGGTGAGAGACTAGGGACTCTGCAAAACAAACTGAGGGTTTTAGAGGGGAGGGGGTGGGGGGATGTGTTAGCTTGGTGATGGGTATTAAGGAGGGCATGTACTGCATGGGGCACTGGGTGTTATATGAAAACAATGAATCATGGAACACTACATCAAAAACTAATGATGGTGACTAAATAACATAATAAAAAAAAAGAAAGAAAGAAAGAAACACTTGCCTATATGGTGTGGCACACATCTGTTTACGAAACATTTACTCTTTTTCATCTTCTTGTGAATTGCTTTCCATTTGAAGTCCCAGGCCCCTACCCCTTTCTCCTTAAGCTCAGTGTGGCATCTAAGCCTCAATGGCCTGACTGTCTGGAAGCCTCTCTTGTCTTTGTGGGGGTCCCATATGGACAAAATTAAATTTCTCTCCCGTTAATCCATCTTATGTCAATTGAATTATTAGCCCAGCCAAAGAACCTAGAAGGAAGAAGGGGGAAGTTTTCCTCCTGAATAAGGCAAAGATTATCTTGGCTTATTAAGTACAAATAACTGCAAACCCATATCGCTCTCTTATTTGTCCCAGGTCTGTTATTAGATGCTTTTACATGGGTTATCTCATTGAAGCTCCCCAAAACCTTGTGAGAAGGGTATTATTTCTATTTCATTGGTGTGTAAACGGACACTTTAAAATGTGGAATAGACAGAATCAGTGGAGCCAGGATTTCGGCCTCCACGTTTCTGAGTTCATTTCCTGGGCTCACAGTGACTCTCTCATACTGCTCTTCTCCCTAGACATTGGTCCCTTCCCCTGCCATCTAACTCCAGGGTGGAGGGCACTCCCACTATCCTCTACTGTCGGGTAAAAGGAAGCTGATAAACTCATTCACATAGTTCCATTTAAGCATTGCCTTTGATTTACATTGGTCTTCACCACGGTTTTTATTTTATTTTATTTTATTTTAATTATGTTATGTTAATCACCATACATTACATCATTAGTTTTTGATGTAGTGTTCCATGATTCATTGTTTGCGTATAGCACCCAGTGCTCCATTCAGTATGTGCCCTCTTTAATACCCATCACCAGGCTAACCCATCCCCCCCAACCCCCTCCCCTCTAGAACCCTCACCATGGTTTTTAATCCTGGCTGCATATTAGGTCACCAAGAGAACTTTTTAAGAATGCCAGTCCAGGGACGCCTGGAGGGCTCAGTTGGTTGAGCATCTGCCTTCAGCTTAGGTCATGTTCCCGGAGTCCTGGGATTGAGCCCCACATTGGGCTCCCTGCTCAGTGGGGAGTCTGCTTCTCCCTCTGCCCCTCAACCCGCTCGTGTTCTCTCTCTCTCTCTCACTTGCTTGCTCTCTGTCTCAAATAAAATACTTTTTAAAAAAAGAAGAAGAATGCCAGTCCAGAGGCCCCAGTCCGTATTAATTAAATTAGAATTGTGGAGGGTTGGACTTAGGCATCAGTATTATTGAAAACAACTGGCCTACAGAGTGAATTCCAAACACCAAATCCCTTTATGATTTGGACACTGGCTATTCTCTACTCGTGACATCACCCTGCCCACCCCAAACTCAGACTTACCTGCTATTGCCTGACAACCATACAGTTGTACACCTCAGTCCTTTAAAATTGCTCATGGTGTTCTCTTCGCCTGAAATGTCCTTCTGGCCTTCTTTATGTGGTTGTCTCATTCATCTTCAAGTGCCTTTTTACTTTTTTTTAAATTAATTAATTTAAAGAGAGAGAGAACGTGAGTGGGGGTGAAGAGGGAGAGAGAGAATCTCAAGCAGGCTCCATGCCCAGCTTGGAGCACAACTCAGGCTTGATCTCACTACCCTGAGATCATGACCTGAGCCAAAATCAGGAGTCAATGCTTAACTGACAGAGCCACTGAGGCACCCCCAAGTGCCTTTGTTTGTAGAAATTTTTTTAAAGATTATTTATTTTAGAGAGTGAGAATGAGAGAAAGTGGGGGGCAGAGGGAGAGAGAATCTCAAGCAGACTCCACACTGAGCACAGATCCCGATGTGGGGCTCGACCCCACGATCCTGAGATCACGACCTGATCTGAAACCAAGAGTTGGATGTCAACCAACTGAGCCACCCAGGTGCCCCCCACCAAGTGTCTTTTTAAAAGTTACTTCCCTGGCCTGTGAAATCTTTCTTAACACTTAATGTTGAATTAGTCAGTCTCTCCCTATCTGTCTCTCTGTTCACAGTAACACATACATCCAGTTCAACACTTCCCATTAGTGCTGTTCTGTCTTTTTCACTAGACTGTGTGTTCCTTGAGATCACAGATTGGGTAAACCCTACACCCACATGACTAACACAGTGTCTAACATATGGCAAGCTTCTCATTTTTCCCCCATTTTTAAGGAATGACCTCTGGCTATATTAAGTCATAATTTCTTTAAAAAAGTACTTATGTTTTTGAAGGTTTCTCTGCCCCAGAACAATTTTATTTAAAATGACGTGTGCACCCAAAGAACAAATAATCCAATCAAGAAACGGGCAGAAGACATGAACAGACATTTCTGCAAAGAAGACATCCAAATGGCCAACAGACACATGAAAAAGTGCTCAACATCACTCGGCATCAGGGAAATACAAATCAAGACCTCAATGAGATACCACCTCACACCAGTCAGGATGGCTAAAATTAACAAGTCAGGAAATGACAGATGTTGGCGAGGATGCAGAGAAAGGGGAACCTTCCTACACTCTTTGTGGGAATGCAAGCTGGTGCAGCCACTCTGGAAAAGAGTATGGAGGTTCCTCAAAAAGTTGAAAATAGAGCTACCCTATGACCCAGCAATTGCACTACTGGATATTTACCACAAAGATGGAAATGTAGTGATCTGAAGGGGCACGTGTACCCCAATGTTTATAGCAGCAATGTCCACAACAGCCAAACTAGATGTCCATCAACAGATGAATGGATAAAGAAGATGTGGTATATATATACAATGGAATATTATGTAGCCATCAAAAAAATGAAATCTTGCCATTTGCAATGACGTGGATGGAACTAGAGGGTAATATGCTAAGCGAAGTTAAGTCAATCAGAGAAAGACAAGTATCATATGATCTCACTGATATGAGGAATTTGAGAAACAAGGCAGAGGATCATAGAGGAAGGGAGGGAAAAATGAAACAAGACAAAACTAGAGAGGGAGACAAACCATAAGAGACTCTTAATCTCAGGACACAAACTGAGGGTTGCTGCAGTGGAGGGGGGTGGGAGGGATGGGGTGGCTGGGTGATGAACACTGGGGAGGGTATGTGCTATGGTGAGCTCTGTGATTTGTGTAAGACTGATGAATCACAGACCTGTACCCCTGAAACAAATAATACATTATATGTTAATAGAAAAAAATTTGTTTAAGTGATGTGTGCGCAGAGATGACTGCATTTAAAACAAAGAAATAGATCATTAATGGTGGAATTCCAGACATCAGCAGGGAAGATTTTTATCCTCAGAGTCTTATCCTATGATACCATTACCATGCATCATTATTCTCCTTAGGTGTAAATGTAAGACCAGGAGAAAATAGGCTCCTATGTCAGATTATGTCCCTTCTCAGCTCCAGCAGGTATGACATGACAAGCATGGATATCTTCTTCCAACTGGCTCAGTGCCCAGGTCTCCCCAAGTGCTTCCTCTTGTGCTTGTGACAAAGTCCAGGGGATCTTGCAAGCCTGATCGCACAGTGCAATCTCATCTCTCTTTTTGAAGGGCCATTAACAGTTGATAGGAGACAGGAGATCACCAAATAACAGTGCTAGGTGGTCACTGTCATTTCCCCACTGCTGTACACAATCCCGTTTGGCACAGATTACTGATCCCTGTATCCCCATTTCATATAAGGAAAGCAAATAGTGTTGGAGTCATTAGCTTTTACGGTTCTCAGGAACTTTCCACCTATATTTTCCATGAGGCATTTTCTACAGTGATACCCTATTATCATGTAGTAGGCTTTCCACGGCAGCCGGTCTTTCTGGTTTGGTTGTGTTATATACATATTTTGACAGAAGCAAACTTGAAAAGGATCCACAAGAAGCCCAGAAAGATCCCTGCTACTTCTGTGAAATGGATTGTGAGGGCATCAACGATAAAGCTAAATGAGAGGCGGGACAACATAGGGACAGTGAAGACAAGGTAGAATGGGAGACCAAATGTGACAGTTGGCATGTTTTGTGGCAAATTCTCTCAGCACACACTCACTAGCCTCTGTCATCCTCCTTCAAACACTAATCAGGCTTGAACTGTAACAGAAAGCAGCACCCCCCTGTAATCTGCAGGAGCCAGAAGAAATCTAGGACATACTAAGTCACCATTGGAGCCCAAGGATCCTGGGATGAAGGGGTAGTTCAAATACAGAATTTGCCTGAGGGAAGTGTTGAGGTTCACTCTGGAATAGACCTAGCCTGACCTTGGGGGATCCTGGGCCAATGGAAAACTCAAATGTACCTGCTTTCTGGGGGAGGATCTAGAGCCATGGCAATGTTTTCGAAAAACAAACAATCCTTAGGAATGATCACATACATTTTCAGGGCATCAGAGGTGAAGCCGGGCCTCAGAGTGAAGGAGAAATATCTCAGCCTAGCACAGAAGCCTGTCAGGAGGATACAAGCATTCCTGGGAGCCAAAACATAGCAGCACAATGACTTCAAAAGAATAGTAAGTGATGATAATCAAATTCTCTCAGTTTTATCCTCTGTTACCTGCCAGAAAAAGTCTCTGCAATCTTGCCCCAACACCAGAGAACTGGCAGAGGGAAGCGATTTCCTCAGAGCCAGTAGAAAAAGCCAAAACATTAGGACATGAGCATGAAAGTGGCGAGGCAATAAAGAGGGACAGAAAAACACACCATGGTTTTAAGGCTTCTGAGGAAACTGTGAGTACAAATGAGGGGGAAGACAGGGGTGGTAAGGGCTGGAGGCAGAACCGAGGTGCATGACGTGACTACAGGCCGCAAGCTATGAATCAAAGACAGTATAGTAGAGGTTTCATGTCAAACACTACTTTGGTTCAAAATAAAAATTAGGTTTACCTTTACTTTTCTCTAAAGATAAAACTAATAAAGACCATGGTTCAAAGCTGAAGCAGCGCAGAATGCTTACGGAAAAAAATTAACCCTGCTCCCTCCAAAACATGAAATCACCCCAAACTTAACTGCCTAGAGATGATCACTGCGAACATTTCAATGAACAGACTTTCCAACATCTCCATAAGCATGTATACAAAGCCATTAAACAAAAAGGGATTACCCTATACATGCTCTTTTATAACCTGATGTTTCCCTCAATAATGTTATGGATATTTTTTCTAGATCAGTAAACACTGATCATTTTATTTCTATTTTTTTAAAGATTTGTATTTGTTTATTTGACAGAGAGATACAGAGAGCCAGAGAGAACAAGTGGGGGGAGTGGCAGAGGGAGAGAGAGAAGCAGGCTCCCCCCTGAGCAGGGAGCCCAACAAGGGACTCGATCCCGGGACCCTGGGATCATGACCTGAGCTGAAGGCAGACGCTTAACCGACTGAGCCACCCAGGCGCCCCAATACTGATCATTTTAAATAGATATTATTTCACTGTGAGGATGTACCATAATTTATTTAACTAATCTCCTATTAAAGAATATTTAGGATGTTTCCTGTTCCTTACGTTAGAGAAAATTTCATGCCCCCATTATTCCTAATAAGAAACAAAGATCCATGAAACATAGTTTTACACTCATATTTGTGCACCTAATTCCTTCTTGGGAAAAGTGCACAAGTCCTGGGCCAAAGCTTATACACCTTAAATTTCTTTGTTACACCGTCAAACTGTTCCCTAGCCCCACCAGAAAGGTTACAGTAATTTATTCTCCTACTTCATTTATTTCGATCTGATGAGTTATTCATTGTATCATGGTTTTTTTTTTTTTTAAAGATTTTATTTATTTATTTGACAGAGAGAGACACAGCAAGAGAGGGAACACAAGCAGGGGGAGTGGGAGAGGGAGAAGCAGGCTCTCCATGGAGCAGGGAGCCCAATGCAGGGCTCCATCCCAGGACCCTGGGACCATGACCTGAGCCAAAGGCAGACGCTTAACGACTGAGCCACTCAGGTGCCCCATTGTATCATGTTTTTTGTTGGCACTCTTTTTCTTTCTAATGAACTGATCATAGTTCCATGAGTTTATTGATCATTCATCTGCACCATACAGATCGTGACAGTATAGAAAAGGGGTCAGCCCAGGTCATGGGCCAAAACCAGCCAGTGTGCCAAATCTGGCCTACCACCCTTTACGGGATGGCCTGCAAGCCAGAATGGTTTTTACGTTTTTTAATGGTTGGTCAAAGTATCCACAGAAGAATAACCTTATGACATGCGAAAATGATATGAAATTCAAATTTTATGTTCATAAGTCAAGTGTGATTGGAACACAGCCTCATGCCTTCTTTTACATCATGGGTCTGGCTGCCTTCTCATGACAACAGCAGAGTTGAATGGTTTTGACAGACTGGGGGGCCGGAAAGGCCTAAAGTATTTACTAACTGGTCCTCACAGGAAAAGTCTTGTGAACCTGTGGTACAGAGTAGCGATTAAAAGCACAGATTTTACTTAATTCTCTCTGCTTCTGTTTTTATTCATCTTTATCATGGAGAAAATAACAGTACTCAACCTAAAATGTTTTGAGGACAAGGTGAATTTAGCACCAAGAACAGCGCCTACTCTAAGTGCTATATAAATAGTAGCTATTACTTATATTCTTTTCAGTACAAATTCATCTTCTATATTTTGGCCTATCTTTCCTTGGTTGTCTATTAAATCAAAGAAGCTTTTGCATAGTAGAGATTTTAGCTCTTATCTATGATGTATTGTGATTTTTTTTGTCCCCAGATTGCTTATGATGGTGCCACCTTGAAGCTGATTCTAATTTACCCTAAGAAAGCATATATTCAATTTCCTACATTAATTCTAGTTGTAATTGCATAAAATATTAGTAAATATTATGTAATTAAATAAAATACTAGTAAACACTATGTAATTACATAAAATATTAGTAAAAAAAATTAGTAAATGAAATCATCTAGTCCAACTAATTTTTCCCAGTTATCCCCCTAAAATATCCAGAAGGAGTTGAGAATTCACCACCTCTTGGTGAACTGCAATCTTTTTCTGCTCCCAATTTTAATTCTTATGGCCTCAAATGACAAATCGAATCCCTCTTCCTTGTGTAAAATCTCCAGACACCGAGGAAATTGATATCCCTCTCACCTTTACCCTCTTTACCTTCTTCCACCAGCATGTCCATTCGTATCTTCATTTTTATATGCCAAACCCATTGAAGGCCCTCGAGTGATTTCCCTGTGACCTGGATTCACCAATTCCATTCGCCATTACAGTTTTTCCTCTTACAACAATACAATTTGTCATTATACCTTTTGTTTTGTGCCTTATTCTGCAACGTGAAAACATCAGGTTTAACACAGTCTTGCAATTAACTTCTAATACCTCATCATATATAACACTCTAGTAGGGCTTGGGGATTTCACAGCTCCAAATTCTAGAAGCCTGTCTCTTTTATTGATCCAAACCCTTTATATTTTAAATTGCTGGCTCCTGGGAATTATCCAGACATCAGCATAGCACACATTATGTAAAATGGGATCCAGAGGCTTTGCACAGAATATTAAATAAGTACTTGTGGGACCTTTGGCCTTCATATTCAGCACTGGGGTAAAAAGCATATTTATCACTGCCTCTAATAATTTGGGGCACAGACACACCTTCTCACGGTCATAATGATGCTTTGGTGCACACACAGCTAAAAATTTAGAACTGGGATGACATGGCGTCTTCATTTCCTATACGATCATATATATAAATAAATATATATAAATAAAACATATCAGAGCTGGGTTTATTTCCTTCCAGAATCTTCAAGCAGGCTAGCATGCATCTCCCAGTGGCCAACAAATCTAAGCCCTGACAGAGTACATTTCAGGCATAAAAATGTTATTTATCTTGACCAGTCATAAATAATATTTACCTAAATATATTAATAATTTTCCCCTGGCACCCAAATGGCATATGGAGTCACATTTGATTTTCATAAAGCTACAATTTCAGGTGGAGCCGGTCCAACAGTAAACAAGTTTGTGAAAAATAAAGTGACTTGGAGTAATGGTTGTTTTTTTCCCCCCTGATTACAATAAAATAAACATTGAATGCCCAGGCAGAAATATATAATTAGATATGTGACATAAAGCAAGGTCACCCACACAGTAAGAAAATAGTCTAAACCTCAAGTAAAATGTTTTGTTTTCTTGGTTTGTAAAATTTGGACACATTAGGCGTTCAACCCTTCCTAAAGACACATTATCACGCAGGCTGAATGCAAAATAAAATAGTGGCTTTTCAAAATAAGAAACGCTGCCATATTGGACACCTGGGGGGCTCAGTCGGTGAAGCGTCTGCCTTCGGCTGGGGTCATGATCCCGGGGTCCTGGGATCGAGCCCCGCCTTGAGCTCCCTGCTCAGCGGGGAGTCTGCTTCTCCCTCTCCCTCTCCCTCTGCCCCTCCACCCCGCTTGTATGTTCTCTCTCTCTCAAATAAATAAATAAAATCTTAAAAAAAATAAGAAACACTGCCATTGAGTCAGTCCCATGGTTCTGTCTATTATCAGTACAGGTCCCCACACTCTGTAGCCCTTGGCCCTTAGTGGTTTTCTGACACCTCTCCAAAACTGGACACCCGTTTGACTGGCACGATCGGAAGTACTTTCGCATGTGTGTATAAGGCTGTGCATACTTACTGGATACATGTCAAGGAGTCTGGGGATATGTATACACCTATGAAACTATCACCACCATCAAGGCTGTAAACATACCCATCATCCCCAATGTACCCAGGGGTTCTTCTTACCCCATGTTATTATTTTTTTCAGGAGAGCTTTTGATACTTTTCCTGTCTTACCATCAGATTAAGATAGTCTTGTGCCCGGTTCTAAAGCCTATATTTTTAAAAAGGCTTACATTAGAGAACACTTCATGTTCCTATGGTAAAAATGCACAACTCTCTCCCAGGGCAGGGCCTTCCTATCACCAACACAACCAGAGAGGTAATAGGGAGGATTTATGACCTTCCATTATGACCTCGATCTGGATAGTTAGTCCTGAGACGGGCCCTTCTTATCTCCTGTAAACTCTAAGCGCCTTGTTAACAACCTGCTGAAAATCCTGTTTGCATCCCTCCCATTTGTTAAGAATCGATAGATCAGACAAATACTCCCACATTAAGTAGATCCTACTTATAGACCGGGGGAAAAATGAGAAACACTTTAAAGGGATAGGACAGTACAGTTTACCGATAACAGCTCAGCTTAATGAAAATAGGAAAGTCTAGATGAACTATAATGTGACCCAATCTTAGGCAACAATGGGGAGGCTTTGCTAAACCCAGCAAGTTTGTATCTAGACTTGTGCTATCTGATGGGGGCTATACCATCGCTGATTCCAAACAAAGCTGTTCTCTTTACAGTTATGGGAACGGGGTTCCAGAGCAAGAACGGATCTTCTAGAAGATAAAGTAACATGTTGTCTTGTGCTTATGAGTTGAAAGTTGTAAAGTTTGACGCGCATGTGTGTGTGTAGATACACATAAAAAAACCGTATGTATATACACTGATTTGAGGCAATTCCCCACACATTCATCCTCCATCTCAATGAAAGTACAACATTGGTATCCTCCTCCCAAAGCAGGTGAGATGAATAATGTAAAAGCTGCGAGAAGAAAAACATCTTAAAAAATATCTTGTGCAAGGACGATTTGTAGGGGGAAAATAATCAGCTCTTTACGCCTGTAAACATAATAAAAACATCAGATTTTTTCAATTCAAGAACAGCTTCTCCAAAATAGTATACAGTTGACCCTTGAACAACATGGGTTTGAACTCGCAGGTCCACTTATACACATTTTTAAAAAAATAGATACAGTATTGTAAATGTATTTTCTCTTCCTTATGATTTTCTTAATAACATTTTCCTTTCTCTAGCTTACTTTATCGTAAGAAGACAGTATATCATACATATAACATAAAATACGTGTTTATCGTCCGTTCATGTTATCGGTAAGGGTTCTGGTCAACAATAGGCTATTAGATAAGTTTGAGGGGAGCCAAAAATTACACCAGGATGTTTGACTGTGTGGAGGTCAGCTCCCCTAACCCCTGCATTGTTCAGGGGTCAACTAGCATTTTGTTTTACACCTGAAGATAGGTGCCAAAAAATATTTGCAGTAAAAGTCCTTACAAATTCAGGGGCACCTGGGTGACTCAGTTGGTTGGGCGTCTGCCTTTGACTCAGGGCGTGATCTCAGGGTCCTGGGATTGAGTCCCACGTTGGGCTCCCCGCTTGGTGGGAGTCTGCTTCTCCCTCTCACTCTCCTTCTGTGCTCTCCCTCTCTCTCTCTCAAATAAATAAATAAAATCTTAAAAAAAAAAGCCCTTACAAATTCAAAAAGAACACCTCTGGTGATTACCTTCTGCCCTCTGCCAGTCCCTGTGTTCAGAGGAGATCAGGCTAAAATTCTTATTTTCTGGAAGAGATGGGCAATGTATCAATAGGAGAGGAGCGATGAGCATGCACATCCCCTTTTATTTCCCACCATGACGTGCTCATGGGAAAGAGAGCTCTGAGTGACCATCAGTTAAGTTCAAGACTGCCCACACCTGAATGCCCCTCAGAGTCACTTCGGAAGCTTATACTATATGTGTTCCCCAAATACACATTATGAGCCCCACCTCTACCTGCTGGATGAAACCACTGTTACCAGTTTAGTGAATATATGGTTACCAGTTTCTTGAGCATTTTATGAAAAAAACTCTGATATATATTCAAGCAAATATGTACATATATATCATTCTATTACAAAGAGAAACAAGCTATGCATACCATGTTGCACTTTGCTTTATCCACTTCCCATATTTTGAAAGTTTTGAAATTGTTCCAGATTATTACACAAAGAAATGATATATATGTATGTATATACATAGTTTCATGGATTTCATCATTTGGATAAGCAACAATGTATTTTAACAGTCTCCTGCTGGAAATTGAGATTTTCTTTCCTACTTTTTGTGATAACAAAACAATGCTACAGTGAATGTTCTCATATTTATGATATTTGCATGCATGCTAGGGTCTACATAGTATAAATTCCTAGAAATAGAATTTTCTGCTCAAGAGATATGTGAATTTTTTAATTTTAATATTGTCAAATACCCCTCCACAAAAAAAAATGTGCCAACTCTCACTAGGGATATGTAGAGTTTATAAAATCTCCCAGGTGATTCTAATTATCAGACAGGATTGGAGACCAGTATAGTGTAGAATATCAGCTAGGGTGATAAGTTTGGATTTGTAGACTGAATCCTTTGCGTATTTTTCTGTAAAGCCACTTCTATGAAGCTTCCCCTGTATCATCTAGCCTCATACCCCTCAAACTTTAAAGATGCATAGAAATCTTTGGGATTTAGAGAGGCAGAGAACTTGAGATTGCCTATTCTAACAAGCTCCTAGGTCAGGCTAAATCTGTTGGTCCACAATCCACACTTTCAGTAGCCACGTCCTAAGAGACTCCCGGTCAGTAACGTAAAAATTAACACTTAGATTGTATTGGTTAGTGCAGTGGTACCAAACATTAGTCTCAGGACCCCCCAGAGCTCTTTAAAGTATAAAAGCCTCCCAGAAGCTTTGTTTAGATGGGTTATCATTTGATATTTACCATGTTTGAAATTAAAATGACTTTTTAAAAATGGCTATTTCAGTTCAAGTGACAATAATAAACCCATTGTATGTGAACATAACTTATTTAGTGAAGAATGTTTCCAAAACTAAGAAAGTCAGTAAGAAGAGTGGCATTGTTTTATACTTTTAAAAATATTTTTTGATATCTGGTTTAATAGAACACAGCTAGATTCTTGTATATGTTTCTGTGGGCAATCTGCTGTGTATTGCACATCATACAGCCTCTGGAAAACCTCACGGTACACTCCTGAAAGATCAAGAGTGAAAAAAGAAAATAATATCTTGGTATGATAATGAAAATAGTATTGACCTTTCAGAGTCCCTGAAAGGTTCTTGGGAATCCCAGTGGGTCCCTAGCCCACACTGTGAGAACCACTAATTTAGTGTGCATTCCTGCTGTCATATCATAGACCACAGACTTAAGAATAGAGGCCCTATCTTCTTCTAGGTCTTCATTTCCATAGAGCTATCTCAGATGAAATGCTGAAACAATGATTCTTGATCTGCTGATTATGAGAATCTGACTGGGTAATATATTCTCATCCTCTTTCCTTTGCATGGGCAGTCATGAACTGGAGCATGGGGTTTATCAGTGGAGAGGGGCAATGAGCCTTGTTTCACTCACCTCCTCCATGAAGGAGGGTTCACAGTCAAAGACATGAAGCTCATCTATGAAGAAAATAGATCCATCATGGTATTGTTACTGAGCACTTCAATACTAAAAATAAACCTCTAAGTTAGGTAGAACAGCTGTTTTTATCCTCATTTTACAGATAATGAAACTGAGACTCAAACCCATTTGCCCAAATTTTCAAAGCTAGTAAGTGACTACTGAGCCAGGGTTGAGAAAATAGAATTCCACCTTGGATCATGAATGGGTTGAAGGAAGAGTTTAATGTATTTTATTGCATACTCTTTTTTGGTGTCATGGGATATTAATACCATTCAGGATTGAGAATATTTACAATAAGGTGTCTTTATGGTGATCAAACGTTTCCAGTTATTTGGGGGCATTCAATCACCTGCCAAAGCTGTTTATTGCCTGATGCTTGACAATGAACATTATCCTTCAAATCGCTTTCTGCTATAGAGCTGTTGCATAATTAGGTTTTCCAGGAAGTCTGTCTTAGTGTCATCATAATCTTCATTAGCTGAGTGAGTAATGACAGCTTTCTTCTGCTATCAGACAGATAGGTGGCTATCTCTCAATAAGCCTGCTATGTTACCTTCCAAAGGAAAAGGCCAGGGTGGCAATTCAGGAGCTCGGCATCCCCATGGAGAGCAAGGGCGATTTCTGTTTGGTAAGAGGAGGTAAGAGCGGGAAGGTATAGAGTCATCGAAGAGACTCTAGAAGCATGATCTAGAGTGCTGTCTCAATCCCAGCTTCAATTCCAAAAGCCTAAAAATTGGAACCAGGATCCTATTGCACTATTTCTGGGTAGATTATGGCTTGCTTTGGCCATGCTGAATATTTTAAGGTCTTAAAAGCTACAGTAAAAAATGTCGAGAGGCAGGGAGTGGAGTGCAGATCGGGATGCTCTTCTAAATATGCTTCAAAGCTCACTCCCAGGGTCTGTCAGTTACAAAGTCAAGATGAATACCATTAATGGCAAATACTGGTTCTACGCAATTCAGATTTCAGTTGTTATGTGAAGAATCCAATTAGAAGATCTAGTGGTTAATCTTAGACAAAATACATAGACTCAGGCTGTGTGAGTGAGTGAGAGAGAGATTTAAACCTCGCCACTTGGTATCATTGAGAAATCGCCCCTATTAAAAATTAATAAGCACTCTTTCCAGTTTCGAACATATTATTTTCATTTAGTTTAACCATAGTTAGGGATATAACAATAAAAAGAAATACTTGGGGGCGCCTGGGTGGCTCAGTTGGTTAAGCGACTGCCTTCGGCTCAGGTCATGATCCTGGAGTCCTGGGATCGAGTCCCACATCGGGCTCCCTGCTCGGCGGGGAGTCTGCTTCTCCCTCTGGCCCTCCCCCCCTCATGCTCTCTCTCTCTCAATCTCTCTCTCTCTCTCAAATAAATAAATAAAATCTTAAAAAAAAAAAAGAAATACTTGGGAAGAGATCAGCAGGACGTTTTTATTATATAATTCATCCGTAAAACATGGAGAATCATAAATGATACTCTAGTTTAAGAACTGATAACAATGAATCGCTGTGAGTATGCCTATGTTTTCCTTTACTGAGGATAAATCTTCTGGCTTATTAAAGAGTTCACTTTGCAATGAAATTGGTTCATATAAGGTTTTTGTACATAGACACAACAATTGTCTTTTTTTTTTTTGGTGATAGATATTCTCTTACTGATCTTTCTCTTAAGCTTCATATACTCAATGCTAGAAGTCTCCTATTATAAAATGGAGTTTGTACTTTACCCATTATGTTTTTTATTGGGTGGTGGGGGATTATGCATTCTGCTGAGTGGCAAAACACAGCAGATCCTTGAAAAATAATGTCGTCAGGTATGTGAAATAACTACCACTGGGGGATAATCTGCTTCGTCATTTAGAATCCAGTGCATAAATAAAACCAAGGGCCTTTTCTAGAGTTATTATGCAAAACAAAAAAATTCCACAATTTGTGAACCAAGCCATAGACAAGTAATCAATGCAAGATTTATGTAGCCTGCATAAAGCAGAAATCAGGCTAGAGGGAATAGAGATGATTCTATTTAACCATCATTAACGAACACAAAGAACTGTGAGAACTATGTTTTTATTTGATAGAATCTAATGAGATTCAAAGAAAATTGCCAGTTTACCTACAACACAGAAAACCAGACCTCAGAATCAAACCTCTAATACTGTCTCCGCTCTTGACTCTCTCTTCAAAAGAACAAGGCTATATTGCCAACAATGCTCACCAAATATTTCTGTCACCATCAATTGTCTCGAGGTCATGGTCTTTTAGTAAGTCAGTATTTATTGAGTGCTAAGCATGAGTAGATAGATCACTACTATACAGCTCAGTATAGTGGTTATAAAAAAGGGGGGGCTGGAGTCTTTGTCCTGATGCCTTTTATAATCAACGAGAAAGACAAACGAATGAAAACAATCATGCCAGAAATATATAAATGTATATATTACCACCCAGAGGGAGAAACTAGCCTGCTTCTAAACAAGATGGACTCTCGGTAAATTTCCAATCAGCACCTGGTGAAATGCAAAGGAATGTTGATTCGGAGCTCAATACCAAAACTGATTTTTGGTAGTACAAAATTTTAACTGACATCACGATCTAAGCCACTGAATAAAGGACTTTTATCTGCACCTGTATAAGTCATGTTTGGTAGCAGTTTGTGAATAGGCCACTTGAGAATGACTGCATTCTCTTTACGGATATGCCTCATTTTATTCCCCTTCGCTTTACTGCACTTTGCAGATACTGCATTTCTTACACATTGATGGTCCGTGGCAGCCCTGTGTGGAGCAAGTCTCTAGGCACCATTTTTCCAACAGCATTTGTGCACTTCACAGCTCTATGTCACATTTTGGTAACTTCTCGCCATACTTCAAACTTGTTCATTATTATATTTGTTATGGTCATCAGTGGCCAGTGATTACAACTTGCTGAAAGCTCAGATTAACATTTTTTAGCAATAAAGTATTTTTTAATGAAGGGATAGACATTGTTTTTTAAACCTAAAGCTACGATACACATAATAGGCTACAGGGTGGTGTAAACATCACTTTGATAAGCACTGGGAAGCCCAAAATTCACTTTTTGACTCACTTTAGGGCACTATTTACTGTATTGCAGTGGTCTGGAACCAAACCTGCAATATCTCTGAGGTAGGACTGTGTATTATTCAAGTACCTACTACGTAATAAACAATGAGATGTCCTTCCTCATAAATGAGCAAACCAGGAAGTAGGATGGAAGACATAAAATATTTGGACAAACCACAGGGCCCTCCAGTTCCAACATTATGGGGCTATATGTGATGTGAATATTTCTGCGCCAGTCTGAGAAGTTCTCAGAAAACATACAGATCAATATCCTTCAGCTCCATACAAAAAACTGGAGAGCATCTAACATGCCCAAGCTCTCTGCACATTGTTCCAGAATGTATGAAGATTAATAATTCCCAATCCCTGGTCTTGAGGAACTCAATTATACAAAGAATTCTACTTAGAAGCCCAATGTTCTTAGTAACATTAGCGAGGACCACCCAAGGTGCGATGGGGACCTTATAGGGAGAATCACAAGAACACATGATCTTGTGCTGAGGAGGTACTTTGGGAGAGAAGCAGGACTGGAGACTGACTTGGAGATGAATTGGATTTCAGAGCAGTATTGGCAAACTATAGAGGCAGGCAAGCCAAGGGTGAATTCAGGGACTAATGATTAGTTTATTTTGGCTGCAAAGGAATGGGGATGGAAGGAGCTAGCAAAGTACCTAGACAAACTGGCTGAATTAGGACCATTACTGTGGTGCTCTACTTTTACCCCAGTAGCCCCCGCCTGAAATGTTCCCCTTTCTTCTGAACTCGCCACTCTACTCAAATTCCTCCTCTTTCTTCAAAGAAAAAAAAAAAAGCTTAATTTTTCACTTCCTGAGGCTTCCTTTGACTACTCCAGCCTTTCTCTGATTAGTCATAGCATTTAATATGTATTATACAGTTTAGTACTTAATGAACCATTGTCTTGCATTGTGCATAGTCATGCCTGTTACACTGGCCATGAACGGGCCAAGTCTTTTCTGGCCAGCTCTTAGCACATCCAAGTAAAATAAGCTTAATCATTAAAGGTCAGGCCTACTTCTTCTAATTTGCTTCCTCTTATCAGAGGCAGGGTGTTCTTCCTGATTGTTCTGCTTCCCCCTGGAACCAAAGCAGTACAGTCAAAAGGGATATCGGCTCAGGGCTTAACACCACCTTCAAAACTGAGTTATCCACATGGTATCTGTACTTTTCCAGAATTTTCTGGATGCTCCCCCCTTTTTAAAAGATTTTATTTATTTATTTGAGATAGAGAGAGAACACAAACCGGGGGGGGGGGGTGGGAAACAGAGGGAAAGGGAGAAGCAGACTCTCTCCTGAAAAGGGAGCCCAACGTGGGGTTCCATCTAGGAACCCCATGATCATGAGTTGAGCCAAAGGCAGATGCTTAACTGACGGAGCCAGCCAGGTGCCCCAAGATGCTGCTCTTAACAGGCATCTCACCAGGTAGCCATACCAGATAACAAAAATAACGTCTTCACCATTACTCTGACTTTAATTTAATTTTATTTATTTATTTTTAAAGATTTTATTTATTTATTTTTAAAGATTTTATTTATTTATTTGAGAGAGAGAGAGAATGAGAGACAGAGAGCATGAGAGGGAGGAGGGTCAGAGGGAGAAGCAGACCCCCATTCTGACTTTAATTTTAATAACAACCCCAGATATTCACTGAGTGTTGGGCACGTGTCAAAATCTACGCCAGATGCTTCGGAGGTTTTACTTCACCTAGTTGCTGCAACAACCCAGCGAAACAGGCGCCTTTATTAATCCCATTTCAGAGATTAACAAACTGAGGTTCTCCACTTATTATGGTAGTCCCGAAGTTGGAAAAACTTTCTGACTTGAGGGCCCTTGCTCCTTATCTTCTATTCCACTGCCTCTCATTCAGAGGATAACTCCATCCAGTGCTTTTTAACATGCATAAAATTTTACAACCCATTAAATAAAATATGGCAGGCATCTGATTTGCATACATGAAAACTTTACACACACATGAGTCTCTTCTGAATGGCACTCTAGTTGCCCCTGTGGGAATGGCAACTTCTTCAAAATACCATGAGAGCTAATGTTCTTTTTCAAATATTCTCCTTACCAAGCCTTAGCTCAGAATGGTGCCGCCCTTCAGAGAAAGCTTGCTGATCCATCAACTCCCGCTAACACTTTCATTTGTTTGTTGTTGCTGCACACATCATCGCAACTTCTTAAGATAAAACTCTAAAACTACATATGTATATAGAGCATGACAAGGCTTGTACCAAGAGCTATAAAACGATTTCTTTGTTTGTGTAAAATAGAAACATGCATCCCCCATTAACCTCTTGGCTATGAAGACTAAAAGGTAGCTATTTGGGAGAGATGCATCTCATAAACTAAAGCTGGCATAAAATTCTGAGCATCATGGTGCCCTAAAAATAGCCAGGGAGCCATGGAACGTGTCCATTCAGAGTAAAGGAGGGTATTACACTTGACCCTTGAGCAACATGGGTTTGAACTTCTTGGGTCCACTTATACGCTGATTTTTTTCAATAAATACAGTATAGTGTTGTACATGTATTTTCTCTTCCTTATGATTTTCTTAATAACATTTTCATTTTTCTAGCTCACTTTATTGTAAGAAGATAGTATATAACACCTATAACATACAAAATATGTGTTAGTTGACTGTTTATGTTATCAGTAAGGCTTCTAGTCAATGGTAGGCTATTAGTAAAGTTTTTGGCAAGTCAAAAGTTAAATGTAGATTCTCAGCTGTGTGTGGGGGGTGTTCGACTCCCCCAATTCCTGCATTGTTCAAAGGTCAACTGTATTTTCCTGTGGCTGCTGTAAGAAATTTCCAGAAACTTGGTAGCTTATTAAAAACAAACAGAAATTTATTTCCTCATAGTTCCAGAGACCAGAAGTCCAAAATCAATTTCACTGGGCTGAAATCAAGGTGAGGCAGGGCCATATTCCTTCCGGAGGCTCTCAGGGAGAATCTTGCCTCCTCCAGCTTCTGGTGGCTGTTGGCATTCCCGACTTGTGGCCATGTCGCTCCAATCTCTGCCTCCGTGGTCACACTGTCTCCTCCTCTTCTGTCTGTCACTTCCCTCTACTTCTCTCTTATAAGGATACATGTGATTCTTTCACTGCTCACCCAGATAATCCAGGAAAATCTCTCCATCTCAAGATCCTTACTTTAATCACGTTGGCAAGGACGCTATTTCTAAATCAAATAGCACTTACAGGTTCTAAGTATTAGGATCTCATATCTTTGGGGGCCATTTTTCAACCTACCGCAGATAGAAAAATAGTCCAATCAAGCAGCTTGTGGATTTAACCATGTTTATACCAGTGATATGTTCTATTTGTTCAGACATCTTACTGTAAGAACAGTGACCTGCCTGCCTTCAGTTATTCCTCTCTTCCTACAGCCAAGCCTTCTCCACACTACACCCCATGTGGTCTTTCTGAAATACTTATTTCCATGGCTCCCCACTGCCTAAAGGAAAATAACATACAGGCCTGTTATGATGGCATGCGGGTACAAACTCCTCCTTCATCTGGCCCCAACTGTTTCCTCACTGGCCTCATCCTTCGTCATTGCCCCTACGTCTCAGTCATACTGAACTGGTCTTTGTTGCCTGAGAAAGTCATGCTCTTTCAAGCCTGGCTCTTCCTCAGCCTTTTATTTACTTTTTAAAAAGATTTGTATTTATTTATTTATTTTTAAGATTTTATTTATTTGAGAGAGCGTGAGAGACAGCATGAGCTAGGGGGAGAGGCAGATAGAGAGGGAGAGGCAGACTCCCCACTGAGCAGGGAGCCTGACACAGGGCTCGATCCCAGGACCCTGGGATCATGACCTGAGCTGAAGGCAGACGCTTAACCAACTGAGCCACCCAGGTGCTCCTCCTTTCGCCTTTTATACCCTTTCCTTCCTCACTTACTGAACCCATCACCTTCTTTTAGAACTCAACATAAAATCTAAATCTCCTCCTGTGTAAAGCACTTCCTCAAGGGAGAGTCTGATGTCCTTTCTTCTGTGTTTCCATAGTAAGTTGTGCAGACATTATCTTATAATTTATTGTATTTAATGATAAACATCTGTCTAACGTATATCATTGTATGCTATTTTATGAACTAGTCCAAGGACAAGGGTATTGTGGTAGGCTGAATAATGACTCCCCCGCAAAGATGTCCATGTCCTAATCTCCAGAATGTTCAAATATGTTGCCTGACTGGCAAAGGGACCTTGTAGATGTGCTTAAGGAGATGGACCTTGAGATGGGGAGATTATCCAAGTGAGACCAATCTAATTACAAGCAACCTTACCAGAACGAGACAGGAGGGTCAGGTGAACAGAGAAAGACGTAAAGATAGAAGCAGAGGTCGGGTAGGAGAGAAGATGCTATATGCTGCTAGCTTTGAAGATGAAGGAAGGGTCCATGAGCCAAGGAACACAGGTGACCTCTAGAAGCTGGGAAAGGCAAGAAAACAGATTCTCCCCTAGAGCCTCCAGAAGGAACACAGCCCTGCCAACACCTTGATATTTTTTTTCTAGAATTTCTGACCTCCAGAACTGCAAGATAATAAATCTATGTTGTTTGAAGTTACTAAGTTTGTAGGAATTTATTATAGCAGCAATAGACAGTGAACATAGGCATGGTCTCATATTCGCTCTGAATCCCAATCATAGTGCCTGGCACATAGTGGGTGGTCAATTTGTTTGCTGAATCCATAAACAAAAACAGTAATTGCTATATTGGTGAGGGATTCTACAAAGATAGTCAGAATTGTAGATGCTGACACCATTGTAGGGAAGAACATAATTTTACCCCCCCACACAAAAACTCTCCAACTCTTTACTCAGTGGCCTTCTGATTAGAATTCCAAAGGATGCTGAAAAATATTTCTGAAAAAGACATGGTTGAAGTGCCACTGTTGTTTCTACCTTTCCGCATCTCCATCCTAGGACTTAAGTACTCAGACCACAAAAACAGGAAAGACAACCAGCCTTTTTAGATTTTACCTTTATTGCTGTAAGTAAAAAGAAAAAAAGTAATGCATGCAGCAGTAAGAGTATAAAATACTCCCATATATCCCTTTATGATAATTTAGTGTGAAGAAAATAATAGAAAGCAGCACAAGGAACATTTCAAAGGCATCATTAGGATTTTTTTTTTCCTATAAAAATCCCATGGGTGACTAAGTTCCTCTGGGCACCTCTCCCACCCAAGCAGCAGGCTGCAGAATAAGTTTCAAAGATCACATCCAATGGTCCTCTCAAACAGAAAGCAGCAGTTTTCATCCACAACCTGGTACCATTCAAGGGATAAGGGGGCTCCAGTTTAGAATCCACAGCCTTGGCCTAAGCCCTGCCTTTTACCACTTGGCAGTGTCCATCTACCTCCAGTAAACCACTAGAGCTACATACACTCATCTCACCATTGAAGACCAAAACTATGGCCACAAATCTAATTACAAAGGTTATAGCTCCATTTGTCAGAAACTACATTCTTGGAGGTGGATATAACATAGGAAGTGAGAGTTTATTTGAAGCTCTCATAGAAGGATGTTCTAGCATAAAACTCTTATTAAATACTTATTAAACATCAAAACAACAGAAATATGAAATATGCATCTGGGAGTCTTAGAGAAGAGGCTAAGTAAGGGATAATTGGCTTACATTCAGATGCTGCCGGGGAGAAATATACTAAGGCAGGCTACTGGTCTTAAAAGACAAGGACAAAAGGCTGCAAGCTTCTCTGATGCCAGCTCCTAGCAGAAAGAAGATTCTAGGCTCTGCTGACAAGGAACCCATTCCCTGCTGGGGGCTGCATATTGGGAAGAGATCATAGGTTACCTTTTCCCAACTCTTCCCTTATACCAGTTCTCTAAGAAGACTCATTAGAGAGCCAGCAGGGGAGGTAGGCCTCATGAGACTGCAGGGGCCCCCATTACCCAAAATGTACCTCTTCATCTGCTTGCTGAGGCCTAGAATTCCTTTAACATGGAAAAGCTGTATAGGCCGCAAATGGAGCTAGGTGCCTTCAAATCTGAATGCCTGATTGAGGCAGCAAAGGAGTTACAATGTCTAATTAGCCACTCCAATCACCAAGGATTAAGTACCAGCACTGAAACCTTGGTCTAATAATGGAGAGGGGGAGAAGAGAGCAGGAAGCCCACTGGGCAGAGAAAAGGATGCAAGAAAAGGAGGCTACAGATGCGGCAAATTTGTAAGTACTTCTATGTATATCTTCTAGGTGGGAAATAGGAACTACAAAGAATTTTTTACATGGCTCACTGTGAAGACAAATGTGTACTGCTCTGCTCTGCATGTCGAATAAACTGTTGGGTGTATTTTCACATAAGTGGAGGGGAAAGAAAACAATATCCCTAAGGTTTGCTCTAGCCTTGGAGTAGAAAGTCATGCCTGAGAAATGTATCTAGTTCTGGTTAAAGAAAACCATCATTTCAAATTTCCATTTGTTCTTGGGGTTGCTGAAGATAAAGGTCTGAGGTAAATGACTCTTGTATGGAAATGTTCATTATTGGGTTTTTTTGTTTATGCAAACATAGGTCTAGTCTGGGACAAAACTTGAGAGTTAAAATGGAGGAGGAATTTGAGGGTCTGGTGCGGCATCTATGAGGAAGAACAAAACAAAGTTTGATTTTAGGAGCAAATCAGATACAAAGAAAGAGGTTTCTTGTTTGTCCCCCCCATTCTCAAACATCACCCTTTACAAAGAGGATCTATTAAACGAAGCATCCCTATTCTTTCATACGTGGGTAGGTAGTCTGGGGGCCCGACACTCAGCATAGTCTCAAGGTTTCATTTGCTCTCGATGAATACACAAGCTTGATTTTCCCCCCACTTGAATAGGGCATACATTCTTCCCTCTCTACTTTCGCACTCTTTTCTCTCTTTCTTCCTCATCTATCCACATGATCATTCAACAAATATTTATTAAGCATCTATTGTATGACAGGTCCCAGGCTAGGTACTGGAGGTCTGCATGTTTGAAGTTCACTGTCTAATGAAGGTCTAGTAAACATACTTTCTGAGGGCATTTGGAAAAGTTGCATTACATCACCTTAAAAGTGAATAGCCTTTGACCCAGAAACTGCATTTCATAACAAATAATAAGACAAGAATATTTAGTAAAGCATTTTTGTAGTGCTTGGAAAATAGGGAAAAATTAAATGTTGAACAATAGAGGATTGGTTATATTATGCAGTAATATATAAAATATTAAAAATTTTAAAATATAAACTAGTAATATTTAACTACATGGAGACATTTTAAAAATAAATTAAGTAGAAAAAACGAGATGCAATATCATATATATGGTATGATCAGAAATGCATATATAAATATACAAAGAGAAATAAGCAAAAATGGGAAAACTACATACAAAAATTCTATCAGTGGGACGCCTGGGTGGCTCAGTTGGTTAAGCGCCTGCCTTCGGCTCAGGTCATGACTCCAGGGTCCTGGGATCGAATCTCGCATTGGGCTCCCTGCTCAGCGAGGAGCCTGCTTCTCCCTCTCCTTCTGCAGCTCCCCCGCTTTTGCTCTCGCTCTCTGACAAATAAATAGAATCTTAAAAAAAAAAAACCCTATTAGTCTTTACATCTTTGAGTGGTGAGATTATGGGGAATGTTTTAAACTTTTCCACTATCGTATTTTGATTTCCTCAGATTTTATAAAATTATCTGTTATACTCTTAAAATAACTTTTAAAAAACAATTCTATGCCAAATAATTGCATTCTTTAGTCTTCTTAAGCTGAGTCTTCCTAATCAATTTTTTTTCATTAGTGGAATATCCAACAAACAGTAACAGGATTTTTAGGTGACCTGAAGGCTTTACAGGGACCCCAAATCAATAAAAATATGTAGTGTGAATGCAGCAAAAGCATAAAATATAGGGTCAAGATATAGTTGGGCTTCACTGCCTAATGAGGGATTGTTCTTCTGGGGAATGGGATATAGGATAATACAGGTGCCCACCAAGCAGAACTCATGTGAGGCTTTACTTAGACAATTACATGAAATGCATATGAAAATATAAAATGTCATATTGATAGTATCAGTATTGTTCTTCAATCATTAGGTAAGGACAAATGAACAAAATTTAACAATAATATCTGATGTCTAGGTTTGGAAGTCCTATTTAAGCATTATACAAAATCAACAACTCACGATTGAAAATATTTCCCCAGAGCAGTATTTGCAATAAAAAAAGGGTTAAAATCTTTACTATAAAAAAGACTTAAAAATCAATAAAATTTGAACACTTCAGAAGAGAAAGAGGCAGTTTTGCACAAGTAGTTTGTAAAAGAAATAGAAATGGGGAATGATAAATGAAAAGTGATTACAAAATCATCAGTAATCCAAAAAAAGAATATTAAAAAATGAAGATTTGTTTACTAAATTGGTAACATTTTAAATAAGAATGTAAAAAAATGGACATTATTAAAAACAGCTGTTTTTTTAATAGTTTGCAGGTTTTACTCAGAGCGTTTCTTAATTTTATAACGAGAAAATGTTTTCCTAAAAAATCACATCAACATACAATTTGAGTATAATGCAGTTATGCCCATACAATTTGAATATAATACAGTAATGCATATTTTATGTTAAAATCCTAAAAATTTTCATATATATATAATACAATTTTTTCACAAATCCAATCATGCTGAAAATGATGAAACATGCTTGAAGAAATCCCAAAGAAATTTATATATAAAATCAAATATAGAATAAAGCAAGCTGTAATAATTATCACTTTATGCATTATAAAAATATGTATGTGTATTATCAGTTGTACAAATAAATATCTTTTCTGATTGCACTTTCACATATTAATTTTCCCAAGAGTAAAGTTCATTTGTAATTATTCACCTAGCCTCCTCTTGCTATTACTGATGCCTGTCCAAGCCATTAAAATATAAATCAATATTTCACGGTGTTGATTTGAAAATGTATCCAGCCATATGCACTGCAAAATGCTTCTTTCCAGCTGAAATTATTTGAAAAATATTATCCTGAGACTTACTGATCACATCATTAGCCGTTTTCTAGGTTGCCTAAGAATTAGCTACTGTACTTTAGTTCTTGAACATGCTGGACTATTTCACAGTATACAACTGAAAGCCTACATATCCTACACAGCATTCTTTTTAAATTTAATTTAATGTATTTATTTGAAAGAGAGAGAACAAGCATGAGTAGGGGGAGGGGCAGAGGGAGAGGGAGAAGCAGACTCCCCGCTGAGCAGGGTGCCTGATGTGGGGCTCGATCCCAGGACCCCAAAATCATGACCTGAGCCAAAGGCAGATGCTTATAACCCACTGAGCCACCCAGGCGTCCCCCTACACAGCATTCTTGAAAGCGCCCTCAGGAGAAACTATCTCAAGACTGAGAGCTGGTACCCAGATTGGTTTCCTAATTTCTTTCCCGTAATGATAGTTATGATTTTCTAAAGATATCAAACTGGTGTCTACGATGGTTAGTTTGTTTCTAGCTTGTTTCTCTGTCTGAGACACAGCAGTGGCAGGTGGGCTCTCTCCACTCTGCCTCCTGCCAACATACCCCTGCCCTCACCAAAGGCACAGCGCTCTCCTCCTGTCAGTCCTTGATCTCCTGGCTGAAACCACCTACCAGTATGCCAGTTAGTGCCAACATGGCTGAGGGTGAACGTGCGCACACAGACTCACAGCAAAGAACTGGCAGAAAAAGTCAATGATTTGTTTTGAGGAGTATAGTCTAGATGTACTGCATTGAAGCACACTTTCGATTCAAACTCCGCTTCTTTGTCGGTTTAAAACCCCTCCTTCTAAATTAAAACGATTTCTCATCACAATAACATGGGATCGGGGCGCCTGGGTGGCTCAGATGGTTAAGCGTCTGCCTTCAGCTCAGGTCATGATCCCAGGGTCCTGGGATCGAGCCCCGCATTAGGCTCCCTGCTCTGCTGGAAGCTGCTTTTCCCTCTCCTGCTCCCCCTGCTTGTGTTCTCTCTCTGGCTGTCTCTCTCTCTGTCAAATAAATAAAATCTTAAAAAACAAACAAACAAACAACAATAACATGGGATCATATATCCAAGAACACCCTGATTAGATGGTCAACATTGTCATCTCGTTCTTGCCAACCTGCTAGTGTAATGAGTGAAGCCGGGCTTTGGATTAGCCACATGCATAAACCTCACCTATTCATATATGTATAGATAGAGTGCAAGGCACAAATTAGGGATGCAACAAATATTTTTATTTACGGACTTACAGACTCTCTGAGATATATATCATTACAGTCATCTTACAGCTGAGAAATATGAGGCACAGAGGGATTAAGTAATCTGCCCATGATCACATATTCAATATGTGGCTGAATTCAAAATTAAAATCGGGGCTACCTTAAAAATCCCTCTAGACTTTAATTCCTATGATCTGTTTATATGCCCTACAGTACCATTACATTTTGTGTATTGCAGGTGCTCAATAAAAGTTAACTGTCATCGGGCGCCTGGGTGGCTCAGTTGGTTAAGCGACTGCCTTCGGCTCGGGTCATGATCCTGGAGTCCCGGGATCGAGTCCCACGTCGGGCTCCCTGCTCAGCGGGGGGTCTGCTTCTCCCTCTGACCCTCCCCCCTCTCATGTGCTCTCTCTCTCTCTCATTCTCTCTGTCTCAAATAAATAAATAAAATCTTTAAAAAAAAAAAAGTTAACTGTCATCAAATTTATATGCACAAAAGGTGTTCAACATTATTAGTCATCAGAGAATTGATACCACCTCACACTCACTAGGATGTGTATAATCAAATAGACGAGTTTGGGAGAGCATATAGCAAGATTGGAAACCCTCACATACTGCTGGTATTAATGTAAAATGAGGCAGATGCTCTGAAAAACAGTCTGGCAGTTCTTCAAATTGTTAAACATACAGTTACCCTTTGACCCAGTGATTTCACTCCCCCCCCAAAATGAAATTTCACTCAAGAGAAATGAAAACAAAGTCTGCACAACTTGCACATGAATGTCTGTGGCAGTATTATTCAAAATAGCTAAAAAGTGGAATTGATCTAAATGTCTACCCCCTTTCATATCCGCCCAGGGATGCAAAAAAAAAAACAAAAAAAAATGTCTATCCCCCAATGACTAGATAACCAAAATATGGTATATCCATATAATAATGGATTATTATGTATTATTTCGTCACCAAAAGGAATGAAGTACTGATTCATGCTACAACATAGATTAAACCTAGAAAATAAGTGAAAGAAGCCAGACATAAAAAGGAAACATATAATAAGATTACATTTATAGAGGGGTGCCTGGGTGGCTCAGTTGGTTAAACGTCTGCCTTCAGCTCAGGTCATGGTCCCAGGGTCCTGGGATCTAGCCCCACATCGGGCTCCTTGCTCAGCGGGAAGCCTGCTTCTCCCTCTCCCTCTGCCCCTCCCTCTGCTTGTGCTTGCTCTCTCTCTCTGACAAATAAATAAATAAAATCTTTTAAAAAAGAGATTACATTTATAGGAAATGTCCAGAAGAAATAAATCTATGGAGACCAAAAGTAGATTAGCAGTTGCCTAGGGCTACGGTGGGTCTAGTGGTGGGGATGGGGAATGATGGGAATATTGGTGGATGAAGGCATAAGGGTACTGAGTTTCTTTTGTGGGTGATAAAAATGTTCTAAAATTGACCGTGGTGATGGTTGCACATATCTGTGAATATACCAAAAACTATCCCATTAAAATGGGTGAATTGTGGGGCACCTGGGTGGCTCAGTCATTAAGCGTCTGCCTTCGGCTCAGATCATGATCCCAGGGTCCTGGGATCGAGCCCCGCATCAGGCTCCCTGCTCGGCGGGAAACCTGCTTCTCCCTCTCCCACTCCCCCTGCTTGTGTTCCCTCTCTTCCTGTCTCTCTCTCTGTCAAATGAATAAATAAAATCTAAAAAAAAAAAAAAAATCCTTTAAAAAAAATGGGTGAATTGTATGGTATGTGAATTTTATCTCAGCAAATCAGTTATTTTTTTTAATAAAAAGTGTTAAAATACTGTGCATCTATGAGCACACAATGCATATACTTTGTGCATGTGTATGTATATGCATATTTGTGTCTATGTGTGTTAGTTTGAAACAAACCTTCATTTCAAAAGTTTGCTAAAGTCATTGTATTTTTGTACATTTTTAAAAAAAGTCTGAGGGCACTAAAAAGACAACTATTTATGTGGCAAGCCACCCAAAATGTATAGGTCAAAAAATTGCCCTCAAAAAGATTGATCGAGGGAAGAAATGAAAACACCATCTGCTAGGTACCTGATATGGGCCAAGCATCACACAGGCACTTTACACATGGGGTTTCCCTCGATAAATGTGTGATATAGTAAAAACAAACGATGGAAAGTGAGGCGAAAACATATTCCTCTAATACCTTTCAAGTACTGCAAAAGATAGTGTCTTATAGTAGATAAAGCACAGACTTTATGATCAGATCCTAGTTTAAAAACTCAGTTCTTCCATTAGTTAGCTGCAGAGGCACAGGCAAGTCACTTGAGCTCCAGGACTCCCACCTGTAAAACTAGAATGCTATAGTACTTCTTTTTTCTTTAAGATTTTATTTATTTGTCAGAGAGAGAGAGAGCACCAGCAGGGGGAACGGCAGGCAGAGGAAGAAGCAGGCTCCCCGCTGAGCAAGGAGCCTGATGTGGGACTCGATCCTAGGACCCTGGGATCATGACCTGAGCCGAAGGCAGATGCTTAACCCACTGAGCCACCCAGGCATCCCAGAATGCTAGTACTTCTGCTATTATGTTTGCTATAAGAATTAAATGGTAGTGTGTGTGTGTGTGTGTGTGTGTATGTGTGTGTGCTGGGGATGATGGTGGTGGCTTGGAATTTGATATTGTCTAGTACATGTGAGCTCTTTTGAACCCAGGTGGTATCTATAATATCACTGTCAGTATGACATTTTGTTTTTAATGACTACCTCACCTGAGCACACTTTTTGTGCTCCCAGCCTTCTTGGGATTATAAATTAAAATAAGGGAATCAGGGGCGCCTGGGTGGCTCAGTTGGTTAAGCGACTGCCTTCGGCTCAGGTCATGATCCTGGAGTCCCGGGATCCAGTCCAGCATCGGGCTCCCTGCTCGGCGGGGGGTCTGCTTCTCCCTCTGACCCTTCCCCTCTCATGCTCTCTGTCTCCCATTCTCTCTCTCAGATAAATAAATAAAATCTTTAAAAAAAAAAAATAAGGGAATCAAACAATAGAAGCAATTGTGTGATGAGTATCCCCCAAAACTTCTGCATCCTGGACAAATACCTTAAGCTAAAGACATTTGCTGCCCTTCCATCTCATCCATATTGCTCTACAAACTTTCTTTTCCTTTCTAAGCCACCTCTTACAAGGTAAAGCTGGAAATAATGGAATATTTGTGGATATTTACTTATCCTGGCCAGTAGATTGTACTTTGGGTTATAAATATGCACAGGAGATTCTCCATATATGTCATCAAGGGAATGCCTATTAAAACAACAATGAGATACCACCGCACACTTCTAAGAGTGGCCAAAATCTAGACCACTGACAACATCAGATGCTGGTGAGGATTTGGAGCAACAGGAACTCTCATTCAGAGCTGGTGAGAATGAAAAATGGTATTGCAACATTGGAAGACAGTTTGATGGTTTCTTATAAAACTAAACATACTCTTTTCATATGATCCAGCCATCATGCTCCTTGCTATTTACCCAAAGGAGTAAAAAATATGTCTATACAAACTTGTACACAGATGTTTATTGAAACTTTGTTCATAATTGCTAAAACTTGGAAGAAACCAGCATATCCTTTAGTAGGTAAATGGATAAATGAACTGTGGGACATCCAGACAATAAAATACTATTCAGCAGTAAAAAGAAAGGAGCTATCAAGTCATGGGAAGACATGGAGGAACCTTAAATGCATATTACTATGTAAAAGAAGCCCATTTGAAAAGGCTATATACCATAGCATTCCAACTATATGACATTTTAGAAAAGGCCTAACTACAGAGACAGTAAAAAGATCAGCGATTGCCAGGGAAAAAGGGGAAAGAGATGGATAGGCGGAGCACAGAGGATTTTTAGGGCAGTGAAAATACAGTTGACCCTTGAACAACAGGGGCTTGAATTATTTGGGTGCATTTATACACAGATTTTTCTATAAATATAGTACAGTTCTATAAATGTATTTTCTCTCCCTTATGATTTTCTTAATATTTTCTTTTCTCTAGCTTACTTTATTGTAAGAACACAGTATATAATACATGTGACATACAAAATATGTGTTAATTATTTATGTTATCTGTAGGCTTCCAGTCAACAGTGGGCTGTTAATCTTACCTAGTTAAGTTTGGGGGGAGTTGAAAGTTCTACAGATTTTCAACTCTGTAGGGTGTCAGTACCCCTAATCCCTGCCTATTCAAGGGCCAGTTGCATTCTGTGTGGTATTATATAGATGGAAATATGGCTCTATACATTTGTCCAAACCCACAGAATACGCAACACCAAGAGTGAACCCTAAGGTAAACTACAGACTCTGGGGTGATTACGTGTCAATATAGATTCGTCCCTGGTAAAAGTACCATTCTGGTGAGTGATGTTGATAATGGAGGAGGCAGGGAGTATATGGGAAATCTCTGCAACTTCCTCTCAATTTTGTTGTAAACTGAAAGTTGCTCTAAAAAATAATACTAAAGTATAAAAGAAAAATACGTAATATGGCCTCATTGAAATATTACCACAGCAAATGCTGAATACAGCAGACATTTTTCAAAAAGAGAGAAAAGGCAAAATCAGTTGCTTTTGTAACATAATTCCTATTGTTTCCTACTTCTAAATGAAAAAAATTGAGAATTTGCTCAACTGCAATTGGTTACAGTTTCCAGCCCTCCTAAGAATTATTATTACAATGAGATAACTGGTAAGGAAAGCAGTGAGGATGGGCAAAAAGTGTATTTCAAGATGAAATAAATTACTAAAAATCATCCTAGAAACAAAGATAGTAGACCAATGTGTCATAGAAGTTTTCCTGAAAAAATGTAACATTTCATCTTTATTCATAAAAGTAAACATCTTCTGGGGCACCTGGGTGGCTCAGTCATAAAGCATCTGCCTTCGGCTCAGGTCATGATCCCAGGGTCCTGGGATCAAGTCCTGCATCGGGCTCCCTGCTCTGCGGAAAGCCTGCTTCTCCCTCTCCCACTCCCCCTGCTTGTGTTCCCTCTCTCGCTGTCTCTCTCTGTCAAATAAATAAATAAAATCTTTTTTAAAAAAAGTAAACATCTTCTGCAAGAATCTTCTCAACAATCCAGCAGAGCAGATGTCTGACCACAGGGTCAACCAAAGAGCAGTATCAGGTAGGTGCTGGAAGTATGAATGTGACAGGTAAGGGAGTGGGCCAAGAAAATTAAGGGATTTGTTCAAGGTTTCACAGCTACACAATGGCAGAATTTGATTTCTAATCCTATGCCCTTCATCATTCACTGTATTTTTTAGCTGCAACTTTGGGTTCTCCTATATGTCGGAGGGACATATTCCTTTTCCTCACTCTAGGTTATAATCTATTCGGTCATCCTTGGAATTGCAAAATGTGCTACAGGGACTTTATGGGTCCCCCACTGTTGGCTTTCACACTTCCAAATATTCAAAACTATACCCATGAAATACATGAAGCAAATACATGAAGCAGAAACTGAAAGAATGAAAGAGACAATTTCACAATAATAATTGGAGAATTTAATAACCCCATTTTCAATAATAGAACTGGACCGAAGATAAACAAGAAAATAGAAGAATTAACACTATAAATTAACTAGACCTAAGAGACACCTATAGAACACTACACTTAACAAAAGGAGAATACACAGTCTCTAGAATAGACCATTCTACTCTCTGCTTCTTTGAGTTTGACTGTTTTAGATTCCACATATGAGCGAGATCATATGATATTTGTGTTTCTCTGTCTGGCTTATTTCATTTAGCATGTCCTCCAGCTCTAACCATGTTGTCACACATGGGAGGACTTCTTTTTTTAAAGGCTGAATACACACACACAAACACACACACACACACACCCCACATCCCATATCTTTATCCTTTCATCCATTGGTGGGCATTTATTTTGTTTCCGTATCTTGGCTATTGCAATAATGCTGTCATGAACGTGGGAGGGCAGATATCCCTTTGAGATAGTTGATTTCATTTTGCAGAAGTGGGATTGCTGGATCATATGGCAGTTCTATTTTCAATGTTTTGAGGTGTCTCCATACTTCCATATGGTTGTACCAATTTATATTCTTATCAACAGTGTAGAAATGTTCCCGTTTCTCCATATCCTCATCAATACTTGATATCTTTTGTCTTTTTGATAATAGTCATCCTAACAGGTGTGAGATAATGTCTTTGAGGTTTTGATTTGCATTTCCCTAGTGATTAGTGATGTTGAGTATCTTTTCATACACCTGTTGCCATTTGTGTATCTTTTTTAGAAAAAATACCTACTAAGGTCCTTTGCCCATTTTTAAATCAAGTTATGTATTTGTTTGCTATTGAGTAGTATGAATACTTTATCTATTTTGGATATTAATCACTTATCAGATAGATGGTTTACAAATGTTTTCTCCCATTCACTGTTGGTTGTTTCCTTTGCTGTGCAAAAGCTTTTTAATTTGATGCAGTCCCACTTGTCCATTTTTGCTTTTGTTGCCTGGGCTTCTGGTGTCCTATCCAGAAACAAAAAAACAAAAAAACTCAACACCCAGACCGATGTAAAGAAGCTTTTCCCCTATGTTTTCCTCAATTATTTTTATAGTTTCAAGTTTTATGTCTAAGTCTTTAATCCCTTAAGAGTTGATTTTGTGTATGGTGTGAGATAGGGTTCCAATTTCATTTTTTTTTGCATGTGGATATCCAGTTTTCCCAGCACCATTTATTAAAGAGACTATCCTTTCTCTATTGTGTGCTCTTGATATTCTTGTTGAAGATCAGTTTACTGTATATATGTGGATTTATTTTCTGGGTTCTCTTCTATTTCATTGGTCTGTATGTCTGTTTTTACGCCAGTACCATACCGTTTTGATTATGTAGCTTTTAATATATTTTGAAATCAGTAAGTGTTATGCCTTCAGCTTAGTTTTTCTTTCTAGACATTGCTTTGGTTATTTGTGTGTCTGTGGGGGGGGTTCCATATGAATTTTTAGGTTTTTTTTTTCTATTTCTGTAAACAATACCATTGAGATTTCAATAGGGATTGCATTGAATCTGTAGATCACTTTGGGTAATATGGACATTTTAACAATATTAGTGTTACAATGGTGTAGTCACTTTTGAAAATAGTTTGGCAGTTCTTTAAATGGTTAGACATAGAGTTATTATATAACCCAGTAATTCCATGCATATGCATGTACCCAAGAGAACTGAAAGCAAATGTCTCCAAAAAACTTGTAAAAAATGTTCATGGCAGCATTTTTTATAATAGTAAAAAAAGCAAAAATAGCCCAAATATACATCAATTAGTAAATAAACAAATTGTGATATATCCATACAATGTAGTATTTTCACCCATAAAAAGGAATAAAGTACTGATGCATATTACAACATGGGTGAACCTTGAAAACATGCTAAGTGAAAGAAGCCCGACACAAAAAGGCCACTTATTGTAGGAATCTATCTATTTGGAATTTCTAGAATAGACAAGTCCAAAAAGTAGATTAATGATTCTAGAGGGCTGGTGGGGGAGCAGGGAATGCGGAATGTCTGCTAATGGGTATAGAGTTTCTTTTTGGAGTGATCAAATTTTCTGGAATTAGTGGTGATGGTTGTACAACCCTGTGAATATACAATACAGTATTTAAAAAGAATAGATTGTAAAAATGATTTTGTAAATTCTTACATCAGTTGTCTAAAATCAAATTGTTACTGCTTTTCATGGTTTTCATGTTTTTAATAGGTGAACATAGCAATGTGTACTTTAAAATGGGGACAAGAATCAGGGCCCTTGGCTGGCTTAGTCAGTAGAGCATGTGACTCTGGATCTTAGGGTTGTGAGAGTGAGCCCCACACTGGTCATAGAGTTTATTTATTTATTTTTTTTTTAAAGATTTTTTATTTATTTATTTGAGAGAGAGAATGAGATAGAGAGAGAGAGCATGAGACGGGGGAGGGTCAGAGGGAGAAGCAGACCCCCTGCCGAGCAAGGAGCCC
This sequence comes from Leptonychotes weddellii, assembly GCF_054177405.1. Lineage (NCBI taxonomy): Eukaryota > Metazoa > Chordata > Mammalia > Carnivora > Phocidae > Leptonychotes > Leptonychotes weddellii. The sequence goes on from NC_138385.1 coordinate 27,565,196, forward strand.
GATATGGGACTCGATCCCGGGACTCCAGGATCATGACCTGAGCTGAAGGCAGTCGCGCAACCAACTGAGCCACCCAGGCGCCCCGGTCATAGAGTTTATTTTAAAAAATAATTAAAAAATGAAATGGAGACAAGAATCAATTTAGATTCTTGTGGCAAATGCCCTGCCTTCAGAAATTTTGACAATTTAAATAAATCTGATACTTCTGATTCTGAATCATGTCAGTTTCTCCTTGAAAAAAAATAATATTTGGGCCTTTTCATCCTATTAATCCTTGAAAATAATGGCAAAGCTTTTCCTTGATAGATTCTGTCATGGAAAAGAATCCTGGGAATATCTCCTAATAAAGGCTACCGACGGGCAAACAGGTAATAGACCCAAAAATATTGTAATTTGACATGAATAAACATTTCTCAAATTTATTCCTAAGCAATATTATTTAAAAGTGCTCCTCATGGGGCGCCTGGGTGACTCAGTTGGTTAAGCGACTGCCTTCGGCTCAGGTCATGATCCTGGAGTCCCGGGATCGAGTCCCGCATCGGGCTCCCTGCTCGGCAGGGAGTCTGCTTCTCCCTCTGACCCTCCTCCCTCTCATGCTCTCTGTCTCTCATTCTCTGTGTCTCAAATAAATAAATAAATAAATAAATCTTAAAAAAAAAAAAAGTGCTCCTCAGAAAAAGATTCCATGGTCAAAAAGGTTTGGAAAGCACTGCTTATCCTTTTTCCTGAAGATAATACGATGCATATTAAAGGTCTGTGAAGTAATGAAGTAGTTTGTTAAATTTTTAAACCCAGATTTTGCTAAACATATTTGATCAATAAACTCTATTCCAGACTTTTCTGAAGATCTTCCATTACTTCATTGGCACAGACTATACTTCGAGAAACATTGATTGAGCAATTAATACATTTTACAAATAACACAAGCTCTTTGATAACATGTAGACATAACCCTTAGACTATTTTTAAATTACTGATGCCTTGCCACAAGGATGGCTACAATAAACCTAGCTAGAATACTTGCATCTGTAACTATGAAAGTAGGAAGAAGGAGGCTCATGTGAGCTAGGTTCCAGGGTAGCTCCAGAGTAGGAGGAAATGCTGGATTTCATTAGCTCTCTTTATTTAAGGACTTAATCCCCAAAGAATTTTCCAGTGGAAAGTAGAGCTTTCATTAGAAACCCTGTCAAGAATACAGCTGAAGGTAGAATACACTCCTCTCAGTCCAGAAATAATAATAGCCCCCAAAATAGAACATTTGTGGGTGTATCAAGAGACTAACAATCTAGATGTGGAAAACTGAAGGAAATAGCAACTTGCAGAAAAAGGATGTCTTTTTCTCTCCTCCTTCCTTTTACCAGCCCTTAGGAGGAAAATGTCCAAAACTTGCATCTAGAGATCCCACGGATTGCACTGGGGGCAAAGATTTCCATAGAGCCAGTAGGCCACAGTTTATCTTACAAAACATAGAACCAACTTCAGCTGAATTTTAAGAATAGACAACTAACACTGATTAGTAGGAAAAAAAATGTCAAACAGATGACCTCTGTGTGGACTGACGAAGTAAAGAATGGCCTGACTTTCAGAAAGCTGGTGACACTATTCTAGTAAATTCTGATCTCATTTGTCCTTTATTTGACCAGCTAAATCAGATTTCACTCTAGATCCAAGGGCTGTCCTGTTTGATGTTTCAAAAGAGTATTCAACATATGCCATTGTTTCTTCTTTTTTGGAATATTGTGAATGGGATAAACTTGACCTTGTCTAATTTTGTAGTTTATCTTTGTAAAACAGAAGAAAAATGTGACGTAAGGAAAGATCTTTTGCTTTAATAAGCCATTTAATAGAACAACAAAAACTCTGTGCCAATATTTTATCTGCATGTATAGCCAAAAAAATTGTATTTCCTTATTTTATAATTTACAATAGTAGTTATACTTGTTACCAATAATTATATTTTAATGAATTTTAATAAGTATGTTTCCATTCTGAGAGATATTCAAGACACTTTCAAACTATGGTTTCCCTTCTAGATGATTCTCATATTTAAGAGTTTGGATTTAACAAGAACACTGTTCCTGTTAAAGGAACTTCAGGCCTCTGGGAGGTAAGGGAAGTGCATGCCAATGAAGAAGAGGTCTTCCTTTCTAGTGTTTGATTAATCATATGAGGTAAGTAGCTTCCACTCTACCTGTGTATAAAGCTAACCCTACCAATGACATATAACAATAGCCTTTTAAAGTTGAAAGAATGTTCTGATTAGGGAAAAACACATAATTTTTTTAAAAGATTTTATTTATTTATTTATTTGAGAGAGAGAGAGACAGAGATAGCGAGAGAGAGAGAGAGCACAGGCAGGGAGGAGAGGGAGAAGCAGACTCCCTGCTGAGCAGGGAGCCTGATGCAGGGCTCAATCCCAGGACCCTGGGATCATGACCTGAGCCGAAGGCAGACGCTTAACGACTGAGCCCCCCAGGCACCCAGCAGCTACCTCTACTTAACAATATCTGCACAGGGCCTAACCTCAAGACATTATAACTGAACCCATCAGGTGGAATAAAATATATACAGCTTCCATAAGCATATACATTTGTTGTATGCAAAGTAAATTATAAATATTATATCAATTTAACTCTATAAAGCGTAGGTGGCCTGCAAAGCCAGGAAGTTAACATGAGTAAGTGGGCCAGCTGTAAGAAAACAAGAGTGGTAGAAATTGGAAAATTAGGGAATACAAGCTCACTCTAGATAGGGCAGCTATCACTCATCTAACACAGGTTGTTGTCATGTGGGAATGCAAATATGGGTGTGTCAGCTCTGAGTTTTCAAAAGAAGATGGAAATTCGGATTTGTATTAGAACTTTTCAATTTCTAAATCACCTGGCATCTCTAAATCAAATGTGGCCCATCGCTGGCCAATTTGAATCCTCTCTTGTGAGCTACCTCCAACCCTCCTCTGTAGGATATTAGTGGAAATAAAGCAATCTGAAGTGGTTAGGGCAGGGTCTCTCCCAGTTCTCATCTGGATTATGTTCTTCTGTTGACCTTATTTGGTATTTCCTTTTTTTGGTTTTGTTTTTTGTTTTATTGAAGTTATTAGTTTCAGGTGTACAACAGAGGGATTTGACAATGTACATTATGAAATGATCACAATAAGTGTGGTTACCATATGTCACCATAAAAGTTATTAGATTATTGACTATATTCTCTATGCTGTACTTTTATCCCCATGACTTATTTTATAACTGGAAATTTGTATCTCTCAATCCCCCTCACCTACTTTACCCACCCCCAACCCCTTACCCCTCCCCTCCAACAACCACCAGTTTGTTCTTTGCATTTGTGAGTTTGTGCTTTCTTTTTATTTGTTAGGGATTTTTTTGTGGTATTTCTATGGCCATATCCTGTGTTAATTTAGATCCAATGAGTTCACATCATACATGCCACTTCTCATATCAGTCAATATATATTACTTAATATTAATAACTAACACTAATCTTTGGATCTGCTGTTGCTCAAAGTTCAGCCTTTTAAAACTTAAAACCTTATCTTGTACTATAAAGAAAACAGGTGCATATCTATTGTTCTAGCTATTTCCTTTCCTATTTACTACTGTTCAGTGTGCTCAGTGCTGAAATGCAGGGAGTGCCATGACCTCAGAAAAACATTGTTTCTGCTAATGGCTTCTGCAAAATAGCTTTCGGAACTGCAGTGAGATGAATTTTATAACTTCCTTGACTGTAGGGAGAGAAAAGAATGTCTTTCAGGTTAAGTCCTATCTGGAAGACTTTGCTCCCTGAAATCCTTACTGTTGTGGTGCTTTCCTGTTTTTCACTATCAGTAGTTGAAATTAAAAGGAGTTAGGTGACTGTATTCTTACTTGTGATGCACCTACTATATAACTCTATCATAGTCCTTATGGTCCATCTGCTGCACTAAAGTATGAGTGCTTAGGGACACTGCATTCATTTCAATATGCATAATGTCAAGCACAGTGCCTGGCACAGAGTAGATGCTCACTGAATATTTGTTGAATGGATGGGTACGTCCATCTTGTACAGACATTTTCCACCAGTAAGTTAAATCAGAACTATCTGGTATTAATGAAATCTGAAAACCATGCCAGACAGTATCCTTATATGTGACCCAGAGATCCCCAATCAAGACTTTGCAGATATTTTAGTTTTGAAGAAGATCTCAAAGTGAAGCAAATATTCCCCAGAGCTCTGGTAAGCTGAATCATGAACCCTTAAAGATGTCCATGCTCTAATCCCCAAAACCTGTGACTATAAATGGTTACTTTACATGGCAAAAGGGACTTTGCAGATGTGATTAAGGTTGCAAACCTTCAGATGGGGAGCTTATCCTGGATTATCCGAGTATGACTAATGTAATCACATGAGTCCTTAAATGTAGAGAAGTTTTCCCAGCTGTGTTTAGAGACAGATGTGATGATGGAAGGAGGTCAGAGAGATGCAACATTGCTGGCTTGAAGATGGAGGAAGAGGATCATGAGCCAAGGAATGTAGATGGTCTGTAGAAGCCTTCTAGAACCTTCAGAAGGAACACAGCCATGGTGACACCTTGATTTTAGTTCAGTGAGACCCATGCTAGATTTCTAATCTACAGAGCTATAACATAATAAATTTGTGTTGTTTTAAGACACTAAGTTTGTGGTGATATCTATCTATCATCTATCTATCTATTATGGTGATTTTTTTAAACAGCAGCAATAGGAAACTAATATAAGAACAAAACCAGTTGGCATATTAAGAAGTTTCTGGAAATACATTTCTAGATTTAATTTTTCCTTTATTGAACATCTGTTAACTGTTAGAAAAAAAGGTTCCTTGGGCCAAACTAGAATATGCCTTAATGGCAGCAACATTCAGTGGAATACTTTATAAGCATCCTGTTTCTCTTTAACAACATCCATTTCATAGAGTATGGTGATGAACATGAAAAAATTGAGGACTGTAACATGATCCAGCTGGCTGGGAGTACACGCCCTTCAGATGGTCCTGTTAACATTGGTATTTACAAACCCTTCTAACAAAGTCTCCTATAATAGGGGCTATGGCAGGAATTGCTAAGAGGTGAGTCCATTTTTTTAAAAGTATATTATGTCAAATTCTAGGACTAAAAAAAGGCACAATTGGCCAGATATTTTTCCTTATTTACAGAAGACTCTCTCTGAGCTTCCAAAATGGGTTCTCTCCTTCTGTCCTGGGGAATGGGATTGTCCAAGTGGCACTCCAACATCCTCACCCATAATGTCTCAAGAGAGAGTTTGTATATGAAAACACACTGAAACTATAAATTGCTATATACATGTAAAGGACTGTATCACTGCCAAGGTCCCTTCAGTCTATTCATGGTCCTCTTCAAGGCTCTGGCCACACCTAGCAGCTCATTATGACAAAGGCAACTCATAGTTCCAGAGCTATTTTAACCTTCCTGCGTTCCTAGACTCACATCATCTCATTCTGTTCTTCCAAGACACCTGTGACACAGGAGGTTCAGGTTTTATTAACTCCATGGACAGAGGAGAGCACTGAGGTTGAAACTAGGTAACTGCAACTTGGCAAATACACTTAAAAGCCATTGAATTGTACACTTTATTTATTTTTTTAAAGATTTTATTTATTTGACAGAGAGAGGCATAGCAAGAGAGGGAACACAAGCAGGGGGAGTGGGAGAGGGAGAAGCAGGCCTCCCGCTGAACAGGGAGCCCGATGCGGGGCTCGATCCCAGGACCCTGGGACCATGACCTGAGCCGAAGGAAGACGCTTAACGACTGAGCCACCCAGGCGCCCCTGAACTGTACACTTTAAATTGGTAAATTATACGGCATATGAATTACATCTCATTAAAGCTGTTAAAAATATAAAAAATCATTATTACCTGTGAATTTTTAAAAACATTAAGTGATCAGGGATGCCTGGGACATCCTGGGACAGATGCAACTCTGCAGAGCAGGTCAGACAGAAGCAGAATCGCCAGTGTACTTTCCCAATGGACTGTGTGTAATGACATTTGTTCTGTTTGTCTCAAACAGAACGTCCAAAATGAAGGTGGATATTTCCACCTTAGTTACTTTCACGTACAAATCAGATACTTGCATGACACAAAGAAGCTATATCTGCCGAGCCTGCTCTATACTAATTTCCATTCCAACTTTTAACTGAAAAAAAAAAAAAAGCATCCATCACCTCGAAAGTTACATGACAACAAAAACTAAAGCTCAGAATAGCCATTGGTCATTTATTTTTCCATAGAACAAATATGGATATGGTTATGAAACAAACATTATTGAGAAGTTTCTAGGCAGAATTGTGCATCTCTCCCCAACCCCATAAATGATGTATGCAGATTTTACTTCCACGTAATTCCCAGGGTGCACCTGATCTACGAGCTGACATTTCTTTGTGAATATTTAAGCTAATGTCTGTTCTGGCCTCCTGTGCAGAATCAAACAAAACTTTTCCCACTCAACTTTAGTCTAGTTTTCTGTATTTGCTTGTGAACGGTGCTTGGGAAAAAAAAATGGGTCACCTATTTTAAAAAGATTATTTTGTATCTGTATAAATGAGGGTCCCTAAAGGGCTTTTTGGGGATTTTATTTGCAAAGAACACATTTCAAAGAAGCTTTACATTTACCCAGACTATAGAAAGCTGTCCCAGCTGGAAAATGAAAATACCATCTCACTAATTACATCCTTTCATTATTGGAATAAAGTTCTGTTTGATGTACTGGACTGTTTTAGTAAATGATTAAGTTCACATGTCTTTCTCTGAAGATGAAGGGCATTTACTATACTTCATTGTCCTTAGAGGTATGTCATCTAAAAAAAAAAAAGGTGTGATGACCTGCTAACTATGGGAACGCTTTTTGTGTTCCAGAATCTTACCGTTACTGAAACTTTTTACCACAGCTGATCTGCCTGCAACAATCTTGTATTTTGCCACCTGAACAATTGACCCTTAAGAATGTGTGCTAACTCCTCAGTTTCCCAAGTAATAATATTTTCAATTTTGACCCAAATTTTTACTGACTTTATATGCAACCACATCTATATGAGCTCTATCCCAGTCCATTTTGGCCACCTGTGAAATTGGTCACCTTTGCCCTATATCTCTAACTTTTATTCACCTGACCCAAGTTTCACCTCCATAATCCTTTCTTGACAAATGAGATCACTGTATGTAAATTAACTACATTATGTTAACAATTTATTTTAACTTGTCCCTCACTTCATTGAGTGTGGAGAGTGAAGCCAGCATGCAGAGAGAAGAAAGCAGGAGCATTCATAAAACACAAAGGATGAAAGGGGCCTTAGAAATCATAGGGCCCATCCTCTTATTTTACATATATGGAAACCAAACTCCATAAAAAAGAAAAGAAATTAATTACCAAAGTCACAATTAATAGTCCTGAGAAATGTGGGCACTAGAACTAAGATTTCTTAGTGTATTTCTGTTTATGATTCTCCTAAATTTAACTGCTTCCTACAACTTACCTAACTCGGGGCATCTCTCCACCTTACAGTTTCCTAAACACTTCTCCTCACTCATCTAGTTTGGTTTTTCCTCCCTCCCTATCTTCTTCTTTTATATGCCCATAATACTCTGTGCATACTTTTATTGAAGCCTTCATCATGCTGTACCGATATAGTTGATTTTACATTTTTCCCATTGGACTGTGTGTTTCTTGAGAGCAATAACTGGGTTTAATTCATCTCTGAATCTTTATGTACAAAACTACACCCAGCACAAAATAGGTACACATCAACATACACATCAAATGGAATACAGTTGCATTTTAAATTTCAGTCTCAACATTCAAATTAGAACTGTGCTAAGATACCATTTTCACCTAGCGGGTTGAGAAAAATCTCCAAGTTTCACAGTATGCCTTTTGTTGGTGAGGCCATGGGGAAAGAAACATCTAAATCATTGCTGCTGAGAAGGCAAAATCCTATAATCTCAGTGGAGGAAATTGGGGGATATATAGGGAAATTATCATATGTATTTAGCTTTTGACCCAGCAATCTCACTTGTAGGAATTGATCTCAGTGATTCACTGGCAAAAATATGGAAACATGTGTGCACAATATTATTTACTGCAGCATTATTTGTAATAGTAAAAGACCAGAAAATCGCCCAAATACTCCAATAGAAGACTGAATGAAAGAAAGACTATGGTACATCTAGAAAATAGTAAGCAGGGATGAAAAATATCTGTACAAAAAAAAATATTTGTACATCCTTTTACCAAATAATCATCAAGATATATTGTTAAATAAAAAGTAGCAAGATAGAGAAAAGGTTGCATATTATTATTTATCTAAAATGTATTTTATTAAAAATAAAAGGATAAAGTATAAAATAACAAAATAACGGTTACCAGTAGAAGGGAGGGAATGGAGAGAAATGAATGGTGATAGATGCGAGGCTTCTTGTTTCATAGATTTACTTAGTAGAATATAACTTATTTTTTAATATACCTCATTTTGTAGCTTTGACTCCAAAAGCATGTAAATATTTTATATGATTATAAAACAAAATTCCATTTAGAAAAGCAATCCCTAAAAAATAGAAAGCAACTGAAACAAATCAACCTTGCCATGTTTCTGATCGATGACATAAGCCTAAAAAGAGGAACAATTCCAAGTGACTTAAGTCATAGTAATTCAGTGGCATTGAGTTACTGGGATAGATCCTACAGATACAAATGACTGCAAAAAGCATCTTTACAGTCCCCCCCCCTCAGTAATCATATCATTATTAGTAGTTTTACATTATTATTCTGAGGTTGAAGCAAATGAGCAATTTTATCAGGGTTATTGAGAAGTATGATTTTCAATGCGGTTAAAAAGAGATACATAGGTAAAATTAATAAGGTTAAGTAAGCAATAGAAGTATTGGTATAAACTTGTAGTATTCTTTACCCTAAAAATAAACATAAACAACATTCATTCTCTAGCTCTGAATGCTAAAAGGTATTAGAAACAATGACCATCCCAGTAGCAGTAAACATCCCTAGTGCCCAAACCATTGTTTTGACCTCCTACCTCAAAGGAACCACAAAGAACCCTTTGGAGAAATGGCTGATTTCAGCACTAGTGTGCAAAACGTACAAAATGAGCGTAGAACGTGTTTCAATATCATAAGGCAAGAAAACCATCAAAAACTTTTGGCAGTCATGTCAAAAGGACTCAAGAACAAATCTGGATTCACTCTGAATGGCTTAAGATAGGATCATATGAGCATCAATAATGAGACAAGCTACAATAGATTTAAATACTTTAAATATGTTGATATCCATAACATAGTCATGATACTAAAAGAATCCTGAATCACTTTTGGAAGATGCCAAGAAAGAAATCCATTATTTTGAAAACTGGTAAATGAGGAGAAACAATCATTTCTCTTGCTTTTCCTATATGACCTGTACCTCATGATAACTAAATAATAGATTAGGGGGAGTTTGTCTTTGGGAAAGTATCTCAGCTAATAAATGAAGAAAGTATGATTGAATGAGAATATCACCATTTGGAAACCCCTAATGTGTTGTCTGTACCAGGTATGATGCAGTCTTGCCAAAAACATTAATTTAGTTAAATATAAATTTGAATATCTGATCAAGACTATACATCTAATGTTCAATTTATAGAAAATATGAGGGATGGAGAAATATGTTCATGAGGCCATGGCGATGTAGACAGTAAAACTAAACTGTGGAAACTTCCACAGACAAAAAATTGTTTCTTCAAAAAAAAATTTACAGAGAAAAACTAGTTATCTGAGACTCTAGAGATTGTATTTGGATTCATATTTAAACAAACTATGAAGCAGTAATTATTGAGGAATAGATATTTGAGGATATTAAAGAATTATTCTCATTTATTTTTAGGAATTATTTTTAAAGGGCCCTTAGCTTCTAGAGATATATCCCAAAGTATTTTCAAATTAAATAATATTATATCTGAAATTTTCTTTAAAATAATGTTAACTCTGTGGCTGAGGTGTAGATGACACAAGACCAGTCATGAATTGATAATTGTTGAAGCGAAATGAGGCATATGAGAGCATGTTATACTATTCTCTCTACTTTTGTGTATGCTTGAAAATTTCAATAAAATAGTCACAAAATTTCAGTCTGAAGCTTAGAAATAAGTAAATAAAATTTGATTCAATATTTTACTATCAAACCTTCCATTGTAGTCATTTTAGTGTCTCCTGCCTGAACGCTATTTGGAAGAGAATGGTAGATGGATCTATTCTACCTATCACAAAGTCCTTCAGACAAAAAAAAAAAAAAGTTGATTTTTTCTTCCTCAGTCCAGCAAAGCTGGAAAAAAAAAATCCTTTGGTGTCCTGTCTTTCCTATATTCTATCAGGATAACTTATGTCAGCTAGTTTAAGAAGGGTCATAATGAAGCTAACAGGATTTATCCTACTGATAGACTAGCTCCAATGGAAAAAAAGAAGTAAATTAAGTGGTCTGCTGTATAAAACTCAATATGAAAAAGATGGGTAAAATTGGGCTTGACACAGGCTAGTGTAATGAGCCAAGGGGACAGACCTGTGGGTTTATCACAGCATAGTGTGACTTCATAAGTTCTAATGATGCTCAGAATCAGATAGGTAGCATCATCTTAGTTCCATTTTTATCCAGTAGGAGAAGGATGATAGCTTGTATAAAGGGGAAAAGGCATCAAGACCTAGCCTCAAGAGAGTCTAGGACCCTCCAGGAAATCTAGAACCCTCTCAGTTAGTCTAGGAGTTCCAGAAGAGGCTTGGTGTACAGATTAGGGAATCAAGACAGAAGTCATGTGATATGGATTTGGCCAAAGATTATATTATGGGGCAAGGCTACAGCTCAGGCACCCAGGAGTATCATAGTTGTTCATAGCCAGTATTATACATCTGGATAATGAATATGATCATGAAAACGCCTGGTTGAATGGTCATGTTTGCTATAAAAAAATGGGGGGGTCTAAGCTTGCAGGCCAAAACCTTTCAGCACCTCCAGCTAAGCAGGAATGGGAGAGGCAGGGGCTAACGTACTGTGATTCTTTCCATGCTGTTAGCCCTGCCTATAATGAGTGTTCTCCTGTTTTGGGGTGTCACTACTCACCTTTTAAAAATCAGGTCAAATATCATTTCTTCTAGGAAACATTTCCTGATCGAGATGGAGAAGGCAGCACCTCCTCTAAACCCCAGAGTATTCTGCCTGTAATTCTTTTATGACATTTATCTTACTTTGCCTTTTTCCTTTCCCTTGTATGCTTACCTTGCCCCGGTGAGATTATAAACTCCTCAAGGGCAGGGATCATGTCACCATCTTTTTATGTCCCTTACCACAGAATAAATACTTTAAAAGTATGTGTTTGGTTGAAAGTTTAACCGTCTTCCAAGCTGAAAGGTTGATTCAGAACTTCAGGTTTAAACTGATGCTGGCTAGCAGTTCCTGTTTCCCACTTTCCAATAATACCTTTAAAGACAGGAAAAAAGACAAGAAAAAAGTAACAAGGCCAAAAGGAAAAGAAATGACTGACAAGCAAGCAATTGCCAGAACCTGGAACAGTTTTTCTCTAATTATAGGATGTACAGAATGAAATTGGCAATCACAATTGGAAGTTGGCATATGCTTAGCAAGTAGAAATGAAGAACACCTGTCTCTTTTTTTAAATATAATTTTTAGATTTATTTATTTATTTATTTATTTTAGAGAGAGAAAGGGAGCACGAGCAGGAGGGGCAGAGGAAGGAGAGAGAATCTGAAGCAGCACAGAGCCCGATGCAGGGCTCGATCTCACGACTCCGAGATCACGACCCGGGCTGAAACCAAGAGTCAGATGCTTAACCCACTGTGCCACCCAGGTTCCCCAGAACACCTGTTGTTCTATAGCGCTGGGGAGAAGTGTCACCCCTCCCACACTGTCTGGCCCCAGGGTACGTACCATTCAGAAAAACAGGCAGCCCAACCAATGCAATGCAGGTATTTTTTTTAAAAGGTCACCAAGATACTACTAGACTCTTGTATCAGTGCTTACCTTTGTAATTCATTCAGGGCCTGCAACTCAAGAAAACAGTGTGGCAGAAAGTGTGAAGTATATACTGCCTTCCGCACGGAATAGACCCAAGTTCACTATCTTCGTTTGATTTTGAAAAGACGCTCCCTCTTGGTGGATCCAGCCTCACACACACATATCTAAGAGAATGAAGTATATGCTGGATCACATCCCCCACTAAACCAGATGCCCTTGTGTAGAGCATAACCTGTACAACCCTACCTGGCAGCTGTGAAGAGTCCCAGCAAGTAAAATGCTATAGTTGGAGGAAGAGATGGAAAAGTAACTGTCACTGGTGGACTCTGGAACTTAGAGTTTTCCATGTTCTTCTTTAGTTCAATGTCAGAAATGAGCATGGAGACAAAATTGAAACATGAATGTGATCCCATATCAAAGTCTGCTTAGATAAGTGGTTCTCAAACCAGGGGCAACTTTGGCCCACAAGAGGACAATAGTCAATGACTAAAGACACCTTTGGTGGTCATACTAGGGGAGTACACCATCTTTGATGGTCACACTGGCATCTTGTGGTTAGAGGCCTGGGATACTGCTAAAATCCTATAATATACAGGAGAGCTCCCCACAAAAACCAAACAAACTATCTGGCCCAAAGTGTCAATGGTGCCAAAGTTGGGAAACCCTGGATTAGATAAATGCCTGCTAGCACTGCAAACAGGGCTAAGAAATAGAAATATCAATCTAACTTGAGAATAAGATTCTATCTATGTATAAGTTGGAAAAGAATGGGGGAAAAGGGTTGCCTACATGTATCTCCAATATTGGGACAGACTAGAGCTCTCCTTGTCCTAAGAGAAGGAAGGAGGATAAATGATTAATGTGGAGTCTAGGAAAGGATATTGCAGAACCAAGAAAAAGTGAAGTTTTTGAAGATTTGGTAAAGAAGCAGATGCTGACAATTATTTGTTCTAGGAAAAAGAAAAAAAATTAAACTTCTTAGCATTCTATGTAGAATTCAACAAGACATGGTCTTTATGAAATAAGAACAGAGAAAGATGAGTAAGGATAAGAATGCTACTCAAAGGCATCTGGATGAGCTAAAAAGGAGCTGTGTAGGAAAAGGATTCTGAAGAAACTAGTGAGCCATGAATAAAACACACTCTACCTGTGTAAAACAGAACTGAAAGTAAGGGGGGGAAATAATGAAATGGAGGGCAAATGAAGAAACAATACCAGCAAGGAAGAGACAGACAAAAACAGTAAGAAAAATTAAAAAAAGATTCTAACACAGATAAGTGGCATTCCTAAAGCAAAAGACTAGAATAAATGGAACAGATATAATAACAAAAGCTGTAATAATTGGAAACTTGTCTGAGCTGAATAAATATCAGAGAACACAATTCTCAGCAAAAATACTTTTTTGGAAAAAAAAAAGACCTACAGCTACACATTCTCACAAATATTTGATTTAAATTAATTAATAATTAAAAAATAGCCTACAAAATTTGAGGCATGCATGGGTAGGGGCAAGATTTCCTACACAGAAATAAAAATCAGACATTTCAGACTTCAGAAGTCTTCTTTGATGTGCTCAAAAGACATTGTTAATAATTGTACAGTATATACGGAACTCTCCAGAAGAAACATTCTGCCCCAAGAATTTTATACCTAAATGAGTTATCATTTATTCATACCAGGTATGAAAGAGCCTGAAAAAGGCACCAACCGAAAACCCTTCTTAAAAAAAAAATACTTGACTGCATATTCTAGTCCACCCAGCAATGAAGCTAAATGAGTAACTTAAGCAAAAGCTAGTCCTACCTTAAGAGAACTACCATGGCTCACTGAATTGAATGAAATACAGAGCCCCCCAAAGGATATAAATATAAAATTTGAATGCAAATGGTCAAAAGTTGTATCATAAGAGATCTATGATGAGAAAAACATAATTGCATACCACATAACTAGATCTTGAACTCTAATGGAAGTTGGGGAGATGGGCAATTAATAAATGATTGAGTACAGGCATAAATAAATACATAAATAAACAAAAAAAGTCATTGTAAATACTATTAATATTATGAAGGAAGTACAGAAGATAATATGGTGGAGAATACCTGGGGGACCTACTTTCAGAGAATAACTTTCTTAGGATGTTTCACTGAAGCCGAGACCTGCAGGAAGAGAATGTGACCAGTTGGGGGAGAGAGGAGCAGAAGGTCACCACAAGCACAGAGGTCTTGTGGAGGGAAGGAGCATGGCATACCGGAAGAACCCAGCTAGAGCCTTACTAGCTTCTTTCAAAGTGAGTCTGGGAACATAGGGTGGGACAGGATGTTAACCAGATTGGCAGGAACAGCCACATCCTGTGGGCTCTTATTGGCTATAGCAAGAGTTTGTGGGTTTATTCCAAAATCAAGAAGTTTTAAATTAAGAAGGAATATAATCCGATTTACTTTTCAAAAGGAAAGGATAACTGTTCTGTGGAAATACACTGATGTTCTTTTAAATGACACAAAGACAAATATTTTGCAATTTACATAAATTGTTTCAAAGCACAGAAAAGTACGAACAGCTTCCCATACAATTTTTGGAAGAGAACAGAGCCCTGATACTGAAATCTGACAAAAATAGCTCAAAGAAAAGCAAGCAGGAGATAAATCTCACTCATCATATAGATGAGTCCTAATTAAAATAATGATAAAACAAATTTATTGATATATTAAAAACTAAATGCACCATGACAATCCCAGGGAAATGTAGATTCCAAAGCTTTTTCAACATTAGGAAATCTATTAATATAATCCATCAATTTAAAAAGGCAAGTGAGAAAAACCAGATAAATAATCAACAAAGATGGAAAAACAAAAGTATTTGATAAACTTAAAGTCCTATCATTGATTTTGAAATTTCTAAATAAGCTAGGTATAGAGGCATATTTCCTTAAGGTGATGTAATTTATCTATTGTAAACATTCCCATAAAGGATTATCCCAATGTTTGCAATATTTTTCCTCAAGTAGCCAAAAAATGTAACAACATCAACAAGAACAACAACATTTACAGAGGATTTACCATATGTAAAACAGAGATGTTATTTGCTTTACGTGACTTATCCCCTTTGATTTTCATGGCAATCTTAACCATAAGTACTATTTTATCTCCATTTTACAAATGAAGAAATTGAGATCATAAAAAGAAATGACATATAGAAAAAAGGAGGCAATATTATCTTTCCTTGTGAATGATAGGATTATATGCCTAAAAATCCAAGAAAATAAATTTCAAGTGGAATAGAGTTCAGTTAAATTGCCCAGATTCTTTTTTTTTTTTTTTGGTCAGAAATTTTTTTTTGGAATAGAGTTCAGTTAAATTGCCCAGATTTTTTTTTTTTTTTTGGTCAGAAATTTTTTTTTGGAATAGAGTTCAGTTAAATTGCCCAGATTTTTTTTTTTTTTTTGGTCAGAAATTTTTTTTAAAGTATGTAATTGTATAAGTAACAGCAGACAAATACATTGAGACTTACAGCTTCTGTACTCAACATTGTGAATTTGTTCATTCTCCCCAAACTAATGTATATCAATTCCAATCAAATACTAAATTCAATTACTGGGAATTGACAAAGGGAGACTGATAATCATAACAATGAATAAGAGGGCTTAATGGAAAATTTGGAGAAAGAATAGTAAGGAAAGACTCGCTCTGTCAGATAAACACACATCACAAATCAAAGAAATTAAAATTGTAACACTATTGTAAGTAGAATATCTGATCAATGGAACAGAGTAGAAAGCCTTAACATATTTTAATAGAAAAAAATGTAAATATGTTATTTCAAATAAGAGTAAAATGGATTCTTTGATAAATTTCCTGGTACAAGTGATTATTTGGAAGACAATATTATGTTAGAACCCAATGTTATTGGGGTGCCTGGGTGGCTCAGTTGGTTAAGTGGCTGCCTTTGGCTCAGGTCATGATCCCAGGGATGGAGTCCCGCATCAGACTCCCTGCTCAGTGGGGAGTCTGCTTCTCCCTTTCCACTGCTTGTGCTCTCTTGTATGCTCTCACGCATACAAAATAAATAAATAAAATCCTAAAAAAAGAACCCAATAATATTTTACAACACTAAACTATACAATAGGTAAACTACAAAATAAAATATAAAACAATAAATACATAATAAAACCAGAAGGAACCAGAAGGAAACAAGTGATTATTTCTCAAAACGTGATTTTTATAATTGAAAACTATTATCATTTTGGAAATAAAAGTACTAAAAAGTGAGTTAGAGAAATAAATATCAATGCCCAATAGAAACAGGGCATGGCACCTAAAATGACAGTCATTAAAAGGAAAATATAAATGGTAGCTAAACATTAAAAATTCAACCAAAATAGATGTATGACCTTGGGCAAGATCATACATAACCTCTAAGTCTCAAAATCCTCATATGTAAAGTGATAAAATAAGGAAGAAAATAGTTTGTCTTTAATATCCATGAGTGTGTACAGATGACTGGTCATAAAATATCCACTGTGATTAACAGTGAGTTCCAGTCTTTGAATGGGGGTATGCTAATTTACCATGCCAAGGAAAGGCAGGATCTAGCAGATTCCCATATGGATTTATTGGTAGAAAAGGTGGGTCACAATGCCCTTTCAGCATGGCTAAAGTGCAGCTCAGTCATCATTTTGTAAAGAATCATTTTTCCACTTGATTTATATAGGTGATCCCAGCCAAGTCCATATTTCTGTGCTGCTGGGGAAAATGAAATTTGTTAGATGTTTTTGTCACTTGCAATTACACAAAACACAATTTGAATAATCTTTTCTCTTGGAAACATAATGTCTTAGGAAAAGGTTTCTAATTATGTTGACCCTGCACATCCTGCATAAAATAATAATAAGAAGAAGAAGAAGAAGAAGAAGAAGAAGAAGTAGTAGTAGTAGTAGTAGTACTTTGATGGAAAGAACTGTTCTCACAAGTGAAAAACAAATACAGAAATGCAGTTTTAAAATCAGAGGAAAATTATTTTATAAAAAAGATATAAAAATATGGATAGAGGAAATGCCACCAACTATAAACCTCTTGCTACAACCTTGCAATAAATTTACAAAGCATTTTTTAATGGAGAAGAAAAAAATTCAACACTTATCTGGAGTTCAGATTTCGTGTTATCCAGAATTTTTGAACAAATGTCTTCACTAAATGAGTGGATGCACCAACTCAAAGTTTGGTTATCTGGCATTTCACCTCACAAAAGATTATAAGCAGTGCATTAAAAGGGGAGGGGAGGACAAATTGAGAAAACTGTTGGAGACTAATTGTAATAAAAGAAATAGTGGATAGCAAAATTGTTAAAACATGCACACACACACACAGTCTAGAGACTTCTTCTACAGAGACAAACAGGCCTACAAGCTTAATGGCCCCTGGGGTTGTCAAGACATTATAAATCTGAGCAGTAATTATAGACATAATAACAGCTACTATTGATTGAACATGTATTATGTAGACAGATACTAAAAGAAGGGTTTTTAAAAAAGATTTTATTTATTTATTTGACAGAGATAGAGAGGGAACACAAGCAGAGGGAGTGGGAGAGGGAGAAGCAGGCTTCCCGCTGAGCAGGGAGCCTGACGCGGGGCTCGATCCCAGGACCCTGGGATCATGACCTGAGCCAAAGGCAGACACCTACTGACTGAGCCACCCAGGTGCCTCTAAAAGCAGGGTTTTATATGTGCTTTGTCACTTCATGCTCATAACAGTCCTTTGAGATTGGCACCATTATTATCCCAACATTATAGATGAGAAAACAGAAAGATTAAGCAATTGTCAAATTGATACAGACCATAAGCAACCAAACTTGGATTGAATTCTAGGCATCTCTGACTCTAAAAGCCCCTGGGGCTTATCCATTGTGCTGTGTGGTCTTCCCCAGTCAGGTTCACACACTATGTGTTGGAGAGTCTGAATCTCCATTTCTTCTTCATATCACTTGTCAATCGCTTATTTAGCAAACGCATCAAGCAATTAATGGGATTACCACTACTCTAGGGATTGTCCTGAAGGAGCTTGTACCCTAGTGAGGGCGCACATAAGTAAAATAATTACCAGCAATGCAATAAAGTAGCTCTAGCATTTTTCTTGGTTGGTGGAGGGGATGAATTATCATTAAGTATTTGCCATTCTTTGCAATGGAATCTAATTTCAGTGCATATTTTATTTCGCTTTTTTTCATTGTTATCCAAAAATCCCGATGACATTTATACCAGATCTTAATGAATGATGGAAAAGGGGGAGGGAATTCTAAACATACAGAAGAGAAGAGAAAGCACAAATGCATGAAAGCAACAGAGAATAACAATGAATTCAGCGACTTGCGTCTTCCGGAGAGCTACCAGTGATTCTCAAACTTGAGCCATCTGGAGCACCTTCCAAAAAAAAAAAAAAAAATCAGATTTCTGGTCCCCATTCCAATGATTCTGATTCAGAATCTTGGGTGGGGCCCAAGAATCTGAATTCCAAGCAAGCCTCTTCCTTTCACCCAGACGAATCTGATAAATGATATGTGGAAGAAACCCCGGTCTAGAGTTTTCCAAAGGCAGGAAGCAATGAAAGACCAGACTCCAGAAGTCTAATAGCCTCATTCATCTTTGACGTCATGCCTGAGACAGCCCCTTACGCTCCAGCTCTGGCTCTTCTGTGTGGTTACTTACTACACTCGGGACTGCAGGCCACAGACCATTGAGTCATTTTGCCTGTGGGCTACAGGCATGCATACAAGCCCAACTACCAGTGGTGTTTTTCTCTTAGTTGAGGCTCTAGAGCAATATTCAGAATGAAGCTAAGGTAGCTGTCTAGTGGGTTCTGTGTACCAGGGGAACAAACACACCAACAGCTCTTCATGGATGTTAGTTACTGGACAAAGCTATCCTTCAACCACCCCCTCACACACACACACACACAAGCTCCCCACCCCCATTATGCCCCTTTCTCTCTTGGCAGCTGTCAGGTCAGCAAGATTTTTCATGTCCTACAATTAGTCCATAAACCAAACAGGAACTATGTATCTTTCAGGAATGATTTGCAGACCCTCTGACCCCCAAGGTATGATATGGGGCCAATTTCTGGCTATTCTTGAAGTATGAAGCTATGGGCCCATATTTAAAACACCAATTTTAAACTCTCCCTCTGAGATATTTCAAACAAGAAGGTGCAGTATAGACCAACAATTACTACACCACAACGAAATTTAGAGCCAGTGTAATACTTGACCAGTATTTATTAAGCAACTGACCTGTTCTTGGAGCTGTGCAAAATGTTAGAGGAAAGGGAAAGCTATTACTCCTGTTCCCAGGCAGCTTAGAGTCTAAGTATGAGAGAGAAAAGGAAAGCACATTAAAGTGTGTCTTTAGGTTATGCACCCAATTCCAATTCGGACAGGGTGGGGGGGGTGGTTTCCCCCACACTACAAACAAGCAATGCTCTAGACGCCAGCTAGTGTTCTACGATTCAACTCAACTCTGACACTGTTTACCAGAGATAGCATCAGATCCCACAGGTTAACGGCTCAGTCCTACAAGACTGCCCCCTGCCCCCACACACATTTCAGATGCCAGTTGTAGGCCCAGGTTGTTTGTTACCTGTGTTTCTGACTGACTATAGATCAGAGGTTCCAATGACCCCCTCTATGAGTTCCATTAATTTGCTCACAGAATGAGGGAAACATTTTGCTTACCGGATTACTGGTTTATGAAAATAGGATGTAACTCAGGAACAGATAGATGGAAGAAATGCATGGGACGAGGTATTGGGAAGGGACACGGAGCATCCATTTTTTCTCCAAGTGCTCCATTCTCCCCAAATCTGCACGTGCTCACCACCTGGAAGCTCTCCAAACCTGGGCTTTCATGGAGGCTTCATTACCTAGGCTTGACTGATTAAATCATTGGCCATGGGTGATCCATTCAACCTCCAGCCCTTCTCCCTTCCTTGAAGGTCTGCAAGTGGGACTGAAAGTTTCAATCCTCTAAATGCAAGGTTGGCTCTCTGGACAACCAGCTGCCATACTTAGATGCTTTTCAAAAGTTGCTTCATTAACATAACAAAAATACCTTTTTCTCTCTCACCATTTAGGAAATTCCAAAGGTTTTAGAAGCTCTGTGCTAAAACTGAAGGCAAACACTATATATATATATATATATATATATAATATATAAATTTTTTTCTTTCAAGATTTTGTTTAAATTCAAGGTAGTTAACATATAGTGTAATATTAGTTTCAGGGGTAGAATTTAGTGATTCATCACTTGCATATAACACGCAGTGCTCATTACAAGTGTCCTCCTTAATGCCCATCACCCATCCCCCCCACCCAAATATATATTTATTATACATCACAAGATCAACACACACTGATTATACCACTAACTACAGCAATATCATTCACATGTACCACATATACACCACACATTAGTAACACCACATAAACACCAAACACAACACTGAAACACACACACTACACACAACAGACACCACTCATACACAACATACATATCCACATGGCACACACATAGGGAAACACACAATACACAACCAACACATATAAAACATACACACACTCAACACATACTGTGCCCGCATATGACCAACATGCCATTTACACAAACACACACACACACCACCACCACCACCAACAACAAAAATCACATGATCACAGTAGGTCATGTTGAACTGTAATTGTCAGTGTTCTCATGTCAGGACACTTCCTTCATTCTGATTAACTTTGTATGTATGAATGTGTGCATCAGTATGTGACTGTGTCAGGGAGGGGCTTTGGCTCTCTGTGTATGGAGAGACCAACTAGGTGGTAAGGAAAGAAATCAGGAAGTCAGGGACAAAGACTTTCCCTTCAAAGTTGTTAGGTACAATAGGGTTGCGAGAAGATGGGACAAAATACTGAGAAAACTATTCAAATCACAAACAACAACAAAAAGTGAAACCATTTATAATCAGCAACAGCTATACACAGCTATATACAATAAAATCTCAATTAACTAAATTACTTAATATTCAGGTGTTCCCCACATTTTACATTTAAGGAAAAGGCAATGACAAAAGAAACAAATACAGAAAAGTTGAACAATAACATTTGTTAGGTATGTCCATGAGACAAAAGACTCTTATCTCTTTCATTTGATTAACAGTCCTAATGGGGCCCCTGGCTGGCTCAGCCGGTGGAGTGTGTGACTCTTGATCTCTGGGTTATAAGTTTGAGCCCCACATTGGGTGTAGAGGTTACTTAAAAATAAAATCTTTAAAAAAATAGCCCTGCATAAGTTATTGAGAACAATAAAATACATTTGCCAATCTCTATACTGTTGGCAAAGTTTTATTCATATATATTATCTCATTTAATCCTTACACCACCCGGTGAAATACTTCCATGAGTTATATGTTACAAATAGGGAAATCGGAGTTCTGGTAAGCCTAAATCAGTGAAAAGACCCTCAATCATAAAAAAAAAAAATTCATTTTACTCGGTGTATTATTTTTACTAAGACAAAAAAGTCACCCTGGGGCGCCTGGGTGGCTCAGTCGTTAAGCGTCTGCCTTCGGCTCAGGTCATGATCCCAGGGTCCTGGGATCGAGTCCCACATCGGGCTTCCTGCTCGGCAAGAAGCCTGCTTCTCCCTCTCCCATTCCCCCTGCTTGTGTTACTGCTCTCGCTCTCTCTCTCTCTGTCAAATAAATAAATAAAATCTTTAAAAAAAAAAAAAAAGTCACCCTGGACACTTTAAAAAGATTTTAAATAAGAACTGAAACAAATCGAGCACTGAATAATATATGGAAGTGTTGAATTACTATATTGTACACTCAAAACTAGTATAACGTATGTTAACTATGCTGGAATTAAAAATAAAAATAAAATAAAGTAATAAAAAATTAAGAAAAAACCAAAAACGGTGACATTTATTCAGGTATAGGGAGAGTGAGAATGTTTTGGTATTTCTGAGAAATCAACAATTTAAATTAAAAAAAAAGAATTGAAACAAATCACAACCTTTTATAATTTTAAACAGAATTTTTGAGTTAAATTGAAATTTTGAACTCCAAACACTCACGTTATACAACAACCAAGCATTATGGATAATCAAGGTCTTACTGGATATAATCTTCGGGGAGTATTTCATCCTACGGAATGGTTTCCAGTGGGTCTGACCGTAGGGGCGAGATGAAGAGTGATCTCGCAGACATGGAGGATGAAGGGAGGGTAAAATCCAGGAGTGGGAGATGATAGTTACAAAGTCAAATATGGGGCTAAGAAAACCAAAGTTAAAAGTTGATAGGTTTGTTTGGCTGAGGACAAATATGAATTAGTGGATAAGAGAGTCTGAAGTCAAGTGTAATTAAGCCTGCTTAAAAATGTCTAGCTAAGTGTTATCCACAAGGCCACAATTACTCTTTATTTTGGTGTAAAAAGTGCACTGATTTTTCATTTTGAGCTCCTCTGTGAAGTTTTGTGCAACCTGTTCACCTTATAGTTGTAAGAACATGGGATTTGGAACTTGACATACTTACGTAGAAAATATAGGTCTGACAACATTCAGGTGGTCTTGGCCAAGCCACTGTACTTTTACAAGTTTCTGCAGAACAGAATGGTTAGAGTCTGGGCTCTAGAGTAAGACCAGGTATGAATCCTAGCTCTTGCACTTACAAGCTGTCTGGTTTGGGGCTACTTAAAGAACCTCTCTGTGCCTCAGTTTCCCCATCCATTAACTTCACAGGGTTGTTACTAGGAATAGATAACATACTTTATGTATCCAACACAATACTGAGTACTTATAAGAGCCCAATAAACAGCAGTGGTTATTATGTAGAAAATATAGGTCTGACACTATTCTAATGGTCTTGGCCACTTAGTCTGAGACTGAATGGAAGCTGGTAATTATTAGGCAAAGAGTGCAGGCTTGGCTGGTAAATTCAACCAACATACCTACTTTTATTGCGTCACAAATTCCTCCCACAAAAGGCAAGATTCACACCACAATGCATAAAATGCCTCACTTCAGTAAACCTCAGTAAATAGTGTATTTTTACAAGGCCTTCTGAGATTTGCTAATAAGGAACACCTCTCTCAGCCTAAAAAATGGGTCTGGCACTGTCCCTTCAAAAGTGTGATACCACTGAAAAGCACAGAATAAGTGAGTTTGACCTCAGTTGAACTCAGTAACTGCAGAGAGGCTAACAACCAACCAATTGCTATTAGGTTAGCCTGGCAAACAGCACAGTGAAAAATGTATATGATTTGGGGCCATAGAGACCTGAGTTGGAGTGTTGGCTATTGGCTTGAATAATGTCTCTGAATCTCGGATTCCTCATCTATAAAATAGGATAATATCTGCCACTCAGGAATTTTGGTGAAGAATAGGGATATCTAAAGCACCTAGTTAGGACCAATAGTAGATGCTCTATGAAGCAACTCTTTATTATTACAAACTGTATTTAACTTCTGGTCTCCAAGTTAAATGAGGTGGTAGGTAGTTTGTTTTCTTTCTTTTTTTTTTTTTAATTTAAATTTTGTTAGTTACCATCCAGTGCAATCTTGGTTTCTGGAGTAGAATTCAGTGATTCATCACTTACATACAGTACCCAGTGCTCATCACAATGAGTGCCCTCTTTAATACCCATCAAACACCTATCCCATCCCCCTCCCCACCTCCCTCCATCAACCCTCAGTTTGTTCTCTATGGTTAAGAGTCACTTATGGCTTGTTTTATTTTTAATCACACTTTCTAATGTGCCCTTAATGAGAACTGTTCCAACAGAGGATAACCAGCCAACATTCAACCACCTTCGTTTAAGACAGTATCAGGGGTAGAGAGATGGGCAAAATAGGTGAAGGGGATTAAGAGCTTCAAACTTCCAGCTATGAAGTAAATAAGTCTCAGGGATATAATATACAGCATAGGAAATATAGTCGATAATACTGTAAATAACGATGTACTGTGACAGATGGGAACTAGACCTATTGTGATGATCATTCTGTAATGTATACAAAATCAAATCACTATGTTGCGGATCTGAAACTAATGTAATATTGTATGTCAATTATAATTCAGTAAAAAAATAAAAAAGAATAGAAAAAGTAATTTTAAAAAACAGTGCAATGTGTAATCACTTAGATAATAAAATAAGTATACATAATAGAATCGCTGATAATTCTTAAATTTGTTTTAGCCAATACTTTCAACTTCTTCACTAAGTCTCTTGATTTTTGCAACAAGGAAGCAAAAAAAAAAATTGCTGGCAATTTCTTTCATTTTAATTTTTCCCCCTAGATTATGAGAGTGGTGATACTAAACAAAATTATTGGGAGATAATAGGAAAAATAAAGGAAGTGGACATTTATTGAGCTCCATTACATGCCAGGCACTGTGCTAGGCATTTACCTGATACCTGATACCATATACTTGATTTCATTTTAGCAGTACAATATCCCTAAAGCATAGGAATTCTTTTCAACCCCATTTTACCGATGGGGACCTGAGCTTAAATACCTTGCCCAAGTCACACAGCTAATAAGTGGCTAAAAAGGAAACTGAAATGAACACATTGCTCTTTTCATTACAAGAGCCTGGATTGTAATTGCTGACTACTCTTAGATCTGCAATAATCAGCCTCGGGTTACCGTGAAACAGCAGTGTCAATTTCACTTCTAGAACAAGGTGCATTCTGTGTTCAGCCATGGTGTTAGCAGGCCTAACGCCAAAAGATATGGGCCCATTTCCCTTCCTAATTCCTGTTAACTTTCCTAAATCAGTTGGAGCTGTACTGCCCATTGTTCCCTTCAGCCTATTTGTCCTGAGGGTTTGCTAATTCAATTATTTTATTCTTCCAATATTGATCTTCACACCGTACTCTAAGCCTTTGCTGGTCCTGTTCCCTGAAGCGCAATGATTTCCCATCAAGCTTTAATTCTGCAGTGCACTCAACTAGATCAACATCACCTTCTCCTTGGTATTCATCTGCCTAGATTTCCTTATTAGACTTTAAAATTAGATTTCTCTGCTGCCTGAAGCAGGACCTTCTACTTCTCTGAAAAGGTGGAATGATTTCAGCACTTTTTCAAGAAAGCTGTGTATGGAGCTACAGCTCAATTTTCAAAGAAAGGGGACTCCATGACCCAAGTTTGATGCAGTTCAGTGGTTTCAAATGCAGACCTACCCCACAAAAAAAGTCATACTATAATGATTACTGATTCAAGAGTCCTCAACTTTTTGTAGAGTATTATGAAATATTTTATTTTTAAAACTTCTTAGGAGAGCATAGAGTAGATGAAGGGTGATGAGATTGACAAGAGTGGGGGAGTGAATTGAGAATGATTTGAAACCAGGTCAGAAGCATTGGATTATAGTACTTCAAGAAATGACACTTGAGAAATTAAATGTCACTTTTTCTGTGGAAGGCCTATCTTATCTTTTCTGACAACCTACATAATGACAAATGTAAGATCCATCTTTTAGATCCAGATAGATCATGTATGATTGGAAAAACATGCCAGTGGAATCAGCCAATATATTTGACAGGAGGCACTGGACTAGGACTAGAAAGATTCAGCCCCATCAGGAGAGCAGTGTTAGTCAAGCAGTGAGAAGAGAAAGCTGTGGTTAAGTACAGAGGGGCTGGTGGGAATAGGCCATATTATTGTAGCTAGAGCTGTGATTAAAAGTAACGGGAGATAGCAGGGAAGAGGGAGAGTTGTTTTAGAATAGGGGAAAACTGAGCTTCATTTTTTTGGTCGACATCATACTTTTTAGCATAATACCTAACAATTTAGTTCTTACCATATGCCAAGCACTCTGCTAAGCACTTTATGTAGATTATCTCACTTAATCCTTTGAAACAATCCTGTTTGTTTATAGATAGGAAAATTAAGCTCAGAAAGGCTAGATGACTCACGCAGCACTTAAGTAGTGGAATTGGGTTTAAACTGGGGTTCACATCTAAGTATTCTGTCTCCAGAGACTGTGCTTGTAGACATTATGTTATATTGGCTTTAAAGTGGAAACAGAAGGAAAGAAACCAGAAAAGAAGAGCCTAGAATTGCTTGGAGAAGGTTATAATTGATGGAGTATGGTCCCAGAAAAAGAGTGAATAGAAAGATGGGAGATATTTGCCTTGGAAATGAAAGGAAAACATCTTTCAGTCTTCTAGAACAAGAAGGAGACAAGCCAAGCAAAGAAGGAAGAGAGAGATTTTTCAAATGGAGAAACTAGATCTTGAGGGAGCACACAATGTTTAACTCAAGTAGGACGCCACCATCTAAAAAGTCCGGAACAGTCATTGGTTACTGGGATAGGGGTTCTATAAGAATACAAGGATTTTTAAATATAATGAAGGCCCTCTAAGACTAGGGAAAATGGATTTTCAGTGAACCCCATGAACACTGATAATTTTCTCAATGATAATTTCTCAATCGATAATTTTCTATAGGAATTTCCCAGTAGCCCATGCTGTGAAAGACAGCAGGCTTTAGCCAGGATAGGATAAAAAAATGATAATGATGAAGTCAAAAGGATGGGAGATTCCAGGAAGGGAACATGGGGGCAGCTATGGCATCTAGAGCTCAAGCCCCTGCCTCTGTTCTCCCTTGGTGGCTACACTGTCCAGGACCCATCAGAACTTCAAGATTGGCAAGACCAATGTTAGTTATTTGGAAAGCTCCTGAGAAATTGGGACACGAGACACATGGATCAACTTTTTCCCTCTGTAGGTGGGAACAGAGCCAGGATTTTTCATTTGCTCACACTGTGCTGAGCAAGGATAAGGATCAATGGCAGCTACCAGCTTAAGCTACCACCTCCATTCTTCCCTGGGCAGCTTGTCCATGCTGGACTCAAGAGTTCCAACTAGTAAGACAGAAGCTAATCCTCTCGGAGCCCCTTCCGAATAGTTGGGCCACTAGGTGAGTTTAGGAGCTAGGGCATCTCTTCCCACTATTATGGGGATGCACTGAGAGCAGCGTCTCCATGTTAGGTTGTCCTGAATCTTCCTACCAGCATCAATGAGCCTGGTTTCATGTTCTGCTGGGGAGCTGGCATCCACTGGTTTCTGATTCCTCACAAATGGAATGTGCCTATAAATTATTGCTGAATCAGTGTGTTTGTTGGGAAAAGAAGGGTTTAGGACTTCCTACTCTGCATCTTGCTGATGTCATTTCCCTGCCAACTCATTTTTTGTTTGCTCTTTTTTACTGGTATTCTTTGTTTTGATAGAACATATCTTTCAGTAGATTTCCTCAAAAAGGTGCATGAAAGTTAAATTTTTTTTTTAAAGATTTTATTTATTTATTTGAGAGAGAGAGAATGAGAGAGAGCACATGAGAGGGGGGAGGGTCAGAGGGAGAAGCAGACTCCCTGCCGAGCAGGGAGCCCGATGCGGGGCTCGATCCAGGGACTCCAGGATCATGACCTGAGCCGAAGGCAGTCGCTTAACCAACTGAGTCACCCAGGCGCCCGAAAGTTAAATTTTTTTGACTTGACATATCTAAACATGTTTATTTTATTCTCTTGCTTGATTGATACTTTTTGACTGAATATGGAATTTTAAATGAAAAATACTTTTCTTACAGAATTTTGAAGGAATGGTCTTAAAACTGTCAGTGTTGCTGTTGAGAAGTCAGATGTCATTTTGATTCTTGATCCTTTGTAAGTAACCTACTTTTTCCTACCTGGGAGATCTTACCACTGTCTTTTTGTCCCTATTGTTCTGAAATTTCACTATGATGTGCCTTTTTGTGGATGTTTTTCCACACTTTGTTCTCAGTGGGCCATTCAATCTGGAAACTCATGCCCTTTTGTTCTGGGAAATGAAAATCGTCTTGAACCACTTCTTTGAATTAATTCCTCTCCCTTTCACATTTTTCTCTCCTTACAGAGTTCATATTATTTAATATTTCACTTGCTAAAGAGATCCTCCAGTTTTCTTATATTTTCTGTCTTTATATCTTTTTAACCAGTTTGATTTTGTGTGCAAGTTCCTCAGCTTTGTCTTCCATTCATTCATGAATTGTTTTTATTTCTGCTAACATGCATTTAAGAGCTAGTTTTTTTAAAAGATTTTTATTTATTTGAGATAGAGGGCAAGAACGAGTGAGTGAGAGAGCACAAGCAGTGGTGGGGGGAGAGTCAGAGGGAGAGAGAGAAGCAGGCTCCTCACTGAGCAGGGAACACAACTCGGGGCTTGATCCCAGGACCCCAAGATCATGACCTGACTGTAAGGCAGACGTTTAAACAATTGAGCCACCCAGATACCCCAAGAGCTAGATTTTATAACCTTGATCTCAAAATTGTACAAGGATGTAGACTCAATAGTTTATTTTGACTTTTATTTCCCTCTCATCAGGAGATGTATCTAGAAAAATGTTGCTATGGCTGATGTCAGAGATATTACTACCTGTGCTTTCTTCTAGGGTTTTTATGGCTTCAGGTCTCACATTTAGGCCTTTAATCCATTTTGAGTTTATTTTTGTTTATGGTGTAAGAAAGTGGTCCAGTTTCAGTGTTTTGCATGTACCCAACCAGTTTTCTCAATACCATTTGTTGAAGAGACTGTTCCCCCCCGCCCATTGGCTATTCTTCCTTGCTTTGCTGAAGATTAATTGGCTATATAATTGTGGGTTTATTTCTGGGGTTTCCATTCTGTTCTATTGCTCTATGTGTCTAGTTTTGTGCCGATACCATATTGTTTTGATTACTACAGCTTTGTAATATAATTTGAAGTCTGGAATTGTGATAACTCCAGTTCTGTTTTTCTTTTTCAAGACTGCTTGGGCTATTCAAGTCTTTTGTGGTTCTATACAAATTTTAGGATTATTTGTTCTAGTTCTGTGAAAAATGCTGTTGGTATTTTGATAGGAACTGCATTCAATCTGTAGATTTCTTTGGGTAGTATAGATATTTTAACAATATTTGTTGTTACAATCCATTGAGCATGGAATGCGTTTCCATTTCTTTGTGTTGTCTTCAGTTACTTTCAGCAGTGTTATAGTTTTCAGAGTACAGGTCTTTCACCTCTTTGGTTAGGTTTATTCCTAAATATTTTATACTTTTTTGGTGCAATTGTAAATGGGATTGTTTTCTTAATGTCATGAAAAGAAATTCTTAAGATACATTATTAGAAATAATAAATTCAGGAAGTTTTAGGGGTACAATATTTATATATAAGAATAAATAGCAGTCAAAATTAATTAGAAAGTAAAAATGAAAAAATAATCCTATTCAGAATACCATCAAAATATTTTAATAATTTACCTTGCTACCTTAGACTAAAACAAGAAAAGCAATAGACAGCCTTTAAGAAGAGAATTATGGAATGGGGCACCTGTGTGGCTCAGTCAGTTTGACTCTTGATTTCAGCTCAGGTCATGATCTCAGGGTTGTAAGATTGAGCCCCATGTCAGGCTCCATGCTGGGCGTGGAGCTTAAGATTCTCTCCCTCTCTCCCTCTGTCCCTCCCCCCTCTCCCTTTAAAAATAAATAAATAAATGAATAAGATAAAAATAAAGAAGAGAATTATGAAATGACACTAAAGAAGATAAAAGAAGACTTGATAGAGAAACACAATGATCATGAATGGGAAGATTAAATTCTGTAAAGATGTGAGATAATCCCAGAAAGAAAGCTTTTCCTGTAGGATAAGGAACAAAATAAGCATACCCACTCTTACCACTCATTCCATAGTACTTAAATCCTAGTTAGAGCAATTAGGCAACACAAAGAAATAAAAGGCATCCAAGTTGGAAAGGAAGAAGTAAAACTGTCATTATTTGTAGATGATATGATCTTATATGTAGAAAATCCTAAAGACTCAACCAAAAAACTATTGGAACTAATCAGTGAATTCAGTAAAGTTGCAGGAAGTAAAGTCAACATACAGAAGTTAGTTGCGTTTCTATACACTAACAATGAAATATCTGAAAAAGAAATAAAGAAAACTATCCCGTTCACAATAGCATCAAAACAATAAAATACCTAGGAATAAATTTAACCAAGGAAGTGAAAGATCTGTACAATGAAAGCTACAAGACTTTGATGAAAGAAATGAAAGAAGACACAAACAAGTGGAAAGATGTACTGTGTTAATGGATCAGAAGAATTAATACTGTGAAAATGTCCATACTACCCAAAGCCATCTATAGATTCAATGCAGTCTCTATTAAACTCTCAATGGCATTCTTCACAGAAATAAAAAGAACAATTCTAAAATTTGAATGTAACCACAAAAGATCCCAAATAGCCAACACAATCCTGAGAAAGAGTAACAAAGCTGGTGGCTTCATGCTTCCTGATTTCAAACTATATTACAAAGTTATGGTAATTCAACTGGTATGGTACTGGCATAAAAATAGACACATAAACTAATGAAACAGAATAGAGAGCCCAGATATAAACCACTTCATATATGATTGTTTAACATTTGACATGGAGCCAAGAACACTCAGTGGGGAAAGGAGAGTCTCTTCAACAAATGGTGATGGGAAAACTGGATAACCACAGGCAGAAAAATGAAATTGGACCCTTATCTTACACCACACACAAAAATTAACTTGAAATAGATTAAAAGCTTAAACATAAGACCTGATACTATAAAACTCCTAGAAGAAAAGAGAGGGATGAAGCTCCTTGACATTAGCCTTGGTAATGACTTTTTGAATATGACACCAAATGCAGATGTGGCACAAAATAAAAAACAACAAGTAGGACTCAATCAAACTAAAAGCTTCTGTACAGCAAAAGAAATAATCAACAAATGAAAAGGCACCCTATGGAATGGGAAAAAAATATTTGAAAACTATGTATTGGATAAAGAGTTAATATCCAGAATGCATAAATAATTCATACTTAATTAACAACAACAACAACAAAACCTCAAACAATCCAATTTCAAAAGGGCAGAGGACCTCGACAGACATTTTTCCAAAGAAAACATCCAAATGGATGAAAAGATGGCCAACATCACTAATCATCATTAGAAATACAACTACCATATGATCCAGCAATTTCACCTTTGGGTATATATTATTGTGAATAATTCTGTAACAAACACGGAAGTGCAGATATACACCAACTTATGGGAACAACCTTAGTGTCCATTGATGGATAAATGAATAAAGAAAATGTGATACACACACACACACACACACACACACACACACACACTGGAATATTATTCAGCCATGAGAAATAAGGACATCCTACTATTTGTGACAACACGGTTGGACCTTGAGGGTATTATGCTTAGTGAGATAGTAGAGAAGATAAATACTATATGATATTGGGGCACCTTGGGGCTCACTAAGTCACTCTTAGAACATGTGACTCTTGATCTTGGGGTTGTGAATTCAAGCCCCATGTTGGGCATAGAGCTTAGTAAATAAAAATGAAAATAAAAATCAAATCTTCAAGAAAAACCCCAAGATGCTATTTTAGAAAAAAAGACTATGAAAAATAAAAAATAAAAAAAGTCTATGATATCACTTATAAGTGGAATCTAAACAAGCCAAACTCCCAGAAACAGAGTAGAATGGTGGTTATCAGGGGCTAGCAGGTGGGAAAATTGGGGAGCTGTTGTTAAAGTGTACAAAGTTACAACTGGAAAATAAATAAGTCCTAGAGATCTATATATATATCACAGTCAACAATATTGTACTATGTACTTCAAAATTGTTAAGAGACTAAATGTTAAATGTTCTTACCACAAAAAAAGAAATTCTAAGTATGTGATGTGATAGAGGTGTTAGCTAAAGGTTCAGTATAATCATATTGCAATACGTAAATGTATCAAATCAACATGTATACCTCAAACTTACACGATGTTATAGTGAATTATATCTCAATTCAAAAAAAAAAGGAGTGTGTCTTCACTAACCCTTTTTGGAAAGGAAAAATAGTGGTGTGGTGTACCAAGTTCCCTTAAGTATATTTCAAATGGTATTATCATTTTAAAGAAGTGTTTTTAGAAACAAATGCTTTTAGAAACACATAGCATAAAAAATGGGATGCTTATATAATCAACTGATTAGGAGAAATAGGACTTCCAGAATAAATAGGATCATTTACTAATTAAGGATAACACAATCCTCTAACATAAATCATAGTCAGTTAATTCAGACAACTAAGGGTCCTGTCTTGCATGATACGTGCACACTTGTGGACGCACACAAGTAAATCCTAAGAGCCTAAGAGACCATGCTGGATTAGATTTCTTTCTCACTTCTTTGATTCCAAAAGTGATTTCCATTGCTCTTCAAGCAAATTTAACTGCCTCTCTATAATTTCACTCTGTGGGAGCCTGGGGATTTGATGGTAAAGTCATTACTCATTAGACAGATTTGTAAGGAATAATTTTTAATTATGTAGAACGGATGTAGGAAGGAAAACATTGCAAGCAGAACAGTGGACAAAATTAAATTACTTCATAGAGACTCAAAGGAACAGTTGGAGATAAGGACCTTCCTCTCCCCCCACCCCCGCCCACCCACACTTCCTAGAAATAAACAAACAGGAATTTACAAACACATCTACAGAATTTACAGAAATGAAAAAAAAAAAGTCTAAAACAACTCGGAGTCTTTTCAGATTTGCAAATCTCAACTGAGGGGTTAAATATACAGAATGAACCACCCCTATAGTTTGCATGGAGTTGTGTGGTGATCTTTTTTTAAAAACTCTCTTGAGGGCGCCTGGGTGGCTCAGTTGGTTAAGCGACTGTCTTCGGCTCAGGTCATGATCCTGGAGTCCCTGGATCGAGTCCCGCATCGGGCTCCCTGCTCGGCGGGGAGCCTGCTTCTCCCTCTCCCACTCCCCCCGGCTTGTGTTCCCTCTCTCGCTGTGTCTCTCTCTGTCAAATAAATAAATAAAATCTTTAAAAAAAAAAAAAAAAAAAAACTCTCTTGGATGCGAACATTAGTTTCTTAGGAGAAGGCCTGATTGCTCCAGGAAGACAAAGAGGTCTTGAAATGACTCCAGAAATTTTCCCTTTGTAATCCCTCTTCTCTTTTCCCAACACATTCTCATCAACACTATCATACAAGAAAGCAGCCAACAGATACCACCTTCTGATTGCTATGTAGCTTAAGGTATCCGTGTTAAGTAGTCCAGCCTCAAACCAGATCACATGGAAGCAGCTCAACATTACCAATTGCATAGGATTCTATGCTAAACTGGGATTATTCCCAGGCTATGTGAACACTGAGCAGGTTCAGGAGATCTTTGTATATTTAGTTTGCCAGAAAGCTGTACATCATGCCTGAAGTGTCCACCTCTGAAATTTGAAAGAGATACCTTCCCAGATGGACTTCGAACCTTTCAAAGGGTCACCATACACCTTCAGAAGCCAAAATGGCTTCTGATTACTATTTCATGAGTCCCGGAGTACTTTCTGCCCAACATACCCTTATTTGAGGCTCATTTTTGCCTCCTATCTCATCATTTAGAGCCCTGGGAATGGTTGACTATGTGTACTGAAATAATGCCCAGAATTATATTTTTGATACACTATCTATAGTGTCTCTCAAAGGAACAACTTCTAACATTTTCTAAGATAAACAGAAAGAAAAAAAAAAAAAGAACATTCTGCACTGCTTCTTGGGCATTCTAAATGCCTAAGCTGAAGCAAAGCAGTCTTTAGGCTCTCCTGCCATCATAATATCCTCAATTCCCTTTGTTTTAGTCTCTGTGACTCTGAACAATCATATTTTGAGAAGAAACTGCCATTCTTTACTCGAAACATTAGTGGGTGCATTTCTAAATGAAACAGCTCTTGTTTAGGAATTGTCCTTTCACCACAAACCATGCAATTAAGCCCTAGCTCTAAACTTATTCTTTAACACTTTTAAATGAAGTTTAGCATAGTGTTAGACTTACAAAATAGTCGTGAAGGTAGTACAGAGAGTTCCAGTATCTTACATCGTTTCTCCTATTATTAACATCTTATCTCAGATTGGTATATTTGCCATTATTAATGAAGCAATATCGATACATTATTATTACCTAAGTCCATACTTTATAGATTTCCTTCATTTTTACCTAATGTTCTTCTTCTGTTCCAGATTTTCCATCCAGGATGACACTCAATTGTCATGTCTCCTTAGCTATTACAGTTTCTCAGATTTTCCTTTTTATGACTTGACAGTTTTGAGAAGTACTGGTCAGGTATTTTGTAGAATGCCCATTAACTGTGATTTGTCCGATGTTTTTCTCTAGATTGGACTGGGTAATGGGTTTTGGGGAGGAGGGCTACAGAAGCAATGTGCTGTTTTCATCAGACCATGTCAAGGGTCTATAGTATAGATGTCAACATGACATCACCATTGATACTATCTTTGATCACCTAGCTTGAGGTGGTCGTAGTTTTTCCACTATAAAGTTACTCTGTTCCCCCTGCCTTTCCCATACCGGTAGAAAGTCACTATGCCTAGTGCACACTTATGCAGTGGAGAGTTACTCTATCTTCTTGCAGGTAAAATATCTACATAAATTATGGAATTGGAATTCTTCTTCATGGGGATTTGTCTCTTTTCCTCCATTTATTTATTAATTAAATCATGTGGTTATATAAGCATGGACTCTACTCCAGTACACCATAAATCATTCTAGCCTTCTTCCCTTGCTTGCTTGTGTGTAAACTCTTACTCCTACCATGGGAAACTAGTTCCGGCCATGTGCCATCCATGATGTGGTCACAACCATGAGACCATGACCTGAGTCGAAACCAAGAGTCAGATGCTTAACCAACTGAGCCAAAATGAATTTTTTTAATGCTTTTTCTTCATTGATTGGCATGATCATGTGACTGCTACTTAGCCTGTTAATATAATGTATTACACTGAATATTTTTTAATATTGATATAGCCTTTCATCCCTGGAATAAACAATCTTTGGTCATGCTATAGAATTCTTTTTGTATATAGTTGATTTATTTTTGCTAATATTATTAAGGACTTTTGCATCTATATTCATGAAGGACTTGGCTTGTAGTTTCCTTTTTTGGCCTGTTTTTTTTTTTCAAGTTGGCATTATGTTAATACAGTCCTCATGAAATGGGTTGGAAAGCGGTCCTTCCTTTTCTAGTTCCTGGAAGAGATTGTTCACCATTGGTGTTAATTTCTCCTTTGATAGAATTCTCCAGTCAAATCATCTGGGATTACGGATATCATTTTGGCAGTTTTTAAATTACAAAATCAACTCCTTTAATAGCTATAGAACTTCAAATTATCTATTTCATATTCAGTGAGTTGGACTAATTTATATTTTTTAAAGGATTGGTCCATCTTTTCTAATCGAATGTCTGTGTATAGAGTTGTTTGTAGCATTCCCATACACCCTCTTAGTGCCTGGAGGGTCTGTAGTTAAATCTTCTGTTCATCCCTAGTGTTAGCAATCTGTGTTTTTTTTTTTTTTGGTCAGTATTCCTAGAGGTTTGCCAATTTTATTGTTTTTTAATTGAAGGACCTGCTTTTTTTGTGTGTGAATTAAGCGTCTCCATTGTGTTTCTGTGATCATTCCCATTGATTTACACTTTTCATTATTTCCTTCTTTCTGCTTGTG
Source organism: Leptonychotes weddellii (assembly GCF_054177405.1). Taxonomy (NCBI): domain Eukaryota; kingdom Metazoa; phylum Chordata; class Mammalia; order Carnivora; family Phocidae; genus Leptonychotes; species Leptonychotes weddellii. Next base: position 27,600,847 of record NC_138385.1, read on the forward strand.
TTAGAGTTATATTTTCCTCTCCTTTTTCTAGTTTCTTAAGGAAGGCTATTGAGTTGAGATCTATACAGGCTTCTCATTCAGGGTTGCCATCACATTGTACAACTCCAGGGAGCACCAAAGTGTTCAATGAGAAAAGTGCTCATTGAAGGGGTGCTACACAGTGGCCTTACTCTGAACAGAATAAAAAACCCAAATAACCGCAAATGTGTTCAACAACAGAATTATATACCAGTAACCTAACCATGATTTGCCTTTGATCTTTTCTCCTTGAAACTGAATAACTCTATTCACAGGCAGGAGTTACCATGGTGTCACTAAAAATATTTCAATAAAAAGTAGTACATCTTTTTGTCCTTGGTAGATATTGCTGTATCTGCCATTTATATCTTTGTCAAATTGCTAAATAAACTAAATTTTGCCTTTTAACATTTCTCCTCCAGATTTACTGAAACCTCTGGTGTTTCATAGCAAAAAATGTAATTTATATATTAAAATTAGATTTGCTAAATCTTTCTCTTGCCTGCATCTGTGCCTAAAGTACAAATTGACAGCCATGGCAAATTAAAAACCTTTTTTTTTCCCCTGGTCTTTTTTTTTTTACAAACCCTTACAAGTATTAGTTTAAAAGGATGAGAGGGATAATTTCTTTAATAGCTGGCTTCCAGGAAACTAAATGCAGCAAGATTAGTTACTAGGTCATTTCCTACAAATTACCTGGAGTTAGAATTTGACCCATCCTACAGATGATTGGCTATGTAGGCAAGAGTGTGTGAGGATCAAAGATGATTTCAATTTTGTAATCCGTGCAGCTGAGAGGTGTTTGTACTATTAAAAGAAATAGGAAACGGTGGCGGGGCAGGCTGGGGGGGGGGGGCGGACCCTGAAGGTGTGGAGATAGAGCAGAACATCCAGATAGAGATATCTAACTCCGCAGGCCTTTGTGAAATTGGGGAGAGGTAAGGGTCAAAATTACACAATTCATACCTTCCACAAAGGTTTACTGACTGGCTATTGGGTGCCAGATTCTGTTCTCTACTGTGGGGAGCACATGCTCAGAAAGTAGACTTGCAATCCTTAAACGCTGGATGAGACTATAAAGGGTAGGTGTGAAGAAAGGTGAAGAGCCAAAGCCACATGCTACTGTCATTCTTCACTTAGGATATGGGAAAAGGGAAGTGGGAGAAGGGAAAATCAAAGAGATAAGAGAAGAAGCAGAATACAATTAAACAGAGGCCAGAGGAGAGAAGTGCAAGGCAGGGATGATAAGCAACAAGAAAGGGCTTAGAGAGCTTGAAGAAACTGGGAAAAAGAAGAATATTGGAGATATAACTTATAATAATAATTGTTAATATTATTTTTCCTTTATCATGGAAATTGGGAAGACCGTCTATATTAGTTGATCGGCTTTATCCAGTAGGAAAACGAATTTGTCATGTCTTAATGCCAGGTGGCAGTTTTGCAAATTGGAGCAAAATGCCCACTGAAGTTGGCGTCTTACCCTCACACAGTAATGGGGTGCTATCTCCCTTGATGTTGCATCTTAAAAAAATGGCTCCCAGGTCCTTGAGGAAATGTTCCTGAGTTGTGAGACTGGAGAGCAAGCTGAGTGAGTCAATATTAAGTTTTCTATACGTTTGAAAAGGATAGAGAAAGAAATTCTGAAACAAAAGGGGAGGGAGGAAATCTCTTCCTTTATTTTTAACAGGGAGAATTACGCCTCTGATTTTTGATTTGTATCTGTCCTTACAGGGGATATCAGAATTAAGGAGACTTTCCTTCCTTAAAAGAAGGAGATGGGAAAATCATTTCCCCTCTACCCTTCTAAGGTCCTTGGCTGAGACACCCCCCAAAAAGACAGATTGACAGGAGAAAACCAAACAGAAGGTACCTCCTGTGTACATGGCAGATACCCAAGAAAACTGAGTAACTCCCTGAAATGGCCCAAGCCACCACCCTAAATCCATCTCCAGCTAAAGACAAAAGAAGATGATGCAGTAGGGAGCCAGTTATCAGGAAAAGCAAGGTAAAGGAGGATATGATTGTTATGCAGATTTGAGTCACTGTGTCCTTCATGGGTGAGTTTCTAGAGACCCAGTCGTCCTTCTCTTCCTGGTACAGAGAGGGAGACACCCTTACTAATGAAAATTTCCTTTATGAATATAAATTTCTCTTACAAAAGGGTACCTTCTGTTGGGTTTTCAGAGCTTCTCCTGTGTCTGCTGTTTCTTAAAAATAACCAGCTCGAGACAATCCTTATGTCAAAGTGGCATACTTTGGGGTGGCATATCCTGCTCCCCTTCACTTTTCTTACACAGACAAATGTAAAAAGTTTGCAAGCTGAGAGTTAAAAAAAAACATGCAAGAAGAGGACATGAAATCTGCAAGAGAACAGAGATATTGATGAAGAAAGCCTCCAGAACAGGAGAGAAGTATTGACATAAAAAAGTCTAAGTGTAAATTTGGGCCAGGAGAAATGATACTTCTTCCTGTGAAATGAGAGGGTGAAGGTACAGACATGATTTTATGGAGGAAGGGGACTTACCTGTCTTCCTCCTCTTGAATCTACCGTGTTTCTCCATTAGCTCCATCTCCAGGCATCGAACCCACTCTCAGCGGTCGCAGTCCAGGGCTGGTCCATTTCAGGAGGACACAGCTAATAGCAACGTTCCTCCAAATCGTCATCCTCTGATGAAGAAGATTCTAACAGACAGTGATGATTTATTTGAATTTGCTCTGATTCGTATTACCAAAATAAACTTCAGTCTTTATCAGAGCTCCTCCATTTCCAAGCCACCCAAGGTCCCATACAGCTGACAAAGGGGAGCTCTGTGGGATGTGCCAAAGCCAAGGAGTTTTTGACAGAGACCCTCCTATTTTATCTAAGACTTCTTTTATAAATGTGAGAGATCAAACAGGGTTATCTCTAAAACAACACAAAGAAGAAAATAAGTTAAATCCAACTCAAAGAGGGTTTTTGTTTGGTTCGGTTTGGTTTTTTGTTTTTTTTTTTCCCTACTGCCCCTCCACGTTTTCAAGTGTCAGGTGCCCCACATCCAAGGTCACTTGAGTCATCCTCTTAAGTACTCCATGAGATATTTGTATTTTCATCTATTTAAGTTAATTGATTGAGATAGAAAAGGTAAAATCTCAGATGAAAAGACCAGATTTGTGTAGAATCATATGCTAATGTGGACACGGTGCATTGAAGGGCAAAAGCCATGAGGCCTACCAGGATTCTACAGTAACAGCTCAAAACAGGAGAAAAAAAAGAGCTAAAGATTTTAACTTCAGCCTTTTCAATTCTGTTAACTGGGTGACCTAGAGTAATGCCCTGAGTTAACCACCGTGGACCTCGGCTTTCTTATTTGTGTAACAAAACGGATTTTGTTTTGTGTTGGAAGGCGAAATTATGCTCAGAGACTGAATTTGTCTTTGCCAGCAATTTATTTAACACAGGTTCACTGTGGGAATTTCACAAGTCAATAGCACACAGGATAACGTTTCTTAATAAGCCAGTAAAGAAATAACATACTCCAAACCAATGATAGATTAATCACACTATTGAAAGAAGACTCTGGCTGCCTCCATTTTGACCTCAAACTTTTAGCTGGGTTCTTCTTTTCAGCTGTCCCTTGGCTTAGGCATAAGATCCTGAGGGCAAATTATCCCCCGATAGGACCAGAGACTATCCCCTCAAACAATAAGGACTGCCCTGAGCCAGCAAGACACCACACCAAAACAATGATCGATTTGACCTTTACTGCCCACCTGCATGTACCCACCCACCTTTGCCCCACAATGTCCTTATAAACCTGGTAGGATTTTTGGCACTTTGGAGACAGTCTTTTGAGACGCTAGTCTGCTGTCTTCTCGGTGTTGGCCTCACTGAAATAAATCCTTTCTTATTTCACCACAACCCATTTCTCTGCCTTTGGATTTTGTCGGTGACCAGTGGCCGAACCTGGTCTGTTTGGGACCTCTGGAGTGAGATGCTCTTGCAGCCCCGAGCCCCGGCTACACTATTGTTGCAGGGAAGTGGAGATGAGAGGAATAAAGCCCAAAGTTAGTTGAGGTATACTGTGGTGGCTGTGTGGTTCAGTCAGTTAAGTGCCTGCCTTTGGCTCAGGTCATGGTCCCAGAGTCCGGGATTGAGCCCCGCATCGGGCTCCCCACTCAGCGGGGAGTCTGCTTCTCCCTCTCCCTCTGCTGCTCCCCATTGCTTGTGCTCTCTCTCTCTCTGTGTGTGTCAAATAAATAAATAAAATATTTAAAATATAAAAAAAAAATCTCTCCTGATGGGATGGGGGCCCCCAAATGCACGGTGACGATCAGGTGGAGGCTGGTGATGTAGGCGGGGAAAGAATTCACCAGAGGCAGAGCAAAGGAGATAGAAGTTTATTATTTTTTTTTAAGATTTTATTTATTTATTTGAGAGAGGGAATGAGATAGAGCATGAGAGAGGGGAGGGTCAGAGGGAGAAGCAGACTCCCTGCTGAGCAGGGAGGCCCATGCGGGACTCGATCCTGGGACTCCAGGATCATGACCTCAGTCGAAAGCAGTCGCTTGACCAACTGAGCCACGCTGGCGCCCAGAGATAGAAGTTTATTGAATACACTGCACGGAGCTGGGCGCAGAACAGTGGAAAAGTTGTCTGCCAGGAGGCAGTGGATGGGGCTGTTTTTATTTATTTATTTATTTATTTATTTATTAATTAAAGATTTTATTTATTTATTTGACAGAGAGAGAGAGAGCACAAGTAGGCAGAGAGGCAGGCAGAGGGAGAAGCAGGCTCTCCCCAGAGCAGGGAGCCCGATGCGGGGCTCGATCCCAAGACCCCCAGGATCATGACTTGAGCCGAAGGCAGCCACTTAACCGACTGAGCCACCCAGGCGCCCTGGGGGCTGTTTTTAAAGGGGGAAGATGAGGAGGTATGGCCGCGAATGGAATTTTCCCTTTTTTGGTAACTGTGCCTGGTTGAAAGTAGCCCATTGGTCAGTTAGGGCCTATGGCTATTTTGAGGTGAGTCGCTGGAGGAACCTGTCTGGATTGAGCCAGGGGGGTCCCGTGGGCCCGTCCTACATTCCATCGCTCAAGCCTCTTGCCTAAGAGCGTCCTCTGCATGTATCTTTATACAAGCTGGTACTTGGGAGCGATGGCTCAGCCACCCAAGAGTTGATGTCCAGCTCCAAACACAAAAGTAAAATCCCCTGTTGCTAGAGCATGTTGCTAGGGACCTATGGTGCTGGTGTTGATGGGCAAGAGGATACTCTTTGAGGAACCACTGCGCAGTTTTCGCCCCTGCTGGTAAAAGACTCACCTTCACTACAGCAAGAGCTAATTGCCCCAAGGTCCTCAGAGAGCTAGTTTAGATCAACAAAGCCTAGCCTTTCGCAGACCGAAGACTCTCAGCTAGTCTTCACGAACTCTTGGTATTTAGAGTCGCAATGTCCCATTGCCATAGTTGCTTCTTCTTATTTATTTATGTATGTATGCATTTATTTATTTATTTTCATATGTTTTTATCGATGAGTCCCCAGTAGGGCCCCTCAGCAGCTGAGCTACTGAGTTCTTATCAGTGAGAACAGGTGAGCTGATGACATCCGGACATGACTTACCTCATTCTTAGATCAGAACTTTTCTCTTAAATACAATCTCATTTTTGTCATCAGCAGCCGGATGTGAAAATAATAAACCAGCATGCAGCGGATTTGTTCAATTAATGATAACAAGGAAGCTCTAATGGCACCTACATAAAAACAAAATCTAAGGCAGTAAATGCCTCGAAGTTATAAAAATTGAAATCTAAAGAGAACCAATCACAAAGAGCCAATGTGATTTTTAAGCTACCGCCAATCAATAATTTCTTTACTTTGTTTCTGCCTTTTCTCTTTTAAAAAAATGTCCCCAGCTCCCTTCGGTGGAGTACTTCTAACCACTTCTTGTTTGGTACTGCCTGATTCAAACTGATGTTTGCTCAAATTTATTCTTAAAATTTGAATATGCCCCAGTTTATCTTTGATCAGATTCCATAATTTAGCTTCCAACTTCTATCGAGAAGGGAACAAGATGAAAAGGCTTTAAACTGCAGCATAAGGAGTTAAGACTTGGTGTAAGAAAAAAACTTCCAAAGTATTGCAGCTATAGTAAAAATCTTCCGTGGATACTTTTTTTTTTTTTTAATAATCAAACTCCCTATGTATGAAATAGTTGTGAATAAAGTTACAATAAAGAAAGTGTCTCAAGAAAGGTCCTTCCTGGCCATGAATGTAACTGGTTCTAAAATAAGTAAATGAAATGTTCCCCCAGAAGTCAGCGTTTCTGTGGAATCAGGCAACTGGCAACTGGAAATGTTTGATGCTTGCGCCATGGGTGAGCAGCTCCCACCGAGGTCCAAAAGCAACCTGCACACTAGAAAGCTCTGGATTTGTCTCCAGAGCATTAGCATTTTTATTGCTTTATGATCCATCCACATCTATATAAAAGTGATTTACTCCCTCGGGTGTGCAATATAATACTAAAGAATTAGCACTGGAACAGCCTCAGGGGTCAATTAACCCAAACCTAGAATTCTAAGCAGTAGAGATTAGTTTTTACAATGTCCCCGAGTAATTAAATCTAGCAACGAAGGTAATTCCACCACTTTTCTAAATACCCTGTTTTCAATTCTTTCAACTATCACTGAGTCTAATCTCCTCATGTATATAAAAATCACTTAGGGATGACTACGAGTATTTATATTACAGAATTACAGAAGACCAGAATATGCCACCCCAAATATGACTGTAGGAGACCAGAATATGCTACCCTAATTACGTCTCTTTGGCACAAGGATTATTTTTAGCTGCTTATTTTGAGAAACGGCAGATATGAGAGAAGCTCTGAGAACAGAGTAGAATTTACCTTTTGTCAGGGAAATTTACATTTATAAAGGAAATCTCCATTTGTAAGGGTGTCTCTCTCTCTCAGTACCAGGAAGAGAAGAATGACTCTAAATCACAAGAGAATCTTATCAATGGAGAAGGCCCTACTTAACTCCGCCTAACAAATCTTACCCTTTTTTACCTAGCTTTTCTGGCTCACCTTCCATAACCAGCCTTCCCCACATCCTTCTTCTGTTTTAGCAGAAGATGATTTTCTTCAAAGGCAAATTACTTTATTACTTACAATACAGCAAACAGAACTTGGCCATCAACAGATGGCCATTCCCTTACCCCCATGTTCTCTAGGGGTGATGTAGAGGTTCCTGATGAATGTGCATACAGGCATCCATGTTGCTAGAATCCAGGTGGCTGAACCAAAATTATCTTTGAATCTCCTAGCATTTCTTCTGGCCGGGCTACCACCCAGAGTGTGTATCGATCAGGCCTAATTGAGGTTATTGGTAGGAGAAAAAGACACATAATGCCAGGAATGGTCAGGGAAGAATCCTGAATCTTCCAAACAGTTTTATATATTTCCTCTCCCCTTTTCTCTGATTATAACCCAAGAGGAAGCCAACAGATCAACCCATTCTGGAATGGCCACTGAAGGAGAGCAGAATTTACCACCCTGAAATATGTCACTTTGGCATGGAGATTATTTTGAGCTAAAGCCAATCAAAACTCACCAGATTCAGGAAAAGCTTTTTACCTCTCCACAACTGCCTAAATTTACATTGGAAAGGGGGGAGGGCCTCTACCAGGCAGAGAGATATTACTAGAGATATCTTTTTACTTGAGAAACTTACCTGCATAACAGGGCAACCTTTGTTTCCCAAACATCTCCTTACTTTCCTGCTAATGGCCTTCCTTCCCTTTGTGTCCCCAGACACTTATTTCCTTAGCTCAGGGTGTTATAGAAGCCTCAATTGCCTGACTGCCTTATGGTCTCATATTTTTATGGGTCGACCATATGTATAAAATTAAATTTGTTTTTCTCCTGTTAATCTGTTTTATATCAATATAATTACTAGACCAAATAACCTAGAATAGAGGAAGGGAAACTTTTTCTGCCGCTACACCACATTCTGCAACCAAATTATCTTATTAAAAGGTATGGACCAGGAAGAGATAAGATAGGTCGAGTCAGAAGTAATTTTTAGATGATTTTTAAAAAATACATTCCACTTCTCAATGATGCCAGAAGCCTGAAGATGCTAAGGGACATGAATGTCCATCAAATACCATGATCACCAGCCCATTTTGGGGTGACTTATGACAAAAAGCAAACTGTTGTCAGACTGTAGATGGTTTGGAAAGTGGAACATGGTACAGTTTTGATTTAAGGGTCACAAATGGGTGGCCAAAGTTATCTGATTGGACTGAAACAGCAAAACCATGAGCAGAAAAAGTATTGAGAGTAAAGAAGTACCACAGATAGCCTTAAAAAAGGAATCAAGATTCCATTTAGTCAATTTGCCAGAAGAGAGAAGGAGCAATGACTCTTGCAACATGTCTTCCTGCTGTGAGTCAAATGGGTCAACTTTTGGCAAGTCACAAGTTTGGCATGAAGTGCTAACTTCTGCACCAGAAACACACAGTCCTTTAATTTATGCCCAGTCTACAAAAGTGGATATGTTCCCATCTTCAGTACAATGATAAATTTAGCTAGTGATGATGGCCATCTGAGCAGGCTTGATCAGCAGCTCGATTCCCTTTGGTCTCATCAGGGAATAGGCCCTTACTATAGACATTTACATTAGTGACTCAGTCTGTCTGATTGTCAGCTGAAATTTGTTTCCACAGTTCATGGCTCCAAAGAGGGGTATATTTTCATCTACCAGTCTGTAGTCTTCTAAGTGACAGACCAGATACCTGGGACATTGGCAGCAGCCCAAAATGTAAAAAAAGATTAATTAAGGGACATATTGGCCAAAGCTATTAAGACTACTTTAAGTTCTGTCCACTGAGTGGAGTAACAACATCCACTTTTGTTTACAAGTAGCTGGAACTAAGACTGAACATCAGTAGTGGCTTGATGAACACCATAATGTTTTAATTTAGTTGAGCTCTCAGTAAATCGAGCCTAGAAATTAAGGAGAACATCTGTGAATCAAGAACCCCATTGAGCTAGCAGTATTGCTTCATGAAGGCAGTGGAATTGAGGATAATAATTCCTCCAAGGGTGTAGCTGACTTTTTAAAGATTTTATTTATTTATTTGGCAGAGAGAGAGAGAGAGAGAGAGCACAAGCAGGGGGAGAGGCAGGCAGATGGAGAGGGAGAAGCAGACTCCCCGCTGAGCAGGGAGCCCAATGCAGGGTTCAATCTGAGGACCCTGGGATCATGACCTGAGCCAAAGGCAGACGCTCAACTGACTGAGCCACCCAGGCATCCCATTGAATTTTTTTGATATAAAGCCAAATGCGGAACCAGTCAGTCCACCTGTGCTCTTGACTATGCCATTTCCCTTCAACTACTGAGGCCTGTTGGGTTCTTAACTTGTTAATGAACCGGTACATATTTTAATGTGTTTATTGGCTATTTCTATTTATTTTCTGTGAATTGTTTGTTTGCATTATTTGCTCACTTTTCTATTCAGTTGTTCATACCTGTATTGCTTTGTTGAAGTTCTTTTTATGTTTTCCAGTGAAGATGATATTTAAGCCCAAATTTTAAGCCATCTCTTTTTCCTGGCTGTCTCCCATGTATACATGAGATATATGTGTTAATAAACTTTTTTTTTCTAGTTGTTCTGTCTTGTGTTATGGGATCCCCGTCTAAGAATTTAGAAAAGTACAAGAAAAATTATTTTTTTCCTCCCTTACAATATACATAGAAGTGTAACCAGGTACTAATCATCTCTGTGTTTCTCTAAGATTCTCAGGAGAAACTGTGACCTACACGAAGATTATTACCTTTGGTTGTGAAGCTCAGATAAACACCCTCCAACTTGCATAGAAGATAAAACATTTTAATCCGAAGAAAAAGTGCTTATAGCCCAGTTTTAGCCTGTGTGTGAATGTGTGTATGCTAATGACCAACAATAGGGGCTATTGACTATGGAAATAAACACAGATATTTTAATCAGGCAGAGAAGAAAGAAATCAAGGGTGACAAAGGAACAGCACAGTTTTTATAAGTCCCGGAGGACCAGAGGACCTAAAATGTAGAGAGACAGGGACTGGAGGCTAGAAGACAGTCTCTAACATCCCAGTCCTTTGATCATTTATTACCTAGGGTGACATGCACTTTCCCCAAACTAATACTGTCCTGTCATAAGCACTTGGTATTTCTGAGGAGAACTCTTTTTTAAAAGTTGAAGAGACAAAGTCTCTCAAAGAAAGATGAAGGCGCCTGGGTGGCTCAGTTGGTTAAGCGACTGCCTTCGGCTCAGGTCATGATCCTGGAGTCCCGGGATCGAGTCCCGCATCGGGCTCCCTGCTCGGTGGAGAGCCTGCTTCTCCTTCTGACCCTCCCCCCTCTCATGTGCTCTCTGTCTCTCTCATTCTCTCTGTCTCAAATAAATAAATAAAATCTTTAAAAAAACAAAAAAGAAAAAGAAAGATGAATCATAATTAGATTGTCAATTAGGAGAGTCCCAGGATCACAGAATTGGAAAGGGAACTAAGAAATTCAACCAGACTTCTCAACCAAGGAAACACCCCTTCTACAACATCTGGGCTGGGTGAGCAGTCAGGTTCTGCTTGAATACTTTGAGTGACTGGAAGTCCTTTGGAGAAGCAAAATGTGATAATCTTCCTTTCGCTGAGCAGAAATTTGCCTTCCATAACTCCTATGCATTGACTTTACGTCCACCCACAGAAACTTGTTCCTTTTTTTTCCCCAAAGATTTATTTATTTATTTGAGAGAGAGAGAGCAGGGGAAGGGGCAGAGGGAGAGAGAGAATCCTCAAGCAGACTCCCCACTGAGTGTGGAGCCTAACGTGGGGCTCCATCCCAGGACCATGAGATCATGACCTGAGCCAAATCAAGAGTCGGCCACTTAACCAACTGAACCACCCAGGTGCCCCAGCTATTGTGTCTTTTTAGACCCCATTAACAAACTCACTAGCTATCTCTGTAGAAGCCTGGACTCAAGGTCAACTGATAGGGTTCCAGCCTATGGACAAGCAAGGTCTTGCATTCCCTACTCAAGATAACAAGCCCCAGACTCCATCCAGTTTATAACAGCTCTCAGAATATGCCCATAGCCCCTTCTCCTTGTCCTAAAATAACCTCCTAAAGTCAGGGGCTGAAATTTTCCTCATTCTGATGTTAAGTCTTCACCCCAAAGTGAACATGGGATATATGTTACACGTATGTGTGCTCAATGTGCATGCTCCACTTTTCCTCATGAATAATCATAAGTTTTCCCACCCTTTTCATCAGTCTATATGTAATCTCCCAACCCCTATGGTTATAAAAACCATGTTCTCTCCCCCTTCAGGGAGGCATAGTTGAGGCTTGTCCTCCCATCTTCTCCTTTGGCTGACTCTCAAATAAACCCTTTTCTTGCTGCATACTTGATGTCTCAGTGATTGGCTTTGCTGCACATTGGGCAGATGGATTTGAGTTCAATTACGTATCTTTTATATATATATATAGATATAAGATAAGATATATATATATATCTTATCTTAACTTGTTAATATATATATATATAAGCCTGAGTCCAGGCTTCTACAGAGATAGCTAGTGAGTTTGTTAAGTGGCCGACTCTTGATTTGGCTCAGGTCATGATCTCATGGTCCTGGGATGGAGCCCCACGTTAGGCTCCACACTCAGTGGGGAGTCTGCTTGAGGATTCTCTCTCTCCCTCTGCCCCTTCCCCTGCTCTCTCTCTCTCAAATAAATAAATAAATCTTTGGGGAAAAAAAAGGAACAATAGCAGATTGGAGGAAATTGTTCTCTGAAAATCAAGCTTTAAATTTCTTGCTAGTTTCTGCCTCATTAACTCTATGGGGCACAGTGTCAATTTCCCCCTGAGTTATGATCATTCCTCAATTTTGAGGAACTGGGATGATGACTGCTCTGGCTACTTCCTTATCTCCTCAGGTAAGGTAGATTTTGGGTAAAGAAGGGTTTTTGTAAATCTTAGCTATAAGCAAAATTCCTTTGATGATTAATATCCCTACCTGCAGGGCTAAGCAGAAGTTTCTAATCTATAGGTCACAGCAACAAGGAAAATAGAGGCAATATAAAGTTTTTCCCTGTTACAGATATACATATAATCCCACTTTAATATGACAGTTCTTCAAATATTTGAAGATAGGCCTATTTACTTTAGAAAGGGATAATGTAAGAATTAAGTTTAGAATCTGTGTAAAACACTGCAACATGCATATACAGAGCTGAATATGTTGCTCTACATGTATTTTGACCAGCACAAACTCCACAGTAGACTATTAATCCTCCCACTTGATAGACTTCTATTAATGTGATCTAAAATCCCACCCCCCCATCCTGTCAAAGGCAGATGCTTAACCAACAAAGCCACCCAGGTACCCCAATAACTATTATTTTAAAGAGACTCAGAATCTTTTATAACTCTAAATGGGAAGAGAAGAGCACTAGACAGGTCTCTCTCATCCTTTTTCTTTTTCTTTCAAGAAAAAGGAACTGAGATTTAGAATTATGTGTGCCAAAATAATATTACGATAAGGGCCAATTCACAAACTACCTAGAATATCTCTTGTCATTCAGAAAAACCTAATAGTTTAGCCTGTTTTCTCTCCAGGGCTGATTCAGTCTAAGGCTGGGTGTGTGACTTTTACAACCAATACCATACATTTGTCTAGGGTTTTGCTAGTTTCTGCTATTTGTCTTGAGTGATTCTAGCAAAATAGGCTGCCTTTATCTTTTCTTATATCCTCTTACTGAGCAAGTATGGCTAAAAGTTTGTGACATGGTAGACTGTGTTGATGCTTTAAGAAAATGTTTCCTTTCAACCAAACATTTCCATAGATCTTCCTGCCTCCATTTTTTTAAAGTAAACTCTATGCCCAACATGGGGCTTGAACTCACAACCCTGAGATCAAGAGTCACATGCTCTACTGACTGAACCAGCCAGGTGCCCTTCCTGTCTCCATTCTTATCCCCTTGATATATGCTTGTGTTGGGAATAAAAATGTTCTCTATTGTTCAAGGTTCTTCTGATTGGTCTAAGAATTAAATTGACATGAGATAGATCAACAGGGAAAAAAATCACATTTAATTACTTAACTACAGGGAATCCACATAAACATGAATGGTTCCAGCGATAGGAAAAATGAGGTGTGTCATCCTGAACTAAGAAGAAGGGGTTAGGAGTCTGGGACTTCAAAAGGAAGGAAGGCAATTCACAGGAAGATGAAAAATAATAAATGTTTGGTAAACAAATGATTGCTAGGCCACACAGAAACAATGAAACACAGAGAGGAATTTTAACAAACAGACTTTGCTAAATACCTGTCTGCCATCCCTAGTTCATATTATAATGTAGTTATCTATGGTGATTGCTCTCTTTCTGGAGCAAGTCTTCCATCTAAATTCTCTTAGGCAGTTGTGGGGGGCAGGGAGGAGATCAAAGTTTCTTCCTGAGTCATTTGGGCCTTAATTGTTTTCAGTTTGAAATAATCTGCATGCCAAAGTGACACATCTTGGGGCAACTCATTCTGAACCAAATGTCTACACTTGTGAGTGAATGCCTGAAAGGAGAACACAGGAATTAGATCTCCCTGGTAATGTGAACAAATATTAGTTGAGAAGAACTAAACCCTCAGCAGAACCACATGTACTTAAACAGATAAATTTTATAAATAGTAAACACATGTGAATATGCTTAAACAATGAAAAGAATCATAAATGACAAATGTAGATTGTAAGGGTAAAATGACGAACTTCTCTTTGAGGATCCTTCTCTCCTTAGGATATCTCTTGAAAGTTGAAATAGCTGAAGAGGAGGCTGACCCTTTTGATTTTATAATTCAATTCACATATCTTCTGCTCCTTGGAAATATAAGCAGACACTTGTGAAATGAAGTCTCTCAGGAAATATACAAGCAACACCACAGTGCATGTCTCTCAAGGAGATAAGAGAACTTTTCATTGTTCTTTCTTCTATTTTAAGGTATATGTTTATGTGAAATTCTGTCCAGACTTTGTAAGTCTGTCCAGACTGTTATGCTACCTTATACACATGTGAATGTGATCATGCTTATGCAATATTAAATTGTGTTAAATTTCTCCTTTCTCTATTCATACAGAGGGGTCTATTGCTGGCAGGACTTTTAAAATTTCCTTACAAGTTGTAACTAGAATATATAATCCCTCCTTACTAGGGCATCAATAAAGGATTTTGTTATTTTGACTACAGTAGTCCTGAATTTCATTATGCCTGAATCACCTCCTTATTTCATGATTTTGGTTCTATGGCTATGAGGGAGCAAGAGTAATTTTCCTTCTAATCTTTTAGGTTCTTGGCTGAGGAACTCTCCTCCCCCATAGTAAGAGACAGATTAATAGGAGAAAAGCAAACAAGATTAACAACATGTGTAACTCCTGTATACATAGCAGATACCCAGGAAAATCAAATAACTTCCTAAAATGGTCCAAGCCACCACCTTAAATCCACCTCCAGCTAAAGACCAAGGAAGATGATAGAGGTGGGGAGCCAGTTATGGGAAGTTACCAGGAAAAGCACAGTAAAGGAGGATATGGTTGTTATGCAGACTTAATTTGTTGCCTTCTCCATTGATAAGCACTTCTAGAGATTTAGTCATCCTTCTCTTCCTGGTACAGAGAGGGAGACACCCTGACAAATGCAGATTTCCTTTATAAATATAAATTTCTCAGTCAACCAAGAAATCAAAGAAGAAGTCAAAAACTCTCTTACCACTCTCCCCACTTTTATTCATCATAGCACTGGAAGTCCTAGCTATAGCAATTAGGCAACATAAGGAAATAAAAGGCATCCAAGTTGGTAAGGAAGAAGTAAAACTCTCATTATTTGCCGGTAACATGATACTCAATATAGAAAACCCCAAAGACTCCACCAAAAAACTACTAGAAATGATAAATGAATTCAGTAAAGTCACAGGATACAAAACCAATGCACAGAAATCTGTTGCATTCCTATACACTAATAATGAAGCAGCAGGAAGTGAAATTAAGAAAATAATTTCATTTACAATGGCACCAAAAATAATAAAATATTGGGGCACCAGCGTGGCTCAGTCATTAGGCATCTGCCTTTGGCTCAGGTCATGATCCCAGGGTCTTGGGATTGAGCCCCGCATCGGTCACCCTGCTCAGCAGGAAGCCTGCTTCTCCCTCTCCCGCTCACCCTGCTTGTGTTCCCTCTCTTGTTGTGTCTCTCTCTGTCAATTAAATAAATAAAATCTTTAAAAAACCCAATAAAATATTCAGCTCTTTGAGGAAGACATGGTCACAGCTATAGCAGAGCTCTGGATGCCTCACTCTTGCTCTTGACTCACCGCTGTTTGCTCTCACTGAGGAACAAGTCGGTCAGGAAACTGTGCCACAACCATGGCTTTTAGAGACACTGGGAAGACACCCAGGGAACCAGAGATGGTGATTCACTGAATTAGAATTACTCTAACCAGCTGAACAGAAAATCTTTGGGGAAGGTATGTGCTGACTTGATCGGAGGGGCAAAGGAAAAGAATCTCAAAGTGAAAGCACCAGTTTGGATGCCTACCAAGACTCTGAGAATCACTACAAGAAAAACTTGTGGTGAAGGTTCTAAGACTTGGGATCATTTTCAGATGAGGATCCACAAGTGACTCATTGATTTGCACTTTCCTTCTGAGATTGTTAAGCAGATTACTTCCATCGGTATTGAGCCAGGAGTCGAGATTGAGGTCACCACTGCAGATGCTTAAATCAACCTTTTTAATAAATTGATTATCAGTTGTTTAAAAAGCACAATAAAATATTCAAGAATAATCTTGACAAAAAGGTGAAAGACCTGTACTCTAAAAAGTATGAAACACTGATGAAAGAAATTCAAGACAACATGAAGAAATGGAAAAATATTCCATGCTCATGGATTGGAAGAAAAAATATTATTAAAATGTCTGTACTACCCAAAGAAATCTGCATATTTAATATAATCCCTATCAAAATACTAGCAGTATTTTTCAGAGAACTAGAACAAACAATCCTAAAACTTGTAGGGAACCACAAAAGACCTCAAATAGCCAAAGCAGTCTTGAAAAAGAAAAACAAAACTGGAGGCATCACAGTTCCATTTTTCAAGTTATATTACAAAGTGGTAATAATTAAAACAGTATGGTACTGGCATAAAAATAGGCACATAGATCAATGGAATAGGACAAAAAACCTAGAAATAAACCCATATTTATATGGTCAATTAATCTTAGACAAAGGAAGAATGGGCAAAAGGCAGTCTCTTCAACAAATGGTGTTGGGAAAACAAGACAACAACATGCAAAAGAATAAAACTGGACCACTTTGTTTCACCATACACAAAAATAAATTTAAAATGGATTAAAGAGCTAAATGTGAGTCCTGAAACTCTAAAAATCCTAGCAGAGAGCACAGGCAGTAATTTCTCTGACATTGGCCATAGCAACATTTTTCTAGATATGTCTCCTGAGGCAAGGAAAATAAAAACAAAAATAAACTATTGGGACTACATCAAAATAAAAAGTTTCTGACCGATGAAGGAAACAATCAACAAAACTAAAAGGCAACCTACCAAATGGAAGAAAATATTTGCAAATGACATATCTGATAAAGGGTTAGTATCTAAAATATATAAAGAACTGATACAACTTGACAACCCCCCAAATAATCCAATTAAAAAATGGGTAGAAGACCCAAACAGACGTTTCTCCAAAGAAGACATACAGGTGGCCAGCAGACACATGAAAAGATGCTCAACATCGCTCATCATCGGGGAAATGCAAATCAAAACTACAATGAGATATCACCTCACCCTGTCAGAATGGCTAAAATCAAAAACACAGGAAACAATAAGTGTTGTCGAAGATGTGGAGAAAAAGGAACCCTCATGCAGTGTTGGTGGGAATGCAAACTGGTGCAGCCACTGTGGAAAACAGTATGGAGGTTCCTCAAAAAATTAAAAATAGAACTACCCTATGATCCAGTAATGGCACTACTTGGAATTTACCCCCAAAATACAAAAACACTAATTAAAAGGGATACATGCATCCCTATGTTTATTGCAGCATTTTTTACAATAGCAAAACTATGGAAGCAGCCCAAGTATCCATCAATAGATGAATGGATAAAGAAGATGTGGTGTATATATATAATAGAATATTATTGAGCCATAAAAAAGAATGAAATCTTGCTATTTGCAGCAACATGGACAGGGCTAGAAAGTATAATGCTAAGTGAAATAAGTCAGTCAGAGAAAGACAAGAACCATATGATTTCACTCTTAACTGGAATTTAAGAAACAAACAAAAAAATGAGCAAAGAGAAAGAGAGAGAGAGAGAGAAACCAAGAAACAGACTCTTAGCTATAGTGGGGCACCTGGGGGGCTCAGATGGTTGAGTGTCTGCCTTTGGCTCGGGTCATGATCTCCAGGTCCTAGCCATGTCGGGCTCCCAGTTCAGTGGGGAGTCTGCTTCTCCCTCTCCCTCTGCCTCTCCCCCGGCTTGTGCTCTCTCTGTCTCTCTCTCAAATGAATAAATAAAATATTTTAAAAAACAACTTTAAAAAAAAAAAGGGCCGGCAGACTCTTAGCTATAGAGAACAAACTGATGGTTACCAGAAGGGAGGTGGGTTGGGGGATGGGGGAAATAGGGGATGGGGATTAAAGAGTATATTTATCATGATTAAAAATTATTAAAAAATGGTTAAGGTGATAAAATTGAAAGGAAAACTGAAATTGCAAAAAAATAAAAAAATATATAAATTTTTCTCATAAAGGGGTAACTTCTACCAGGTTTTCAGAGTTTCTCCTATGTCTGCTGTTTCTTAAAAATAACCTAAAATGATCCTATGTCAAAAAGGCATATTTTCAGGTAGCAAATTCTGCTCCCCTTCAGGCCCCAATTCCTTCAGTTGTATACTGATCTGATATTACTGTGCTAATGGTGAAGTATTTGTAAACTATCTGTCCATAAAGTCACTCCCCCTCCATGTATACATGTATACACACACAAAGACTGCTGATCTAAAACGCAGCTAAACTGTCATCAATTCCTATTTGCAAAAGAACATTTTCAAAAGTAGTATTACTATGCATTGAAATTTTCAGGTGGATTACCAAAGTAATAGATACATTTTTCTCTGTGATTTTTAGGTCTTTGAAAATAACTGAAGCTAAACTTTCCTGGCACTCAGGTACTGAAAGTCACTGATTTACGTGGGCACTAAGATGATAATAAGGGGAAAAAATGCTTTAGCAATCTTTCCTTATGTGTCACTGACTAAAAAAAAAAAAAACAGCATTTTCAAAAAGTGAATATAGTATCCAGGTAAAATTACATTTACTTACCCTTATCCTGACCCTATAGTTCCTTCAATTGTTTATTCAGTTTTTGGGTAAAAAAAAAATGCTTTGGTGCTGTGGATCAATGTCTACAAGTATGGAGTCCATTTTTTCAAATTAAGAGTGTAACTTATAATGAGTCATGATAGACAAGAAAACAATTTAATTCCAGCATAATTATTGTTAATGGAATTAAGAAATGTTCACTGTGTTAGAATATGAAAATGAAATTTTATTTTCCGAGCTCAAAATGAATCATTTTATAGGATTTACATGGCATCCAGATAAGTAGCCAAACAGGAATTTCCAGAACTTCAATCTGTTCTTATTAAATGTGATTAAGTGCCAGTTTCCTGCTCTGGAAGTTCCTGCTCTGGATAAGGCCAATAATAAAACTTACATCTGATGAATAGACAAAATTCTTTGCTTCTTCCATGTCTACTTAGTAAGAAATGAGGTGTGATGTCTAATGACTCCCTAAATCCCAAATTTCCACCAATTTGAAACTTGCCACCTCAAACTTTTGTGACTTTCAGCAAGATGCAGGACAGCTGGTTATCTGGATAAAAAGGTGAATGGTGTAGTAGTTTCAAGCAATTAAGAATGTTTAGCTACATTAGCATGGGTTTTATTTAATGGAAAACATCTAGAATGGTAAAGCTTAAATCAAAGGTGTGCTCAGTTAATTAAACAAGGAGTCCATTAGACTGGGGTGGTTTTAATGCCAGGGCAGCCTACTTAAGCAAACCAAAATCTAATGCCTCAGAGTTACGAAGTCAACATGCTCAGGACAACCAATCACAAACAGCTAACTAGGCTTTAAGCTATAGCCAATCGAGTAATTTCCTGTTTTGCTTCCTTACTTTCCCTATATAAGTCTTTTCCCTGGCTCCTGTTGGTGAGTGCTTTTGAAGAAAGCATCCATCGTCAGTTCAAATGAAAGAATGAACACTAGAGGTCATATTGCGCCCAGGCATGGCTGGACTAGCCAAAGAACCTTGTAGATACCCCAATAGCTTTTAAGTAAAGGTATTTTTCAGATTCCAAGTCTCTGGAGATGGTGGAGACCTTCTGGGGACCAGACAAGATGGCACCAGAGCATCTGCTAGTGTGACTCATGGGTCTCCAATCAATGGTGTCTACCTTCTCAGGAAACCCCTGCTGACAGGACCTCATGGGCCTCTAATCAACAACATCCATCTCCTCAAGAGACCACTGCCCCAAATCCTGCCCTTAAAAGCCCTCACTTGCAAGCCACTGGGGAGTTTGGGACTTTTGATCATTAGCTCCCCATTCTCCTGTGTGGTGTCCCACACACCAAGAAATAGCCTTTCTTTCTTCACTGCAAAAGCTCAGTATCAGTTTTTATTGGCTTGCTGTGCATCCAGTGGACAAACTCTTTGGTTCAGTTACACTCCTAACCACTGATGGTTTGGCACAGCCCTATTTGGATGGATTTTTTGCTCAAATAAGCTCTTAAAAAAATTGAATATGCCTCAGTTTATCTTTTAACAGATGTGTGTATTTGGTGATGGGGGAGAGGATTGCTTCATTTTGATTAAACAGAAGGAAAGAGCCTAGTTTTAAAGGCATTTAAAATTTGCATCCCATCTCATCCAACATGTTCTTGGGTGTAAAAAGTTACTATCTCCATTGAAGTTCTTAAGTAAATTGTTGGGATCCTGTTCTTCAGCATGGTAGCAATACAAGACATATTTATGTTCTAATGCCCGAAAGAAAGAGTTGACGGTAGAACAAAGAGCTGATTTGTATTGCTGTTCTGAGTTAAATATGGCCACATTCTTTTTTCTCTCTCTTGAGCACAGACGCACAAATAGGGGAGAGAGAAGATTGCAAATACATAAGCTCACTTTAGAAATACACAAATTGAAAGATTTAAAATGAAATCTGTTCCAGCCCTTTTCATTCTTCAGCTTTGTCCTTTTGTAATGTGTTATTTATAGCCAACGCTTCGGGGAAAAAAATTTCCAGTCAACTCACAGTGTAGATTAAGCCACTGAAAAATGGCGATGTGAGACGTATTCAATAGTGTTCTGTAGAAGAACTCATTTCACCACCATAACGCTGAGACACTGATATTTGGCAAAGCGATTCCATAGATTTATAGCTTCATCATCTGCTTTGCTGATTGCTAGTCTCTCAAGGACAAATGGGCTCTGAGATCCAATTGTAAATATCCAGGGTAAAGCAATGTTATGTCTACTCTGAACGGTTATGCCATCATTAGGAAAATTTGCTAAATAAACTTAATTGAGCATTTAGAGGGCTATATAAAACATTTCTTTTTATTTCTTCCCTAGAGGACCATGTTGGAATTTTGTTTCAAAACATCATCCACTCTTTCATTGGCCATCTCTCCTTCTTATATGTTAATTGCCTGGGTAGCATTTGGTGAGGTGTCACTATTTCCACAGAGATGTGAAACACCATTTCTCCAAAGCCACCCAGGTGTTTCTTCTTCTTCTTCTTCTTCTTCTTCTTCTTTTTTTAATACTGGAGGAATTTGACAATGACTAAGCCCTTCAGGTAGGAGATGAAGGACAGTCAGCATTTAGAGAAACACAAGAAACTTTAGAGAGAAAAATCTGTTTGGAAAATAAGACATGATTCTGCTAAACCCTTAGGGTAGGAAAAATAGCCTAGAAATGAGAGTGAGCAATGATTAAACACTAAAACTGGTTCCTTTCAATCACCTCCTGACATTTATATGGTATCATAACATCTCTGGTAACTCTTCTCGGGTTTATGAAAACAATAATAGAGCCACTGAAATTACTCAGCGATTTATTCGAAAAGCAA
>NC_138385.1:27622574-27648935 GCF_054177405.1 Leptonychotes weddellii
CATGACCTGAGCCGAAGGCAGTCGCCTAACCAACTGAGCCACCCAGGCGCCCCTATTTTGAAAGATTTTTAAAGCATCTTGTAAAGGCAAGTTTTAAATAAAACTAAATATAACACAGAGTTCTTAATTTTCATCAATTTATTTTATTTTATTTTTTTTAAAGATTTTATTTATTTATTTGAGAGAGAGAATGAGAGACAGAGAGCATGAGAGGGAGGAGGGTCAGAGGGAGAAGCAGACTCCCTGCCGAGCAGGGAGCCTGATGCGGGACTCGATCCAGGGACTCCAGGATCATGACCTGAGCCGAAGGCAGTAGCTTAACCAACTGAGCCACCCAGGCGCCCTTTCATCAATTTATTCTAAGCCTAATTTAATACGGAGCCACTGATTAGACCAATAAGAGCATTGCTGTGACTCACCGTGGCATGTTAGTCATTATTATCCAGAGCATGCCTCCCAAAGAAACATTCCAGGGCATTAGCTTTTCTTACCCTCCATTCTAGGACTGCTTGAACTATCTGCTACAGGCAAATGAATCTTCACTTAGTATCTTCATATAAACTGTGTATCACTCTTGCCTCTGGTTCCAAAGAACACTCCTCTCCCTTTATGTCCTAATCCTTGCTTCATTCTTTCTATCAAACTCCATCTGTCTCTAAGTATACCCATAATTAGATAAGGTGCCAAGGAATCATTTGAACTTTCCTACACGACACCGCCCATTTTCCCAATCATGCAATCGCCATGAAGGCAGAAACGCTGATACCACCACTCAGCAGCAAATCAGAAGCATGGAATCAATTGACTACCACCCAGTTAATACCCTGTTTAGAATTCAAGTTCTTCGTCAAGACCTTTTAGGGAAGCAGTAAATATTTTCATTCTGGGAGGTAAAACCTGTATTATATCAGCAGCTGCCATCAGAATTCTTGGGAATAAAACTTCTTAGTAAAAATAACTTGCAAGGCCTTAAGAATGGTAGGTAATGGGGCACCTGGGTGGCTCAGTAGGTGAAGCGTCTGCCTTCAGCTCAGGTCATGATCCCAGGGTCCTAGGATTGATTCCCAAAGTCTGGCTCCTTGCTCAGTGGGGAGCCTGCTTCTCCCTCTCTCTCTGCCTGCCACTCCCCCTGCTCATGCTCTCTCTCTCTCTCCCTCAGTCAAATAAATAAATTAAAAATCTTTTAAAAAAACAAAGAATGGAAGGCAAGTTACAGAGCCAAGACAATGAAAGATAATGGCCAATGTTTTTCTATATGTTACAAAGAAATAAATGATTTTGCTGTTTTTCTTTCTTTTTTTATTCTGAAAAGGAGAGGAAGAGAAGGGAAAAGAAGGAAAAAGTGAGGTGCCATCAAAATGTTGGAATATTGGATACTATGGGACGTGAATGACCAGAGATGAAAATTCTCAGTGGCAAAGTTGTTTGATTTTTTTCCTTAATTTTTTAAAAAGGTTTATTTGTTTTTATTCGGGGGGGAGGGGCAAAGGGCGAGAGGAGAGAGAGAATTTCAAGCAGACTCCCCACTGAGCAGGGAGCCCAATAAGGGCTCAGTCTCAAGACCCTGAGATCATGACCTGAGCCTAAATCAAAAGTCAGACGCTTAACTGACTGAGCCACCCAGGTGCCCCATTTTTTTCCTTACTTTTAAAAAGTTGAGATAATTATAGCCTCATGGGCAATTGTAAAAAGTAATACAGAGAGATCCCTTGTGTACTTTGCCCAATTTTCCTCAATGATAAAGTCTGCAAAGCTATAGTACAATATCACAACCAAGATATTGACATTGATCTTCATCAGATTTTCCCAGTTTTACTTGTATTCATTTGTGTGCCTGTGAAAGACTTTTAAAAACAGGGTATCTAATATTCAATTTGAAAATAGCTTCATTAATTCAATGTAAACCTTCTTACCAAGTCTCCACAGGTTTTTTTATGTTAATAGTTTTTTGTTTTGTCTGTTTGAGTAAATAAAGCAAAATATTTTTTTTTCTGGTCTGAGTCAGAACAGTATAGAAGATGGACAGCACACATAGGAATAAGAGTCCTGAAGTAAAGGGAACCATGAGAATACATAGTACATAAAATTCAAAGAAATCTTTAGAAGGTATTTGAAGTTCCATATGGTCTGGAATGGAATTCAAGTGAATCTTATATAGCTGGAAGAACCCAGCTAATAGGAGGCTACATGTCATTGCAGTGTCCACCTTTGAAGGAGGTGGTTATTTATGTGATATGATGTAAGGAACCCCATAGAGACCCTTCCCCTAAATCCCTAACCACAAGCCATACTGCTTGAAGAGTCACTGTTATGAACTTATTCATTTATATTTCTATATTTCTGAAGGCATTTATTCTTTTTTAAAGATTTTATTTATTTATGTGAGTGAGAGAGAAAAAGAGAGAGAGCATGCACAAGCAGGGGGGAGGGACAGAGGGAGAAGCAGACTCCCCATTGAGCAGGGAGCCCGATGCAGGGCTCCATCCCAAGAGCCTGGGATCATGACCTGAGCCAAAGGCATATGCTTAACCGACTGAGCCACCCAGGTGTCCCTGAAGGCATTTATTCTTTTTTTTTTCTTTAATTTTTTAAAATTAACATATAATGTATTGTTTCAGGGGTACAGGTCTGTGATTCATCAGTCTTACACAATTTACAGTGCTCACCATAGCACATGCCCTCCCCAATGTCCATCACCCAGCCCCCCATCCCTCCCACCCCCCTCCTCCACTCCAACAACCCTCAGTTTGTTTCCTGAGATTGACTCTCTTAAGCATTTATTCTTAAATAATCTCTAGTAAGTACAAATACTTCTGGAAAGAGACCTCTGGTTGGGATAGTATAGTGAATTCATGTTTTAATTACCTCTCTGCTCCAAACACCAAGTTATGATTTATAAAATATAAAAAGAGAAAAACCAAAAAGACATAGTGGGAACAAAAAAATAATATGGCTCTCACTGAGGACCAGAAATAGGATAAACGCATAAAATAATGTGTGCTCCTGAAGCCACTTCCAGGTTCTCTGCTCAGAAGCAGGCAGAGGGAGCTGGAAGTCCAGCTGCAACAAGGAAAAGAAAGTAAAAGTACTTCTTGAACGATGTGCAGCCAGATCCAGGCTTGAGCCTAGGGCCTTAGAGGGACTCATCCCTTTTATTATTCACTGAAATTAAAGGTGCTCTCAGCTGGACAGAGTTGAATAAAGAATTAAGGAATTTGAAAATATTTCTGAGAAAATCAACCCAGGACATGGCACTAAGGGACAGAGATTTCAAAATATATGAAGGATAAATTCAAGAGATACAGCTAGAACAAGAGTTTCTAATATTTGTCTCATCAAAGTCTAGGAAAGGGGAATGGATGTAAATGGCAGACAAAACTCTTTGAGGACATAATGGCTGAAAATATTCCAGAACTGAAGACATAACTCCTCAAATTGAAAGCACACTCCAAATACCAAACAGGCTAAATAAACATAAACTTATATCTAGGCACATCTTATAACACTTCAGAACATCAAGGTTAAAGAGAGAATTTTAAAAGATACCACAGATAAAAGACCAATGATATACCAGAACACTGAGCTGATTTCTTGGGTAAAAAGAAAAAAAGAGTCCACAGACAGTGAAATAATACCTTCAAAGTACAGAGAGTGGGAAGATACTGTAATCCTGAAATTTTATATTCAATTAATTTATCATATATAAGCAAGGGCAAAACTAAGACATTTTCAGATATGTAAAGACTAAGAAAGGAATTCTTGAAATATATATTTTGGAAAGAAGGGAAGTAAACACAGAGGGAAGGCGTTATTTCTGAAAACAATGGCAAGTATAGAAATCAATTAAATGCATCAACAACTTTAAT
The DNA here is from genome assembly GCF_054177405.1 of Leptonychotes weddellii. Taxonomy (NCBI): domain Eukaryota; kingdom Metazoa; phylum Chordata; class Mammalia; order Carnivora; family Phocidae; genus Leptonychotes; species Leptonychotes weddellii. The sequence continues at coordinate 27,626,441 of NC_138385.1, forward strand.
TTTCTGGTATCAAAAGGAATAACAATAATTATTTTTAAAAAGATTTTATTTATGGACTGAGCCATCCAGGTGCCCTAAGTATTATTGTTTTATGAGGTTCTTCTGTATGATCATTTTTTCTCTAAGGCTCCAGATATTTTCTTCTTTCAAGATGCAAAACACCTACATTTAAATAAATATATAAGACAATGCTTTACTGTTTGAAAAGGCATAAAGCCTGTGCTTTGCTTGAACATCTCCCTCTCTCTCTCTCTCTGTCTCTCTCTCTCTTTCTCTCTCATTAAACAACTTAGAATATTTGCCAGGGTAAATTTCTGGTTCTTCCTCAAACACATTTGTAAAGCTTATTTTTTGCATGTTGTATCTTTTTCCATCCTTCTACTTTCAGCTTATCTGTGTCTTTAAAGTTAAAGCATAGGTCTTGTAGATAGCATCTAGTTGGGGCTTGTTTCTTTAATCCAGTCTGGCAAATCTCTGCGTTTTATGTGGAGTGCTTAGTTAAATTTATATTTGAATTAATTATTGATGTGGTTGGTTTTAAGTCTACCACCATTTTCATTATTTTTGTGTGTGTCGGTTGCTCCAGAGCTTACAATATACAACCCTGACTTACTAGATATATTTCTCAGTGAAAGCTACGTAGGTAGACTGTCATTTAACAAGCTACAGAGCATAATGAAATTTTCACATCACATCCAACTTTCAAAAAATCAGATCCCCAGTGTACCTTTTGCCCATGTTATATTGTTTATAGAAAATAGATGTTTAGTTCCACTTAAATTTGCAAGCGAAGATAGGTAGTAGGGTTGCTTCTAGAAGGCTGCATGAAAGAAGTTGGTTTAACCAATCAGGATGGTTTAAGTTATGGTGCAGTAAAAAAAAAAACCCAAATTTCAGTGGCTTGAAACAATTAAGGTTTCATTCTTCCTCACGCTACAGGTTCCTCAAGGGTCACTCTGGGGGTCTGTTCCGTGTTGTCTTTTCTTCAGACCCAGGATGATGGAACAGCCACTCTCTGGAGCATTGCTTGTTGTCATGGCAGAGAGAAAGAGAGCTGTAATTGATACGCTCATTAAGTGCTTAGCCAGAAGTGTCACATGTCTCTACTACTTGCAATTTATTGGCCAGAGCTGGTCACATAGCCCTACCCAACTGGAAGGGTCTGGAGGGAGCCTTCTCCCAGAAGGAGAAGAGAATTGCAGTATTTGGCAAACATCATTAATGATTACCACATGGGTTTTTTTTTTTTTTTTTTCAGGTTCTAGAGTCTTAGCTCCTGAAGCGTTAATGCTGTTTGGTCCTTATATTTTCTTTGGGTTCAACCTTAGCAATAAATTTTGCTAACAAAATGAAAAGTATTTATAAAACGATGATAAATAAATGGCTTGGGGAAGTGCTATTAGATGTTGGGAAGGACAGGACTAGGTGCTGAAGGTTGGTAATACCTTCTGCCACTGGACTTGGAAATGCTCTGAGCTAGAATGGATTTCTGTCCACAAAACTGTTTGTAGTGTGAGGGGTGAAACCCAGGAGTAGAGTCTAATGGATTAATGGGACAGGTCAGTTTTACCCAATGCTAAGGAATTTGGAGGCAAAGGTTTGAAACAAAAGTGAGGAGATTCTCGGAGGGAAAGGGAAGGCAGTTGTAACCAAACTACTCATGCACTTGTAGGCTGCTTCCAGATCTTGACCCTTCCTAAGGAAGACTGTGAAACCAGAGTTTTAAGCCAAGATGTATGCTCCTCACAGAGAAAGCAGGAAGTAAGGAAGAAGGGCAGTTAACTCTCATTAATTTGGTGCTGGTAAAACTATGGGTACTCTTCTAAGTGTTTGAAACATCCCTATGAAGTAATGATCCAGAAGTTCAGTATTATAGGAAGCATCGACCACAGTTCCTTAGGGAAAAGGCAGAAGGTAAAACTAGGTGATATACAAACCTATGCAGGATTAGAAATACAGCCATCGCTTTTCTCCTTGTCACATGCTCTCCATTTCACTTGCATTCACTGCTATTTTATTTTAATTTTGAGCAGATAATGACATACAGATGGCCAACAGGTACTTGAAAAGATGCTCATCATCACTCATCATCAGGGAAATGCAAATCAAAACCACAATGAGATATTACCTCATACCTTTCAGAATGGCTGGTATCAAAAAGACAAGAAATAACAAGTGTTGGTGAGGATGTGGAGAAAAAGAACCCCTCACGCACTGTTGGTGGGAATGTTGATTGGTTCAGCCACTGTGGGAAACAGTATAGAGATTCCTCAAAAGATTAAAAATAGAAATACCACATAATCCAGTAATTCCACTACTGGATATTTATCCGAAGATATATGCACTCCCATGTTTATTGCAGCATTATTTAAAATAGCCAGGATATGGAAGAAACCACATGTCCAACAATAGATGAATGGATAAAGAAATTGTGGTATCTACCTATATATTTCTATCTATCATCTATCTATCTATCTATCTATCTATCTATCTATCTATCTATCTATCTATCTATCATCTATCTATCTAAACATTACTCAGCCATAAAAAAGAATGAGATCTTGTCATTTGTGACAACATGGATGGACCCAGAGGGTATGATGCTAAGTGAAATAAGTCAGACAGAGAAAGACAAATGCCATATGATTTCACTTATATCTGAAATCTAAAAACCAAAATAAATGAACAAACAAGAAGTAGAAACAGATCCATAAATACAGAAAACAAACTGGAGGTTGCCAGAGGGGAGGGGAGTAGGGAGATGGGCAAAATGGGTAAAGGGAAATGGGAGGTGCAGGCTTTCAGTTTTGGAATGAATAAGTCATGGGGAAGAAAGGTACAGCATAAGGAATATAGTCAATGGTATTGTAATAGCATTGTATGGTGATAGAGGGGAGCTACACTTGGGGTGAGCACAGCATAACGTACAGAGTTGTCAAATCACTTTGTTGTACACCTGACAGTAATGCAACATTGTGTGTCAACTATACAATAAACAAAATATCGGGCAGATATTGAAATGCAAATGGTCGTGATTAATACTTACCACTTTAATACAGTCATAAGTAAAAATGTTATAGATTCTTTTGCTAAAAGAGCTATTTTGCCATTATTAGAGAAAGCAAACCAATGGGATTTTCCAGGAAGACTGAATTATATATGAAATTAAAGAAGGAGTGTGTTGCTAGAGCATCCTAAAGTCATGGTCTAGGTCAGTGCTAATCAAACTGTGGTCTGATGGCCAATGCTAGTCAAAAGATTAGTGCCATTCTATGAACTCTTTACTGGTCAATCTGGAGATTTGGAGTGTCGTGCCAGAATGTGAATCAATCCACTCCTTCCAACATCAAGGAAGTCTTGCTGCAAATGTATGCATATATATAATGTATGTATATATACCCGTGTGTGTGTGTGTGTGTGTGTGTATATGTATTCCTTTATGTAGATCATATATATTGTCTTATATATATCTCTGTGGCAATATGCATGCATTAATTTAAAACGTATGAGAAATAGAAACCAAGCATAATTAGTTTAAGAAATGTGTAGAAGCAGTAGTGCTCCCTTTCTGACATCAGGTATGTCTTGAGAGACCAGATGTAGCCATGAAGATTTTAGACTTCACATAATGGAGTTCTGCCAATACACTGGGCCTTTTTTTTTTTTTTTTAATCTCTTCTGTTGACATTTCCATTGATTGTTTCCTTCTCAGCTGTTCCCAAATATCATGTATTATTCTTAAATATCTTATCAAAAAAGCCTGTCTTGATTAAACCAATTACCTTAATAGTGTAATAAGAAAACACTATCAAACATTTTTGACAGCTTACTATGTGCCAGACACTTTCCTAAGTGCTTTACGTTATTTGAGGCACTTAATCCTAACAACAATCCTACGAAATAAGCACCATTATTATCTCCATTTTACAATGAGAAAAATGAGAATCAAAGTTTAAGTGATTTGTCCTAAATGACACATCCCCAAGGGGACAGAATAAGGCGTCCAATTCATGTATTTGAACTTGATCTCAAGCCAATATTCCTAACAACCATGGGATATTTCCTTTGTAAGGGAAGAGAGGCAAGATACATTTAGTGAAAAGACTCTGGGACTAAGAATCAAAACACCTTGATTTTAATCCCAGTCCTGCCACTGGCTAGCCATGTAACCATGGGCAACTCCTTTTCCTATTTGGGCTTTGGTTTTCTAACCTAGAAATACAAGAAATACAACCATACAATACTGGATGTTTTCTCAGATTCTTTTCAGTTTTAAGGTTTTATGAGTCTGTAAGCATAGATGTCCTACTAAAAGCAGAGGCTTATGAATGTATCTTTTATAGAGAATTTCTTGTTCAAATAGAATTCTTTGCTTCTAATTCAGCAAAGCAGTATTGCTCTGGGCTATCTGCCTGGATGTAGAAATAGAAATAGCCTTACAATATAGAACTGGATGTTAGCATGAGGGTCATTGAAATAGGATCCCATCCTTTTGCTTTCTGCTAAAGACAGGATGTAACAATTACACACAAGTAATAAGCATGACATTTAATATTTTGATTTTTCTTACTGCTCTCCTCTAGGAATAGGCTATGCTACCTTGTGGCTTGACTTGGCTTCATAAGGAATGAATTTTTCTTCATATCTAAAGTCTTGTCAGTCTGGAGATGTTTAAATATTTAGGTATTTTGTTTCTGACATACAGCAAATTTTGCCAAGTTTCATAGCTCAGCAGTCCACCATTTATGGTACTAAGCCATAATGAACAAAGAATACAGTGTTAACATAGTCTTCTCCTGCTCAGTGAGATGGTGTGATTCGTAATGAATGGTGGGTATTAATGCTTACAGATTTAGATCCATTTGTACCACAAATAATCAATTTGGAAAGAAAAACATTTCTGGTCTCCAGTTTGAAGAAAAAACAAACTAAATATAAGTAAGCAGCTATGTTCCCTCAAATATGTATTTAAGGACACAATGATGGCTCTGTGCTTCTGTCTGCTGAGAAGTAAATGGCAAGAGAGCAGTTTTCAAAAATATCAGAGAGTTTTTAAATGTCAGGTTTACCACCTTTCATTCTCATTTTGCTTTGCTTCTTGAGTGATCTTAGATTTCAGCTTGCAGTAGTAATCTTTAGCATCATCTCCCCGGGTGTCAAATACTTTTGCCCAGTAATACTGATAGCCACAGGGAGTAGAGAGTTGTTCTGTTCTTTTTGCTTTTGTTTTTTAGCTGATTAATTAGCTTAGTTGAGCAGAATGGGTGTTTTCTAAGGTTTTTATACACATGATTACAGATTATGAGGCTGGAGTCAGCTAAGCCAGGAGGAAAGCCTGGGCCAGGATCCTGGTGGAAAACTGAAAGACACAATCCTCACAAGTATGACTTTTTAGTAACTATGAATGTTTCTATGTGTTAAGGGAGATGATGGGTCAACACTTACGCTATTCAGATCCTAAGACTATAAAAATGGATGATCACCATTACCAGGCTGTGTCCGAATGATATCCTGATGCAGAAGGATGGTAGACCTCATCTCAGAAATAAGTGGTCATTTAGATCAGTCCCTCAAACTGGTTCTAAGGCAACTAGTGCTGGAAACTTTAAAACTGAAATTTTCTAGTAGCCTAACTTTTAATAATGAAGTCATTTATGGTCACTTTCTTTTCTGCATAGTACAATGGAAAGAATCTGAATTATAATTCCCTTCTGCTAGTGTCTGTAGGACTTTAAGGAAATCTCTTAAATTATGTTGGCCTCAGTTTCTGCTTCCATAAAATGAGGTATTGGAACAGATGATTCAACTTTCTCTGGCTGAAAACAAATTATGATTTTAAGGCATTAGGATATAAAGATTAAGTCCTCTTAACATATCCTAGTTTCTCCTCAAACCTTTGTCCAATGTTTTCTCAAAGCCTTTATAGACACAAAAAGAGCCAAGATTAATAGAATAACATATTCTATTTCCATGATGCTTGATCCAAGGGAATGAGGTAACATTTACATTAAATTAAGTTCAGTGAAAGAATATTGCCTACCCATAATTACCTGAATGATTTGGAAATACCATTTATTGGTCACCTACTATATGTGGAGCACTTTACTAGCATTTTACTTATATTATTTAATTTAATTCTCATGTACCTGTTGGAGTACATGAAGGCAGCCTGGAAATAACATCTCTTTCCCCTGCCTTAGTTGTGATCTAATTGAGAACAAAAACCATAGAGATCAGCATATGGAGAACTAACTTCTACCTTTACTGATAAAACAATTCGAAATAAATTAGAAAATGTGGCTTATTGGGCACCTGGGTGGCTCAGTCACTTAAGTGTCTGCCTTCGGCTCAGGTCCTGATCCTAGGGTCATGGGATCGAGTCCCACATTGGGTTCCCTGCTCAGTGGGGAGTCTGCTTCTCCCTCTGCCTTTCCCCTTGCTCATGCTCACTCTCTCTCTCTTGCAAAAATAAATACGTAATCTTTAAAAAAAAAAAAAGAAAATGTGGCTTATAGCTGTGGCCAAATAGGATTCATAATACTGAGCAAGAGGGCGCCTGGGTGGCTCAGTTGGTTGGGCGACTGCCTTCGGCTCAGGTCCGGGATCGAGTCCCGCATCGGGCTCCCTGCTCAGCGAGGAGCCTGCTTCTCCCTCTGACCCTCCCCCACTCATGTACTCTCTCTCTCTCATTCTCGCTCTCTCAAATAAATAAATAAATCTTAAAAAAAAAAAATACTGAGCAAGAGAACTGAACAGGCTCAACACCCAAACTGGGCATATGAGAAGTGCAACCAGTCTCAGGCATCACTGGATCACTGCAGGCTTTTCCTGCCACTTGTCAGCACGGAGGAGCAGAGCAGAATGTGTACCTGCAGCCAACCTATCTCCTAAGATAAAGGGCAAGAAAATAAATTGGGCTATAAATACCTTGCTCGTCTTCTGTACATAGCAGTTAGGAAACTCACTGCACCTCCATGAAAAATAATAGGTTTGGGGCACGAAGCCAGGGATGGTAGTGGACCTTGATCCCAGCATAAAGAGACTTCGGAAGTGAGGGGAAAGCAAATAATCCTTAAGGAAACTGAGGTTCAGAGAAATCAAGTATTTTGTCAAAGATCACACAACTAGTAAGAGGAAGAGTTAGAATTCAATCTCCAGTACTGCCTGACTCCAGAACCCATACTCATGCCCCCATTTCTTCCCCTACCTTGTCACCCTATAGTTTTCATGTTGGCTATGTTTTACTACTAGCTGAAGACACACTCAGCAGTTATTTCTTCAAGTAAAAATTTCCCGGGGCGCCTGGGTGGCTCAGTCGGTTAGGCGTCTGCCTTCGGCTCAGGTCACGATCCCGGGGTCCTGGGATCGAGCCCCGCATCGGGCTCCCTGCTCTGCGGGAAGCCTGCTTCTCCCTCTCCCTCTGCTGTTCCCCCTGCTTGTGTTCCCTCTCTCTCTCTCTCTGTCAAATAAATAAATAAATCAAATCTTTAAAAAAAAAAATTTCCCTATTATGCAAGCGTCATAGATCATGGCTCCATCTACATGACTATCACCACACACAAACCATCAGTGGTAATATTACGGGATTATCAACCAAGACAGATTGGCTTCATTTTCAGAATGACTGATAAGATATGCCCTTCCTTGTCTTAGAAACCTAGGAACTTTTTCACTTTTATGTTTCTTTCTTTTTTTTTTTTTGTAGATTAAAACAATGACAATATGAAATACTCTGTGATTTGCCATTTTGATCCTGCAGCTTCCTATACTAGACCATGTAAATAATGAAACAGAATGTTTCTAATGGAATATCCTTTGAAGGAAAGACAATGTCTGATAGTGTTTTCCGAATTTACAGATTCTAGCCATGTACTATGAATCGTTAGAGGTCAAATTTCATCGTAAAAAAAATTTACCCTAGGATCAGAAGGAGCGGGATAAATTCTAGTCTCTCCAGTAAAGAGTTAGAGGTGATAATAACTTAAGAAGAAGGAGTAAGGGGCGCCTGGGTGGCTTAGTCGTTAAGCATCTGCCTTAGGCTCAGATCATGATCCCAGGGTCCTGGGATCGAGCCCCGCATCGGGCTCCCTGCTCAGTGGGGAGTCTGCTTCTCCCTCTCCCACTCCCCCTGCTTGTGTTCCTGCTCTCGCTCTCTCTCTCTCTGTCAAATAAATAAATAAAATCTTAAAAAAAAAAAAAAGAATCTCATTCACATTTAAAAAAGAAAAAGAAGAAGGAGTAAGATCTCTCTGAAGTGCATGACCTGAACCCTGAACCCAGCAGAACAGAGGACTACATACCCGAGCCCAGAGTGAGAAGAACAGTGATTGTGTATCAATAGGGATTGGCATATTATTCCAAGAGAGACAGGAGTCCCTGGGGTGGATCAGCTCCAAGAGATAGGAAACAGCACCATTATGCCAATATGGAGCTAAAATGCTCTATCCTAGGTCTCTGAAATATTGCTACCTCTGCTAGCAAAGTTTCTGACAAAAAAGTCTATCATTGGATGAATAGAGGTCTAGCTACTTTGAGTCAACATTTGGCCTTTGGATGTTCCTTATCTTCCAAATATGCATTACATGAAAGAGACCAAAAGGGTACCAAATTGTCTAGGAAAAATGTTGGTGCAAACAATCCATCTTTCCTGATAAATAGTATGAAAAGATTTGAACATGCTGAAATGACCCAAAAGATACACAGGGAGTTCTGGAAGACACCATAATGAAAATGCTCATTAAATGCATCACTAAATCATGTAAAATGCAGTGGGTAGTCACAAATTCACAGGCTGCATTTTATTCTCTGATAGACAAAGCATCTCCTCACTACTGACTAGAACTGGGAAGCCGTTGAGGATAGCATTACCCTTAATAAGGTTATTTATTTATTTTCTTCTTGATGGTGACAAGAGCTAGTATGAGAAGGATGGGGGTGGGGAAGAGCATCATTACCAAGGACCCATTCGCTGTTTTGAAGAAAGCCATTATATTATTTGTGTAAATTAGGAGTAATAGATGAGAAAACATCAAATAATAAGCAGCTGATCCTCCAGCCAAACTATCTAAATTTAAATCTAAATCCTGGCCTATTAAAGAGGTCTATAAGGAAATATCATTCACCCATATTAAAAGCTTTTTCAAGATTAAAATTAATGCTGGCGATTCAGGCATATAACATTTCCACAGTATTTACCCTCTGGGAATCTATGTGATCATCATGTAAAGGAATAACAAAAATGTCTTTTTGTTTGGTGCCATTGTTTGGGTTTTGTCAGAAAAGAAGCATAGCAAAAGGTTGTGAGCCAGAACTAAATCTCTGGCTTTCTTCTCTGGTTATCACGGGTTTGCACTTTGCCCTTAATATGTATTTGACAAGGCGCCTGGGTGGCTCAGTCGTTAAGCATCTGCCTTTGGCTCAGATCATGATCCCAGGGTCCTGGGATCGAGCCCCGCATCGGGCACCCTGCTCAGCGGGGAGCCTGCTTCTCCCTCTCCCACTCCCTCTGCTGGTGTTCCCTCTCTCACTGTGTCTCTCTCTGTCAAATAAGTAAATAAAATCTTTTAAAAATATATGTATCTGACAAATGTGGAAATGAATGGATTTTTCCTTTGTTAGGTATGCTTGACATATAGCAGTGAACAAGAAAGACATGTTCTCCAATGACCCCATCATTTTTAAAGGGAAAAAAAAGAGGGTCTAGCATCTCATTCACTGAATAAATATTTCTTGAAAACCTACTATGTGCCCAGTGCTCTGATAGGCCCTGGACGTCTAAAAAAATAAATGAAGCAGACATTATCCCTAGCTCATAAGGTACTTAAAAGCAATCAGGGAAAACAGACATTAAATAATCAAGCAATTAGAATACTATAGTGTTGTATTAGTCAGCCTGGGCTGTCATCACGACATACCACAGATTAGGTGGCTTAAACACCAGAAATTTATTTTCTCACCATTCTACAGACTAGAAGGCCAAGATCAAGATTCCAGCAGGGTTGGTTTCTGGTGAGAACTTACTCCTTGGCTTCTATTCAGCTGCCTTCTTGCTGTGTCCTCACACGGCCTTTTTTTCTGTGCATGTGGAGAGAGAGAAAGAGAGACACAGAGAGAAAGAGAACGATCTCTGGTGTCTCTTCCTCTTCCGCTAAGGACACCAATCCTATCAGAATAGAGCCTCACCTTTATGACCTTATTCAATTTTAATTACCTTCTCAAAGGCCTTATCTCCAAACATAGTCACATTGCAGGTCTGAGCTTCAACATAGGAGTTTTGGGAGGACACAATTCAGTTCTTAACAAGTTCTGATACACGTTAGAAAACATAGAGGCGTCCATTACGCTAGCACAGCAGATCTATGGATGTGATACCTTAGTCTAGGGGATCAAGAAAGCTTTCCCTGAAGAAGTCAAGGAAGCGGAGCTTAAAGCATGAGTAATAGCTCGGGAAGAATAGGGGCAGAGTAGTTAAAGCAGCAACGGGGTGTACAAAGGTTACAAAATATGGCACATTCAGTAAAGTAACTTAAAAGCAGTAAAAAGCAGCTGGGCATAGAAAGACCAGAATGGGATGAGGCGGAAGAAGTAGAAGACAGATGACCGGGGCGTCTGGGTGGCTCAGTTGGTTAAGCCCTGCCTTCGGCTCAGGTCATGATCCCAGGGTCCTGGGATCGAGCCCCGCATCAGGCTCCCTGCTCAGCAGGGAGTCTGCTTCTCCCTCTGCCTGCCGCTCTCCTTGCTTGTGCTCTCTCTGTGTCAAATACATAAATAAAATCTTAAAAAAAAAAAAAAAAGAAGACAGATGACCTTATGAATCTCACGAACCGGTTTCACTACGATCCTAAGGGTAATGGGAAGCCATTATATGGTTTTAAATAGGGGCCAGGTTTACTCTTTATAAAGAGGATTGTTATTACAGCTTGTGAAGATGAGTGTGTGTGTGTGTGTGTGTGTACGTACCAGTGCCTACATACTCTTATTTTATTTATTTTTTATTTATTTATTTATTTATTTTTACATACTCTTATTTTACACACAGTTTTAGAGGACCTTGGTGCATGGTCACCCATTGTCAAGAATACCCACTTCTGCCTTTACCAAAGCTTCTGCGACGCTGCTCTGTGAAACAGCAAACTGTACCCCTCCCTTCCATGTGGGGAAAATATGAAATGAAAGGGCAGGGAGATGGTGCACTTCTCTTCCTCCTTCATTGAAAATACGTTTACTATTTATAAGAGTAATTGATATTTATTGATCACATACTATATGTCAGACATTGTGGTTAAGTAGGTTACATGGGTTATTTTATCTAATCCTCAAAACAATCCTATGAGAGGTACTATTATTTTTCTATTTTACAAATTATGAAACTATGGCTTTGAAAGAGGTTCCGTCACTCGCCACAGATAGCAAACCTGGGAAGCCAGAGAGCTGCGATTTCGTCATTCAATGTGGCAACCCATGTTCTTCGCAAGTAGACTGTTTTGCCTACCAGTTATGGGTGTCCGGGTTCAGTCTTAGAAGCAGTGCCCAGCAAGGGGATACAGAGAAGAGAATCATCCCCTTCACTGCTTATATCACTGCATTCACTTTTACGGCCTCTGCCTTGAAAAGTTTCAATGGGTTATAGAAATGCCTGATCATTATCAACTTGAGAAAGGATGTCCTTTTTATTTCATCACCCCACGGAAATAATGCACAAACCCAAAGTGTAAGATCCCTACACTTCAGAGAAGGGAAGGGAATAGGGGATGGTGATGGATTTTCCATCAAGGGTCTATTATTTAACCTAGCTTCTCATCTCACCAAGAAGGACATCTGATCCTATATGTCAACTGCAGACTGGTTAAAAGAGAATACCAGGAAACTGGAGAATGGTTTTGCAATGTTTATTTCCGAGTTAAAGTGCAGATTGAATCTTCTAGTTTCCTTAATGGGCATAATGCTAGTCTGGCAAATTATTAACAGTTTGGATTGGATTAAAAAATTTGGTTATATATTTCATTCAGCTCATATTTACTGGAGCACAAGACAACCTACAGGAACAAGCATCAAAAGTCTATTTTACTGCCCATATTATGAGCAGACGGAGCATAGACATTTAAAAACGCCAAGCCTTTTAAGAGCCTGCTTATAGTCAGATCAGGATGAAGAGTAATGGCCTTATCCAAAGGTCCTCTGAATTTTAAAATACTACTGGACCTTTAATTGTCTTTTTTGAAATCAGATATTAGAGTTTTATAAAATTTGGAGTTGGAAAAGCAAAAACAAACCCTGACCTCACTAAAATGAACGCAGATAGGAGGGGCGCCTGGGTGGCTCAGTCGTTAAGCGTCTGCCTTCGGCTCAGGTCATGATCCCAGGGTCCTGGGATCGAGCCCCGCATCGGGCTCCCTGCTCTGCGCGAAGCCTGCTTCTCCCTCTCCCACTCCCCCTGCTTGTGTTCCCTCTCTCGCTGTGTCTCTCTCTGTCAAATAAATAAATAAATAAATAATCTTTAAAAAAATAAAAAAATAAAATGAACGCAGATAGGAAAGCGCTTGTTTCCAGCAGATCACGGACAGACTTGGCCCCAATGTTGCCAAATCAATGAGTTATTATCGTTATCACACAACAGGGAGTAAACGTTTGGAAGTAATAGCTTATAAAGGTGGTATAGGCTGAAAATAGATGTGTGCATAGGCTCAGAATGTGTTTTTGGATAGTGAGATATTAAAGAAAATCAAGATGATTTGGGGGGGGGCGTGATATATTTCAGCACAATAAAAGACCAGATGCTTAAAGTATAAGAACCCCTGCTCTTAGGAACCACGTCCTTCTTATTCCTACAGAATAACAATGGTTAGGCTTGGGGTCTTGTTTTCCATGTCCCTAGAGAATTAACATTCCCTTAGGATCCCCGCAATCTGTTCAAGAATGTATTGCAGTAAGAGACTACTGAAAGAGAGCAAACCTGGTCAAAACCTAGTAAGGGTCCTTCAAATACACAAGCACTAAGGAGGTACATCTGAAATGTTTCCACCTAAAAAGCAGCATGAGATAGTCCTGCATAGGTTTTGAAGTCTAAAAAAATTAGGCTGAAAAGCCAGTTATGTGACTTCCTTAGTTGCATAATCTTGAGCGAGTTAGTTATGCCTTTTGGTCTCAGTTTTGTCATCTGTAAAATAGGTCAAAATATCACCAGCCTGAGACACCTGGGTGGCTCAGTCAGTTAAGCGTCTGCCTTCTGCTCAGGTCATGATTCCAGGGTCCTGGAATCGAGCCCCGCATTAGGCTCCCTGCTCAGCGAGGGTCTGCTTCTCCCTCCCCCTCTGCCTGTTACTCCCCTGCTTGTGCTCTCTCTCCGTCAAATAAATAAAATCTCAAAAAAAAAAAAACAAACCTTAAAAAAAAAATCACCAGCCTCCTAGGGCAGTTGTGAGGATTAAGAAAATTATGTGAAGAGTCAGGCATATCGTCAGCACTTGATTTTTAAAGACATCAGAATCACTCCTTCAAACATGAGGACAACAATTAACAATTGTTAACAATCTTTTTGGATTGCTATGATCACATTTTACTATACGCTGTCCTGCATTCTTTCTTCAACTTCAGTTCCTAAGAGCGCTTTGCAGATGTCTCTGATACTATCTGGGGTTCCTGGACTCTTATATATTGCCTCCCTTCAAAATAGATTTGAAGTGGCTTAAATGGAACTATGTCTTTTGCCTGACTACCCATGCTTCTAAGAGGGAGTATTGGACAGCGCTGAAGAGGTGGGCCAGACTGCCTGAGTTCTAATCTCACCTTGTCCCACTTACTAGCTATGTGACAGTTACTTGATTTCTTTGTGCCTCAGTTCCTATATCTGAAAAAAAAAAAAAGTGGGGATGAGAAAGAGCATTTCTCTCATAGCGTTGTTGTGAGGGTTAAGTGGGTGAATACATGTAGAATATCTGGCACACAGTAAGCATCGAATAAATGTTAGCTATTATTATTTTTCCTTCTGCTTAACAACTCATGACCCAGACTCACTACCAAATGGCTGAACAGTCTTCTGTTGGCAACACTGAGGAGCAAGCTCAGATGTAATACACGAAACATATATGAATTCTAGTATGGCAACAGTCCCAGACCGTGTGCACCAGATTCCTCAGGAGGCACAGAGTTACCGCAAATGCTCTGTAAAACCATATGTACAACCATCTTTTCTCAAAGAGCTGCAATTAAAAAAATAAGATACTGGAAGTGTAGACTTCAATTTATTTAAATGTTAAAAAGGGACCCTGGATATCTCTACAATTCTTGTATTCCAAGTTGTGAAAACAGATAATACTGAAAGATTATAGCTCTAAATAACATCTTGATTTCTGTATCACCATCCCACGGTCCTCAAAAATACAGTTCATCAAATAATTGGAAATATATTCACAGTTGATTATATTAAATAAATAACAGCAGTGTAGTTCTATTTTTTCAAGAAGATTGTTAATATTGCCTCTTTTATTAAATGAGTACATCTGTCATTAATCATATCCAAGCTTCCAAGAGACACAGAAGACAAAAAAAAAACAATCCCCCCCCCAAAAAAAACCTGGTAGTTACAAATGTCCTAAGTTAGCTAAAATAGGAGTCTTAGTAAACTAAGAATAAAGTTAACAACACTGAAAAATCAATCAGACAAACCTTCATTCTAATTGAAATAATTACAATAAAAGCTTTAAAGTCTTTCTTTTTTTAGGGTTTGGGGAGAAAATGTGTCTTGAAAGCTTAGTATGTCCTTTCAGCATCTGTGAAGCATAAAATCTCTATAAAGGAGTTTAAATGTACTCAGCTGCATGTCAGTGTGTGAGCCTTATGGAGAACGTGAGGCTTTGTTTGTTATTTTTTGGCTATCTTTCAGGTGCCTTTCTTTTCAGAGATTCAACATTTCTATTCATAATAGGTTAAGTCATTAATTGTTAAGATCCTCACACCCACTGAACAAAGAAAAGTGACATTAGTCAGTGTCAATTTAATCGAAACACTGGCATTATTCTTTTATTTCTGATCGTAAATGCATAGAGCAAAAGAATATATTTAATAATTCCATTTGTTGTATGTGTGACCCTAGGCGCATTTTGTGACTTGGGAAAAATCTTAACTTCTCTGAGCCTCTATTTTCTGCTCAATCTATTTAAAGTCAGTGATGGTCTTCTTGGAACTAGAGGGAATCCACCCTGAGGTTAGCAGTGTCTTTTTCACAGGGTCTCAAAAAGTTTTAGCTGTGAACACATATGTAAATGAGTCAGACATGTAGTAGGTACTCAATAAATCGTTAATTGAATCTAAATTTACAGTGAAAATGAGGAATGGGCTATGGAAGAATAGGAGGTACAAAAGGTCTAGACTCCTGGACAAAAATAAGTCACTTATAAATGACAAACATTGCAAACACATCCAGTTAAAATTATACTAAATAAATAAAGTGTAGCTAATAAATGTAAATATTTATATTATATATATGTGTGTGTGTGTGTGTGTGTGTGTATGGCTTGATAAAATATAACAAACATTCTTTTTAGATGTGTGGCTGATTTCACAAGTATAAAATATGTCCAGGGTAAAAAAGAGAGAGAGAGAGAGAGAGAGATCTGAAAACTATAATGGTAAGCTGACAACAGCTCTATGAACGCCCTGGAAATATATTCGAAGACCTTTGTAACTAAAATGCTTGAGTTTTAATTTCTGTGAAAGAACAGGAGACAAGGCTTTGGCCCCAGTAAAACAGAAATTGAAAATGAAACCCCAGCATTAAGCTGGGTCCTTTAAGGGCTATTTCTGTAGTAAAAGGAAAGTAGAGAAAGAAATCCACCTGCTGGCAAAGGGACACCATAAGAAACGTGTCCATCTTAGCTTGGGCTCTGATTAAGAAAAAGTAAACAAAGAAAAAACTCTCCCCTGAGAGTTCATAGCATTGAGAATTTCAGGGCTAAGAAACCACAAGCCAGGAAATTGACACCAAGTGGTCTTAGGTTTGTAGCACTGGAGACTGATAGGTAAAAGTAAACACAGATCCTTAACATGGGACACATCCTTCACCCACTCCACAGAGTATGCCCATTATAAAGACACAACAAGCAATAACCCATAAAATGGAAACACACGAAAGAAGCAGGATATCATGAGAATAACAAGAAATGGAAGCCACCAACAGAAGCACAATTAGGCCTTCAAGTACTTCAGACACTGAAATTATAAAATACAGAATGTAAAATAAGTGTCTTAAAGTTTAAAGACCAAAAGATAAAATTAAAAAAAAAATACCAGCAAGAATAAGAAACGCAAAAAAGACTAAGAAATTTGAGTATGAACCAATTAGAACTTTGAGAAATTTGGAATATAATCATCAAAAATAAAACACAATGCAATGACTAAATAGCACACTGGTATCAGCTGAAGAAAGAAGCAGAGAAGGCAGCAGAGAAACACAAAGAAAGAAACACAGAGGTCCAGAGACATGGAGGATAGACTGTGAGGTCCAATATACATATAACTGAAGTGCAGCAGAAAAGTAAAGAAATGCACGTGTTGAGGGCGGAGGGGAATATAGACAGATGATGGCTGAGAATTTTCCAGAATGGATAAAAGACACAGATCTTTGGATTCAGGAAGATAAAAATTTCCAAGCAAGAGAAATATAAGACATCTACACCTAAACATATTCTACTGAAAGTGTATAACACCAAAGACAGAGATTTTTAAAGTGTACAAAGAGAAAAAGTAGATTATCTACAGTGGAACAAAAGTAGAATTCTCAGTTGTAGTAGCAGAAAGCAGATGACAGCTGGACAAGAACTCCACAGGGATGAGGAAAAATAACTATCCATATAGAAATTATCATTCAAAGGTAAAGTAAAAAAGGCACATTTTCAGAAAATCAAAATGGGGAGAGTTTGTCACTGACAGACTCCCACTGAAGGAACTTTGCGAAGTAATATTACAGAAAGAAGGAAACTGAACCTAGAGGCAAACATCAAGACGTAAGAGAATGGAAAACAAAGAGAGTGGTAAATATGTGGCTACAACATAAGAAATAGTGATTAAATATTTAAAATAATAATGATTAATTTGGGATGGAAGCTAAGGTAAAATGATTGAAGTAAAATTCTGGGCAAAAATAAAATGGAATGGGGCGCCTGGGTGGCTCAGTTGGTTAAGCGACTGCCTTCGGCTCAGGTCATGATCCTGGAGTCCCGGGCTCGAGTCCCGCATCGGGCTCCCTGCTCGGCAGGGAGCTTGCTTCTGCCTCTGACCCTCCCCCCTCTCATGTGCTCTCTCTCTCTCATTCTCTGTCTCAAATAAATAAATAAAAAAATCTTAAAAAAAAAAATAGAAAAAAAAATAAAATAAAATGGAAGAAGGGACAGGTGATCCAATTTAAAGAGGTCTGATATCCTCAATTTTCAGGAACATGTTAAAGATGCTGATTAACTTGAGAATTTGTAGGGGCGCTTCGGTGGCTCAGTCGTTACGCATCTGCCTTCAGCTCGGGTCATGATCCTGGGTCCTGGGATCAAGCCCAGCATCGGGCTCCCTGCTCAGTGGGAAGCCTGGTTCTTCCTCTCCCTCTGCCACTCCCCCTGCTTGTGTTCCCTCTCTTGCTGTCTCTCTGTGTCAAATAAATAAAGAAAATCTTTTTTTTTTTTTAAAGATTTTCTTTATTTATTTGAGAGAGAGAGAATGAGAGACAGAGAGCATGAGAGGGAGGAGGGTCAGAGGGAGAAGCAGACTCCCTGCCAAGCAGGGAGCCCGATGCGGGACTCGATCCCGGGACTCCAGGATCATGACCTGAGCCGAAGGCAGTCGCTTAACCAACTGAGCCACCCAGGCGCCCTAATAAAGAAAATCTTTAAAACAAAACAAAACAAAAGCTTGAGAATTTGTAAAGTTAAGAGTGTATGTTAAGACTTTAAAAGTAACCAAATAAAGATTAGAAATAGAATATGTAATTTCAAAATTAGAAAAAAATTATGGAGAACAAAAACAATGACCTCAATAAATAAAAAAAAAAAAAAAAAGAAGAAAGAAAAAACCAGAAAAATCAGGGCAAATAGCACAAAAAATGGTAGTAGAAATATATAAAAATACAACAGCAATCACAATAAATGTAAATTGGCCAAACTTTCCAGTTAAGTTTGTAAGATTAGGGGCACCTGGGTGGCTCAGTTGGTTAAGCGTCTGCCTTCTGCTCAGGTCATGATCCCAGGGTCCTGGGATCAAGCCCCATGTCCGGCTCCCCGCTCAGTGGGGAGGCTGCTTCTCCCTCTCCCTCTGCCCCTCCCTCTCCCCCTGCCCCTCCCCCACCCCCACCCCCACTCAGGCTCTCTCTTTCTCTCTCACTCACTCTATCTCAAATAAATTAAATCTTTAAAAAAAAGAGTTTGTAAGATCGGATGACAATATGCAATCTAGCTATATGCTGTTAAGAAACAAATAAAATACGAATGCAGAAAAGTTAAACGTAAAAGGATAGAAAAAGTCACATTATGAAATAACTTCAAAAAGCAGATATAGGTGTATTAGATAAATTACTTTAAGCAGAAAAAAATCCTATTATGAATAAAGAGAGTCGAGTGATCAAAGATACATTGAACCTTGTGGAGGGGGGGAGAGGGGAAAAGATACATTGTGCCAGGAAAATATCCTAATTCTAAACTTGTGTGCGTCTAATGACATCGCCTCACAATATGCAAAACAGAATGAACAAAATAATAAAGGAAAAAATCCATCATTACAGTGGGAGATTTTACTGTACATTTCTTTGTATGCAGAAGATTAAGGAGACCAAAAATTAATAAAACAGATTTAAACAGCTCATTTCCAATTTTGATCTAATGTATTGAGATTTTATCTTTCTGTATCTATATCTATCTATCCATCTAATCTGTATGTTTCTAAGTACGTGCCATTTTTCATAAATATTCAATGCGTGCTTGTCAAAAATGCTCACTATTTTTTGAGGTACAGGGTATACATACACACCCATATATTTCATAAGTGTTCAATGTGTGCTTATATAAAATGTACATTCTCTATTTGTTGAGGGCTCATTTTTTCCGAAGTCTTTTTAGGGGCGCCTGGGTGGCTCGGTTGGTTAAGCGACTGCCTTCAGCTCAGGTCATGATCCTGGAGTCCCGGGATCGAGTCCCGCATCGGGCTCCCTGCTCGGCGGGGAGTCTGCTTCTCCCTCTGACCCTCCCCCCTCTCATGTGCTCTCTCTCTCTCTCATTCTCTCTGTCTCAAATAAATAAATAAATAAAATCTTTAAAAAAAAAAGAAATTAGAAAAACAAAAATGGGTTAAACCCAAATAAAGTTGATGGGGAAAAAAATAAGGATAAGCACAGAAAATAATGAAATTAAAACTAAAAATACACTAGGATCAATAGAGTAAAAGGTTCAATGAAAAGACTAATGAGATTGACAAAATTCTGTCAAAACTGAACACAAGAGAAGGGATAAACAATATTAGGAAAGATACATACACTGATGAATTTTTTAATTTCCCAAGATAATTCTACAGAAAACCTTATGTCAATACATTTAAATATTGAAATAAATGAAACAATATTCCTGATTCAAGGAGAAACAGAAAACTCAAATAGATCCGAAATCATTGAAAACACCAAATTATTAATTAAAAATCTTTTTGCATAGAAGGCACCAGACTCAAACACTTCTAAAGAGGATTCCTTACAAGCTGGTTTTTTTGCGTGATGATTAAGAGAGAAAATTTATATGATTGTGTCCATGAAACAAGGCTGACCAACTTTTAAAACACGAATGCTTCAAGGAGGTATAGAAACATTAAACTAATTTACACTAAAGGTACTAGAAACTACTTAGAAACAATCTTGAGAAGAAGAGCAGAAGTAGAAGTTTAAATGATGGGGTTTAGGTTGAAGAAACAGGGCTGGAAAGGAATGAAGAAAAGGGAACAGAAGGCCACCCACCAAATGCTGCCTCCTTCCTGCTTTGGCTAAGGTACAAATTTGATCATGTGGCTCTCAGAGCCTGGCCATTCCGAAACTCCCCAAACCTGTGACACCAGCTCAGATCAAAGAGAGCTGGTGGCAAATACCTGACTTTCGGGAAAAACACATGGCATGGTACTGAGTAGTAGACATCAAGTTATATATCTGCCTGTGGTACTTTGGCTGCCTTTGGCAACTCTGATTTGCATCCAGCAGAGATGCCTTGGCATTTGCTAAAGTATTTCTCTATAGCCGTCCAGTGGCGGGACAATAATAAAGAGGAAGAATGAAAAGTAATAAAAAAAATACCATCAAACAACTGTTGGAAGGAAGAGAGCTAGTATAACAAAGCAGCCCGAGACAAATCCTCTAATTGTTATTCCAGACAGTTAGCAGTCTTCTGGGTAGATTAAGGCAGCAATAAATATTGAGGACAGGCTTCCCTGAATCTAACCTCCCCACGCCTTTGCCAACTTAGACTTTTCTTTAAACAATTCAAGATGGTTCGTAACAGCAACTCTATAAACCCCAAATCAATGGTTGTTTCCTATTCTCATCATCAGATTCCATACTCACCGCCTCTTCTTGTATGTACTTTTGGGAAGACCTAGAACATTGTAGGAATATTTTTTAGTTGTTGCTTTATAAAGCAGTGTTGGGAAATCTGTACTTTTTTGAATCATAACTTGGGTTCGATTCTTGGATCCAATAGCTACTCCTAGCTCCCTGAAGTCCATTAAGCTGCAATTACCTTATGTGTACAATATTTACCTCATGTTGTATCAGAGTCTACCAAGCTGCTAACCAATCCTATTTCTTTTGCATGACCATATGGAAAGACTATTTCCCAGACTCCCTTGAGATTGGGTTGTGGCACTTGACTGGGTTCTGGCAATGCAAAATGGACAGAAATTATATATATATATATACACACACACATACACATACCACATCCAGGCCTGGCCATGAAACATCTCATGTGATCCTCCATGCTCTCTCCTTTGGCTTGTTGGCTAGT
The DNA here is from genome assembly GCF_054177405.1 of Leptonychotes weddellii. Taxonomy (NCBI): domain Eukaryota; kingdom Metazoa; phylum Chordata; class Mammalia; order Carnivora; family Phocidae; genus Leptonychotes; species Leptonychotes weddellii. Next base: position 27,647,452 of record NC_138385.1, read on the forward strand.
GGAATGCAGAGGATCTAGCACAGAATTCTGAGGAAACCTTATCTAATGTGGAATCCCTAAACCTACAAAGCTTATGTCCCTGAGTCACTACTTGGGAAACTCTATGGAAAGACATCTACTAGTGTCGGAATAGATTGAGACATGAATGGAAAAAAAAAAAATTATATCATGCCAGGAAGATTATGCGATTGCTTATTATAATAGTTCATATCACTTACCCTGATTAATACATACTTATTTCTAGTATTTAATAAGATATTATTGCTAAAGCACGTAGCAAAGTGCCTGGCACATAGTAGGGGCTTAACTTTGGTTGAGGTGTTATAAACACAGTCTGACCTGAAATATAGACTTGCAGAGAAACGAAGATTAGTTCAAAGTTTGTTGAGCAAGGACAATGAAACTACATTCCCTAGTTCTTTTCCCTGCATCTTATTTCTCATGATTCTACATGAAAATATGTGAAGATTTTTATTTCTTAATTATTTTGTTTTACTTTTGTATATTTAGATTTCCAGTTCCAGTGCTTAAATTGTCATTTTTCCTATTCTATATTTATGTGATTCCCTAAAATTGAGGGAATGCTTTGAAGATAGAGGCTTGTTTTTTGCCTGGACCTCAGATGAATTTCAACTCACCCTATGTCACAGCAGACACTTTTCCCTCTACCTCTTAAGCATTATCAATCATGGCTTTATCTAACCCTGGTTTGATCTCCAGCGTTTGGGTAGAAATGTCTTTGCTACTTGCCCTAGATTATTGTCATATAGTGAAACACTGACTAGGGTGGGTATACCATTCTAACATTTCGGATTGGTTTGACTGCAGAAGGCCTTGAAGTTTTTCTCAGCCACCAGACGTAAGTACTTAAGCTTCAAATCATTTGTGTAACAGTCTTTGTTTATAGAGTGTTTTGGAAGCCGTCCCCCACATATTTCAGCTCCTTTAGAGAGATTCTCCTTCTTTCTATAAGGAGGAAGGAAGAGAAAGCAAGCCACAAAGTCGGCGCTACTTTATAACTGAAAAGTTTCTTCATAGAACATTTGAAGCTTCTGTTATTTGTGTTTTTAGCTGGAATGGATGACTGCACCTAGTTAAAATTTTTCTGTATAGGCAATTCTCTTATCAGTGCCAAAGCATTGGCTCAGAAACCTTAATATTTTTTTTCTCTTTTTTTTTTTTTTAAAGATTTTATTTATTTATTTGAGAGAGAGTGAGAGAGAGAAAGAGCACAAGAGTGGGGAGCAGGAGAGGGAGAAGCAGACTCCCTGCCGAGCAGGGAGCGCGATGCGGGACTCGATCCCGGGACTCCAGGATCATGACCTGAGCCGAAGGCAGTCGCTTAACCAACTGAGCCACCCAGGCGCCCTCAGAAACCTTAATATTTGACAAATTGCTCCATTGAGAATGTTTTGAAAGTCTACATCTGGGGCGCCTGGGTGGCTCAGTCGTTAAGCGTCTGCCTTCGGCTCAGGTCATGATCC
>NC_138385.1:27649435-27735617 GCF_054177405.1 Leptonychotes weddellii
CGATGCGGGACTCGATCCCGGGACTCCAGGATCATGACCTGAGCCGAAGGCAGTCGCTTAACCAACTGAGCCACCCAGGCGCCCTCAGAAACCTTAATATTTGACAAATTGCTCCATTGAGAATGTTTTGAAAGTCTACATCTGGGGCGCCTGGGTGGCTCAGTCGTTAAGCGTCTGCCTTCGGCTCAGGTCATGATCCCAGGGTCCTGGGATCGAGCCCCGCATCGGGCTCCCTGCTCGGCGGGAAGCCTGCTTCTCCCACTTCCACTCCTCCTGCTTGTGTTCCCTCTCTCGCTGTGTCTCTCTCTGTCAAATAAATAAATAAAATCTTTAAAAAAAAAAAAAAAAGAAAGTCTACATCTGCTCAGATTTTCATCCACGAGAAAGAGATCTTTCACCACTGAAAACATATTAAAGCAACAGTAGGAGGAAAAATAAAGGTGCTTTGAGATTATATGCCATGAGTTGTGATTGTTCAATGCACACTTATATTGATGTATCCCATTTATAAAAGAGGTACATTGAACCTTGCCCTGAATACCTTCGAACAGTGGTTCTCAAAGTGCAGTCCCTGGACCAGCAGCATGAGCTGCACCTGGAAATTGGTAGAAATGTAAATTCTTAGGCTCCACCACCTGCCTTCTAAGTCAAATCCCCTGGGAGTGGGGCCCAGCAAGCTGTGGTTTAGCAAAGCCTCCAAGTGATTCTGAGGTAGGCTAAAGTTTGAAAGTTACTGCCTTAGAAAGTACCATGAAGGTAAGGCAATGAATGGATCTAAAAGTGATGATAATGAAGATGATAATAAAAGTAATAATATCTGATAGCTATTAAGTGGTTACCATGGGCCAGGCTCAGCACTTCAAATGGATTAAATCATTTAATTATCACAGTTGCCAAAAGTGTCATCATCATCATCATCATTATTATTACTGTCCCACATTACAAATGAAGAAACTTAGGGTTGTAGTAATTTGCCCAAATTCAGATAGCTAGTAAGTTAAAAATCTGGGTTCTAAAACCGAGTATGCCTTTCAGGTCCATTCTTCTTTTCCTTGTTCTTGTTCTTCTTCTTCTTTTTAAGACTTTCTTTCTTTCTTTTTCTCTCTTTCTTTCTTTCTTTCTTTCTCTCTCTCTCTCTCTCTCTCTCTCTCTTTCTTTCTTTCTTTCTTTCTTTCTTTCTTTCTTTCTTTGCCAGAGAAAGAGAAAGAGAGAGAACACAAGCAGGGGGAGTGGCAGGCAGAGAGAGAAGCAGACTCCCCACTGAGCAAGGAGCCTGACGCAGGGCTCGATCCCAGGACCCTGGGATCATGACCCAAGCTGAGGCAGACACTTAACCCACTGAGCCACCCAGGCATCCCGCAGGTCCATTCTTTTAACCAGTATAATATATACCATGAGATTGGTCTGTGCAATTCCTAAAGATGTTTAATCTTTATTCCAAGTTGTTATTTGTCATCAGGGCTTGGTGGTGCCAAAGCATTTCACCTGGACATGGGTTCTCTGTAACACAGGAGTTGAGTTTCTCAAAAGTTGTATATAAATCAGTATTTTCAAATTGAGTGTAATCTTCTGCTGACTTTATTAAATTAACTCTCTTATGCTCTCTTATGTGTTATGTTTTCTGTTCTTCAGCTAATAGTGGTTCCTAACACATTTTCAATTTTTCTATCTGTCTTTCTGTCAGACATTTAATATTCTGTAAATAAATGGAGAGATGCACTATGGAGTTCAAGAAACTTTCTATAATTCTTTAGTCAAGTGAAGAAGGCTTTTGAAATGCAAATAATGACCTCTTGTCTAATATCTGTTGTTCTTAAAGCTGGGCATGGCTTTATAATATTTTTGACTAATTATATAAGGTTAAGAAACAACATTTCAGGACAGATTAATTTTGTTCATCCTGGCGCAACACAACTATATGAAAGTATCTCAGAAATAAAGTTTCCATTCATCCTATAATAGATTACAAGCATTTAACCATTCTGGAAGTGAGAAGTGTGAGGAAAACTTCGCTCTTTTAATGGTTTGAGCTTACTGTAGCTTGAATGAGATCTTGCCTTTCAGAGAACTAGGAGCCAGATGAATACCCTAATTACTCCAGGAAAAAAAAAAAGGTACATCTATTTCTTTTTTTTTTTTTTTCACTGCCTTGATCCCATCAGTACCCTAAATGTCTATGCTGATGTAGACATCAACTTACAACACGGGGTTTGTCATCATAATTACACTGCCAAGGAGTCCTTCTCTCAGGGAAGGTCATTCAGGCTACAGAGCAAATGAGAAAGGGCAGGCACAGCTCCTAAGAGGCTCCATTCATAAAGCAGGAGTAAGCATGAATGAAGCATTATTCTTTTGGGGGAAGTTCTGAAAACGTTGACCTCAGTGGAATGAGTGCAAATTTGCATAATGCTTCATTTCCTTAGAGCAACTCAAGGGTTGGTAACCATTACAGGAGGCCAGACAACATCATGGGGAAGATTAATGGGACCTGGGTATCATTACTTCCAAATAGAGAGGAGTCATCCCAAGGTCACCGCAAGGTTGATCGAAGAAAAGATGTTTGCTCATTGGGATGGGTGATTTGTCTCTCAGGCTGATGGGGTAAAAGGAAACCAATTGCACCTCACTAAATATTAAGCTGTCCAGTAAGGCTGCTTTGTGTTAAGCAGCATAACTGGATCAAGCATGGTATGGATGAGATGTGTACAAACTTGCTGGCTTATATCGTTTGGCAAGGACCGTGGTATGAAAACCCTTTAGCCAGTGAAGCGTATTTTTCTTTCTTGTCACCACAGAAAGGAAGAAAAAGGAAATGAAAAGAAAAAAGTTCTAATTTTTGCTTCAGAGTCCTGGCTCCTAGGCTCTCTGTGAGTAGCATAATGAAAAATTGGTTGATTTAGTTGATTTGATGCAGCATCAAAATAGCTTAGGTGGAAGCGAGATGGAAAACTTAACCCAAACAGCAATAATGAAATACCGATGAGCAATTCGTTTCTCATAAGGCTCAACGCCTCAAAGACGTAAATGGCTTTCCACAGAGAGAATATTTCCTGATTATTGACTCCTCCATGTGCTGGCTTAGAACCAAAATGACAGGCAATGGTGTGAACTCCCAATCAAATTTATAGACAATGGAGTTCAAGATTTGCCACAGATAGGAGAAGAAACAAGAGGGTAAAAGCACAAAATGTTTATTTTTAAAGGGAGACAACATGTTGACCAACTATATTAACTATCTCAATGTGAAGGAGTAGAAAAGGACCCACCTCTCCTGTTCCTGAAACTGTTCACATGACTTCAAGTTTCTCTGGTCAGATGCCCAAGTCTGGGCTTACGACAGGAGACTGCTGATATAAGTGGCTTGGACACAGTCACTGAAATATGCAGGGTCACCAGATGGACAAGTACAAACATTGAGCTCATCTGAAAGCAATTTGACTCAAAGGAGTCCGTTCTCTGAATGACGACTGAAGCAATATTTTATAAATTTGAATTAACCTTAGGACAAGCTCTGGGCACCGTTGTAGTTCAGACAGTAGTTAGGGTACTTTTTCATAAAGAAACCTTCTTAGAAATATTTTGTGGTTTTCCATCCCTAATTTTGGAACAATAGAACTGCTTTGATAATTGGGTTAAGCAGAGAATACGACTCTGAAGGTTTTCAAGTCTGGGATCTAGAGAAGATTTTTATGATGTAACCTCACTATAATTTTAAAATAGAAGGAACAAGAAACCAAAACTCATCCCTAAACATTCATTTTGTTTACCGTCAGGTTTTGGAGTTTGCTTGATATCTATCACTTGAGATTGCAAGGTGAACTCTCTTGAAGGGCTTTACATTTCAAAAAGAAAGGTCAACTGTGATAGAGAAATAATATGGAAGACTAAAATTGCTTTATGGTACTTACATAGACTCTTAGAAGCAAAATTATTCTGAACAGATGATTAGCACATTGAAGGCAGGATTTGTATGGCATCGATCTCTCAATACCTAGAGAGAACCTGGAAAATAGAAGAAACACAATAAATGATTCTGTATGAATGAATGAATGAATGAATGAATGAACGAATAGGTCCCTACAACATTGTAAGCATGTAGGGTAAATTCTGGTCTCAATGCCAGAATGCTGTTTTAGCTAAACCCATTTATTTTTTTAAATTTCTTTTATTTTAACTTATTTTATTTAATTCAATTAGTTAACATATAGTGTATCATTAGTTTCAGATGTAGAGTTCAGTTATGTATCTATTGCATAGAACACTCAGTCCTCATTACATCAAGTGTCCTCCTTAATGCCCATCACCCAGTTAGCCCATCCCCCTACCAACCTCCCCTCCAGCAACCCTCAGTTTGTTCTCTACAGTTAAGACTCTCTTATGGTTTGTCTCTGATTTCATCTTATTTAATTTTTCCCTCCCTTCCCCTATGATCCTCTGTTTTGTTCCTTAAATTCCACATATGAGTGAAGCTATAATTGTCTTTCTCTGATTGAATTATTTCACTTAGCATAATACCTTTCAGTTCCATCCATGTCATTGTAAATGATAAGATTTCATCCTTTTTGATGGCTGAGTAATATTCCATTGCACATATATGCAGCATCAAATATATATATGTGTGTGTATATATATATATATATATCACATCTTCACATCTTCTTTATCCATTCATCTGTCGATGGACATCTGTGCTCTTTCCATAGTTTGGCTATTGTGGACATTGCTGCTATAAACACTGGGGTGCAGGTGCCCCTTCGGATCACAACATTTGTATCCTTTGGGTAAATACCTAGTAGGGAAATTGCTGGGTCATAGGGTAGCTCTATTTTTAACTTCTTGAGGAACCTCCATACTGTTTTCCAAAGTGTTTGCACCAGCTTGCATTCCCACCAGTAGTGTAGGAGGGTTCCCCTTTCTCCACATTCTCACCAACATTTGAGGTTTCCTGACTTGTTAATTTTGGCCATTCTGACTGGTATAAGGTGGTATCTCATTGTGGTTTTGATTAGCTAAGCCCATTTATGTGAATCTAAAATAATTTGCATGTTTATTCAATATCTGGGAAAGACGATCAACAACAATAACAACAAAATACCCATAATCATAGTGACAGCTGAAACACAGGAACATTTCAAGGTTATTGGGTTCATGTGACTAAGTATGTAAAAGAAACTGACAAGGTATCCCTGTAATACAGGAAAGAATAATAAACAATAAAGAATAAAACAGGTAACAAAATAGAAGAGATGGAGGTTAAAGGACACAATATTTACAAAAGAATTCTCTAATTATTTTAACTTTCCCTCTGGTATTTGTAAGAGCTAATCTGTAAGGAGCTAAAGAGGGAAACAAAATTTCTTTCACTTCTGTTTCTCTTCTCTAACTACTCGGTGTGCTGTGTTGCCTCTGTGGGTTTTCCTTAATGTCTGCCCTCGTTCTTTGGCATCAACATTTCCATTTTTTTCCAACCAAGGCCTAGGAAGAGACTTTGGCTAAGACAGCACAGACACCACACAATTTTTCCTCTGGCAGAGTGTAAAATCCTTGGCCTGATTTCTTCTCAGAATATTGGCAAAGACAAGGTATTTACTTATCTCTCTGTTTTGTACTCTATTAAAGCTCATATGTGGCTCAGGCAATCTTGACACTGTTCCCCCAAATTTAATCTTCTATAAAGTATCACCTTGCCTTGCATTATTTGTGTTTCTCTTCTACAGATTAGGGATAACAATATTTACTGCCTGCGATTCTTTGACTTCATGCTTTTGACACATTTCCACAGGTAACAGTTAAGATTAACTTGAGTAGAAAAGCCAGAACTTCAAAATCATGTCTAAATCTATACATATGCCCTTATCACCTTCTATGAGAATGGACAGAGGCAAGAACATTCTAAATGCTCCAAAGTAATAACCACAGACAAGAAAATTAAATACTTCAAGGGAAATAAGCAATCTGGTTAATATACTTCCAGCTCTCTAGTGTCTGTCCATGATAAATGACATGACATCATCTTAATATGGAATACTAATTAAAGAAAAGATTGGACATTCTCACCATGCTCACCATTTATGGCCTTTCCACTGTGGTACCTTCTCCAGTTTGATTGTCCAACCTGTAGCTCACACCTCACTGCCGAAGGGACTTCGGAGACAATGAACTTTTCACAAAGAATGACCTAAACAGAAACTTTAATGCAACCACAAGACAAACAGGATTGAAAGTAAAGAGAGAAAAGGGCATATTGATTTTTGGCCTCCTGTACTCTCACTTCTCATCCTATTATCCAGAAGAAAACACTAAAGGTTTAGTTATAATTAGCAGTGATAATATAATCCTCTCCTTTTCCAAACCATCTTGTCAGTGTCCCTTACTTGATTTTCTGAAGGTGAGTCTGTCATGTTTTCCCTCGATCCCCCAAGGACCCTTCCGGTCAACTGCTATAGTGATATCTGAAATTAAGCAGAAACTTTGCATGGCAAAGTTTACTACGTATGTATAGGCAGCCAAATAGCAATTGCATTAAATGAGGAAAAAGTGATTTGGAGGACCTTGCAGAACTTTCCTGAAACCCAATTCATACTCCTATGACCCATTTCATAACGGTGTACCCTTAGCTTCCAATCTCAGCTCTCTCTCCACATTATGGCTTTGGAATGTCCTTGCTAGATTCTCAGCATCTTCTCTTAAAATTCCTCCCCCTCCCTTCCTTTGACATTGCTTCTTAGGATATGCATTCCTTAAATAGAATGTTGTACATAAATGGCTTCTGCTGTGTAGCCAAACCTCACATGAAACAAAGAATGAAAGAAAATGTATTTATCAACAAATCCTCTTAAACATGGATCCCAAGCCAGTTTTTCCCTCCTGAGCTTCAGCCCTAAAAGTCCAATAGGACATCTCTACTTTGAATATCTCATAAGCAGTGAGATAAACCCACCATATCCCAAACTGAAACTCTTCATCCTCTCCTCAACTCAATCTTTCAGTGTTTCCTAACTCAGGGTAGGGCCATGCCATCCCCCTATATCCGATATTCTATATATTCTAATATGCATACCTGATCTTTTCACCCCTCTGATGATATCCCTTTATTGTCTCCCCATTGACTCTGAGTACCACCTACCCACCCCCTCCATACATACACACAACTAGTCCCAGGCAAGGTGGCAAGATGGTAGATACATAGATTCTCGAATACTTGTTTGAATTAATGGGATAAAAGCATGAAAATTTCTGCTTTTTGGTGATTTTAAAAATCCATGTAATTCCATAGTACCTATTGAGTGAATACTACATCAAAGAATCTAAATGCTAAAATCCATAGAATCCGACCAATTACAGAAGTTATCTTACACGTGGAAGTTATCTTAAAGTTTGGTGAGGCCAAACCCTTCATCTTACACATAGGTAAGCTGAGGCTGAGAGTAAAGAGTTAATTGCTCAAGGTCATATAGTAACTTAGGGAATGGTTTCATACCCATATGCCCAGTATGTATAGTTGCTAATTTTTAGCAACCGCCAAAGATAACATTTAGAGTTATGCCAGCCAGTGCAAGATTTACATTTCTCTTTGGCATTCATACTTTCATATTTTGTCATTCCTTCTTAATTTGTAACTTCCAATTTAGTGTAACTAAAATAACTTATATTCATCAATACTGCTCTATACTCGCAAGACTGAAAATTGAACCCTTAGCTTGGGTGTACCTTATGCTTGCATCGTTTAAATGAACTGGAAAATGCCAGAAACAGTACTATTACCAGAAAATCACTCACTTTTGGAATCATGCCATTTTGGGTTTGAATAATCCCTCTGCCATTATCTTGTTCTGGACTCAGGATAAAGTAATTCTCGGAACTTCAGTTTTCTCATCTATGAAAGGAGGATAATAGTAACCACCTCATAGTGTAGTTCTAAGGATAAATTGAAAAAAGGTGTTAGGTTGAACTGTAAGCAACTGCTATTTATGTTGATGAACAATGGTCAAATATGGCAATTTTATGCTTCAATCTAATACATGTAGCACAGTGGCTGGAATCCAGCATAATATAAATTCAATAAACAGTGGTTATTATGATATCTTTAAAGAATAAGAGGGGATAAGACATTGGTCTGTGGGGTACATGCATGAAACCCATCTAATTTTTTTTTAAGTTCTTTATCACTCTGGTAAATAAGAAATGTTGAACTCACCTGAGTCATTTTGGAAATTTTACACGGACAGTAGAATTATATGGAATTTTTGAAAGACTAGGTTTCGTGGGAATTAGGAGATGCCTGCAGTTCAGAATTTTTTTTTTTTTTTTCCAGTTCCCTCCAGCCTTACTTATGGATTGGGATTGTACCAGTTTCTCACAGGTAGTTCTTGACGGCTATCATGAAATTCATTAACACCCCTTTAACATTCTCATTTGCACTAATAGAGAGAACAAGGTCAGCAGCAGCACCAAGAACATAAGTATACCAGCCTCACCAGTGAACTTGAGGATTCTTTGCGGTTCACCATTGATAGATATGGAGGATTTCCACAGTGATGAGTTTTGTTTGTTTCTTTGTTACTTAAAAGTTTCTCTTCCTATGGAAAACACATAGGCCATAATTTCAACTTTCCCTTGTTCTTTCTATAATTACATTTTTGTCACCCATCTTACCTGTAAGTTATTGTGCTTTTGTTTTGTGTTTTATCATCCCTAAGTGAATGAATTCTGCTCCTAAATCTAATTCCATCAAATATATTGATCAAATAAATATGTCTATCCACGTGGTAAAAGTCGAACCTCATTAATTTGAGGGCGAGCTGAAAATGTTTCTACCACATCAAGCATTTCTGTAAAATCATTCGGAACTTTGGGAGTGTTAGATAGTATCTCATCTTGTAAGACATATTTAACAAGAAATCGGCATTACGGAGAAATTGTTTATAGAAAGAGCATGTACCATGAACCTGGAACAAAATCTCAAACCCACATAAGCTAAGACCATGAGATAAAAAGAGTATTTTTAGCTGCTCCTCTCCCTCTGCTGAAAAAGCAAACAAAAACCCCTTCATTGCTGTTATGTGGTAAAAACACATAAATTCAGTACGCACTTATTGAGAACAGTGCAGAACAAAAACAATCTTCTTCAACAAACTAATATAAATCTAAGCCTAGTCAATTGAAAGTCAAATTAATAAGACTGCCTTGCTTTGTATATGTTTCCCTTTTAGATTTCCTTTATTAAAGACAGTTCAGTGGCTTTCTGGGCACTGTGCTGAATTGGCCACTGGACTAGAGAAATCATGGTGAATTAGAGAGCCATGGTAAATTACCTGACAGGCTATTCTATTTCTTCACTTTGAATGGCTTTAAGCTGTGAAATTTGGTTTTAAAGTATTCTTAGATGGCATATAAGCTATTAGGTGCCTTCAGAACCTTGTTAAACTTTTAACCCAATGGTTCTCAACCTTGGCTGCAACGAACGAGGGAAACCCCCAAAATTCGTGTGGCCACACTCCACACCAATTAATCAGACTCTCTAGGGGTGGCTTGGACACCATGTTGTTAAAGCTTCGTAGGTGATTCCAGTGTCAAACGAGGTAGATAACCCTAGATCTAGCCTCACTGGCTAGTGGAACAGCATCACGTGGCTCATAAACCAGTTCTGAAACAAACTTTTTAAACGATTTTTAGCAATAACAACATTGGGATAATTGTGCAGGCTTCTAAGTGGACTGCTTTGAAGGTCAATGTTCATTAGCATATATATATATCGTTGATGGAAGTCGGCCTCATTAGTTTTCAATCTTTCCTCAGACATAAAGGAAGGCTTCCCAAAGATTCAACGTGACAGCAAAACAGGGAGGAAGAGTTTGTGAAAGGATAAAGACATTTGGAATCCAGGGATTTGATGAAAACAGATGGAAAGTATAACCAGAATTCCTGGAACTGACATGCAGAAATACTTTGTTCTCTTCACTACATTTCCATCCAAGTTGTTGAGTTAAAATATCCATGGTACAAAAGGCTGATTTCTAAAATATGCTATTAATTTAGGTGGTGAATGCTGGTTGTCACAGAGAGAAAAGCATTTTGTAAATAAGTGACTCAGTTTTTCTTTATCTTCTTCCACAATGATCTTTTATTTCTCATTCAAAAACTGATAGCATCTCTCAGCATAGAAAAAGAACGATGCCATGTCAACAACCGCAGAAGCCAAATCTTAGAATCTGGAGAGAAATAGGTCAGGAAAAAAAGGACTATGTCATATTCTATTACCGCATGAATATATTTGCATTCTTTACCATTGTGAGAAAAACACCTGAGGTTACACGAGGCTAAACTTTCCCTATATAAAAAGAAAGTATATTTAAATCCTTAAACCAATTGATTAAAAAACCATCGTTTTGTCCTCACACATTAAAAATGTGACAGCTAACTTTGAAGCAACAAGAAAACTGATCAACACAGAGGAGATTCAGGCATCAGAGGTGCTGTTGGACAAGCTGAACTTTAATATGCCTGCCAACCCCGAAAATGCACAATTCCAAGAGAAAATACTCTGACCTTAATCTTAGCAACATAAATAAAGCTGCTGTATTATTTTCCACTTACAGTTTTGTATTAAATTTTTACCCCGTGACAGTTTCAATGCAATTTGAGTCTCTGGACAATGTCAAACTAGGGGATAAATTACACAAATTTGCTTAGAGTGGAAATTACCTTTTTCCCCCAAAAAACTCTCGGAATATCCCACTTTCCTGTAATCTTTGGCTCTCACTCCAGTGTATCATCAAGTTTCTGTGACAGTTTAAAGCAGCGATTCTTAACCTGGCATTCGTAGAGGAGTTTCTGGGGATCTGTTAAATAATCTAGGATTGTTTGGAAAAATTTTGGAGGGGGGCAACCAATGGTCCATAAGTTTCATAAGATTATTAAGGCATTTGTGAACTCGATCAGGTAACAAAATGCCAGTCCATAGGACTCCATCTGGAATAATCAACGGTCAGAGAGAAGTCTGTTCAGGTCAGGTTCAAGTACTAGAAACTCCAAGGTTACCTCTGTGGAAGCAAAGAGACAGGACTCAACAACCAGCTTAGTTATGGAAGACTTGAGTTTTGGTGTTTAGGTTTGTCCTGTCAATCATGAGAACTGAGAACAAGTCCACGAAGGAGATCCCTGAGGCTGATACAAGTGTTCCTAAATCATTCAAAGAGACTGAGTGGGAAAACTAGCATGACTGCATCACCCAGGAGCAGACCCAGGTCCAGAGGTAGGGAGGGACTTCAGGAAAGTAGCTAGATAAAATCCTAGGCAGGCCTAAATACCATAAGCATAACAAGGCAGTAGTAAGGATTAAACACACATTTTGTTCATATTTCACTTGAAAGAAAATCATGTGTTATCAATATTTGAAGTTCATTGCCTTAGATCAATTTCAGATCCGTTTCAAGTGAAAGCATTTCAAAAAAATTGATCCAAAGTTCTAATCCAATCTTCTTTAATGCATGGACTTATCTGTATTGTTATGAATCGTTTATTAAATGCCTACATTGTTCTAAGTACTCTAGAGAGCTAATGCAGGCGGGGCCCAACAAGTGGTCTCTGGTTGCTGAGAGAAATGTGGTTCGTATTGATTTCATTGTCAATTGATTCATTGAGTGCCTAGGTATTACAGTTATCAGCACCAGAGAAATTCATGGAAGATCAATAAATAACTTCACACATTATGGAAATGATAAGTGAGTGTTTTATTTCCTTGGAGCTTGTTTGATATGTAGCATCACTGTACCTGAGGCAAGAGCTATGGGCTCTACTTTGCCATGCAATTCTCAAGTCAGACATGGTAAAAAGATGTTGGATCTGGATACTTAATATATATCCTGCCATATACACATAACTTATTCTGAGATTACAGATCAGACTCTTTTATGTTTTCTAGTCACATCTGTCTTTTTTTCCCCAAAGGATAAAGATCATCTTAGGTGTATCCTCAAAGAATATGTAGCCCAGACCCCTAACCCTGGGATTTAAGGATTGCTGACTGTTCTCAATTGCTTTTTCAGAGTCAATGCCAATTAGGATTTTATTTATTTTTTCTTTTTTCAAGATTTTATTTATTTGACACGGAGAGAGACACAGCGAGAGAGGGAACACAAACAGGGGGAGTGGGAGAGGGAGAAGCAGGCTCCCCGCTGAGCAAGGAGCCCGATGCCAGACTCGATCCCAGGATTCTGGGAGCATGACCTGAGCCGAAGGCAGATGCTTAACCGACTGAGCCACCTAGGTGTCCCACCAATTAGGATTTTAGATGAGAATATTTAAAAGTCCAAAATAATATTTTTCACATTATATAAAAATGGAAGTCACCCAGGCCCCATACCTCCCTGCAGTAGGCCCAGGAGCCCAGACGGGGAAAAAAAAGTGTAAGTCATGTCACCAAGTTAATGCATTTAAAATAGGAAAATAGGGTAACACGATGTATCTCTTTAAAGCAATAGATGGAAAACTACATAAATCTGGAACCAGAAACATGTTTCTATCTCTTGAGCCTTGTGTTTCAAAAGGCTAGTGCATTTGACCCTTGTGACTGAGCAAGCATTTGAGCAAATCAACCAAGCCCCGTGGTTGACTGCGGAATTGGTCATCATCCATGGGTCATTTTTTCCAGAGGTTTGACCACAGAATACGTCTTTTCATCCATGTTAGCCCATTTCTTTTTGCTAGTATCCCTAAAGAAATCAAGGTCAGCTGGGCTGTATCTCTTGTAATCCTTCTTCATAAACTTGAAGGTGATTAGGAATTCACTCCTCAGATTTCACGTAGCCTTGCAAAGCAATTCCATTGGCATTTTTCCTTTCCTCCAATATGCTACTTACAAATACTTAGTAATTCTGAGTCTTCTGAAATGTATTCACATTCCTTTGGCCATATGATCTTACAAAAATTATTTACCCTTATTGGGACTCACTTTCTTCTTCTCCAAAAATGGGCATAATAATACCTACACCTGAAAGGTATCAAGTATCAAATGAAATAAGGCATGTACAGGTGCTTCTCCAAGTGCCTAACATATAAGCATTCAATAAATTGTACCTATTATTAATATTATTACTACTCATAAAAGAGAGAACCTCATACTGGAAATAATAGTCCTCTAATGGTATGATGAGCCATGCTTAATATAATAGGAGAGGAAAGTATAGATATTCAGTTGTCAGATACATTTGCAGGATTAAGAGGGTAGAGGAATCACTGTGGGAAGTCAAAGAAGAATCTTTGTAGTTCCTTCCCTGATAGAGACAGTGCTCATGACTGGTTTGGCCATCCGTGTAAGTGTTGCATAGAACTCTCTTCCCCTGATTGACTCCTCACCTGTTTCCCTTTAAGATATCCAGAGGTTAACCCAGGAGCAGACCCTCCTTCTTCCCAAAGAGACATGTCCAATCGGAGCTTCCCCATTTCTTCTGTTCATGTGTTCATTTTTCAAAAAGCTGTCTTTATAAATCAATACTCTGTGCCGGGCAGGTATTGTGGTAATTGCTTTGCAGGCACTGTCTTGTTTAACTTAACCCACATAAAGACGTTTAGAGGTAGATAGACAGCATCACCTTACCCATTTCATAGACTGGACAACTGAGGTTGATCCCATGACAATGGTTCTATCTCGAAAAAAAAATTCTCTGTATTTGGACTAGGTATCACTTCTCAAGATATTACTCTCTAGTTACATAAAGGGATACATCCAGTTTCATCCAATTTACTCATTAGGTACCAGATGGGAATAGGCAAATTAACCAGGGGGCCATCCAAACTTTATGCTCCTTCCATCTCCCATATAATCCTGGGACAGCGATACTTTAAGTGGGTTCCCCCCACCCCCGCACCCAGCTGTCATTCAACTTCCCCAGGTGCAGGCTGCTGGGGGGAGACCAGTGCTCATGATTATTATTCTAACTACCCGAGATGACACTTCTTCGAAAAATGTAATCAGGATTCTTCCAATGTTCTGTTTATTTATTTAAGTAACACCTGTCTGGCAGTTGTCACAACCCATTCAGAGCTTTTTATTTAGAAATAATGATAAACAGCTTAAATTCAGCCAGAACATTTCCAAAGAGAAACTATATATTTGATGGCTGATAACTGTTGTGCACTTTGTAATTATAGAAAGTAGCCATGGCCCAGGGCCCCGTCTTTATAAAAGAGGCTGTTTTATGCATCCAGAGAGACAGTTTTCCAGATAGCAAGACAGTTTTCCAGACAAATAACCCAAATCGATTTAGCCACTTCCCCTTCAAGGGACAAAAGAGAAATTTCTCTGGTGTTTCAAACCTAGCTGAAAGCTGTCACAAGTCCATTTGAGAGCCAAACTTAGTACAGATTGTGTGCACCCAAGCAATCAATTTCAAAAGCCCACTCCCCCTTCCTCTGAAAGCTGTAAGCTGTACACTGGCTTTTGTTCTATTACTCTTAGGTGATTGTGTTTGCATTAGTAGCAATATTTTTCAGTAAGAGTTGCCCACATACAGATTTCTGAAAGCTTTCAGTTTGCTGCTGCACATCTCCCCGGAAGAAAAGACTTCAGGGGCGCCTGGGTGGCTCAGTCGTTAAGCGTCTGCCCTCGGCTCAGGTCATGATCCCGGGGTCCTGGGATCGAGCCCTGCATCGGGCTCCCTGCTCCGCGAGAGGCCTGCTTCTCCCTCTCCCACTCCCCCTGCTTGTGTTCCCTCTCTCGCTATCTCTCTGTCAAATAAATAAATAAAATCTTTAAAAAAGAAAGAAAGAAAGAAAGAAAAGACTTCAGCTGTAGAGCCCACCAAGGTGTGCTTTGGGGAAAGAGCGGTGGCAGTCTGGGGAAAGAGACTGGCCAAGGGCCCCAGCAGAAAAAGCTCCGACTGAGTGTTCAGATACCACAGTACTCCCAGCTAAGAATCCATTTTCCCAACGGGTCAATCAAATAGAAATATCCTTATTCGAGAAACAGCGCCAGAGAGCGTCAGAGAGCCAGGCGGATGTGTTGGAGTCCTGCAGCAGAGAACTGGATAGGCACTTACCCTGGTTCAGTCTGGCCCAGGAGACTCCTCTATGCAATGCAGAGGGACTAAGAGTGGGAAATAATAGCCAATTCGCATGATTATATCACTGAATATTTGTAATGCCCTTCATATTTCTTTCAGTCTCACCACATCCTATCCCTATGTAGGAAAGGCCAGCCAAGCTCCATTCCCAAAGAAGAGAAAAGTGAGGCTCCAGAAGGATAATGTGCACTCTACAGGTCACACCATCATAGTCCCGCAAAGATTCTGAGCTCATTGGGGGCAGAGACTCAATCTTGCCTCGCTGTTGTGCCCCCAGAGTGCTTGTTGCTATGTAGACAACCCCTTTGTTGTAGAAAGGAGGACCGCTCACAGTCACCCAGAAAGCACGATATTCATTCGAGAAGCAGTAATGATGGATTTATACCAGAATTATGTCAGGGTACTCCTCTAATTCATGCATCTGCTTTCCTCTCTTCAGTACAGAAGGATGCATCTTGACCGTTTGGGAAAGATAGAGAAGTGCCATCTCTACTATCCAAATTCGAGATGTGCTTAAATCAGATACTCCTTTTCTCCCCCCCATGGTAACCTCAGAGTAGAACCAATTTCACAGAGCAGAGACCTTGATGAATGAATGAAGGATCAAATTAACGTTGCTTTCCCAGTGCTGTGCTGTTTGTTCATGCAGCCCCTCAGTCCCTTTTTCTTGTTGAACTTTTACTCATCGTTCTAGTTCTATTGGAATACTTCCTCCCTCACTGAGGCTTTTCTCTTTTCCTCCATCATCCCTCCCTGCTCACATCCCCCGGCCCTGCCATCAGTCTGATCTCTCTCTCTCTCTGAGTAACATGGCCCTGTGCTTCTATCTAATAGTCCCTATATCTGGCCTTGCATTAGAGTTATATGGGGATTTATACCCAAATGCTAGATTGAAAATTACTTGATGGCAAGAACTAAAACTGGGTCTCTTTCACCTTTGTGATTTTCACAAAATCTCCTGAGCACATAGTAGGTGCAAAAAGATCATTGTTGAATGTAATGATTGTGATTGCGATGCTAAACTCACTATTTAATCTAGCCCCCATTTCCCTTATCCTAGATTTGCCAGGCCTTTATAATTTCCTAGCCTTTCCCTGTCACTGTATTTATCTCCTGTTGCAAACCAAGAAGAGAGAAAAAGAAAAATTATGAACATGACCCAACATTTGCAGTTTCTGTCACTGTCTTTTTTTTTCTCAATCAAGAGATTTTCTTTTCTACATGATTAATTTCTCCTCTCCGACCCTCTGAAGCCCAGAGTTATCCCAAAAGTTGCCTTGCATCTGTTCGCTTGAGAGAATACATTAATCACCTTAGCAACGTATGTTTGTAAGTATCTAGAGCCACATGTCTATGTGTGAATTTCTGTGTATGTATACATATTTCTCTTATCAGCCCCTACCTTCTACGTAAAGTGATTAAATTCATTTCCATAAATACCCGTGGGGAAATGGGTTTTCTGGTACCCTGTGGAGCTCAAGGAAGAAATACTTCTCAGGGGCACCTGGATACTCACTGACTGCTTTTTCGCCTGGGGTAACATGTAGACTCATGACATTGAGTTCAGTTGAAGAAGCAGGAGAACCTCGTGTTTATAAAGGGCAAAGGTTATTTAATTCTTCCTGAATGGTGGTATAAGCCACACACAGAAAAGGGATATGGTGCAGCACAAAATCAGTTTTCTTGCACCCAGAAACTTTGTTTTATTCAAGCAGGATTTCCTATTATTGTTTGCCTAACATTAGGGACTCAAAGGGCTAAAGGAGTAATGCTGCTTTGCTCCGGCTCTTGTTAGGTAACACACTTGTGCTATATTTGTGGATCTTTGGCTAAATAAATCAAGAATTTATGGGGCGCCTGGGTGGCTCAGTCGGTTAAGCATCAGCCTTCGGCTCAGGTCATGATCCCGGGGTCCTGGGATCGAGTCCCGCATCGGGCTCCCTGTTCGGCAGGGAGCCTGCTTCTCCCTCTCCCTCTGCTTCTCCCCCTCCCCAGTTCGTGCTCTCTCTCTCTCTCTCTGTGTCAAATAAATAAATCTTTTTTTAAAAAAAGAGAATTTACTGTATGTGTGTGTGTGTGAGAGAGAGAGAGAGAGAGAGAGAGAGACAAAGAGAGAGGGAGGGAGAGAAGAAGCGAGGGGGAGGGGTGGGGGAAGGAAAGAGAAAAGAAAAGGTCTTTTCCAATCTGTAACACACCTGAAGCAGTGCAATATCTCATCTCTTCTACTAGATTGTAAATTCCTAAAGATCAAGGTCTTCATGTTTCATCCTTGCAGCCCTTATATTACCTGCATAGTGATTTGTAGCAGCTAACGTTTGATTAGCGGGTTAAATGGATAAAGTGAACTTCCAGCATATGGCTTCTATATTAGTTTCATATGGCTGCTATAACCAGTTACTACTAATTTAGGGCCTTACAAACAGCACAAAGTCATTATCTTATAGTTCTGGGAGTCAGAAGTCAAAACAGGTCTGGCTGGATTAAAATGAAGGCGTCAATAAGGAGGCCTTTTCTGGAGATTCCAGGGAAGAATCCATTTTCTTGCCTTTTCCAGTTCCTGCCTGCATTCCTTGGCTCCTGGTCTCCATCCTCCATCTTCAAAGACAGCAATGGCCAGTCAAGACTGCATCACATTGCAGCACCCTGGCCCACTTCTGCCTCCCTCTCCCACCTGTAAGTAGTACGCTTGTGATGCCACTGGGCCCACCTGGATAATTCAGGATACTCTCCCCATTTCAAGGTAAGCAGATTAGGGAACTTAATTACACTCACCTTTTCCAAGTAGTATACCATAGGCAACAGGCTCCAGAATTTAGAAGAGGAAATCTTTTGGCGGGAGGGATTATTCTGCTTCCCACAGCTTCTTTTCAAAAGACCATTTTTAAAAACTGTTACACTGCTTTAAAGCATTTAGCAATATAATAAATTCTTGAAAAAGGAATTATACAGTGTTTTCCTTTCACTTTTTAAAAAAGAAGTCCAGCCTCCTGCCATAGATTTTTCTTATCCAAATAAGTAGGAAACAATGGAGACTATATCGGTTCTTGCTAGCAGGGCCATTTTTAAATAAATGACTGAGGTATCAGTTGGCCATGAAATTGCATGAAACTTTCCAGGGCAACTTGAAGCTGTATATATAATTTTCTTATGTTTGAATTTACATAATAAATGAAAGTTAGCTGAAAAAAATTCCCATACAAATGCCTGGATTTGTCTTTGTGGAATTTCAACCTACTATCTTCTTCTAATTCTCTCATCAGAATGCTTAGGATACAAACTGAAAGACATTCTATTAAGGGTACACTGATATTATTTTTGCTAATTAGTCACAGGCCCAAGATGGTGCTGATGCTGTCCCCCAAGTGCAGAAAAATAAACTACTTTCTAAAGGACCCTAAAAAGTACTGTTGAGTTGGAGTCAAAATTAAACTTTATATATAGACTACTTTAATTTAGCCTTCTGGCCTTTCACTTAAAGCCTCACTAAATCAACTGTAATCAGAGATAAACAGAGAAGACTGTACAAACCACCTTGCTTATACAAAAGTAATGGATAAACAGACTTCCAGTTAAATATAGCAAAATAACCACGTGAATTTATCTTGTTTCCTTCCCAAACCCTTATCAAAATGGCAAGGATAGCAATAATGAAAGGTATTAACCCACAGGGACTAAGAAAATAGGAGAGGAGACAACAACAGACAAAAGATTTCAAAAGATGTTTAGAAAAACAAAAGTGGAAGGAAAAGTACAAGTCAATTCTACAGAGTAAAGGAATTTATAACCTAAGTCCCTGCAGAGGGGAAATAGCGATGAGACGGGACCCCTGTAGCCCTGCAGAAACTGAGGGGTGGAGGCACCAGGTACTGCAGAAGGTAGGGAAGTGGCACGGAATGGAAACAGAATGATTGGTTGAAAGATAATCTACAGAGTGCTTGGACTCACTGGGTTCCCTCTTCTGATTCACACAGATGGTGACTACCTTTCCTTCTCCAAGAGGAGACAAGAAGTTTAGTCTTTGGAAGAACCGAACTTGGGGAGGTTCCTGACTCCAGGATGAGAGTGTAGAACAGGGATAAAGCATGGAACTGAGAACAAGGAGATTAAGAGAAAATCTCATATGTTACAGTGGGATCCTCATTCCTTCCCTATACCATGTTCCTAGACACAGCCAGGTATATACCATTACTGTTCTGCTCAGGATAAAGAATTAGACAACTGTGCTTGGAGAAACTAAGGTCCTTAGAGAAAAAGGACTCTGATATTTTGGGTGTCTTTGTGAAGAGGCCCACTTCTGCCTGATCCCCATTCAAGCAAACCCACCAGTCAGCAAGCCACAAGCCTTCACCTCACATTCACACACAGCTTCTAATCTCTTTTATCATGGATCACTGTTATACTGCCAAGAATTGCCAAGAAATTCTCCAACTTGAGAGAAACCTTAAGAAAAGAAGGTTTATAAGAACTTGAAACTTTCCATGTATCTTAGGTTTCATATGCTTCATCAAAGTGAGGGAGTAAACCTAGAAAGATGAGAACTTAGGAAAGAGGAATCCAACATGGAATGATGAAAGGAGGTTATAGGACAAGAATTGTGTCCCAGGCCTAGAGAGTAGAAGTAGCCATTCTAGATTGAAACAGGATGGTTCAGGGTGCTGGGAAAGAGGCCTACAGGGCAAAATGAAATGGTAGATCTTTGGTAACTTTTTCTAAGTATTTGAGTAGTTGTAAAAAATATTGATGGGCATTTGATAATTCTGGAGGGTCATTTGGGGGAAAAGTTAATGTTAGGCAAATGAAAACAAATGAAAAAGAGTATTAGTGACCAAAAATTGTAAGAGAAAAGATATAGAATCATGGTAGACAACTTTTGTCTACCAAAGATGGTAGACAACTTGGTTCAACAATGCATAGTATTTACATAGGCATGGCATTTTAAATAATAACAGAAGTGGATGTGTGTGAGAGAGAAAATAGCTTAAATTTCTCATCTTCCATTAAAAGAAGTTAATAGACAATGTGTAATGTTGATAAACCAAGAAATTGTACGGTAGCTAGGCTTATAGCGTTGATCGGTTCTCAATGTATACAGATGTCAAATCACTATGCTATACACGTGAAACTAATAGGATTTTGTATGTCAGTTATATTTCAGTAATAAAAAGAAGTGATGATGAGCAGCGTAAAACAGAAAAAAAAAAAGGAAGAAATTGCAACAAAAGCATGTCATTTAGAAATATGGAGATAAATACTAAAAGAAATGGCTGAAAGTTTCAAATGGGACTGAGGAGTGCAGAAATAGGAATACAGGGACTGCTTTTTTCAATTTAAACTTAATCTTTTATCTACCTGTATTACTTGGGTAACATTAAAAGTTTTTTAAGGGGAATGAAGGAAGGACAGTAATGAAGCAAAATGAAATGAATTGCCAAAGAAGCAGGAAGTGAATGTAATAGTCTGGATGTATCTGAAAGAAAGATCTTTAAAATGAACAGGAAATCAGCCTGTTTTGCCTCAAAAGTGTTGATAGGGATAATGCTACCAGCCAAACTGAAAAGGTGCTTGATTATGCTTGCTTCCTATTATTCTCTGGGGCTCATTTGGGGGGCTTTTGACAATGATGTTAAGAACCATCCATATCCTGGGGTGCCTGGGTGGCTCAGTTGGTTAAGCGTCTGCCTTCGGCTCAGGTCGTGATCCCAGGGTCCTGGGATCGAGCCCTGCATGGGGCTCCCTGCTCAGCGGGGAGCCTGCTTCTCCCTCTCCTCCCGGCTAGGTTTGCTATCTCTCTCTTTCTCAAATAAATTTTTTTAAAAATCTTAAAAAAAAGAACCATCCATATTCTAAAATAGATGTTTCTGAATAAAAGTGGCATTCTCATTACTAATAAGGAGCTACTTTTCACTTATGGAGAAGGAATGCACTTTGGATTGTTTTAACATTGTTATGGTAGATGCAGGCAATTTACCAGATATTTGGTCTAATTACCTTGGGGCTCGGCACATATATTTCCGAGAGACCTAGCTCAGGTTAGGGAGTCCTGCCTAGAGCCATGAAACAGGGCTGAGCCAACTCACCTCACCTGGGGGAAATAAATTCAAATCCTTTGCAGAGTGTTGTACCATTAAGAGCCAACCTGTACTCCCCAATGATTTGATTTTCAAGCTATCTGCTTCAATAAACCATTCCCCCTACATTATTTGTGGGTTTACTTTGGTAGACTCAACCAAGAATTCAAGACCTTGTCTTGTACCTGTGTGTTTCTTGCTTACTAATTATTCTGGTAAGGCTTCCATATCTATCTGGGTTAGGGAAATATTGCATGGAAAAGTCCCTTGAACTGTAACCATATTATATTTCTGCTCCAATTCAATTCTGACACGTGGAATTCCAGCCCACTCCCTGAATGGCATTGTACGGGTCTTTCATACTCTGATTTATGGCTCTCAAGATGCTTCTCGGTTTCTTCTTTTCTGATGGGAAAACAAGACCTACATTTTTCATATGGTTATTACATTGAAATTACCATCAGAAAATTAATGCCTTTAATAACTGTCAAAAAGAGGATAAAATGTGTCTGAAACGTGAAGACAACTATATTTATGACTCTCTTCAACCTCTTAGAGGCATCAGATAACAGGATAAATGTCATTATGATTTTGATCCAGGGCACTCTGTCATTTAAAATTTAGGCGGAAAAAAGATGTTCTTTATTCAGCCAGAGCTGAGAGTGTCATCATGAATAAAGGTCATTTACTTTATGTTACTTTTAATTTGTTCAAGGTTGAAGATCTCTGCATTTTGAGCTTTGGCAGGAAAATGCACTTCTTATCTGGAGTAAATTATAAACAATGCTGCACTATGAAGGGATTAAATAATCAGATCTTAAAATCTGGACAGGGTTCCTCAGAGTAGGGAGATCAATTAATTATTGGTAATGGATTAGGCCCTTTGACCCTTTGTTCTCCCATCCCATATTTTAGAGACAGCAGAGTTTCCATTCCCGTTATCCAATTGTTGCTCCTGGAAATAGAAAGGACCCACTCATCCTTTTCATCATCTTCAGCAAAATGATGAGGTCAGAGAAGTTTGCCTCGTGCTCCACACAATATACACTCAAGATTTCTTGAGGGTGTACTTGGCAACAACAGGGACGAGAAGATTCTGCCAGCTTCCTTTGCTTGGGGCACTCAGTGTAACTTTTCTTTCTCCGTGACCCTGAAGAAACCCTAGAGTATCTCCTCCCCAAGACTTCTAAATTCTGACAGGAACTACTCACAACAGTGTGGCCTGCTGGTGCATCCGGGGTTTACCTTCTGTGGGTCAGGGCTAGGGGAACTTTCTTAGTACCAGCTCACTAGTCTTTGAGCCACTTATAAGACTGAGTCCTTAGCCTAAATTTGCTGTTGGGGTTGAGTTATAGGCTCTTCCAGATAATGCCACTCACAAGGGAGTGAGAGAGAGAGAGAGAGAGAGTGCGTGCGTGCATGTGTGAGAGAGAGAGAGATTGAGACTTGTAACCAAGGAGTTAATGGCAAAAAAAAGTGAAGCTGCAACTCTTTTTCCCATTTCCGCCCCTTCTCCAGATGCCGTCTGCCACCACATTCCCATGAGATAGTATCCTTGCCCGACACCATGATAACCAAGTGTTCACTTAGTTGCTTGCAGGAACTCAAGTTTCCATCAAGGAGCTGGCAGGCACCAGTTGGGACCACTGACCCCCTCTTTGAGCTCAACAAAGTGAGATTAACCCTCCTTTACTTAGTAACATCCTTTATCTGAATTTGAGTCACTAGCCCTCTCCTCCTCACCCAGACCCTTTTTCACCTGCCTTTAAAAACTTCCTGACTCAGGGCGGGCGCCTGGGTGGCTCAGTCGGTTGAGCGTCGGACTTGTGATTTCGGCACAGGTCATGATCGCCTGGGCAGTGGGATCGAGCCCCGCGTCAGGTTCTGCACTCAGCGGGGAGTCTGCTTGAGATTCTCTCTCTCCCTCCCTCCTCCCTCTCCAAGAGGCCTTTGGGACAAACCATTTCCCTTGTGCATACCAAATGTCTCAGTGATGGGCCCCACTGCGTGTCTGGCAAACTCGGCTTGGGCCAAGTGTGTTTGGAGACGCCTCTCCCACATCCTGGCTGTCTACTTATTTTCCCAAACTGCCTCATGGCCCTCCTTTGCCCTTTACAAACTTGGCTTTGGCAGCGGCAGAACCGAAAAAGTGCTCTTAGAAAATCCAGTAGAGTTTCTGGCCTATCCAGAGGGCTCCTCCCTCTTTTTGTCGCCTTCTGTGCTCCCCCTTCCCTTTCGGCCTAAACCAGGTTTGTCCCGCTCTGCACCCCAGTGCCACCCCGCTGTGCCCTGGCGCCACATGATGAAGGCCACAGCAGCCCAGTTTGGTTTTAGATCTTGGCCAAGTCAGAGCCCCGGCCTCTGCACACATCCAAGGGGAACGAAAAGACACTTCATGGAACGTAATTCCAAGCTTCTGTTAAAATAATTTTTTTTTCTGCTTCTTTGAGTTCCAATTTAAACCCAACCATTCTTTTTTTTTTTTCTTCTTAAATTTACACTGCCTCAACTTCTTAGTACATCTTTTCTTAATTTCCAGGACTTCTGGTTGGAAAAATTCACAAGTATCCAGTATGGAATTTCTCTCTTTATGTGGTTCATAAATCCTTCTTAATTTTGACTCACAAACTCCATTTTTCATCTATAGCTGCCATTGTTTCAAGTTTTCCTTCCCTTCTCATCATACAGAGGCCAAGAAGTTGTATATCTTGGATGATCTTTCCAGACTATCCTGTATGGCACATTCCTCTTTCTGTCTGGTACTAAGTCTCTCAATTTCTCTCTTTCTCATGAAACAACGAATGCATGACTTTCTGTGTCCCCTTGACCTGCCTCTACTTTATCTTACTAATTTAGCTGTTAAAATCATCAACAAAATAAGACAAAGTGAGTGTTTATCCCAAATGACCAGGTTAGCTATAAAGAAAGCATTTATTTGGGGTAGTGAGAGGGAGAGAGAGAGAGAACAAGTGAGTGGGCTTTTACTTTATTTAGAACAAGAATTCCTTCCTCATACTCTTCACTGAATGAGGCCAAGACCTCAGGGCCAGAAATAAGTCAACAAAGTCAAACCAAAACCGAGTTTTCCATGGGAACAAACTGCTTTGAGGGTATTTTGGAAGACCCATAAGAATGAGCTCAGACAATAGTAAATCCAAAATATAATCCCCTCTTGGAGAAGTCATGGCTTAAGAAACTCAACTTTCCATGGTCAAGAAACCAGGCTTTCCATGAGAAAAGTTAGTCTGTGCTTCCTTTTCCAATCTAGACTAATAGCACAGTATATCCTCCTGTGATCCAGCTCCCAAAATGTGCTCCAAAGTCTGTTGTCCTGTGGATGGGAGTTAGACATATTCATGTCCCTGGAGAAAATAGCTAGAGCGAAAAGGAGGAAAGGACAGGGAGGCAGATTTCAGGCCAACATAAAGAGTGACTTTGGAACTGTGAAAAGTTGCCTGACAATCAAACCGGCTGCCCCAGGAGATAGTGTTTGAGTAGAAGCTAGATGACCTTGCCAGAAACGTCATCAGAAGGACTCAAAGATAAATGCGGTGGGGAGGAGCCTAGGATTTTTTCTGACCCCTAATAGTCCATAATTTTATCATTTTCTAAATAGTCTCTAGCAAGTGTGTATCTGAATATGTTCTTTTATTTATTTTTTTGAAGATTCATTTATTTTTGAGAGAGAGAGAGAGAGAGAGGGCAGGGGAGGGGCAGAGGGAGAGGGAGAGGGAGAGAATCTCAAGCAGACTCCCCGCTGAGCACAGTGTGTGATGTGGGACTCAATCTCACGACCCTGGAGATCATGACCTGAGCCAAAATCAAGAGTCAGATGCTCAACCGACTGAGCCACCCAGGCGCCCCTGAATATGTTCTTTATACCATTGCCCTCCATCCAGGCATTCCTCCTTAACCTGCTTTTCCCTATAGCTCTTCAGCTGGGTAAGCCCTGAGCCTGGTCCCTGCACGAACAGAAAACATAACATGAAGTTTCCTGGCTGGGATAGGTGTTCACACGAAATTCAAACGTCCTTTGTGCTAGCCCTCCAGGTTGTTTTCCAATCCACTTTGCCCCACTCTGCTCCTTCACTGTCTGAGGCTCTTCTGAACTTGGCCTTTTGACCGGCTGCCGGCTTCACTTTTCAATAAGTTGGTCCTCCAGGTTTTTGCTTTCCCCCAGATTGCTGACTCCTTGCCCTGACCTTTGATTTGCATGAGCTTCTGGACTCCTGATTTCCTACATCATCGGCAACATTGAAACATGTGGGTCCTTAAAACAAATTACGGAAGTTTAAATCCAGGCTGCTC
Organism: Leptonychotes weddellii; assembly: GCF_054177405.1. Taxonomy (NCBI): domain Eukaryota; kingdom Metazoa; phylum Chordata; class Mammalia; order Carnivora; family Phocidae; genus Leptonychotes; species Leptonychotes weddellii. The sequence goes on from NC_138385.1 coordinate 27,674,874, forward strand.
TGCCACTGGCCAGCTCTGTGACCTTAGACAAGACAGCTGTCCTCTTAGGATTTCAGTCCCTTCTTCTGAAATGTAGAGGACCGAGGCATCGCCTAATTAATTGGGTTGTTTGAGAAAAAATAATTAAGAGGCCAAGAGCATCACTGATATTTAAAGACATCAGACACACTCCAGGAAATGCCGGAGCAAACCATTAGCAGAGATCTTGTGGGGTTGCTGCAACATGACTCCTTCAACCTCAACTCCTTAACGATGTTCTCCTCGGGGTTCCTTGTGGATGTCTCAGTCACTACCTGGGTCCCCGGAGTGATTTTTGTTTTTCTGTATTACCTGCCCCTTGAGCCTCTCCGAAAGAAATTTAAAGTGGCTTATGGTAAGACAGACATAGGAAAGAGGCCCTATACATATCTTTTCTTTTTCCCTGGCACATGGCCTCTGAGATGCAGCATAGCCGAGTAGGGGGCATAAAGGTAGCTTCTGGAGTCAGACTGCCTTTTTTTTTTTTTTAAATTAAATTGTATTATGTTATGTTAGTCACCATACACTATATCATTGGTTTTTGATGTGGTGATCCACGATTCATTGTTTTTGTATAACACCCAGTGTTCCATGCAGTACGTGCCCTCCTTAATACCCATCACCGGGCTAACCAATCCCCCTCCCCCCTCCCCTCTAAAACCCTGTTTGTTTCTCAGGTCCATAGTCTCTCATGGTTCATCTCTCCCTCCAATTCCCCCCCCCCCATTTTTCCCTTCCTTCTCCTAAAGTCCTCTGTGCTATTCCTTATGTTCCACCAATAAGTGAAACCATATGATAATTGACTTTCTCTGCTTGACTTATTTCACTTAGCATAATCTCCTCCAGTCCCATCCATGTTGATATAAAAGTTGGGTATTCATCTTTTCTGATGGCTGAGTAATATTCCATTGTATATATGGACCACATCTTCTTTATCCATTCATCTGTTGAAGGGCATCTCGGCTCTTTCCACAGTTTGGCTATTGTGGACATTGCTGCTAGGGAGTCAGACTGTCTTAATTCAAATCCCACCTAACCACTCACTGGCCATGTGAGCCCGGCCAGGTCACCAACTCTTTCTGTGCTGCCGCTCCCCCAAATGAAAGAGAGATGATAACCCTAGCACCTACTCCATAAAGTCTATTCATGGATGACGTGAATGAATTATGAATTAATGAATCTGAATATATGAATGATGAATATATGAATTAATACACCTTAACACTATATTCCTGGCACCTAGTAGGTATTCAACTGATGTTAATTATTATCATTTCCTCCTGTACAAAGGGGATATGTCACACTCCTATGGATAATAATGATTCTTTGTAGGTTTGGAGGAAGACAGTATTAGATAATCCAGGAAAGGAATTTGACTTTGACTTTTGACTTCCACGTCCTCCTGTGGTGTGGCTTAAGTTATCAAACATGCAAATGAGAAGCGCTGACCTATTCAGTTGCTCATCCAGTTGCCTTTGTTTTCCCAGTCATAGCTTCTAGCCTGTCTCTATATTATTACTATTACCGGTAGTCCTGACACTGAGCTTTTGTAGGCTGCCACAGGGGACATGACCATGACCTTTAAAGGTCCTGAGCAGACACTACATTCACACAGCAACATTCAATTCCATATACACAGGCCCCCAAACTGGTGATTTTTATACTCGTGTCTGGAAAAGAGAAGCACATCAAGGTGCTCACTAAGTATTAGGAGTATTAGCCTAAAACACTCCAGACCAGGGAAGAAGAGACAGAGGCAGACAGGAGATAATCCATCTGGAGAAGACCATGGAACTCCCCACAGAATTCCATGGAAATTAGGAATAAACAGGCTATGGTTTCACAAACAATTTTTGCGGAGGAAAAACATTGATGGGGGATGACATCGGAAGGAAAGGAAGAGGACTCACTGAAGATATTTTTTGAGAGTAATACAGAATTCTCAAGCACTCTTAGAAATTCCCCATGTCCCGTATCTAGGCATAGCCTGGGAGAGTAGGTGGGTCAGGATCGCCAACTCACAGGTTCTGTTCCTGCTTCCCCCACACCTTAGACGTGTGACTCGGGGACAGCTTCTTGCCCTCTCAGTGCCACTTACATTCACATTGCTAAAAGAGGGAAAACCATCCTTTAGCCCCAAATCTGATCAAGGAACACGGGGAATTGTATCGGTGCTTGCCTTTGGGAGCAGCAACAGAAATATAAAAAAGTGTCCTGATCATTCATTTGGCAAACCTGTATATAGGCTGGACGCCAGCCAGAATCCCTAACAATGACTTATTTGCTCATAATATGCTTCCTTCCAACAAGCTATTTTATAAGGGAAGAATGTAAGAAGTAATTAGGAGGCCAGGGTTTAGAATCAGATTCTGGATCTCACACTAACAAGTTGTATGACTTGGGCAAGTTAATTATTCCTTGACTGACTTCATTTTTCTCAGTTGCGGAATGGGGAAAAAATACAGTACCTACCTCACTGGGTTTCTATGAGGATTGAGGTAAAGCATAGGAGGTACTGAGCTCAGCGCTTGGCACACAGCACATGTTGAATAAATATGACCTATTATTATAATTTAGCCTCACTACTCCACATTTAGGTGCATCAAGGGAAATAGAAGGAGATGAAGAGATGGGATGATGCAAACAAAGGCATGACACGAGTTGTCTCAGGGGGTGGGCTCAATGTCATTGTGGAGCATATGTTGATGGGGGCGGGTGTGAGTTGGTAAAACCAGGAAGGGAAAAGGCAACCATCAGAAGCAACTGAGGCTGGGACTGGGTTCAGGCAAATGAAAGCTCCAGAGAACTAGTTGGTGTGTTTGTTCTGGGAGACTGAGAGCGAACAGGAAGAAGGAATCAGTTCATAAGCACCAGTGTTAGCCAGAGTCCTAGCTTGAACCACATTTCTTATGAGAAGGCCCTCTGTGAAGGGGCGAGGTAGGCTGAAGAAGACAAGTCAGTGCAGGAGGCTGAAGAAAAACAGGCAGGCCCTGGCCTTCAAGGCTAGAGGTCTAAATTCATTCAATAAACACGAGTGGGGTATCTGTTACATGCAAGGCATTCTTATGGCCTCTGAAGGCAGCAATATACTTCCAGAGGCTCTCTTGCTTCTGTGAGCTCCTCAAGCAAATCACCAGTCCTAGTCCTCTTCACTCATTTGCTTAATATTTATTGGAAAATCTGGGTGCCAAGTATTGTGGTAGAACCCAAATACACCAAGGGAAAAGAAAGGAAACAAAAAGCCTTCAGGAGCTGTCTCTTGTGCACCCCAGGTAAGGACCTACTTTGAGGATCACCCTCCCAACCTCCACTGGGTCCCACACATGGATAGTCAGATAGGCAGTCTTTCCATTGTTCCATCATCCACAGAACAACCGAGTATGCCTCTTAGGAGTCACAGAGTTTGCTTACATGATCATCCAACTTGATTTCGAACATTGTTTTCTTAAGAGATATGGTTTTCCTCTGATTCAATTCCTACACTCACTTCTCACAATGCTGTTCCCAGAGCAGACATCTCCCTAGGTCAGGGGTTTTGTGACTCTGTTCAAAGACCTTTAAGATTCCTTAAAGAGGTTATGGTGTTTCTGAGAGTATTCAGTTTGAATTACACTAATCATATTGTTAAATATCTTTCAAAACATAGTAAAATTAAAAAACACTCGAATAAATATCAAATTGTAATATATTGGAAACCACTACAGTGTTAATTTGTGCTACTGGGTAAATTAGTTTTTAGTGCAGGCCTTGATTGATAGCTATTCCTACCATTTCTATTTAATTCAAGAGCCCCCAGAGATTGTAAGTTGAGCTATCCAAAACACTGCTTCTATTTGTAATTTATCTGTGTGAATTAGGAATGTCTCCACACTGTGCAACCAAAACCTTGTAGAAAAAATAAATTCGATACTGAAGCTGAACATAAGAATACAACTGTCACCCAGACCCCCATATTTCCAAGGTTTGTGTTTATCAAAATTCTAATCATGTGCTGATTATACCCTATAGTAAATGGTATAAATTTGAATTTAAAATATTTTAACATATATTTACATATTACAGCTTTCTGTAAGATTCTGTTTCATAATGATAAAACTTTCTGTTAAAAATAAAATTTAGAAACTGTTGTCCTAAGTGAACTCTGAAGCTCAAAGTTTAGTAGGGCGAAGTCAATTACAAGGCATAAGCAAACACATGGCATCCCAGTGAGGAGCCTGCATCAGTCAGATGCCTGGAAAGGATAAGAAGCTATGTTTCCACATCAGTCTATCTCTTCAGGAAACTGGAGGACATTTCCATAGAGCTCTCCACATTGTTAAGGCTCTTTAGCCTCAAACATTTCTGTTATAGGTGCTGTCCATATTCATGACGCGCTCTCTGCCCACTCCAACTACAATTGACTCTGTTCTCCTCTTACCATGACTGTAACTACTCCACTCTGAAGCAGTAAATGGCTCAGAAGAATATTAAATACAGATTGGCCTGGATCCCCAATTCTACTCAAGGACGACTAAGTACCTAGGAGGCTGGGAAGAATATGGAGCAAAGTGCTCTACATCTGAGAATTAACCAGCCATTGCTATGCTTCACCCAATGTCCTTTAATCTGCCCCCCCTAAAACTGAGCTCTTGCTACCTCACTCCGGTGGGATCTTCAGAGTCTTTCAAACTTAAGATCAAGCAATTTTGGTGCAACTCATTTCAGTAGTGAACTTCTCGACAGTGGCCCTTTCTTTCCAATCCTGCTCCCTGCAGACTCAACCAGGCCCACTGGCGGGCTTATTTGAAGAGTCCTTAGGTTTCTGTATTCCTGTCCCTGACTGGCTTGATTGAGTCCTCTCTTGACTTCTGCCCTGAATTCTGCTCTGGCTCCTGCCCTCCTCAGTTTACCTCCCTTTTCCTTCTCCTGCGTTCTCTCGGCAAGGGTCCTAGCCCAGCTCGCCATGTTCTCATTTCTCCTCTGTCACTCCAGGATTCCCAGTATACCTTGAACAATCTACCTCTCCAATGATCACACCGGCCTTAGTCCACACAATTTGGGGCTGAAAAGAAACAAAAGCTGATATCCAATTCTGCTTTGTGATCATCTAGAAGGGTGAAGATGATTCCGTCGTTCACGAAAATTGTCAAGTGAAAGATGGTGTGCAGATACCATCTTTCTTTTTTTTTAAAGATTTTATTTATTTATTTGACAGAGAGAGGGAGAGACAGTGAGAGAGGGAACACAAGCAGGGGGAGTGGGAGAGGGAGAAGCAGGCTCCCCACCAAGCAGGGAGTCTGATGCGGGGCTCAATCCCAGGACCCTGGGCTCATGACCTGAGCCGAAGGCAGACGCTTAACGACTGAGCCACCCAGGGGCCCCAGATACCATCTTTTTAAACAGTAATTCAGACTGCCGGTTTTCTTGATCCTGTAAACATATACCAACAAACCCAGTAAAGATAAGAAGAAAACCGTGGTATAGTTAACAGTTCAAATAAATCCCTCTGAGCCTGGGGCCTTTCAAACATTCGTGATTTTGCTATTGACGTGCAGTCAGGTGTCTCTACTTTCTGCTTCCTGTTAACTGCATTCTGCTTTTTTTTTTGGAGAATTTCCCAAGTTCCCTTTTTTTTGGAGAATTTCCCAAGTTCCTTTCCTTGCCTTATTCTTTTTCTAAAAACCTGATTATCATTTCAGTTATACCTGCAAGCAACTGATTGTGTTCCCTCCAAAGCATAGCTGGAAAAAGGAGGTGGGTGGGTTCGGGGTCCCTCCCTGCCTTTCCCTCCACAGATACATTTATCCCAATGAAATCACATTAAAGTGAGCATCAGAGGCAATCTTGAAGGGGCAGGGCAGAGAAAAACTTGCAGTTTAAAGGGTTTGTGCAGAAATTGGAAGGGAAAAAGGCCTTGGGCAGGGGACGGTCGTTTAGGGGGGAGGCTTCAGGTGCAGACAGTCTGTATGTAATTCTCAGCGAAGGAGTTCTCACTATCTTCCCCACCATCACACAGCCCACTGCTTCCTCAGTGGGCAATCCACTGCCCTGCCCACTTAGCAGAAAAGGAATCTATAACTGGGGGAACTCTGGTGAAGTAAAAGCCCCGATAAATTATGATACATCTATATAATGGAATACTGAGCTGATATTAAAAGACTAAGGTAGGTCCATAGGTGCCAATGTAAAAAATTTCCAGAAATTATTGCAAAAAAGTGAAAGGAGGAAAAGGCTTAGATCTGTAACTTTTTCATGATACAATTTATGTTTTAAAACTCTGAAGACTATAAACAGTATGTGAAGGCAAAGGCGTTAAAAAGAAGTGAAGATAAGGCCAGCAGGATACACACTATTAATGTTGGCTACCTTTGGGAAGGGAAGTTGACAAGTGTTAATGGGGCCTTTCATCTCTCATTTTGTATACTTTGGAAATTTTTAACAATGAATGAGGATTTTTTTTTTTTTTGTAACTTACAGAGGAGGGGAAAAAAATGAAGGTGATTTCAGGACTAGAGATGAGATCGGTGTGACCCACATAAGCCTTGCCCTTGAACTCTCTATTCTTCTCATCCACCAATACAAGTTCAAAATAGCTTAGGCTAGGGAGGGTCAAGTCAGTTCCTCAATGAGTCCAAACTCTCACACATGCTTTCCTTTCAGCCTAGAATACGCTTCTTCCCCTCCTTCCCCATGGTTAAGTTCTTCTTATCCTGCTGTTTGTGCTTAGAGGTCACTTCTTCCAGAAAGATACCCCCACATGCCACTCTGCACCATCTTCCTCCATTCTCCCACTCATCCCCCTGCGAGGCAGGGCTGAATCAAGGATCAGGTGAGCAGGTTGTCAGTTGGCCCAGTTAAATGCCTGCCCAGTGAAAAGGAGAAATGATAAAGGAACTATCAGAGAATAGTTACACTTCTAAGGTGAGTTGCCTCCAAATGGCTGGTCTTAACAGATACATACCAAGCTCCAAGAAAACCTGGACTTTCTCCATCACAGCACCTACCGTTCAGCATTGCGATCATCTGCTTGCTTGTCTGTATCCCTCACACAAATACAAATGCTATGGGACCATAAGAAAAGACTGCTTGCCCTGTAACTCAAGAACTAGCACAGTAGATGCAAAATATTTGTCTTAGTTTGGAGCTGCTATAACAAAATACCATAAATGGGGTAGCTTACACAACATGTAGTTTCCACAGTTCTAGACGTTGGAAGCCGGAGATCGGGATGCCAGCCGTGTCAGGTTCTTGGTGAGGGCCCTCCACCTAGTGGCAGACGGCTGACTCCTTGTACCCTTGGGAGGTGGAAAGGAAGCAAGCTCAATCTCTGGTCTCCGTTCATAATGGCACTAATCCCATTCGGGGCTCCACCCTCATGACCTAATCACTTCCCAAAGGCCCCACCTCCTAATATCATCACACTGGGATTAGTGTCTTAACATATGAATTTGAGGTGTCAAAATAGTCGGTCTATAGCAATATTTGTTTTTAAAGATTTTATTTATTTATTTGACAGAGAGAGGCACAGCGAGAGAGGGAACACAAGCAGGGGGAGTGGGAGAGGGAGAAGCAGGCTTCCCACCGAGCGGGGAGCCCGATGCGGGGCTCGATCCCAGGACCCTGGGAACATGACCTGAGCCGAAGGCAGACGCTTAACGACTGAGCCACCCAGGCGCCCCTGGTCTATAGCAATATTTACGCATGGAATAGATATATACATCGCAAAGGTCAGTGACTGACTTCAAAGAAGAGAGTTCGCAGATAGAAAAATCTTGTATCCTTTACCCTAGGAATGTAGATTTTCCAATCATAAGACTGAGAGAACCAAGAGGAACAATTACAAGTGGCCTCTCCCTGATTAGACCATCGCCTTGACATAGGGCAGGGTTTCTCAGCCTCGATAGTATAGACATCTTGGGGTGTAGGGGGCTGTCGTGTGCACTGTAGGATGTTTAACAGCAGCAGCCCTGCCCTCACCCACTAGATGCCCTTGACACAACTCCCCAGGTTGTAACAACCAGTCTTGCCAAATGTTGCCCAGGAGGCAAAAATCAATGACATAGGGTTTTCACATATATAATTGAGCAGGGCTATGTAAAAGTGATGGCACTTGCACACTCAGATGCAGTCCCTTTTTGATGTATGATTTGATCTTTACAAGCAGAAGGGCTCCAAATGAGTGATTATGATTACTGGGCAGGTAGGGTTTTAGGCCAGTAGTCTTACCTTAACTAAATGACACAAACGTTAATGTACAGTCAACCTTTACTAAGCATTCCCAGGTTTGAAACTCAGTTCCAGTCACTCTCAAGTGATTCTGAAGGTTCATGACTATCATCTGTCAGTGTGCTGGGGCTCTGACCATGTACTCTCTGTGGCTGGTGTGTGGAGGTGAGTTACTTGGCTAGTGAGCGAACCTAGCTGATCATCCACCACGGACATCATTTTCTTTTGCTTTAAGTGCCCGCATCATAACACGGCTTTGTTGTTCTCTATTGGAAATGGAAGACATAGTAATTTTTAAAAATTGGGCGGGTGGGGGGTGGTAACTTTCTTGTAAAAAGGCTGTACAAAGATGCCAATTTGCAGTAATGCTGATGAAAGTGAAGCAATCTAAGAGTATGGTGGCTTATATTATTGGTAGAATTTAAGAGCTTTATGAATTATTTTAAACCTGTATTTATAGGACTGTTATAGGCCCAAAGGGTTCCCTTAAAATTTTCAGTCATACTTCAGTACACTTCATAGGGATATTATATCCTATAGTGGTATTTATAAACTTGGAAATCTGCAAAGATCTTAAGACATGACCCTCAAGAATTTCAAGGAACTCTGAAAATTTAGAGGTCTCAGATGTGCCCCTTCCTCCTATACCCAAAATCAAATTGCAACCAGCTGGATGACTGCTTGTCTCCGTAATGACATCAAGTCCTCTTCCCATTTAAATGAGCAAATATATTCCCTATGTGATATCCAGATTATGTAACTCCCCTACTCTCAAGCCTGTAGCATACCACCCCTACAGCGTGTCAGATCCAAACAATAATCTTGTGTATGGGTGAACTTTTAGGCTCTTCACCAAAAGGCTACACTCTATGACTTAGCATCTCTCATTTTGCTGAATATTCTCACTCAGTTCTTCACCATGGCCTCCTTTACCTAAACCTAAGTTCTTTCCTGGTACTTCCACATTGTCCATCAGGCCAGGAGAATCCAATGAAAGTGTCCTCTTTACTTCCTTTCTGCCATGTCATGTTATTTCTTGCCTTAAACATTCTACTAAAGATTCACTACTATGAAAATGCCATGTGGTATAAATGAAAAGAACATAACTTGTAATCAGGCAGACTTAGATTTGAATCCATCTCTGCTACTCACCAAATGTGTGAGATTGAGCAAATTACCTCATTTATCTCTACAATCAAGTTTTTTTTGTGATAATCATGAGAATTAAATTTATCACTTGACCCCTCCCCCCCCACACACTTGCCCCTCAAACTGGCTGCACTTTTCATTTTCCCTACCATCCTTATTTCAGTCAATGGCACCCAGTATTTGATTCCAGAAACCTCCATCACAAAGTCTTATCAGTTTTATGACCTGTTATCTCTCATCCACATTATTACCATTCTTCCTTCATGTCTTGCCTATATCGCAGTAGCCTTCTAACTGGTCTTCCTCCTTTCATCCCCCACACTCCCCATCAATTCCCCTCATAGTTCCCAAGATGATCTTTTTAAAAAAAGATGAATTAGATTGTGTTTAATTATCTGCTTAAAACCTTCCAATGGGCTTCTACTTGAATTAAGATACAAACCACATTTTGTATTATGACCTTCAAGATCCTATTTAATTTAGCCTCAGACTACCTCTCTGACCTTATTTCCTGTCACTTCTCTATATTTCACACCACTAACTTTCCGTTCCTGGATGATAACTGGACTCCCTGCCTCTTGCCCACCTTCAATCCATTCTTCACACAGCAGCCAGAGTAACCTTGACATGCATAAAAAAATAGTGAAGATATTTCTATATCTACCAATTAATCCATTCTTCACACAGCAGCCAGAGTAACCTTGACATGCATAAAAAAATAGTGAAGATATTTCTATATCTACCAATTCTACCTCTAAAACATACCTTGAGTTTACGCACTTCTTTTCATTTGTACCCTGATTCAAGTCATTATCATCTTTCACAGAAATTTCAACAATAGATTCTTAACAGGTCTTCCTGCTGCTTGACTTGACCTCTACAAGTCATCTTCCACACAGCAACTTTTTTTTTAAGTTCTATACAATTATCCCTCTCTCCTATTTAGGACCCTTCAGTAGCTTCCCATTGACTTAAAATAATCATACAGTTGAATGGTTAACAAACTGGTCTCTGGAGAAAAACTGGCTGGATTTTAATCCCAGCTCCATTACTTAATAGCTATAGAACGTTGGAAAAGCAACCTCTTTGAGACTCCATTTACTCACCTAAAAAGGGAAACAATAACAGCCACCTACCTCATAAGGTTATTGTGAATCTTACACAGAATACACATTCAGGAAATGTGATTTGTTATTATTGGGGTCAAATAATTCAAAACCTTTAAGTACGGCTTGCAGAGCCCTGTAAAATCTCACTCCTATTTATCTTTCTGGCTTCTTCCTTTGCCATTTCCCCCTTTGCTCACTGTGCTCTACCACTTTGGCTGTCGTTCAGGCTCTCAGAGTAAACCAGTAGTTCTCACACTTTAGTTTGGATAAGAAGCCTCTGGAGGGCTTGTTAAAACACAGATGGCTGGGCTTCAACCCCCCAGTTTCTGCTGATTCAGTAGGTCTAGGGTAGGGCCTGAGAATTGGCATCTCTAACAAGTTCCCAGATGATGCTGATGCTGCTGGTCTGGGGACTACACTTTGGGAACTACTGCAATGCTTTTTCTTATTGCTCAAGAGCCTTCAAACACATACAAACCTTTAGTCATACAGCAAGTTTAGACTTTAAAAGTTGTCCCTATGAAAGCCTTCCTTTGACCTTCCAGGCTAGGCTAAATACTCTTGATATGTTTTTCATAGCATGCATGATATTTGTAATTAGTTTGTTTGTTTATTTATTTATTTATTTATTTGATGTAAGAAAACATATGTCAGACTCTCTCATGAAGGCAAGGACTCTGTATGTTTTCTTCAAGTCTATACCTCCAGAACCCCGGTGCATTGCTTGGCCCTCAAAAATTTTTGTTGAATAGATTTTTAATAAACAATTGTAATCTATATATATAAAAAAATGGTTAAAGTTTACTCAGTGATGCTGTTTCTCTTCACAAACATACAACTTTCTTCATTTTTTTCCTGAGGCTAACACAGCTTGTCTGTAGTTTCTCCAGTCACTACTTTATTGGCTACAGATTCTTCAGATTCTCTCCCCACTTCCATGTCCCCACCTGTGCCCCAACCAAATACAGCACTTTCAATTTAAGCTATGCCTTAAAACCACCTGAAGAGCTTTACAAGCGATACCAGGCAGGTCCCACCTCTGACTAACTACATCAGCATTTCTACATTTTTTTTTTTTAAGATTTTATTTATTTATTTTTTGACATAGAGACAGTGAGAGAAGGAACATAAGCGGGGGGAGTGGGAGAGGGAGCAGCAGGCTTCCCGCGGAGAAGGGAGCCTGATGCAGGGCTCGATCCCAGAACCCTGGGATCATGACCTGAGCCGAAGGCAGACGCTTAACGACTGAGCCACCCAGGCGCCCCTGCATTTCTACATTTTAAAATGGAATTTCTCTATATTTAAAAAATATCCACAATAAGAGTTGAAAAACACTACACATGAATGAGCCTATCTCTAGAGGTAAAAGTAGTGTGTACAGGTTGATGGTTCTACAATAATACTAAGCCCATGGCTGGTATTCATCTGATACACTCTGAGAAAGTAAGCATTTATTTTGCTGCCTTTATTACGTTACAAGCTCCTAGGTCTGTGTTTCTCAAACTGTGCTCTATAAACCTCTGCATCAATATGGCCTGGTGTTCTTGTCAAAAATTCATGTTCCTTGGAGCTAGGGGGAAGATGGCAGAGTAGGAGGATCCTAGGTTCACCTCATCCCAAGAGTACACCTAGATAGCACCCACATCAGTGTGAATAACCCAGGAAACAACCTAAAGACTGGCAGAACCAATTCTCCTCAGCTAAATGTAAAGAAGAGGCCACATGGAAGAGTGTAGGAAAGGCAAAGACATGGCCAGGAACCAAATGGACCCATGGGACAGTTCACGGGAGGGAGGGACATCACAGACATGGAGAGGGGAGAGGAGCAGAGCCCACACCAGGCACACCAAGCATGAGGGACCCACACTGAGAAGACTAATCCCTGTAACATTTGGCTTTGAAAACCGGAGGGGCTTAATTTCTTGAGCTCTTATAATCAGTGGGGCTTAATACCTGGCATTTTAAAAAATCAGTCGGCTCAGCTCTGGGAGAGCCAGAGGGTGATGGGAAACTGAGTCCTCACCCTTGAAGAGTCAGCACAACAAACAGCCCCACTGAGATAGAGCATACAAACAGCAGTTTGAAAGATGCCTGGGTGTATGGCAGCGATTTGTTTGCTAATCTCAGGGTCTGTGCTGGAAGGACAGGGATCTTTGAGAGACTTCTCCAAGAACAAAGGAGCTGGTGGGCATAATTTCCTCCCCCTGCCCCCCCCCCAAGCCTAGATACACCAACACCTGTGGGAACCAATGCAGCGTGAACACCCTCCACCTAGCTTGTTAACAGTGGGCCCCGCCCCTACAAATAGTAGGCCCCCAGGGCTCTCCACCAGATAGTTTTAATTCAATAGGTTTAGAGTAGAGCCCAGAAGTCTCAATCTTAGTATGTCCCTTCACATGACTCTGGTGTAAACGGTGGATGAAACACACATTGACAAATAATATCAACATCTGGTCCACTTCATAAGAGGTCAAGGGATGTCTAGTTTGCAAAAGAGGAAATGTATTGGGAGTGGGGAGTGGGGGTGGGTGGGCACTGGAGAAATGGCCCTGGGAGAAAAAAGAGCTCAATAGGTCGAAGTCTCTAGGAGGTCGATTTTAAGGAAGAATTTTAAAGGTTGATTTTAAGGAGGAATTTAAAAACCAAAACTTTTCAAAAGAATCGGCTACCTGAGGAATTTGTGAGTTTATTTTACTGGAGATGTTGTAGTAAAAGTGTCAGATGCATTTTCTGGGCTGTTGAAAATCATTATTTCTCAGTATAGATAATGATCCACTTGGATCGTAATCATCTAAGGGTAACTTTCATTACTGTAGCTTGGGCCCCATCCAAAAGTTACTGAATTAAAATATCTGGGGATTAAGCCTTGGGATGTGCATTTTTAAGAAGATACCCAAATAATTCTGATATAGTTGGACAATGGGTTCATGCTTCAAGAAAAACTGGTTAGGGGGTTAAATGCATGTGCTTTGCATGAAATGGAATTTAGTTTAAATTTGCAGACACAGATCTTTTCTAATCCATTGGGAGTAAATTCAATAGGAGATGAACAAGAGATTGGGGGAGATAGGAGCAGTCTTAGCGCATCCTAGATCAGTGTTTGTCCCATATGGTCACTAAGCATTTGTATTTTTTCATCTTCCCAGCGGATTCCAATCCACTGCAAATATTGAAAAAACACTGTGCACATGAATATGTCTATCTCTAGAGTTAAAAGTAGTTAAAGATCACCTGTATCAGAATTACCTTGGGAAGATTATTAGAAATGCACATTGCTGGACTTTACCCAAGCCCTAATAAGTCTAGATTCCTGGGAGAGAGGACCCAAGAATTTCCATTTTAAACATGCTCCTCAAGTTATGTTTATAAAGGCTAAAATGTAAGAATCACCGTTCAATACGTAATTGTATGTCTTCAGCTTCTTTTGTGTCTCTTCTCAGGGTTTAGTTGTCTTTGGTGCTACAAAGTGAATTCAGTAAATTTCATTGACAAATTGAGTGGTACGGCTGATAGTGTCAAATTGTATATTTTACCAAACATAATTATTAAATGAGATTTTCATTTGCTTCTGTTTACAGTCAACAAAAGGTCTACTAAGGAATTTATTCAAGAGGAATAAACTAAAATATACCCAGAAGTTTTTCTTCTTTAAAATAATTAAAGCATGTTTTAAAAGTGTGGGTTTAGTGGTTGGGGGATGTGGATATATTTAGTTTTTCAAATTCTTAACTTATCTAGTTGAAAACAATTCCTAGAAATAAGTTTGTGTAAAGGAGGTAGGGATAAAACCCACTGTGACATTTAAACCATAAAACAAATGTCAAATTTAGCAGCTTATCTGGATGTTGCTAAACACATGGGTATTTTACATCAGATTTTTTCTGTACAGATGTTTTATCAATATATTCACCTAGTCATCATAAAGTACTAGATGCAAGATTGCTATAATGTCCTAGTTATTTAACTGAAGCACTTTAAAAATAGATATATTTTCCCACAGAATACTATAAATAGTCCAAAATCATTTCTAAAGGAAAAGATTATCTGAAGACTTTGGGAATATCATTATCATAATTATTTTCTGTTACTGTTTATAATTATAGTCTCTTAAACTGTTTCTAATATGTTTCTATGGACTTTCAGCACATTTTAAAATACAAATGAGCTTTCCCAAGAAAATGCTTACTCTTGCAATCATAACTTCAAATTTACATGTTCAAAGATACATCCAACGATCTTACTGCCAACTTCTTCCTTGCCCCGGCATAAACCTTGGAAGGACAGACTTGGGAGACCAGGGATCAATGAACTGTTTTAGGCCTTTCCCTTACCCTACCTGCCTGTCATGGGGCAGATGGATAGCCCAAGAGAATCATCTCTGCCTCAAGCCTGCCTTACCAATATAACATTCTTATCACAGTCTTGACCTCCTCAAATATATCATCCAATGCTTGCTGAGTTATATTATCTGCCCCTGTGTGCCTCTGTGTGTGATCATGTTAAGCTTTGAGCAGACAGTCCTGGAAGAAGGAGCTACCACCACTCTTAACAGCAGCAGCAGTGTGTATTGAGTGCTATACTAGGTATTTTATATGTTACCTATAATCCTCAAAACTGCACTATAAGCATAGGAATGGTATTATCATCATCACACAGTGGCAGAGATAGAGGGTCAGAATGATTGAGTAGCTTATCCAAGATCAGAGTCAGTGACCTTGAAAACCCAGAACTCTAACTCAGTATCATCTTTGGTTAGCACTATATGCAAACCAATGTTCAAGAGGAGCGATCTGACTCGGTATTAAACAGCCCTGGCTCTGAAGATTCCATCAATTACAGACTGTAATCTTGGGCAAGTTAATCTTTTTGGGCCTCAGTTTCCTCCCCTGTATAACGGGGATAATAACAGTACTTATCCCATAGAGTTGTGAAGATTAAAAGGGTTAATACATATACCAGGTACTTGGTAAAAGATATACAAATGCTAGGTAGTATTGATATGAATAGATATATAGATGATGAATCATTCGCTGGTTAGATGATAAAGAGGAAATTAACCTCTCTATTAAGATAACATTACATGTCAATATTTGAAGAAAGAAAGTTCAAATTTTGACTAGAAAGAGGTAGTTAATATTTCACACTACTAGACAAATACTGGATTTCTAAAGCTTAAAATCTTTTCCCAGACATATATTGTTCCCTACTTCAAATGCATATCATCAGCACTTCTTTTAAATGGCCTTTCTCGGAATCCACAACTATATGGCCACTTAATCCTCAATAAAGCAGGGAAGAACATCCAATGGGAGAAAGATAGTCTCTTCAACAAATGGTGCTGGGAAAACTGGACAGCAACATGCAAAAGAACAAAACTGGACCACTTTCTTACAGCACACATAAAAATAAATTCAAAATGGATGAAAGACTTAAATGTGAGATAGGGAACCATAAAAATTCTAGAAGAAAACACAGGCAGTAACTTCTTTGACAGGCCTTAGCAACTTCTTTCTAGATATGCCTTCCAAGTCAAGGGAAACAAAAGCAAAAATAAACTATGGGGCCTTCATCAAAATAAAAATCTTCTGCATAGCAAAGGAAATGATCAACAAAACTAAAAGACAACCTACAGAATGGGAGAAGATATTTGCAAATGACATAACCATTAAGGGATTAGTATCCAAAATATGTAAAGAACTTATTAAATTCAACACCCCAAAAATGAATAATCCAATTTTAAAATGGGCAGAAGACATGAACAGATATTTTTCCAAAGAAGATATCCAGATGGCCAACAGACACACAAAAAGATGCTCAGTATCACTCATCATCAGGAAAATGCAAACCAAAACCACAATGAGATATCAGCTCATACCTGTCAAGTGGCTAAAATCAAAAACTCAAGAAATAACAAGTGTTGGCGAGGATGTGGAGAAAAAGAATCCCTCGTGCACTGTTGGTGGGAATGTAAACTGGTACAGCCAGTCTGGAAAACAGTATGGAGGTTCCTCAAAAAGTTACAACTACCCTACGATCCAGCAGTTGGACTACTAGGTATTTACCTAAACAATACAAAAATACTAATTCAAAGCAATACATGCACCCTGATGTTTATAGCGGCATTATCTACAGTAGCCAAATTATGGAAACAGCCCACGTATCTATAGACTGATGAATGGATAAAGAAGATGTGGTATAGAAACAGAATGGAATATTACTCAGCCATCAAAAAGAATAAAATCTTGCCATTTGCAATGATGTAGATGGAACTAGAGAGTAGAATGCTAAGTGAAATAAGTCAGTCAGAGAAAGACAAATACCATATGATTTCACTCATGTGTGGAATTTAAGGAACAAAACAAACAAGCAAATGGACAAAAAAGAGAGAAAGGCAAACCAAGAAACAGACTCTTAATTATAGGGAACACACTGCTGGTTCCCAGAAGGGAATTGGGGGTGGGATGGGGGAAATAGGGGATGGGGATTAAGGAGTGTGCTTGTGCTGAGTGCCAGGTGATGTGTGGAAGTGTTGAATCACTATATTGTACACCTGAAAATAATATTACACTGTATGTTAACTGGAGTTTAAATAAAAGCTTTTTTTTTTTTATGGTTAAATCACATTTATTGAGCATCATTAGGGAATAATGGCATCTATATCAGGACATTTTCCATGCTATACTCTACCTTGCTACTCTGTTACCATGCCTGCTTTTTTTTAAATAAAAGCTTTTAAAAAATTAAAAAATAAATGGCTTTTTTCAAATTTGCTAAATAGTGACTATGAGGTCTTCCCTCCCTTCCCCAGGAAAACATTGGCAACCAGGCAAAAGAACTGGCTCTTTATTACTAATGAAGCACATTGGATTCCTATCTTCAGGAAATCTTGCAGTGTTTTGGTTTTCCTCCATGTGAGGGAACATCATTTTCTAAGAAGTCTTTGAATCATCATCCTTAAGTTAATCTGATTGCTCTTAGGTATTCATGGGGCGTTTTCAAGTCTAGATATGCATCTGGATCTAAGAATGCTCAACTCCTTTTGAATGACTGAATCATATTAAGGTCTCTGTGGGCAGTGAATGGTAAAGAAACAGGTGCCAAAATTTCCAATATTCTCTTGTATTTAAATAATTCAAGAAGAACAGTTAAACCATATGCTCCTGGTGACTTAGTAACCCTAAATTATGTTCCTGGAAATACTTTGGACAGTGAGCACAGCTTGTCTACTACAGACCTCGAGATTTGGAACTTGTGAAATATTTTCTGCTTCTCATACTCATTTTTTAAATTCAAAAGATTGTCCTCATTTCACAATGATAAAAGCTGAAGGTCAAAGAAACTATGAATGGTTTATTATTATGATGAAAGAATTAGTGTTATTACTAGAGATTATACTGAACATGGTACCCAATGTTCCAGTTGCCATTGCTGCATAACAAATCACCCTAAAACTTAGTGGTTTAAAACAATAAAAATTATTTCATTATTTCTGTGAGCCAAGAATTTCTGGAAGGACTCAGCTGAGTGGTTCAGGCTCAGAGTCTCACATGTAATTGGGGTCGGATGGTGATTGGAGCTGGAATTTTAGGGAAGCTAAAGTGACAGGCATTCTTTTCACTTTATGTAGTCTCAGGGCCTCTCCACGTGGTCTCTCCATATGGGCTAGTTTGGGCTATGCTCATGGCCCAGCATGGAGCCCTCAAGACCGTTGGACTGCTTACATGGCAGCTCGGGGCTCCAAGCAAGCATCCAAAAGAATCAGGCAGTCACCATATCACATGTTGTTACCTAGCTTCAGAAGTCAAATTGCATTACTTCTGCATGCAATGCAGAAGTTACATATAACTATAAGCCTGCCCAGATTTAAGGAGAGGCCATGCAGACCCCACTTCTCCAAAGGGAAAATGTCAACATTATTTTGTAAGAAGAACACGTGGGATGGGAGATACTGTTGCGGTTATCTTTGGAAAATCACAATCTGTCACACTTGGCACTTGTGCTTCTTTATATGTTGTTGATTTATGTATCATATTGAACAAAATGGGTTCTTTGGATGTTTTGATAAATAGTTTGTTTTCATAGAAAAGACATCATTAAGTGGGTAGATACACTTTCCTACATTCCTTCAGGACTATAGAAAAACCTGTTTAGACTAAGGAGATAGAGTGTTAGACTAAGGAGATATAGGGAGAGAACCAACATGCACAATTCTCCAAACGTATTCAGTCGTGAAACCTTATCGATAGCATCTCTATCAACATTTTCCGAAACAGCATTCCATGGAATATAGCTTGAAAGTTTCTGCTACAAACCAACGGTGATAACTTTTTGTAAGGATTTATAATTTTAAAAATGACAAATCGGCAATTTTTGTATTCTCAGTACACCCGCTTACACACCTCCAAAAATTCCAACAAGAAATGTTATTTCTCTGTATTAGCATTACGTGGAGATAGGTTGCTTCATTTTGCTGAGATTTATTGTTGTGTGCTATATCTTCCATCGAAAAAAACTTCCTCATTGAATTTCATATCTTTAGTGTTAACCTTGGTGTAGCACATGCTATCGACTGGCATTTCCAGTGAAGGAAAAAAAGTGAAGACTCATTGCTAAACATCTCACAAGAAATTACCTTAGTGTGTACACAATTCATTCTACTTCACTCCATTTCATAAATTATGGGCATATCCTCCATCATCCAAAATCTTGAAAATTATGGTTTTATAATAACTTAATCACAGACTATAGATCACCATAGTTAAAAGATAGCAAGTGAATACATCATTTAGTATTCTAGACCAAGTTTAGCTAGAGAATAATTTTAAATGTTTTAATTGATATCTGCAATGTATTTTTGTTTGATTCGAGTTTTAAATGAGAGCCAAGAGCAATGGTGACCTTTAAATATCCTATTCATTTTAAGACTGCAATAGATGATTTTAAACCAATTAATTATAAGCATTATAAGTAAATGAGTTATTAGCATTCATGAATTCTATAACAGCCAATTTGTTCCTGTTCCCAAACCCTTGAAGTGCCTATTTTATAATTTCTTGGAGATGTAACCATAGGAACTAAGTGGTTGCTAACATAAACGTTTATAATTAATGAGGGCAAGTTTTCACCTTTTTGAATCATTTTGAAATGTATACAGAACCTAGGTAATGTACCTCAAGGACTACAGTTTTCTTCAAAGTTAAAAAGTTGTCTTACAGGTCTCCACTCCCTAGGGTTCATTTATTCAAGAAGCATTTAGAGAGTCTTGCTTTGTACCAGGTACTATGTCAGCCACCTTGATGGATAAAATACGAACAAAACACTGTCATTACCATCAAAGAGCTTTAAAGCATAGGAGGAGAGGTACAACATTTACCCAGGTTAGTGTGTTATCCACCAGAATGTCTAAAGTATCATAAGAAAGGAATAAACCAAGTTGTTTCCTTGTAAAAATAACTTTTTGCACAACCTCCTTTTTGCCTACCACTTCTCACTCCATAAAAGGCTATGAAAACTGCAAATAAAACACCTTTGATCTATAATCCTGGTGATCTGTGTAAATCTACAAAAGGGATTAAAGCTTTGATCAAGAAAGCTTATCATTTCTCCCTTCCATTTGCAAATGGTCTAAGAGTACTCCATTCGTCCCTACCTCCCTTTCTCTCCTCCACAAACCCAAACCATCCCCATCCCTTGAAATAGCTCTATGTCTATGTCTGTATCTATCTATATCTATATCTATATATCTGTATCTATATCTATCTATCTCCATACGTGAAGGGAGAAGTATGGTATAGACTTATATATTGAATAGAAGTAAAGAAGGCAAGTAGAAGAGGCAGAAAAAGAAGAGGAATAAGTCTAATGTCTTTTCAGAGTCAGGGAACTGCATGATATCCATCAGAAGAACCTGAGAATCCTCTCTCACTAACCACTATTATTACATGAAAGACATGACTCCATAATCTCCACGATCTGAGTCAATCACAGCACCAGTTTGGTTGTCAATATTATGATTTTAATTACATTAACAATACCTGTCCATATAAAGGACTAGTTATCCAAAACTCAGATTCAATCTGCCATATAAGCACAGTTTTGACGCTTCTCTAAATCTCTAAATCTTGGAAGTGAACTACAGAACTTTCAGAGGCCAAAGTCAATACATTGGCATAATAGATTTTGTTAGTTCTTCCATGGTTTTGGCAGGGCGGAGTTCATTCACATCATGGGCTTTATCTTTTCTGTAATTGAATATATATATTTTGAATCGCTTTTTGCCTTGACTTTCATTATAACATAAGAGATCTACTTGAAATAGATAAAATGAAACCAAATAAAATACAAGGGTTACAAAGGAGAATAAAGAACCACATTCTAGGGGGACCTGGGTGGCTCAGTCGGTTAAGCGTCCGCCTTTGGCTCAGGTCATGATCCCAGGGTCCTGGGATCGAGCCCTGCCCTGCGATGGGCTCCCTGCTCAGTGGGGAACCTGCTTCTCCCTCTTCTCCTGACACTCCTCCTCTGCTTGTGCGCTCTCTCTCTCTCTCAAATAAATAAAATCTTTAAAAAACCAAAACTATGGCACTTAGGCCTATTCATCGTAAATAAAACTTTAGAATTCCTAGAAGTAAAAACATAAACCTGCCAGTTTCACGAAATCCACTTAAAAAAACAAAAAACAAAAAACTACCCAATTCGTATCAACACACTTCTTTCCCAAGTTCTGAGGGTCAGTGCATGTGGATTTTGGAGTCGTGTTTCCTGCCACTTTGTGGATGCTGCTAGCTTATTTCTAAATATAAACACTGGACAGAACAGAGAAGAGAACAGGGGAACATGAAAGAGGCAAGGAACCAGCAGAATCAGCAATCTATAAATAAAAAGAAAAGGACAATTCTTGTAACATATAAGTATCAAATGGGTAATGGCAGGAGGTAACGGAGTGGTGCTGGGGATTTAAAGAGACTTATGATAAAGGGAAAATCAAGTCTATAAATTATCAGCACCATATACAATATATTCTATCAAGCTCTAAGTTTGAGATATTTTAAAGTTCTGATTTTTTCTTTGTTCAAGTTCCATTTAACAGGATACCTTTGCCCTTCTGAAATACTTTTCTCATTTGCTAAATGCTATAGTCCTTTAGCCTTTTTCTCCGCAGAGACTTGTTTCATGAATCGAGGGAGGGAGATGCCTAAATATTCTTTAGTAGCTACTAGTTGCTTCTGCTCCCCAAACTGCATTCCTCTCTGCCATTGACTTCGATCTTGGTTCAAATAGTCCTGTAATGTTACCCCTTCCGTTGACTGAATCAATACATAGGCTTGGTGAACTTTTCTTTAAAGGAGTTTGACCTAATCTTTAGCTGAGACCTAAGATTCTCTGACCAGGCAGCACCTGTGAAGAAGTGAAATCGGCATGCTTGCAGAAGCTATAGAACTTTCTGGATGTTTCTGTTTAGGTGACAGTTCAGAGAGCAGGTGAACCCAATATGCACAGAAAGCTTTCACGTTACCCTCTAAAATGAGCCAGAAAACATTTCCCCAAGGTTTGAGAATTCATCTAAGTTTACCATTTTGAGGTGGCTCTATTGCTTAGTTGGTTAAAGCGCCTGTCTCGTAAGTTTACCATTTTGTCACACAGGGAAGGACCCTGAATGACAGAGCACAGTGCTCCACAACGGGCTAAGGTCTGACACGGGCTTCGGAATGACTATTGCTCAAAGAAAACTGAAGCGGCGGGCTTCCTTTGCCTCCTTTACTCTCCATCTGGAGTCTGCAGGGACTTCATTTTCTAGATCGTGCTAAATGCAAGCCCCAAATAGAAGTTACAATCAGGCCTTAAGCGTGGTTTCTTGCAGTAAAGGGCTTATATTCACAATTGAGCCATTTTTATTCTTCGCTTGAGCACACCCTCCCTAAAGAGCCTTAAAAAAAAGAAGGCACTAAGAAAATACTCAGATGAATGGTCTTGAGAACAAAGGAGGGGAATATAGGCCGAGAGGATTGTCAACAAATTGAGTCTCAGTCCAACACCTGGTTAATGATTAAGAATAGGTTGATTTTCATAACCTCAAACTGTTCTGCTATGCTTTTTGATTTAAATGGATTCTTTTTTTTAAGATTTTATTTATTTGAGGGAGAGAGAGAGAGAGAGCATGAACAGCAGGAGGGGCAGAGGGAGAAGCAGACTCCCCGCTGAGCTCGATCCCAGGACCCGGGGATCATGATCTGAGCCAAAGGCAGCCACTTAACCAACTGAGCCACCCAGGTGCCCCTAAATAGATTCTCATATTAGAACATTTTTAGACTGGCAGAATTGCTAGAGCTGGTACGAAGTTTCTGAGTAACCCACGCCGAGTTTTGCCTATTTTAACATCTTAAGTTAGTAAAGAAAAATGCCACAATTAATGGACCAATACTGATACGTTATTAATTAAAGCTCATACTTTGTGCAGATCTCCTTAGTTTTTACCTCCTGTTCTTTTTTTCTCGCAGGTTCCATCGGGATGCCACATTACGTTTAGTTGTCAGGTCTCTTGAGGCTGTCTCGGCTGTGGCCGTTGCTCAGGCTTTCCTTGTTTGTGAAGACCCTGACACTTTTGAAGAGCCCTGGTCACACGTTTTGTCAAATGTCCCTCAGTTGGTGCTTTTCTGGTGTTTTCCTCATGATTAGACTGATGTTATGGGTTCTATGGAGGAAGATCACAGGTAAACCACTCTGGTCACTTCATATCAAGGGTACCTGCTCTCCATATGTTTTTCTTTTTTTAAGATTTTATTTATTTGAGGGAGAGAGTGTGAGAGTGCACAAGCAGGGGGAGAGGCAGAGGGAGAAGCAGGTTCCCTGCTGAGCAGGGAGCCCAGGACCCTGAGATCACGACCTAAGCAGAAAACAGACGCTTAACTGACTGAGCCACCAGGTGACCCTCCACATGTTTTATCACTGATACTATTAACCTTGATCACCTGGCTGAGGTAGTGTTGGTCGGGTTTCTCCAATATAAATTTACTATTGCCCCCCCCCCCCCACCCCCAGCCCCACACTCTCTTCCGTACACAGCTTTTGGAAAGGAAGTCACTATGCTCCATCTCTCTGAAAGCAGACAATCTATATAAATCTTTCACAAGGGAGGTTTCTCTATTCTCCCTCCCCTACCCATTGATTTCTTTATTCAATCATTTCTTTATTAGTATGAACTCACAGATACTTATTTTTATAAGTTGTGTTATAATCCAATACGACCTTATTTTGTTGCCCAAATTGTTCGAGCGTTGGCCGTTGGGAGCTCTTTCACTTGGCTTCTCTGTCCCTTTGACATATCCCCATTATTGTGTTTTTGTTTTGTTTTGCTTTGTTTTGAGAACTACCTTAGTTTCCAGCGCTAGAGGATGCTCTGGCACTAAAAAATGGATATTTCCTGCCCCAGTCCTAGGATCAGTCATTTCTCCGAGAATTCTTGCTTCCTTTTATTGGAGAATGGTCTTAGAAATAAAGATCTGTGTAACAATCTTCATTGTTACCGCAGTGGTATTTATCATAGGCCCTCTCTGCTGAGAGAGCAAGGAAAACTGTGTATACTAACCCATGTAAATACACGTAACTAGAAATATTTCTAGAGAAATTTGTCTCTACCTATATTAAGGCAAATATGAGTTTTTACTGATGTCTCCAACTCTAATCCATTACTAGGTGTATCCTGCTAGCCCCCTTCCCTTGCTTACTTATAACCCCACAACTCCAACAGCAAGAGACCTTGCTCCTCCCATCTGCCATCCATTTAGTTAATGGTTCATTTCCGGTATACAGGAATAGTGGTAACCCTCACCGCCCTGGGAAATACCTTTATCAAGTAGAGTCCAGTTCCTTTTGACTTAATTCCTACAGTCCATTTATTTTCAGTTATTTAAGTCAGCATATTATTCTCCTACCCCCTCAGTGAGGTCATTTCATGCCTTTTTAATATGGTTAAAATCTTATGTTACATTCTGTATTTCATTCTGAGATCCTCTGACTTCCTAATAGACTTAACAATTTGTGTGCTTTAAGGTTTACTCTTTGTACTGTCAAGTTTTATGGGATTTGGCAAATGCATTATGTCATGTATCCCCCATTGCAGTATCATATGGAATAGTTTTGGTGCCCTAAAAAATCCCTTCTGCTTCACCTGCTTATTACCCTCCCCCCAAATCACCGACAGTCACTGATATATTTACTGTCTCTATAGTTTTGCCTTTTCCAAAATGTCATATGAATGGAATTATGTAGTATATAGCCTTTTCAGACTGCTTTCTACCATTTAAGAATGCCTGTTTAAGATTCATCTATGGCTTGAGAGGTTGTTTTTTTGTTTCTTGTTTTTTAGTAAATGTAGCCCACCTTATGGATGTACCCTAGTTTGTTTATCCATTCACCTGTTGAAGGATCTTGGTTGCTTCTTGTTTTTGGTGACTATTAATAAGGCTGCTATAAACATTTCTGTACCGGTGTTTGTGGGCATAAGTTTTCAACTCAGTTGAGTAAATATCTGGAGTATAATTGTCAGATTGCATGGTAAAGACTATGTTCAGCTTTATAAGGAACTTCCAAATTGTCTTCAAAAGTAGCTGTACCATTCTTCATTCCCACCAACAGTGAATGAATGAGTCCTTGTTACTCGGCATCCTTGCCAGCAATTGGTATTGTCAGGTTTTGGTGGGTTTTTTTTGTTTTGTTTTTGTTTTTGTTTTAAGATTTTATTTATTTATTTGATAGAGAGCACAAACAGGGGGAGAAGCAGGCAGAGGGGGAGGGAGAAGCAGGCTCCCTGCTGAGCAGAAAGCCCAATGTGGGACTCCATCCCAGGAGCCTGGGATCATGACCTGAGCCAAAGGCAGATGCTTAACCGACTGAGCCACCTAGGCGCCGTTGTTTTGTTTTGCCATTTTAATACATGTGTGCAATGTCTCTTTGAACTTACCTCGCTGAGCAAATCGTTTTCTATCCCTTCCTTGCAAGAAATCAAACTATATTGCTGATCTGAATGCATGCATGAAAGGAGAAAAATAATTTATTCAAAAATTATTTGACAATTTTCCTGTCAATGATACAATAGCAATGATTTCCCAGGTAGTAGTGGGCCTTGTCCAGGTGTTTTCAGAGCAGCTCATTTCTCCTTGAAGTTGCCTTCTGAGGTGCATAGGTGTTTTAGGGGAGCAAAGAGCCCCTTGATATTCTATAAGGATCCTGTTCTACTGCTGTCGTGATAGGCACAGGCTGGAAAGTTGGACATACATTTTCTTTTTCTTTGAGATTAGTCAATTTCCCTGCATCAACTCACCTTAGCATACAAAGAATTACCAAGTCATTTCTCAGGATCCCTTTAGCTTCTGCCCTTTAGTTCCCTCTCAGACACTGAACTGCTATAGTAGTTGCAAATCTCGGAAAGTGTAAGTATGAAGAATGTGGAAGGCGAGGAGGGCTGTGAAATTCTCTAGATATGAGGCAGCACGTTTTGCAGGAAAAGAATATTGGTCCCAGCTCCCTGAATCCACCAACATAAAAATGCCATCAGGAAAATTATAATCAAGTGAAAGGAAGAAGTCAGATGAACTGAGAAGAAGACAGTTGGCAGATTGGGGGAGAGACTTCCATTCAGGACAGAATGGCATATTTCATGTTCCCCTCTCTGCTTCCACCAACCGTGACTACATACTCCTAGTTCTGTTTCTACTATCTCTCCCTCCAATCTTATTTTCCTTCTATAAGCTACTGATGGTGAAGTTATGTCATTTTTTCTGCTCAAATACTCTCACTAGCTCTCCACTGCTTTCAGGACCAGCTTTAATCTCTGTGTCTTCCCTCCGAACTCACCACAATCTTGCTTTAAACCACTACAACAGCCTTTATCTCCTACATATCTCTCTCACTCTCTCTCATTCATTCACCATCTCAAACTCTAGACAGGATGAACAGATCACTTGAATACACTCCGTGTTTTCCCATGTCTCTGCGTACCATGTTATTCCCAATTCACATGCCTTCCATTCCCTCCTCAATCTCCAAATGCTTATTCCCACCCATCCTTCTAGGTCAAGGTCATATGCAATTTGTTCTGTGAGATCTTCTTTGATTTCCCCAGGCAGAAGAAATCAATTCTTTCAAATTATCCTCACAGTTTGGTTTTCATTCTTTTTCCATAGCACTTTAATTCCTACTCTGTTAGTTTTTTAAATAAAATATAATGCTGGTTTTTCTTTATTATTTCCTGGACTTAAAATTTTTTTCTCTCTTTCTTATCCCCCTGCTCCCCTGTTTCATGTGCTTACTTGCTCAGCCTGAAGGAGGAGGACAGGAAAGGGGGACTGATGACCAGCCATTGTCTAATTAGTTATCATCCTTGTGTGGTGAACATTGCCTCTGTCTCTTTTCCCATCCGATTCGGCCAATCAACCCAAATAATTGAGATGTGATTGACATTTTATTTTAACTCTAATATGGGGAAAGAGTCTTGACTTTCTTTCTACTCCCCTGACCCTAGTAAATAGAATTGATTGTTTATGTATCACTAAACATCAGGGAAATGCAAATCAAAACCACAATGAGATATCACCTTACACCTGTCAGAATGGCTACAATAATAAAGACAAGAAAAAATAAGTGTTGGCAAGGATATGGAGAAAAGAGAACCCTCTTGCACTGTTGGTGGGAATGTAAATTACTACAGCCACTGTGGAAAACAGTAATATAGTTCTCCCTAAAATTAAAAATAGAACTACCATTTGGTTCAATTCCACTCCTAGGTATTGACCCAAAGAAAACAAAAACATTAATTCAAAAAGATATATGCACCACTGTGTTTATTGCAGCATTATTTACAATAACCAAGATATGGAAGCAATCTAAGTGTCCATTGATAGGTGAATGGATAAAGAAGATGTGGTGTGTATAGTATATACATTATATGTATATATACATATAGTATTCCATTGTATATATCTAATGGAATATTACTCAGCCACAAGAAAGGATGAGCTCTTGCCATTTGTGACAACATGGTTGGACCTAGAGGGTATTATACTAAGTGAAATAAGTCAGAGAGAAAGATAAATACCATATGATTTTGCTTACATGTAGAATCTTAAAAACAAAACAAATGATTAAACAAACAAAAAGCAGAATCAGACCTATAAATACAGAGAGCAAACTGATAGTTGCCAGAGGGGAGGGGGATGGAGGATGCGCAACATGTGTGAAGGGGAGTGGGAGATACAATCTTCCAATTATGGAATAAATACATCATGGAAATAAAAGGTACAGCATAGGGAATATAGTCAATGATCCTATAATAGTGCTGTATGGTGACAGATAGTAGCTACACTTGGGGTGAGCAGAGCATAATGTATAGGGATGTTGAATCGCTAGGTCATACACCTGAAACCAGTGTAACATTGTGTGTTAACTATAATCAAATAAAAAAAAAATTCTTTTTAAAAAGATTCCATGGCATTTTTTTTACAGAAATAGAAAAAAAATTCCAAAATTTGTATGGAACCACAAAAGACCCTGAAGGGCCAAGGCAATCTTGAGAAAGAATAACAAAGCTGGAGGCATCATACTTCCTGATCTCAAAGTATATTACAAAGCTATAATAATCAAAACAGGATGGCACTGGCATAAAAAGAGACACATAGACAAATGGAACAGAATTGTGAGGCCAGAAAGAAACCAATGTGTATATGGTCAACTAATGGTCAACAAAGGAGCCAAGAATGTTCAATGGGGAAAAGACAGTCTCTTCCATAAACAGTGTTGGAAAACTGGATACTCTCATGCAAAAGAATGAAACTGGGCACTAATTTTAGACCACTCACAAATATTAACTTGAAATGCATTAGAAACAAACTGAGGGTTTTGGAGGGGTGGGGGGTGGGGGGATGGTTTAGCCCAGTGATGGGTATTAAGGAGGGCACGTACTGCATGGAGCACTGGGTGTTATACGAAAACAATGAATCGTGGATCACTACATCAAAAACTATGGTGACTAACATAACATAATAAAATAAAATTAAAAACAAAAAGAAAAACAAAACTTAAATGTAAGAACCAAAATCATAAAACTCCTAGAAGAAAACATAGGGTGAAATTTCCTTGACATTAGTCTTGGCAATGATTTTTTTGGATATGACATCAAAAGTACAAGCAACAAAAGCAAAAATAAACAAGTGAGGTAATATAACTATAAACCTTCTGCATGGCAAAAGAAATGATCAACAAAAGAAAACAACAGCCTACTAAATGGGAGAAGGTATTTGCAAACTGTTATCTGATAAGGATTTAATATACAAAATATATAAAGAACTCAGATGACTCAATAGCAAAAAACCAAATTATTCAGTTAAAAATGGTCAAAGGACCCAACTAGCTGTTTTGCCAAAGAAGACATACAAATGGCCAGCAGATACATGAAAAGGTGCTCAACATCCCTGGTCATCAGGGAAATGCAAAGCAAAGCCATAATGAGATATCATCTCACACCTGTTAGGATGACTATTATCAATCAGATAAGAGATAACAGGTGCTGGGGAGGATGTGGAGAAAAGGGAACTCTTGTGCACTGGTGGTGGGAATGTAAATTGGCTCAGCCATTATGGAAAACGGTTTGGAGACTCCTCAATAAATGAAAAATAGAACTACCATATGATCTGACAATCTCACTACTGGGTATATACCCAAAGGACATGAAATCAGGGTCTTGAAGAGGTATCTACCCTCCCATGTTCATTGCAGCATTATTTATAATAGCCAAGATGTGGTAACAACCTAAGTGTCTGTCAATGGATGGATAAGAAGATGTGATATATATATGGATATTGTGTATGAATATATACGAATATTATTCAGCCAGGAGAAAGAAGGAAATTCTGCCGTTACAACAACATGGATGAACCTGGAGGACATTATGCTAAGTGAAACAAGTCAGACAGAGAAAGGCAAATCCTGCATGATCTCACTTATATGTGGAATCTAAAACAAACAGAAGAACTTACAGAAACAGAAAGCAGAATGATGGTTGCCAGGGACTGAGGGATAGGGAAAATGGGGAGATGTTGGTCAAAGGGTACAAACCTCCAGTTATAAGATGAATAAATTCTGAGGATCTATTGTACAGCATGGTGACTATAGTTAATAAAGTGTATACTTGAAGGTTGCTAAGAATATAAATCCTAAAAGTTTTCAACACACACACACACACACACACAATGTAAGTATATGTGGTAATGGATGTGTTAACTACCATTACTATGGTAATCATTTTGTAACAAATATGTAGGTCAAATCATCATGTTGTATATCCAAAACTTACAGAATGTTTTATGTCAATTATATCTCAACGAAGCTGGGCGGGGTGGAAAGCATGGTTTTATTTAGCCTCATCAATTGTTTGCTTATCCAAAGAGAATATATTTCTCTATTTCTTCAGTCTCAAGTATTTGGGTAGAAATTTGCTTCTTAATCAGTTTATCAAATGTTGACTCACCTATAAATGGTAGTAGTAATGTGACCAAATAAAGGTTTTCCAGAATTGTATTTTCCTTTAAAAAAGCACTGGTTTTCCCATTAAAGATGTGGATAAATTCAATAGCTTTTCATTCTTGTGTCAAGTTCCTTAAATATCTCTATTTTAAAACCAATGAGTTCAAATTACATGCTTCAGACATAATAAAAAAGTGATTTTTAAAAGCTGTTAGACTTCCAAAATTTCTTACAATAAGCATTTGGTATAGAGCATAGACTATAAAAAAACCATCTGAAGGTCCGGATACAGAATTTGATTATACAAATGGAGAAACCAGAGGATGGATGAAGCAACCCATTTCTCTCAACGATCCAGGTTGAGAAAACTGGAAACAGTACTCCATTTTAAGCCTGCTCCCCCAGTTATGCCCTTCTGCAATCTCTACAGCATCAGTCATTTTGCTTTGTTTTTGAAAGACAGATGGTCTTCGGTGTTCAGTGACATTTGAATGAAATCATATTTAGTACGTGGATGAAAACTGAAGAATTAGAATCCAGAGAGTACTTCCAGGCTTTGTTTTGTTTTCCACTTGGTTGAAAGCATATTCATTGAGCATGTGGGTAAGCTCTCCCAGATAGTGATAACTGAGAAATTAGAGGGGACGTGTCAGTGATGAGAAGTTGTGGATGTGCTTATGGTACAAAGACTATATTGAATATTTCATAGAATTTAGGATGTCGGAGTTGGAAATAGTCTTAGAAGCTAACCCAACCTTCTCAATTTGCAATAAGGAAACTACATCTTGCTTAGGTACCTGCCTCCCTCAAGGGTATAAACCTAAACATGTCAGAGACCCCAAATCTCAAATTAACTGACAGAGAATACAACATATATATTTTTTGTTATGACTTTAATGGGAGAAGTGTGTGAGAAAAAATCTCTGAGCCTCATTTTTCTGAGAAGAACCAATATATAAAAAGAGAAAATATTGTATATAGGAATAAGAAATTCATAATCAGTTTCACTTGAATCAATTAATTCTAGAAATACAGTTGGATTTATGTGACATTTAAATATTGGACCTATCTTTTCAATATATTTCACATAAATTCATTTGAAATGCTTTAGTTAATAATCTTTTTTCATTTGCATATTTAAAATCAATTATGACTTCTAAATGAATATGAAGGAGCTTTATAAACTATAAAGTATGATATAAAAGTGGGTTATTAATAACAGTAACATTTTTGCAGGTTGGGTTTTTTCCTACTTTTCAATCCACATTATATTCTTATTATTTTTTGCAATAATCTGCATTGAGTAAATAAAATGGTTTGTAACAGTCACAAAATCTATTTTTTTAAAAGATTTCATTTATTTATTGCACAGAGAGAGAGAGAGCACAAGCAGGGGGAGCGGCAGGCAGAGGGAGAGGGAGAAGCAGGCTCCCCGCTGAGCAGGAAGCCCGAAGCAGGGCTTGATCCCAGGACTCTGGGATCAAGACCTGAGCCGAAGGCAGACGCTTAATCAACTGAGCAACCCAGGCGCCCCATGTCACGAAATCTATTACTCACACCTCCATCCAAGTGTTAATATGTTTAGACCCTAATTATATATATTGTTTTTACTTATTCTTTTACCCCATATGTAATGATATTGATGTATCATATACATTGGTCTAGTTTGTACTCTCTTCCCTTTATTATTACTCCAAACCAGGAAGGTAACATTATGCAAGCATCTGGGTACCAGTGCATCTGTGGAAATCTTTCTTAAATTTGTATATTCTCGGGGCGCCTGGGTGGCTCAGTCATTAAGTGTCTGCCTTCGGCTCAGGTCATGATCCCAGGGTCCTGGGATCGAGCCCCGCATCGGGCTCCCTGCTCAGCGGGGAGTCTACTTCTCCCTCTCCCACTCCCCCTGCTTGTGTTCCCTCTCTCGCTGTGTCTCTCTCTGTCAAATAAATAAAATCTTTAAAAAAAAAATTTGTATATTCTCAACACCATTTGCTAAGAACCAGGGATTCACTCAGATTTGTACAGGAATCAGGGATCAGTGTAACTGGAATTGAACTCCCCTATAATTTCTCCCCTCTTTCAACATTTTTGTCCTGCTTTGATGCAAAAATAGCCATCTGAAAATCACTGAGAGGCATGGTTTACATCTAGCGTTTCCATCCTCTTCAGGTTTCAAAAGCAATATTAAAAATTTTACCTCACACTAAAACTTCATTGTGCAGAGAAAATGCAACTTATTTATTTTATCTATAACTAATCTGGCCTTCTTCTGGAGTTCCCCACCCTCTGGTTGGTGGGGGTTAAAATTAATGTTCAATCCAGTTTAAACCTTAGTCTGATCTAAAATTAAACAGTCTCTTTAGAAAATGTTCAGATTCTCTTGGTGAAACAGCTTAGTTTCTAGGGCAGCTTCCCCTCCTCCCTGCTTCTCTCCTGGGTTGAAGCGCGGTTTTATGGGGGAGGGATATGGCTTAGGTAGCATCAGGGCAGAGGGAATGTCAGTCTCGCATATCAGGTCCTCGCATATCAGGTCCTTGACCTCCGTTCTCTGTGCTAATATCCCTTGCCCCCCTACACTGATGTGCTGTCACTCAGGGTTGAAGATGGGACTAGTGTATTTGACGATCCCCATCTCGCTCTCTTGGCTTTTTCTGAGCTGCTGCCATTCTTTCTTTCTTTCTTTCTTTCTTTCTTTCTTTCTTTCTTTCTTTTTAATTTTCTTTATTTATTCGACAGAGAGAAGCAAGAGAAAGAGAGAGCAAGTGAGAGAAGAGGCAGAGGGAGAAACAGGCTTCCCGCGGAGCAGGGAGCCCGATGCGGGGCTCGATCCCAGAACCCCGGTATCATGACCTGAGCCGAAGGCAGACGCTTAACGACTGAGCCACCCAGGCACCCCAGCGGCTGCCATTCTTGATAATGTCAAAGTCACCTCAATTTGCACTAGTTGTTTACTTCTCGTTCTCTCCACGTCCTCCATTGAGCCAACTAGCCCAGTGGTTCAGACCCAGCCTGTTCTGCTGGGTCACCTTTTCCTGCTTTGGAGGGTCCACGGGCAGTGCCACTGACTATTTTTTTTTTTTTTTTAGATTTTATTTATTTTTTTGACAGAGAGAGACACAGTGAGAGAGGGAACACAAGCAGGGGGAGCGGGAGAGGGAGAAGCAGGCTTCCCGCGGAGCAGGGAGCCCGATGCGGGGCTCGATCCCAGGACCCCGGGATTATGACCTGAGGCGAAGGCAGACGCTTAACGACTGAGCCACGCAGGTGCCCCAAATGACTCTTAATCTAATATCTAAGCCAGTCAAAAAGGGTAACTCTGGAAAGCCAAACCCTAGGAGTTCAGTTTGCACAGCTAAACTGATAAGGCAGTACCCCGGGTTAATGCAGGGACAGCCGGAGATATTGCTCTCCAGAGTACTAAGTGGGGAGTAAGGAGAAAGAAGGGCCCCTGCCCTCAGGGGGCAGTGCCCTCACTATTTTAATACACTAATTGGGACTCACAATTTGGTTATTTGTTTAGTAAATACCATTGCTCTCCTTGTCATAATCCCCTGGGGCCAGAAAAATGCAGATCTTTCTCCTTCGTGTAGAACTCTTTCTTTCCCTCTGTAGAACTCCGTGCTACCCTGGCCCTTAATACACTAAAGGATGAAGAGAGAGAGGGAATCTACAAGACAGCTGCTTGGATTGCAAGACTTTTTTGCCTGTACAATCAGATTTTTTTTTTTAATTGTTTAACTTTTTTCTTTTTTAAAGGTTGCATTAAAAAAAAAAAAAAAAGCACTAAGTATGTAACTTCCAGGAAAATAGGGAAAAACATTTCCCAGCCAAAAAGAATGCAGTAAAAGAAGGGTAAGGAGCACCTGGGTGGCTCAGTTGGTTAAGCATCTGACTCTTGATCTCCACTAGGATCTTGATCTCAGTGTTGTGATTTCAAGCCCCGTGCTGGGCTTAGCGTGGAGCCACTGGGGGGGGGGGGGGGGAAGGTTAAAGGAAGTAGAGAAAAAATAGGGATACATAGAAAGCAGGAAAAAAAGATAGGAGAAATCATTCAAATAAATAAGTAATTGCAATAAATGTAAAGTAACCTAAATCACCAATTAAAAGACAGATACTCGGGGCGCCTGGGTGGCTCAGTCGTTAAGCGTCTGCCTTCGGCTCAGGTCATGATCTCAGGGTCCTGGGATCGAGCCCCGCATCAGGCTCCCCGCTCAGCGGGAAACCTGCTTCTCCCTCTCCCACTCCCCCTGCTTGTGTTCCCTCTCTCGCTGTGTCTCTCTCTGTCAAATAAATAAAATCTTAAAAAAAAAAGATACTCTAATATTGACTTTTTAAAGATACAGCTATATGATTTTATAAAAAGTAAACTTAGATATAAAAACACAGAAATGTTGAAAATAAAAGATTAGGAAAAATACACCAAGAAAAAAACAACCTAAAAATATATTGTCTATTTTCTTTCTTTTGAGTCAATTTTATTTATTTATTTATTTATTTATTTATTTACTTTATTATGTCATGTTAGTCACCTTTCAGTATATCATTAGTTTTTGATGCAGTGTTCCATGATTCATCGTTTGCATATAACACCCAGTGCTCCATGTAGTCAATTAATAAAATTGTTGCTGCAAAGATCAAATATACATACTGATCGCATATAGAATTTAGGGGGAAACAGCGGCAGCATGACGAAAAAAGTTTAACTTCACCAGGATGATATGAAATTCTAAAACCTAGGTGAATGCCATTATCTAGTCTCAAACATATAAGAAAAAAATTGACAGTATTTCATGTATAGATGGGAAATCCAGCATGATAAAAATTTCTCTAACACGTCTATTTCACTAATTGATAGGTGAAGTGAACAAAATAATAAAGTTTTGGAAGGTTTGATAAACTTAATCAACAAATTGGTTTAAAAGACATATGTTACCCCATTCTAGCAATTTTAGAGTCTAGATCCTTCTCAAGCATATGACAACATTTTTGTGAAAGTAAAACAATTTCTCAGTCTTAAATCAAGTCTGAATTTTAAAAAAAATGACCATATAGACTATGTTCTCTTATTCTACTGTAATTATTTTAAAAATAAAATAACAAAAAGATTATTAAAAGTATAAACAGACTTGGGGTATCTGGGTGGCTCAGTCGACTAAGCATCCGATTCTTGATTTCAGCTCAGGTCAGGATCTCAAGGTTGTGAGATCCAGCCCTGTGTCAAGCTCCTCCTCGCTGGGCATGGAGCCTGCTTAAGATTCTCTCTCTCTTTCTCCCTCTGCCCTTCCCCACTCATTTGCACTCTCTCTCTCTGTTGTTCTCTCTCTCTCCAAAAAAAAAAAAAAAAACTATAAACAAACTGTATAAGGATAGGGTTAACTTGTGGTTAGTTTCTGATAGTGCTACCCTTATCCCTAGGGACACTTAGAAGTCTGCTACTCACCAAATGTACTAGCTAGTGATTTAGAATGTGTGCACAATCAGATTTTGAAAGTTGAGAGATGAATATCCCCCTTTACATTTCTTCTGTGGCATTTTCATTTTCCTTGACATTACTACCCCCTGCAGATACTTGTACGTATTCTGGATCAACTAAGGTGGGGCCTTTGTACTGGGAAAGGCTCATTCATACTTTTCAACATAGAATATTGCAAGGTCGGGCGCTTGGGTGGCTCAGTTGGTTAAGCGACTGCCTTTGGCTCAGGTCATGATCCCGGATCGAGTCCCGCATCGGGCTCCCTGCTCGGCAAGGCGCCTGCTTCTCCCTCTGACCCTCCCCGCTCTCATGTACTCTCTCTCTCTCTCTCATTCTCGCTCTCTCAAATAAATAAATAATCTTAAAAAAAAAAAAGAATATTGCAAGGTCAGGAAGAAGGGACGACTCTCCTAATCCTAAAACAGGGAAGGAAGATAGAAATAGAGGTTTTTTTTTTTTTTTTGAAGTAAGAGAGGTGAGATACAGCTAGTGTATTGAACTTCCCTTTCCTAGTCCACTCACCCCTCCAAACACCGGGAATTCGCAATTGTAAACATTGGGAATCCTTAAATTTCCAGATCTACAAAGACAAGATTAATTCTGCTTAGAGACACCTCCACTGAAGTATCAGGTGATTTTAAAAGCAGGAAAAATAGGTGGGAAGAAAAATTATATGACTTATACATTTTTTTCTTCTTCATGTCCTCCCCCTCCTTCTTTCTCTAAATGGAAAGGAAGAACTATTTGAGGAACAAAATATGCAAGCAAATGACAATTTACCAAATGATTTTTTGAACTTCTGCTAAATTATTTCTGAAAGCTTCCAAAGGTTGGAACGACAGGTATTTTGTCACAGCTGTTGGTTGGTGTTTCAGATATTCCTTTTATAAGAGAACACAAGCTCGATTTAACTATTTGGGCTCTCCGACACTTTAGGAGATGGGTTGATGGTGCTTCATTAGTTAAAGATGAAAATAGCCAACTACCAGTTAACCAGTTTAGGGAGTTCTGTAATCTTCAATCACTGTATGGAATGTAACATTGCTATCTCAGTTACAGAAAAAAAGATGGAGCTATAAAAAATAGAAATACACTGCATTCCAATGTCAAGAGTGATATAAACCTGGATTCCTGTGTATATTACTTCCCATCTTCATTCCAAGTGGGTGTCTTTTTTTTTTTTTTTTTGCCTCTGAGCTGAGCTGAATAGAGGCTGCCCTGAAATGATTAGCATTTGCAGAGGGTTCACCAGGTCTGGAGGTGACCCAGGTACTAGGGAGAAAGAAAAGAGCACCCAGAGAAAATGGCATCTGGCCCCGGGGATCTTACCATCTTGGTTATGAAAGACAGTCAAGACATTCCAGTTCCTAGGTACAAGGGTTTTAAGCAAAAGTCAAAATGTATCGAAGGTGGTGAAGTAGGAGGATCCTGAACTCACCTCTTCCCACAGACACCTTGAATCTACAGTTACATATGGAACAATTTCCTCTGGAAAAAAACCCCAAAACTAGCTGAGCAACTCCTACACATCAGGCAAATGAAAAAAAAAAAAAAAAAGCACATGGAAGCAGGTAGGTGAAGTCGAGACACATTCTTGCCATAAACCCCTCCCCTGGCATGGCAACCACAGTCCAGGAGGAACTTAAAACTTGGAGCTTCTTCCTGAGGAGCAGAGGGTTTGAACCCCACATCGGGCACCCTGGCTTTTAAGACCTGCACCTGGGAGACAAACCCCCAAAACATCTAGCTTTAAAAACCAACAGGGCTTGTGTTCACAAAACCCACAAGGCTATAGCAAACTAAGAAATGGCTCTTAAAGGACACTCGTGCTCAGACTCCCCTGCCTCAGGGCCCAGGAAAAGAATAACCAGTCTGCTCCAGGGCCCAGGAAAAGAGTAGCCAACGCAGAGGTGTCAGACTTTATGTGAAAGAGGTTCATTTGCTGATCTTAAAGTGTTGGTCCGAGGGGCAGGTCTTTAACCCCCATCTGGGGGCCTGCTGGCGCGCTCTCCAGGGACAGGGGCAGGAGTGTGCCATCGTTGTGCTCTCTCTCTCTGTTGCACTCCAGAATGTCAGTAGCTCCTGGAGGGTAGGTTTTCCTCGTGTCTGGTGCCCCAGTTTTTGCAGCTGCCCCTCAGGGCAATGCCCTTTGATCACCTGGCTCTGGTAGCCGGGGGACTTGTGTTCCTGGGTCCCATGGAACTGTAACAATTGGAGAGATGGTTTTTGGCAGGCTACCTCCCCCACGGCACTGCACAGACAGCTGACTGAAATGCACGCCTCGTCTTTCCGTGAAAGAGGCCTCTTTGCTAGTCCTAAAGCTTTGGCCTGAGTTGTAAGCTTCAGATTTGGCACACATTTTAGAGGTCTATGGAGGTGCCCTCAGGAGACGTGGGCTGGTGGATGCCATCTTGTGCTCTACCTCCTCCTTGCTACGACTCGTCAGTATCTCAGTATCCCCTTTCCCCAAGTTAAAATAATTCATATCACCCTATATAAATTAAACCAGGCTCTTCAAGGATTTAAACGTACATGTTATATATGACCTAGTGAGTGAAAGGGTGATTATTTTTACTGCTTCCCCATTAACATCCCATTTTGGCCTGGTCTTAAACCTGGAAAGAATGAATGGTGCCTCATAGCGGAACACAGCAAACTTAAGGCGCCTACACCCAGTATTGTAAACACGGACCCTATCCAATCAGCAACTGGTAAATATTTTGCTGTTAGAGGTTTGGCTAATGTGTTCTGTTCAAGTATCTATTTCAACAGCCTCTCAGCACAGTGTGCCCTCACCTCTGAAAGGACACAATCCACCTTTACCAGGCTACTCAGGAGGTACCTCAGCGGCCTTGTCATTACACACAGTCTTTGCCCTTTCTCTAGGAGCACAGATATGACATTATATTGATGGCATCTTCCTCCAAGGAGATTTGTTTGACACATGTATTAAGGATACAGAAATACTCACAAAGGAGCTCACAGAAAAGGGACAGACCATTGCCACACATAGTGCAAGGTCCCACCACCTAAATTCTTGAAAAGTCTTTGGGAAACCAAGAGCCACTCTGTCTTTGACGCTGCCAAGAAACAGTGGTGGACGCTTTCAGCACCCACAAGGTTAATACAAGCCCAACATCTTCTAGCCCTTTTTGCATTCTGGAGGCAACATATTCCTCATTTATAATTTTACTTCATCTCACTGACGCAGTTACTTGCAAAAGAGCCCACCTTAAATGAAGTCTTCTGCAACAAAAGGCTCCAGAATCTGTCCCAGTTGAAATCAAAAGGTATTGCCGTTAGTGCCCTCGGAGACCCCTTCCCTGTAGAGGCTGTAGCAACCTCCTCTCATGCCCCTGGGAATCTCTGAACCACCTTTCACAGCCACCAGTTGGCCATTGGCTTCTGATGCAATAAAGTGCCCTTCTCAGCTCCGCACCATTCACAACTGGAGCGGCAGTTGTGGCCTTACATTGGGCTCGCCTGGAAATGGAAGCTCTTGGAGATTGAGTTTAGGACCTTATGTACCCAGCTGCACATTATGCCTTGAGTGATAGAAAAGGCTCCCCAAAGTTAGCACGGCTACTGAGACCTCCTGGCTACAAGATGGAGACAAACCAGGGCCCTCTGCAGGTGGGTGTGGCCTCTCCTGTCCTCAGTCCCCTGCCAGATGCCATGGTGCTGGAGGAGGTCACCTCTCTCCCAGACCCATTGGCTACTTGGAGAACCCCTCAGCACCAGCTGAATAAATAACAATGGGAGTTTGTACACTTTGCAGATGGATTGCATCACACACAATAGATTTTCAGAATGTCCCTGGTAAAGAATGAGGCTCAAGAGTCAGCACAATTGGTCCCATATCAGACAGTCATTGTAGCACTGGATACCCTGGCCAAGAAAA
Source organism: Leptonychotes weddellii (assembly GCF_054177405.1). Classification (NCBI taxonomy): domain Eukaryota; kingdom Metazoa; phylum Chordata; class Mammalia; order Carnivora; family Phocidae; genus Leptonychotes; species Leptonychotes weddellii. Next base: position 27,714,244 of record NC_138385.1, read on the forward strand.
TTGCCCCATTTGTTCAAGTTTACAAACCTGTGGGCCATTGCCTAAAATTTGTCCCCTTCGGGGTAAAGAACACTGGGAAGCTCTTGCCTTACAGATACCCAAAATGTCAATCAAGGTAAAAGATTGTTTCTCCGTATAATAAAGTTGCAATACAAAACCTCACCAAAACACTCCTTATGACCTTTGGAATTCCGGACATTACTGATGGTGAGCAAAGCACTATTTTTGCTCCTCAGAATGCCCACATTTGAGCTCTTGAAGAAGATATTCAATGGAACTTCTTCTACCTTTCCTGTAGGCTCCAGGCAGATGGCTTAATCAGGAGGCACAATGAGCTTCTCAAAGAACTCCTATTTAAGTTAAAAAATGTCCAGTGGAGCCCAGGTTGGTTGTCACCTTTGCCACAGGCATTGATTAAGCTAAATTTGTACTCCCTCGGGACATACGCTCCCTACAACGAGACACAGGTCCCTCAATATACTTTATTGGCTATAAAGGGGGACACTTCTAAATTGTTGTAAATTTTTTACAACAACCTCACCATGTGGCCCTCTTCCTCTTGGTCAAGTAACTACTCTGTTTCCTACTCCTACTCTCTAGAAGGCTCAGTCATCAAGGTTTAAATGGACGTCAATGCACCAAGGGTCAATTGTGGAGTAAAGCCTAATATTATGTGTGTCTCAGTATCTTGGAAAAACTAAGAGGGCCTCAAATAGCCTAGCTGCAAGTTCCCCTATCCATTGTGCTCACATGGATATGGTCCCCTAGCAAATGACCCTCATTAGTACCAGGACCAGGCATGGTGCCTGCTTATGAAAGTTTCGGCTCCTTCCCAGCCAGAGGAATTTATTTTATTTTATTTTTTAAGATTTTATTTATTTATTTGACAGAGAGAGATACAGCAAGAGAGGGAATACAAGCAGGGGGAGTGGGAGAGGGAGAAGCAGGTTTCCCGCCGAGCGTGGAGCCCGATGCGGGGCTCGGGGCCAGGACCCTGGGATTAAGACCTGAGCCAAAGGCAGACGCTTAATGACTGAGCCACCCAGGGGCCCCAAGAGGAATTTAGACAAACTAATCACATCCTCCCACAGGAACCGGGGGGTACCTCATCCTCTTGTTCCTACAAAGCCTGCCTTCCTTAGCACCTGCTGGTTCACTCTGTTCCTGAATGAAACACCTGTGTGGCCCTACATGATATTGTGTCCTCTTCCCCGAGGTTGTGAATATATGTCATTAATAAACTGCTGTCAATCTCATCTGTAAAGTGTCTGCTGTGTGTTAGATCATCCTTGTGGCCCTAGAACAAGACTCCCTCCACCATACAGGCTGAAGTAGGGGTAAATAAAACATTGACCGCTCTAGGATCAAGGAGGTAGACACTAACTTTTTTAGATATAAATTAAGAACAGAATGGGCAAATAAAATTTTCTGAAAAAGACAAATAACAAGGAGGGCCTTATCTGGCCAGATATTAAAATGTACTCTGTATGTACAGAAAATAAAACTCTTCAGTGCTGACACAATAATAGACAGTCAGATCAGTGAAACAGAAAAGAGTCCAAAAATAGACCCAAGTAAATATGGGAATTTAGTATATGATGGGGAATATATTTCTTTTTCTTCTCTTTTCTTCTTTCTTTCCTTCTTTCTAATAGAGAGAGAGAGAGAGAGCATATAGGCAGGAGGAGGGGCAGAGGGAGAGGGAGAGAGAAAATCTTAAGCAGGCTCCACACCCAGAAAGAAGCCTTACTTGGGGCTCGATCTCACGACCCTGAGATCACGACCAGAGCCGCAATCAAGAGTCAGACGCTTAACCAACTGAATGACCCAGGCAACCCAGTAAAGAGTATTTTTTAAAATGAGGAAAAGATAAAGTGTTCCAGAAATTATGTTGGGGCAGCTGGCTATTATGAAGGAAAAAGAAATAAACCTGGATTCTTAACTTACTCCTTCCTTAAAAATAAATGCCAGATAGCTCAAAGATTTACACATGAAGAATAGATTTGGAAAATGTTTCTTGGAAGAAAACTTGGGAAAAACGTTTATATCCCTGAAACAGAGAAAGCCTTCCTAAAGCAACACACAAGACCCAGAAGCTTTACAGAAAAGTCATGATAAATTTAATGACAAAAAAATAACAAATTTTCTCAGGAAAAAGCACCTGAGAAAAGTCAAAAGATAAATGGAAACTGGAAAATATATTGACAACACACATATGACATACAAAGAGCTAGGTTTCCTAAGATATAAAGAGCCCAGAGTGGCTCAGGGTCCTGGGATCAAGCCCCGCATTGGGCTCCCTGCTCAGGAGGGAGTCTGCTTCTCCCTCTCCGACTTCCCCTGCTTGTGTTCCCTCTCTAGCTGTCTCTCTCTCTGTATCAAATAAATAAATTAAATCTTAAAAAAAAAGAGCCCTCCCAAATAAGAAAAAGACAAACCAATATAAGGATGAGCAAAGTGTACAAATAGGCAAATCATAGGAAAAAAATATATATAATTGACTTGTAAATATGAAAAGATGCTTAATCTTATCCATAATTAAAAAAATCTAAATGAAAACGAGTATACAATACTTTTTCTCTTACCAGATTGCTAAAGATCCCAATATCAAGTCATACATAGAAGAATAGTCACCTACATAGAGCGGAGGAAGCTGTGAACTAAAAGACACTCTCATATTGTTGGTTAAAGCCTATATTGATGACATTAGTTTGGAGGCCAATTAAGGACATTTATCAAGATAAAAAAATGCACATATTATTTGGTCCATTAACTGTATTCCTGTATTGCTTGAATTTTATCCTGGAGATATCACATGCTAAAATATATATACATCTACACACAAGGATATTTATTGCAGGTCTGTTTATAATAGCCAAAGAGTAAAAACACCCTTTGTGCCTTTCATTCAGGTAAAGGTTTACATAAATTCTGTACAATGTTAAGCTGTTCGAAGAATGGGACAAATTTGTATGTACCTATAAAAAAGTTTCTGAGATCTATGGTTAACTGTACAAAGCAGAATACAGAACAGTGTGAGTATTATGCTCTCATTTGTGTAAAAGAGAAATGGTCAGATGCAACTTTTGTATGAAAATATATCAGACACTATTAATTAAGACACTATTAATAGTGAGTGTCTTCAGGGAAAGGATCTGGGTGTCAAGGGTGGTAGGGAGATAGCTTTTATATTGTATACCCTTTGCCTTGTTAAAATTTTACCATGTGCACAGTACTTTTTCAATAGAAGGAACATTGTTAATTAAGAAAAAAAATCATGGGATATTTGGATTGAGAGCCAGACAGAAACCATTCCTCTTAGCATGTATTTTATCTGAAATAAAAGAAAATTTGCAAGCATCGCCTTGAAACTGCAAAAGGAGGGTGTGGTTTAAAAGTTTCTAGCAAGCAAGGGATGTAAATGGAAATTAATCGTACAAATACCATTATTACCAATTTAAGATTTGTGGGATATCATTGGTGTGCTCTTTGTTTACTGTGCTGCTTGTGTTATTTTTAACTTCATGGAGGAATAATTGACTAACATAATGGTATATATTTAAAGCATACAATGTGATAATTTGATATACATATACATTGTGGAATGATTACCAAGATCATTCCTCACATTCCTCACCTCACATAATTAACGTTTTTGTTGTTTACTTACTGTTTAAAAGCCTTTATCGGTTTACTCAAGGTTTTCATTTTCCAACACTATTTTCGTGTATATTTTCCCAATACGAAAATAACTAGGTGTTCTTCTGATTATAAAAACAATACTCATTCATTATAAAACATTCAGATACTACCAAAAAATATTTAAAATATGTAAACAGTATCTATAAATCTGCTACCTGGACAAAACCACTGTTATGATTTTGGTGGCTATCATTCCAGAATTATGCATATGTATTAATAAATATTATAGTGAATACTATAAATTGCATACTCTAACAGTATTATATTATAATGCTATCTCATAACCAGATTTTCCAAACAACATTAAATAATAGACAAGTCTCTATGCCAAACAGGAAGGATGTGCATCATCATAACATCATATGTATATCATGTGTAATTAATACAAGGTGTACTGTAGTGTTGAAGTTTTGTAATTTATTTGCCCAATTTATTATTTGTTGATGTAAATAAAGTTTTTAATTTCTTTTTTTTTAAAGAATTTATTTATTTTTTAGAGAGAGAGTGCACAAGGGAGGGAGAGGCAGAGGGAGAGAGAAAGAATCTCAAGCCGACTCCCCGCTGAGTGCAGAGCCTGATGTGGGGCTTGATCCCATGATCCTGAGATCATGACCTGAGCCGAAATCAAGAGTCGGGTGCTTAACTGACTGAGCAACCCAGGCGCCCCAAGTTTTTAATTGCTTGAACAATATCTCACCTGCAATTGAGATTTGCAGAAGAATTTCTTTATATCCCACACAGCTTTCTTTGGAAATGAATGAAATCTATGTAAATGAATATATATATGAATGACACATATTAACTCCTCATTGAAGATATTTAAGTTATTTGGTTGCTTCATTTCCAGGGTCTTTTAGGATTTATAGGATGAATTTATAGGAATCCAGAAAAAGTGTTTTAAGAGTACAAAGGAGGGAGCAATTTATTTGAGATGGAACTATGGGGAAAGCTTTATGGGAAGTTAACATTTGAACGAGTCTTTATAGGAGGAAAGAGAAAGGGCATTCTATAAAGAAAGTTTAGAATTTTTAAGAAGGTGAACAAGGAGTCAGCAGGGAGAGTCTTGTTGACTCTCTAGACAGTTCTCATAAATTGACAACTTGGTGAATTCTCCTCTGGATCCAGAGACTGGCATTCAGACAGTTTATCAGTAGTACCTCATATATTTGCTCTATGTACTGTGTGTATATTTTTTGTGTGTATGTGTGTAATGAAGGGTATAATTTACGCTATTTTTTTCAAAGTATGAAGCAAAATTTAAAATGTGGTCAAAATCATATAAGCATTTATTAAGTGCCTTCATAAACTAGACATCAATTTTGACAGTGAAGCATGAAGATATACACATCTTCCAATTTAATTAAAAGAAAATAATTTTAAAACTGCAGAGTTCAGGGGCCCCTGGGTGGCTCAGTCATTAAGCGTCTGCCTTCGGCTCAGGTCATGATCCCAGGGTCCTGGGATCGAATCTCGCATCGGGCTCCCTGCTCGGCGGGAAGCCTGCTTCTCCCTCTCCCACTCCCTCTACTTGTGTTCCCTCTCTCGCTGTGTCTCTCTCTCTGTCAAATAAATAAATAAAATCTTAAAAAAAAAAACCCTGCAGAGTTCATATTTGTCAGATATTTTTGATCATGTTATGTACAAATGTACATCGTTCACTGGGTGTTATATGTAAGTGATGAATCACTAAATTCTACTCCTGAAACTAATACTGCACTATATGTTAACTAATTAGAATTTAAATAAAAACCTGATACATTAAAAAAAGGATAAACTATATTTTCCTTTCTTCAACAACCAAACAAAATTATTTTTAGAAATGTATTGGAGCTTCTGTTTTCAGCTCAGAGATGTAGAGAGCTTGACCGAGCTCTGCCCCAGCTGGACAAACTTCCAGTTAATGAAATTTCTTGAATCTTTCAGAGAACTAAGTTTGCAGTCCAAACAAGTAACTAAAAACCCAGGAAAAAAACCCCCCAAAACTGGTAGGGACCTATAGGGAAAAACAGGACTTACTTAAAAATGCATATAATAGTCTTTGCCTTTATGAGTAAAAACATTAGAAAAAGAGGTATGAGTAGTACATAATTAGTGGAGATAAAATAGCATCATAAAAGTGTTTAATCAAACCCAGATCAGGTAGAAAGAGGGGAAAAAATGTAGAACAAGTGGTACACACACACACACACACACACACTCATAATTAATATCATAGCATATATGGGGCGCCTGGGTGGCTAAGTTGGTTGAGCGTCTGCCTTGGGCTCAGGTCATGATCCCAGGGTCCTGGGATTGAGTCCTGCATTGGGCACCCTGCTCAGCAGGGAGTCTGCTTCTCCCTCTGCCCCTCACCTTGCTCGTGTTCTTTCATTCACTCTCTCTGTCTCTCTCTCAAATAAATTTTAAAAAATTAAAAAATATATCATAGCATATATGAAGAAGTCAAATTAGTGTCTGCCTAAGTTCTCACTTTGTTAAGAAGTTGAGTACCATAACAGCGTCTTCTTTACAGCGTTGTTTCAGAGATTAAATGAGAATAAATCTTGTCAAATGCTTAGTGCAACTCTTGGCACACAGTAGGATGCTAGTAGGCTCAGTATATATTGAATGGAATATACTCTATGGAGGTAGTTGAAATTGAAGTGGTCTGAGTTGGCCAAGGTTTGTTTATAAACAAGGTTGGACACACTCTTAGCCTTGTCGGGTGACCAGGATGACCAGAGAAGACAGGATATTCTTAGAAAGGGAGGTGGGAAGAGGTGTGTGTGTGTGTGTGTGTGTGTGTGTGTGTAGGATGGGCTGAAATTAGAAAAGGGGTAGATATGGATGTGAACCGAGACTGATATATAAGCCAAGAAACCCCTGATACAGTTCTAGTCACACACACACACACACACAAACACATACACACACACACAGCAAGGCTAAGGATTTCTGGCTTGTAATAACAAAAGATGAGTCTCCTGTTTGCTACCTCTCAGCAGTGGTACTTGTGCCCAAGAAAATCAGTCTTTGTGGCAGAGGTGAAAGGAGGCTGCCAACTTTTGTAAGGTAACAAAGCCCTTTGAACCTGGAAAATTCAAGGTGAGTTCTGTAGCAGACATAGGACTAAAGATACTTGGGACTGAACTCACAGCTTCATGTTTTCTTCCCCCCCAACACCCCCCGCCCATTATTTGGTTCCCAAAGTGATGTGAAGCCTCAGCAAATCTTCAGGGAACTGCTGCATTTGGGGACTCCAGCTGTGCCTTGTTTCTATCTGCAAGCTGCTAGCAAGCACCCTATGGTGAGTCTGCCTCTGTGCAATGAGACCTGGAAGGGGAAAAAGGGAAGAACCTCTAGATGTAAAACTTTTTTTTAAAAGATTTATTTATTTTTGGGGGGAGGGCAGAGGGAGGGAGAATCTTAAGCAGACTCCATGCTGAGCGTGGAACCTGACACGGGGCTCGATCTCATGACCCTAAGATCATGACCTGAGCTGAAACCAAGAGTTGGAAACCGACTGTGCCCCCCAGGTGCCCCTAGATGTAAAACTTTTAACAATGGAAAAGATCCAGGGGAGTCAATGAAGTCAAATATAACTTCTGTGTTATAGTCACCATATTGCAATACTGACTAACCAAGTGGGGCCTTGATTTGCCTGGTTCCTGCCTGCTGAGCTTGGGGAATGGATAGAAATTGAACTCATGTCATGCCGTAAGTGCCAAAGAGCATAAGGTAGCACACTAGATGTCCGGATGTGGGAAAGTAGAAAGTTGGATTTCATTCTCTTCATTCTGCGCTTATGAAAAGTTGAGACAAAAATGGGAGAACACTATGCTCTCTCACTCATTAATTCAGCTCTGTCCCAATCCTTCTGACCTGTCTTGACCTGGCCCTTTCCATCCTCCACCCTGATCTTTCTTCAAAGCAAATCTGAGCATCTCACTCCCCTACTTTAAAACCTTCCATGCCTCCCCATTCCCTTGGGGAAAGAACACAACAATCTTAGCAGACACTTTGGGTTCTGACCCCACAAATATCTCCAGCTTTGTCTCTCTTGGAAACTGCTCCCACTCATATAATTTATGCTCCATAAATATCAGAATGCTTGTAATTTCCCTCACATAGTCTATTAACGGCATGTCCCCATATCTTTGTACATGCTGCTCCTTCTCTGGAATACTGTCTCTGCACCATGCTGCCTGGTTACCTTCCAGTTCACCTACCATGATCCAATGGCTTTTCATCTTCTCTGAGATTTCCTCTACCTTCAGAAAGAAAAAATCAGTTCCCTGTGCTGTCACTGTGACTTGAGCTTATTTCTGTTGCTGCATTTATTAGGATGCATCGGGAATTGTTGACTTATATGTCTTCCATAATAGACTGCAAGTTCCTTGAGGACAAGGATTTCCCCTTCCTTGGTTATCAGAGACCTAGTTTATAATAAATAGCCAGTGACTGTGTGGTCAATGCAGAATAGATCATTGTGGTCCTTAATGAATCTAAGAGCTATAAGAAGATAGAATTTGAGCAGCATCTTCTATGGCCTGGTTATTTTCAGACCCTTCCTTCCAGGTAATCAGTTGGATTGCAAGAATTTTCTTTTAACAGTTGGTGAATAGTTTCTGTTTTCCAAAACCTTGTGAACTCTTCACTCTGTTAATCGAACAGTATGTATTGAGGGTTAAAGTCAGCCTAAATTACATGGTGGCAGTCTTGGAGAAATGTGCAATTTGGTTCAAAAAATTTCTGACCTTCCTAGGTTTGTATATGGAGAGTGGTTACTGACCATCTTGTGTTGCCTGGGGCTGTCTCAGTATTAGCACTAACAGTCCCAGGTCCTGGGAAGCCCCTCAGTTCTGGGAGAACCAGATGGTTGTTTATCCCAGGAGATGATCAGTAGTGCATCTTCTTGATTCCTTATCCCTAATATAAAGAACAAGGACAAAAATTTGTTTGCGAATATTAGGGATATGAATTTTGTCCTCACTTTGCCTTCTTGGGATAACAGTAGAAGGGAAAAGGAGGACCTAACAAGAAAGAAATCCCTCTACTCTGATTAGTTGGTTTCCCAAAGAAAACTAGTGAGGAAGGGTCCTTACTGGTATTTTGGATTCAGGGCCAAGAACTGAAATTTATCTTGCTAAGGGAGGACAGTCCGTTTGCTTGAAGGTGATTGCTCACTGTCTTGGGTCGTTGGAGTAGCAAAAGCGATCTATTTCATAGGCACACAGCGAGGCTTGATTGAAGTCCAACTCTACCATCTATCTACAATTAGGTGTTTGTAATTATCCCATGTTTTCATTTCATAATCTCTTGTATGGAATAGCAGAAGTAACAACCTCAGAGAGCTAGGAGGAAAATAAAGTAATGCAGGTGAAATTGTAACTTGTGAAACATAATAAAAACCGTCATTGATGGGGCACCTGGGTGGCTCAGTCGTGAAGCCTCTGCCTTTGGCTCAGGTCATGATCCCAGGGTCCTGGGATCGAGCCCCGCATCGGGCTCCTCGCTCTGCGGGAAACCTGCTTCTCCCTCTCCCACTCCCCCTGCTTGTGTTCCCTCTCTCATTGTATCTACCTCTGTCAAATGAATAAATAAAATCTTTAAAAAAAAAACAAAACCGTCATTGAGTTTTGGTAAGTGGTCATTAGGCCAGTGAGCTAACAGCAGACAGACTTCTTTGTGTTTTGAAACTTTGAGTTCTTGATAAATGGTAGAAATCAGCATCTGGGGGATATTATCATTCATTCACACAATTATTGCCTGGTAGGTAAACATTTATTCAACATATACTATGTGCCAAGTACTGTGCTAAGCGTTGAGGAAAGATTGATAGTTTGTGAAGAAATTGATTACTATCTCAGTTTTAATGAACTCGTATTCTGAGAAAATGACTGTGAACTTCTTTGTTACCTTTTTACTTTAGGAAGGAAAGAGGGCCAGTCTTGGATGTGATGATTGAGGGGACAACGGTATATCAATTTTTAAAATATCAGATGGTAAAGGAAACTTGGACTGTTTTAGAAGCTAGCTGCAACATCTTACCGAGTCTGTCCCAGGTTATTTGAATAGACTGAGCGGTAGCACATGCTTTTCTCTTTTTTTGGGAAGTTTCAATTTTATTTTTAGGAGCAGCCAAAATTTGGAGCCAAAGCTGTGAATAAAGTGGGTGAGTAAATGAAGGAATGTGATTTTGATTTAAACAAATAGGTGGTGGCTATTCAAATAGCGATCCCATTTTTCTTACGTGGCTTATAAACTTACTCCAAAGACATTTTTCAAAAAGGAGTTCTAAAAGGATCTTGAAGCCATAGCATATTTGTTGGAAAGTGTGTATTTTTCTAAGATGACAACTTTAAGGGAACAACTTTCATTTGAAGTACACTTTTTTCTATGTGTTTTTAAATCACATTTAATAACATATAAGTCTATTATTAAACCTAGTTAGGGGCTCCTGGGTGGCTCAGTCAGTTAAGCGTGTGCCTTCGGCTCAGGTCATGATCTCGGGGTCCTGGGATCGAGCCTCGCACCGGGCTCCTTGCTCAGTGGGAGGCCTGATTTTCCCTCTCCCTCCACCCCTCCCCCTGCTCACATGCACCTGCTCTCACTCTCTCTCAAATAAATAAATAAAATCTTAAAAAAAAAAAAAAAACAACCAACTAGTTAGAGAAAAATAGTGCTTGCGACCCCAACACTTGAACAAAATTAATGTTTTAACGTTATGTTTTGTTACATAATAGTTGCTTCCCATAATGTAGTATTTTCCATTTATAAGGTAGAATTTCATTTTGAGGTATACATCTCAGCCATCTGAAACCCCAGATAAAAAACAGACAAACCAAAATCAAACCAAACCAAACCAAAACAACAACAAAAATACACTCGTTTTAGGCTGGAAAGATTATCCATGATTTGCTGTCCTTTTGGATGCAATTAGCAATTGCAAAGTTGCTCATGGTGCTTTGTGTAGTTTCTCTCTTTTGTCTGAAAGTTTCAGACCAGTATCTTTGAAGTACCAGTGTTTAGACTCTCTTTTGCCTCCTGCTATGAGTCCCAGCTTCCCAGGAGTGACCGCTGCTTGAGGAGTCGATAGCTGGTTAAATGGGGATTACTGTATATGACTTCCTGTGACTTACCAAGGAGCATAACAGGGCTCTCCGAGGGGAGGCAACATATGTGGAGAATCTGGCAATTTAATGGAACACACAGAGGACATTTCTAAATGTTGTGTTATAAACACAATTGTTACTAGACTCCATGCAAAGAAAAAGCCTGGTACATTCTTGGAAGCCTGGACTTAGTATTACTGTTACAAAAATTCTTTGAGAATTATAATTTAAGTAAGGGATATGAAAACGATTATAATGGACAGAGAATTACTAGGGCTACAACTTTGGAAACTGCCAAAATCTTGGGGGAGCAATGTTGGTTTGTATTTTTCTTTTGTAAAATGAGAAGAAGCACTTTCTTACCGGCATCACAAGATGTTCAAGACTCATCTGGTATTTTCTCTACCCAGCCAAAGAATCAACCACTTCTGCAAGTCAAGAGAGCACAGGAACAGCCTGAGATAACTCCTAGGGGCTTGAAATGCTGGTTTTTTTGTTTTTTTTTTTAATATTATTTATTTATTTATTTGACAGAGAGAGACACAGCCAGAGAGGGAACACAAGCAGGGGGAGTGGGAGAGGGAGAAGCAGGCTTCCTGCCGAGCAGGGAGCCGATGTGGAGCTCGATCCCGGGACCCTGGGATCGTGACCTGAGCTGAAGGCAGATGCTTAACGACTGAGCCACCCAGGCACCCCTTGAAATGCTGTTTTAATCTCTTCCTCTTCACCCTATTAGCAAGAGAAGGATTCCCACCCTAGAGGTATGGGAATGGCCAAACACGGGACACCCAGCCTTGGACAGATGGGACTGACTGAAGTGTATTAGTCACATACACTCACAGCCCAGGGCACCACATGCCATATAAGGACACAAAGGTGTTGCCCTTGGGAGCACAGTGAACAAGCGCAGGCTGTGGGAGGCGAGTTCTGTGGTATCCAGAGGGTGGTGTGACCCTTGGTTCCTGCAGGAGAATGTGACTGGCTTGTTCGAATAATTCCATGGTTTGGCAGGAACTGGAACCCTCCACTCCAGGATAAGCAGACACCTTGCCTGGGCCCCTTGATAAGGAGGATTGTTTGGCTATGGGACTTATCTGTGGGAACAGAATAGGCCACTGGAGGCTCTCCTGATTTCACTAGGTCGCAAGGAAGCACATCCTATTAGGTCTTAATTTTAGGCTTTCCATCGCAAATGGAATAAGTTAAATGATAAAATAAACAACAATAATCCTGGATTATAATCCATAGAATAAATACCCATGAGTCCATGCTGCTAGAAATAATGGAAAAAGCAACAACTCTTCCTCCCAGAAAAATATACTTAACAAATATAGAAGAAAAGAGAGTAATAGAAAATCACTATTAAAACACCCCAGGAACAATTTTTGTTAGAAAAATCTACTGAAGGATACTAACATTAGTGGGCAAAGTTTTGTGGAGAGATGGCATATTTGTATGGTCTCAAAGTACCTTCTCCAAGATACTTATTACTTACAAAGAGAACAATAGTAACCTGATAGTGGAGAAAGCTGGCGGACACTACCTGAACCAAGTGATCAAGGTTAATGGTCACCAGAACTAAGACATACAGACCTCGTGTTTCCCCGACATGATTCACTGGGAAAGGTGGAACACCACTTTAGTAGCGGTCTTCCAAAAAATGCTTAACTTCAATCTAATCATCAGAAAACATGTGAGAAGCCCAGGTTGAGGGACATTCCAGAAAAGACCTGGCCAGTGCACTTCAAAAGTAGTAGCACATGAAAGACAAGGAAAGCCTGAAGTATTTCCACAGCTCAGAGGAGTCTAAGGAAATATGGTAATGCAATGTAATGTGGGATCCAGAATTGGATCCTGGAATACAAGAAGGGTATTAGTGGAAAAACTGGTTAAATCTGAAAAAAGTGGGGGCACCTGAGTGGCTCAGTTGGTTAAGGGTCTGCTTTTGGCTCAAGTCATGATCTCAGGGTCCTGGGATCGAGTCCCGCATTGGGCTCCCTGCTCAGCAGGGAGTCTTCTTCTCCCTCTCCCTCTGCCTCTCCTCCCACTGGTGTGTGCGCTCTCTCTCTCGTGCTCACTCTCCCTCTCTCTCTCTCAAATAAAAAATTAAAACTTTAAAAAAATAGAAAAATTTAAAAATCTGAAAAAGGTGTAAAGTTTATTTAATATATTGTATAAATGTTAATTTCTTAGATTTGATCAATATACCTTGGCTATATAAAATGTTAACGGTAGGAGAAACTGAGTAAAGAGTATATGAGAACTCTCTGTACTATTTTGCAGCTTTTCTCTAGATCCAAATTTATTTCAAAATTAACAAAAAGCAAATACATCAACCAAAAAACCACAAGTGAACCACCATCAACTGATCCATATGGTAACATACCAAAATTTCCCTTTTTGCTTTTGTGGTTGTTGTTTTGAATTGCATGATTTATGGAACACCTATTCCTTTTTGTGTCCTCAGTACAAAAAGTGGGATGCAGTTTGGAGGATTCTATATTGTCTTGGCATGGCAGTAGGTAGAACAGACTCCTGCTCCATGTTTGTCTTATATCTTCTGCTGGCATAAATCAAGCTATAGCTAATCTCTGCTGGTCTTTGGCTTTCACCCTCACTGGCATTTGCTGTGATGATCTTAGTCCAGTGAGGGCCCCTGATAGATTGTGCAGTCTGTCTCTTGTTTATTCTAACCACTAGTCCACATTTACTTGGCCTGCCTTATATCAGCCTCCTCTGTACCCATCCGTGGAATAGGAATTTTCCAAACTACAGTAAGGTACATAGATCTCAGTGTGGCTACCCTCAGATCCATTTGTTTTGCTTTGACTTTCACAAAATCATTGCTAGTTGAGTCCTCTGCTTACTGTGTGTCTCACAATGCCCTCAATTAACAACCTGAGCAGCAAGACAGATTCCCTCTGCTTTAGAGAGCTCCCTCCAACTTATCTAGGGTTTTCTTCACACCATCTCCCCACTGAGATGAGTCTGGAGAACATAAGATTCATTATTAGAGATACTCACTGTCTATTAATTTCATTGTTCTCCTCTGTTTTCTCTCTTCCCCACGGGTTCAAACTCATCTCCTTTTGGAGAGTTAAAATAATTTATATATAATTATGAATTCTTCCCTAACCGATTTCTGTGATATAAATGTTATGCACAGAGTCCTTGAAGGCTTTAGATGTTCATATTTACACTCAGGCTGCAGTAACCAAAAAAACATTTCATATCCTAAAGTTTTTTTTTTGTTTTTGTTTTTTGTTTTTTTTTTAAGAGAGAGAGAGCACAAGTAGGGGGAGCAGCAGAGGGAGAGGGAGAAGCAGGCTGAGCAGGGAGCCTGGCATGGGGCTTGATCCCAGGACCCTGAGATCATGACCTGAACCAAAGGCAGATGCGTAACCAACTGAGCCACCCAGGCGCCCCTCATATCCTAAAGTCTTAATAGAGATTCTAGAAAACCAGAAAATGACTTGGCTTTCAATGCTATTGATTGTTGTCCATAAGTTTTACAAATTTATTTAAACATTCAAGGAAATAAAAGGTATACAGATTGTGAAGGAAGAAATAAAACTGTCTTTGCAGATGATATTATTGTCTAGATAGAAAATCCGAATAAATTAACAAAAAAAACCCCTCCTGCGACTAGTAAGTGATTATAGTAATTGTGCAGGACACAACGTTAATATGTAAAAGTCAATCACTTTCCTATATACCAGCAATGAATATATGATATTTGAAATTAAAAGCACAATGCCTTTTATATTATCACCCAGAAAATCAAAATACTTAGGTATAAATCTAACAAACTATATATAAGATCATATGAGGAAAACCACAAAACTCTGATGAACGAAATCAAAGAAGAACTAAATAAATAAAGAGATATTCCAGGTTCATGGATAGGAAGACTCATTATTGTCAAGATGACAGTTCTTGGGGCGCTTGGGTGGCTCAGTTGTTGGGCGTCTGCCTTCGGCTCGGGTCCTGATCCCAGGGTCCTGGGATCGAGTCCCGCATCGGGCTTCCTGCTCAGTGGGAAGCCTGCTTCTCCCTCTCCCACTTCCCCTGCTTGTGTTCCCTCTCTCACTGTGTCTCTCTCTGTCAAATAAATAAAATCTTTAAAAAAAAAAAAAAAGATGACAGTTCTTGCCAACTTGATCTATAGATTCAATGCAATCCTTATCAAAATCCCAGCAAGCTATTTTGTGGATATTGACAAACTAATTCTAAACTTTATGTGGAGAGGAAAATGACCCAGAATAACAAATACAATATTGAAGGAGAACAAAGTTGGAGGGCAGACACTACCCGACTTCAAGGCCTACTATAAATCTACAGTAATTGACACAAGGTAGTATTGGCAAAAGAATAGACAAACAGATCAGTGGAACAGCATAGAGAGCCCAGAAATAGACCCACATAAATATAGTCAACTGATCTTTGACAAAGGAACCAAAGAAATACAATGGAGCAAAGGTAATCTTTTCAAAAAATAGTGCTGAAGCAACTGGACATCCACATGCAAAGAAATGGATCCAGACAAAAACCTTATCCCCTTCACAAAAATAAACTCAAAATGGGGGCACCTGGGTGGCTCAGTCAGTTAAGTGTTTGACTCTTGGTTCTGACTCAGGGTCGTGAGATTGAGCCCCATGTCAGGCTCTACACTGGGCATTGATTCTGCTTGGGATTCTCTCTTTCCCTCTCCCTCCGCCCTTCCCCCAACCCCATACACACACACTCTCTCAAAAAAAAAAATTAACTCAAAATGAATCACAAACCTAAAGGTAAAACACAAAACTATAAAACTAGAAGATAACATAGAAAAATCCTACATGGCCTTGGGTATGGCAGTGACTTTTCAGATACAACACCAAGGCAGAAATAGATCCAAGACAGATCCCAAAGAAATAATTGATAAGCTGGACTTCATTAAAATGAAAAATTTTCACTCTGCAGAAGACAATGTCAAGTGAATGAGGAGACAAACCACAGACTGGGAGAAAATATTTGCAAAAGATATTTGATAAAAGACTGTTATCCAAAAATGTGCAAAAAATTCTTAAAACTCAAAAATGAGAAAACAAAACAACTTATTTTTGATTAAAAAAATAGGTCAAAGACTTTAGACACCTCACCAAAAGAAGATATACAAGTGGCAAATAAGCATATGAAAAAATGCTCCACATCACATGTCATCAGGAAAATGCAAATTAAAGCAACAATAAAATACCACTACACACCTATTAAGAATGGCTATAATCTGGAACACTGACAACAGCAAATGCTGACGAGGATATGGAACGACAGGAACTCTCATACATGGCTGGTGAGAATGCAAAACGGTACAGCCACTTGGGAAAACAGTTGGGAACTTCCTTATAAAACTCAGCATACTTTTACCATGTGACCCAACAATCACACTCTTTGCTATATACCCAAATGAACTGGAAAACTTATTTCCATGTGAAATCTTGCACTTGAATGCTTACAGCAACTTTGTCCAGAATTGCCAAAACTTAGAAGCAACCACGATGTTCTTCAGTAGGTGAGTGGATAAATAAACTGTGGTACATCCAGGCAATGGAATATTATTTAGCCCTAAAAAGAAATGAGCTATCAAGCCATGCATGGAAAGAGGGAGCTTACACGCATTTTTTATTTTTATTTTTATTTTTATTTTTATTACTAAGTGAAAGAAGCCAATCTGAAATGCTGCTACAGGGGCACCTGGGTGGCTCTGCCGGTTAAGTGTCTGCCTTCAGCTCAGGTCATGGTCCCAGGGTCCTGGGATCGAGCCCTGTGTCAGGCTCCCCGCTCAGCGGCGAGTCTGCTTCTCCCTCTCCCTCTGTGATCTCTTCCACTTACGCTCTCTCAAATAAATAAATAAAATCTTAAAAAAATGAAATGCTGCTACATATTGTATGATTCCAACTATACAACATTCTGGAAAAGACAAAATGACAACAAACTGATCAGTGGTTGACAGGGATTGAGGAGGAGGATGGATGGGCAGAGCACAGAGGAGTTTTAGGGCAATGAGAATTCTCTGTATCAATACTATAATGATGAATACATGCCATGATGCATTTATTCAAACTCAGAATGTACAACACTAAGAGTGAACTCTAAAATAAATTATAGACTTTGGGTGATTATGATGTGTTAACGTAGGTTCATCGGCTGTAATAAATGTACCACTATTGGGGGGGAAATGTTGATAATTGGGGAGGCTGTATCACAGGGGTGATGGGAAATTTCTGTATCTCCCTTCAATTTTGCTGTGAACCTAAAACTGCCCTAAAAAATATCACCAGTTTAGGGACGCCTAGGTGGCTCAGTTAAGCGTCTGCCTTCTGCTCAGGTCGTGATCCCAGGGTCCTGGGATCGAGCCCGGCGTTGGGCTCCCTGCTCAGTGGGGAGCCTGCTTCTCCCTCTCCCTCAGCCAGCTGCTCCCCCTGCTTGTGTTCTCTCTCTGACAA
This sequence comes from Leptonychotes weddellii, assembly GCF_054177405.1. Taxonomy (NCBI): domain Eukaryota; kingdom Metazoa; phylum Chordata; class Mammalia; order Carnivora; family Phocidae; genus Leptonychotes; species Leptonychotes weddellii. The sequence goes on from NC_138385.1 coordinate 27,731,525, forward strand.
ATAAATAAAATCTTTAAAAAAAATCACCAGTTTAGGTGATTAATCTGTACAGCATTAATGTTTACATTATTAATTAACAAGATGTAGATGTAGAAGAACCTAAAATTAGAAATTTAGAGTATGAACGTAATTTTAAAATTTCATATGCAGAGAGTCAATTTTTCCAACATCTATGAATTACTTGCCTTTCCCGATCTGATGTGTAGGATTGCATCTTTAATACAACAAGTTCCTATTTATGATAAAATGTATTTCTGAATTTATCTGTTCCAGTCATCTACTTTAGCTCTGCAAATTACCCTGATATTTAAATGATTACAACTTATTATAGCCTTGAAATCTGATTGGGTAAGTTTCCCCTTCTTGTTCTTATTTCTCAGAATTTTCTAGGCTACTCTTAAATATTAATTGTTCCATATAAATTTTAGAATCAATTGGTTTAGTTCCATTAAAAAAATCCCACTGTGGGGGCGCCTGGGTGGCTCAGTCATTAAGCGTCTGCCTTAGGCTCAGGTCATGATCCCAGGGTCCTGGGATCGAGCCCCGCATCGAGCTCCCTGCTCAGCGAGCCTGCTTCTCCTTCTCCCTCTGCCTGCCGCTCCCCCCCTGCTGTGCTCTGTGTCAAATAAATAAATAAAATCTTTAAAAAAAATCCCACTGTGAATTTGATTGGAATTATCTTGAATTCATAAATTATTTTGGAAAGCATTGTCATTTTTAAATTTCATATTGAATCTTCTTTTCCATAAACATGATACACATTCTTATTTATTCTAGTTTTCTTTCATGGCATTCAATAATGCTATATAATTTTATCTTTAAAGAGTGGAGACAGCTTTTTCTAGATTTATCTGTAGGTACCTAATTTTTTTGTTGCTACTTTGAATTATAGCTGTGTTTCTATCACATTATCTGATTGGTAAATTTTAATGATGGGAACTCTATTGATTTCCATTTACTGAGATAGTGTATCTAGCAACCTGCTAAACTTCTTATTAGTTCTAATAGTTTGTAGATTCTCTTAGAAGTTTTTATGTAACCAATTTATCATCTCAAATAACTTCAGTTTTTCTTCTCTTTCCCATTCCTTTATGACTCCTCTCCTCCCTCTCCCTCCCTTTCTCTCTCCTACCCCTTCTCACCTCCCTACTTATTTCTTTCTCATTTTATTGCATTAACTAGAAGCTCCAGGATGATGTTAAATAATAGTGTTGAAAATAGGTAATATTGTATTATTCATGATTTAATAGGAATGCTTCTATAGTTTTGCCAGTATGATGTCAGGATGTTATTTTCAGATCTTTTTGACTTTCAAGTAAAAATGCAAGTGGACATTTGGATATACAAGCCTGAAAATTAACAGGGAAGCAAACTAGAGGTAAAAATTTGGGAGTTGTCAGCATATAAATATATTTAAATCCATGGGACTTAGTGAGATAAATAGAGACGACATCTTGAAACATTCCAAGTTTTATATGTTCTGTTAACGACTTTTATCCTAATCTGGTTTTTTTAAAGATTTTATTTATTTATTTGACAGAGAGAGACACAACGAGAGAGGGAATACAAGCAGGGGGAGTGGGAGAGGGAGAAGCAGGCCTCCCGCAGAGCAGGGAGCCTGATGTGGGGCTTGATCCCAGGACCTTGGGATCATGACCTGAGCCGAAGTCAGGTGCTTAACAACTGAGCCACGCAGGCGCCCCATATCCTAATCTGTTTTTAAACCTTCTCATGTTTGTTTTATAGTCTCAAGACTTATTTAAATTTATTAGGATTTTATTAACCATTGCTTATTCTTTTTCTTTTTTATTATTAAATAAAACATAAATTCAGAAAGTTACATAAAACATAAAACAGTTTAATGAATAATTATAAAATGCAAATCCAAGAAACCACCACAGAGGTCAAGAAATAGAACATTTCCAGGGTGCTACTCTGACCCTTGTTCCGTCTCTCCTCCTAACAGAGATAAACTCTTCGGACTTTCATACCAATAGTTTTCTTGCTTCCTTTATAGTTTACTTACCAATGTATGTGTTCCTAAATAATATTCATTTAGTCAAAACATATGAAAAAAAAAAACATATGACAGGTGTTTACAACCAAGATACCATTACCACAGTCAAGATAATGAACACATGCGTCACCCCAAAAGACTCTTTGGACCTTTTCATTTTACCTGCCTTCAGTACTACCTTCCTTCCTAGGCAACCACTGATCTGCTTTCTGTCACTATAGATTAGCTTTCATTTTCTAGAATTTTATATAAATGGAATAATGTAGTATTAACTCTTTTTTTTTTTTTGGTCTGGCTTTTTTCATTCAGTATGATTATTTTGAGATTCACTCATGTCGTTGTGTATGTCATGCTGTATGGAGCATGCATTCAACATCTTCTTACTGTTCAGTACTATTCTATGGTATTGATGTCCTATGACTTATCTGTTCACCTGTTGATGAATATTTGGGTTGTTTCCAGTTTGGCTATCACAAATAAAGCTGTTATGAATATTTTTGCACAAGACTTTGCATGGACGTATGTTTTCCTAACTCTTACATAAATATCTAGGCATAGACTGGCTGGATCATTTGGTAGGTTTAACTTTTAGGAGACTAGCAAACTGTTTTCCCACAAGCAGTGAATGAGAGCACCTGTTCCTCCAAATCTCTCCAGTAGTTTGTACAGTTAGTCTTCTTAAATTTTATTTTTTATTTTTTTAGTGATCTCTACACCCAGTGTACGGCTCAAACTCATGGCCCCAAGATCAAGAGTCTCATGCTCTTCCAATTGAGCCAGCCAGGTGCCCCAGGATGGTTAGTTTTTTAAATTTTAGCAGTTCTAATAGGTGCAAAGTAGAATTTCATTTTGGTTTTGATTTGCATTTCCCTAATCATAATGAGTTAAACATCTTTTCATGTTCCCGTCTTCCAAATATCTTATTTGGTGTAGTGTCTGTTCAAATACTTTGTCATTTGGTAATTGGGGTGTTTATTTTCTTATTACTAAATTTTGAGAGTTCTTATATATTCTGGATACACATACTTTATCATATGTGTTATCTGTAGGCAGATTTTTTTCTAGTCTCTTCTTTCAAACAATGTAGCCCTATGATTGTTCTGGCTTTCTTCAAGGATTTTAGTTCCAAATCCTATCTTCCTCAGTCTCAAGAGTTCATCTTCTGTCTCCAAGTAATGATTGTTGAAATCCAAACCACTTTTCTTTTCCTTTCTTTTCTTTTCTTTTATTTATTTGACAGAGAGAGCACAAGCAGGGGGAGAGGCAGAGGGAAAGGTTGAGAAGCAGGCTCCCCGCTGAGCAGGGAGCCCGATGCGGGGCTCGATCCCACGACCCTGAGATCACGATCTGAGCTGAAGGCAGACACTTAACGACTGAGCCACCCAGGTGCAGCAGTCCCTCTGTTTTAAAAAAAGAAAAGTGGCTTGGTGCTCCTGGGTGACTCAGTCGGTGTCTGCCTTCTGCTGGGGTCATGATCCCAGAGTCCTGGGATGGAGCCCCGCCTCCGGGCTCCCTGCTCGGTGGGGAGTGCGCTTCTCCCTCTCCCTCTGCCTCTCCCCCTGCTTGTGCTCTCTCTGTCAAATAAGTAAATAAAATCTTAAAAAAATATATATAGGGCGCCTGGGTGGCTCAGTTGGTTAAGCGACTGCCTTCGGCTCAGGTCATGATCCTGGAGTCCCTGGATCGAGTCCCGCATCGGGCTCCCTGCTCGGCAGGGAGTCTGCTTCGTCCTCTGACCCTATCCCCTCTTATGTGTTCTCTCTCTCTCAAATAAATAAATAAAATCTTTAAAAATATATATATATATATAAACAGACGGACTTTTCTCCTTACAACACCCACCCTGAGCAGCTGAAGCTTCAGCTCTGCTTGCAACCGGTTTTTTTTTTTTTTTCCCCAGATTTTCTCTTTGTTTGCCAGCAACCCCCACCTCACTTTCTTGCAACCCTTAGCCATTTATATAAAACAAGGTTTGCTACTCTAAATCCAACACATCTAGGATTTATTGATGACAGTGAGGTCAGCCATAGCCATGAACTCTTTATGGGCGGATGCACCAACTTCTTCATAATACAA
>NC_138385.1:27735717-27773213 GCF_054177405.1 Leptonychotes weddellii
TTTTTTTTTTTTTAAAGATTTTATTTATTTATTTGAGAGAGAGAGAATGAGAGAGAGCACATGAGAGGGGGGAGGGTCAGAGGGAGAAGCAGACTCCCTGCCGAGCAGGGAGCCCGATGCGGGACTCGATCCCGGGACTCCAGGATCATGACCTGAGCCGAAGGCAGTCACTTAACCAACTGAGCCACCCAGGCGCCCTGCCGCAGTCTCTTCTAACTAGCTTCTTACATTCCGCCCTTGCTGCCTACAGTCAGTCATCCAAACAGCAACCAGTGTGATCCATTTAAAACTTATCAAAGGATGTGACTCTTCTGTTAGAAGCCATCCAATGTCGTCTCGTCTCCTTCTGATAATAAGACAAAATCCTTGGGGCGCCTGGGTGGCTCAGTTGGTTAAGCGACTGCCTTCGGCTCAGGTCATGATCCTGGAGTCCCGGAATCGAGTCCCGCATCGGGCTCCCTGCTCAGCGGGGAGTCTGCTTCTCCCTCTGACCCTCCTCCCTCTCATGCTCTCTGTCTCTCTCATTCTCTCTCTCTCAAATAAATAAATAAAAAATCTTTAAAAAAAAAAATCCTAACAATGGCCTGGGAAGTCCCTACGAGACCTGACCCTCTGCCATCTTACCTTACCTGCTAATACTCTTCCACTCTCATTCCACTTCAACCATATTGGTTTCCATATGGTTTTTTTTCCCCCTAAACTTTATTGAGGAATAATTGACAAATATGATTATATATATCTAAAGTGTACAACATAATGATTATCTATCTGTATATTTGTAATATATATTATACATGATATGTGTAATATATTATATATGATATTTATAATATATCTTATATATATTTATAATATATATGACATTTATAATACATATTTATAATATATAATATTATATATATATTTTATATATACAGGCATGATCACCAAGATCAAGATAATTGACACATTCGTTACCTCAGTTAACTCTGTCTGTGTGTGGTGAGAATGCTTAAGACCTAATCTTAACAACTCTCAAGCATACAGTGCTGTGTTATTAACTATAGTTACCATGCTCTACATTAGAATCTCAAAACTTATTCTTCTTATAACTGAAAAGTTGTACTCTTTGATCCATAAAGTTCCTGAACATGCCAAGCATGCACTGGATTAAGAGAATTTGAATTTTCTCTTCTTTGAAATGAATACTCTTACCTCATATAGCTGCCCTGAATTAACTATTTAACCTTTATTAATATTGATAAAACACAAGAACTATTTGATTCCAGTGGAGATATTCCTCATTCCTAAATGAAGTTACTATTTTAAGTATAAGGCTGAAAAGTTAAACTTAACAATTTATTAAGATATAATTTATATACCATAAAGTTTACCCACTTTCAGTGTACAATTCAATAATTTTTTGTAAGTCTCCTGAGTTGTTTAACCATCACCAAAATCCAGTGTTAGAACTTTTCCATCTACCCAGTAAGATCCCTTGTGCTATTTGTAGTCAATTCCTGTTTTCATTCCCAGCCCCAGACAAACGCTGATCTACTTTCTGATATGGACAATTCATATATATGAAATCATACAATATGAGGTCCTTTATAATTGGCTCTTTCACTTAACATAATGTTTTTGAGATTCATCCATGTTGAAGAATGTGTCAATATTTTAAAAACTGTTGTTGAAAGCCTTAGCCTCAATTTCCATTTATTAATTAATTCTATTTTTTCTTTATCTTGATTCATGGATTTGTGCTGCAATGACTAAATTGATCTTTTAATATTTTCCTTGGGTTTATTTTGTTATTGATTTTCTAATTTATTTAGTTTAAAGCTTAGCTTATTTATTTATATTGTTTTGTTTTACAACAAAGGCATTTAATCCTCTCAAAATCTTCTGAGGAGAGTTTTGTTGTTTCACAAAACTAATTGTCATTATTTTCTAATAACATTACTTGTAGCTTTGTTTCCTTTTCCATGCCACCTTTTTGAAAGATCAATTTAGATTTTTTTCAAAGTTGTTTGTTTTTTTCTTTACTCTCGTGGTAATTTCCAGGTTTTTTGTAATATAGTCATAGAATTTGACTATTATGATTTCTACTACACTGAGGAATTTGAGTTATCTACTTAAAAGGTACAGTTAAAAATATTATATTTGCATTTGAAATGAGTATGTATTCTCAATGGTAATATAAAAAGCTTAATATGCTTCTTAAAGTTTAATCTATTAATTTTATTATTTCATTTCCTGTAGGTTAGGAGGCCTTTCAATCTTCTTTTTTTCCCTCCATTTTTAGAAATTAAAAAATACAAAAATATACAAAGAATATCAAAACATCCCTGTGCCCATCATCAAGAATTGATCATTATCACATATTTTCATATTTATTTCAACCTATTTTAATGACAGAACATAGAGAGTTGACTTCCCCTTTGCCCACCTCCCGTTCTAATTCTCTCCTTTTTTTTTTTTTTAAGATTTTATTTATTTATTTGACAGAGAGATAGAGCACAAGAAGGGGGAGCTGCAGGCAGAGGGAGAGGGAGAAGCAGGCTCCCCGCTGAGCCAGGATCCCAATGTGGGGCTCAATCCCAGGACCCTGGGATCATGACCTGGGCCGAAGGCAGACGCTTAACCAACTGAGCCCACCCAGGTGCCCCTAATTCTCTCCTTTCTACACAGAAGAAGCAATTATCATGAATCTATTGTGCATCCTTCACGTCTATTAAAAAAATGCTCTTATATATTAGGTTTGTATTTTTGGAATATATATTATATATACATATATATGTATGAATTCTATTTAACTTTATATACATGTCATCATGATGTGAACTCTGAAAGTCTTTGTTTTCTCTCAGAATTTCCTTATTTGAAATCTATGTTGATTTATATCAAGTTAATTACCTTTTACTGTTCTTTAGAATTTCATGGTATGAATATATCACATCATTATACATGACTTCCATTGGTATACACTTAAATTGTTTTCACTTTTTTTATAAGAAAAAATGTTGGCATAAATATTATAGGTGCATCTTTCCTTTTGTACAGGTGAGATTATTTATAGGTAAATAGTTGATTTATCTAGAAGTGGTAAGTACATTTACAATTTTACTAGTTATAACTAAATTACTTTTCCTAATTGTTTTACTGGTTTATACTACTTCTAACAAAATATGAACATTTTCCTTTCCCTAATTTTGATATAGTCATACTTTTTCATTATTGTCAATCTGCTTGCTTTGAATAGGCATCATATTTCTGTTTTCTAAATACTACTGAAGTTGAGCATCTTCTCAAATGCTTATTGGTCATTTATAAAGACCCCTTTATTTCCTATGGTAGTGTTATTATTTGTTTTAGATTTGTAAGAATACATGATATATTTGGGATACTAACTGTTTTAAGTTACACCAGTTACAAGTATCATCTGCTAATCTCTAGCTTTTTTTGCTTTTCACACAGATTTTTAAAATATATGACCTAGTCAAGTTTATGAAATCTTCCTTCATGTTTCTTGCTTTTTGTGTCCTGTTTAAGGAATTCTTACCCATTATCACAGCCATATTATCCTCTATTTTCTTCTATACCTTTCAGAGTTTTGATTTTAACATTTATCTCTGTGCCAGGTATGAGAATAAGGTAGGGATCTAATTATCAAAATGTAAACGAACCTAAGTGAACATACATGCACTCTTCACACTGCATCCACAATTATCAAAGGTTATCCATTTTTTTTTTTTTTTAAATCTATACTCCAAAAACTGGAGGGAGAAGTCTAGAATATTTTAAAGCAAATCCCAGGTATCATGTCATTCATGCATCTCTAGCTGAGGATATTTTTTTTAAGATTATTTATTTATTTATTTGACAAAGAGAGACAGAGCGAGAGAGGGAACACAAGCAGGGGGAGTGGGAGAGGGGGAAGCAGGCTTCCCGCGGAGCCGGGAGCCCGACACGGGGCTCGATCCCAGGACCCTGGGATCATGACCTGAGCCGAAGGCAGATGCTTAACCGACTGAGCCACCCACGTGCCCTAGCTGAGGATATTTTTTAAATATAGCAATACCGGCATTGTAGATGGATGAAAAATGGCATTGTTGCTATGTTAAAAAAAGCTTTAGTATCACCCAGTACTGAATCCATATTCAATCCCATATATTGAATCCTACATACTCACATTTCCAGATTGTCTCAAAATTTTTTCTTACTTTATATTTATTCAGATTAGGATTCAAATAAGGTCAAGGTCCACATATGCATTTGTCTGTTATTTGTCAGAGTCATTTTTCCCCACTTTATTTTTATGCCATTGATTTGTTAGAAAAACTGGGCAGTTCACCTCTGAAATACATTTAGTGTTTGACTGATTGCTTCCTTATCTTAGTGTTTAGCTTCATCCTCTGTTTTCCTGTAAACTGCTAGTTAAATCAAGGAGATAGATTAGATTCAATTTTAATTTTTTTGGCACATATCAGAGGTGCTGTTGTATACTTTCTATTATATCATTTTATGAGGTAAATTATACCTATATGTCTCACTTTTCATGATGTGGCGTTTGATCAGTGTGTTTGGATGGTGTCAATCAGGTCTCCCCAATATAAAATTCCCTCATCCAACTTTCACCTAATGGTTCTAACATCTATTGGGTAATGTTGCCTAGATCCATTACTTCATCAGAGGTTGCAGATTGGTGAATTTCTAATCTCATCATTCTGCATTTATAAGCTGGAATTCTTTTTTTTTTTAAAGATTTTTTTTTTTTTTAAGATTTTATTTATTTATTTGAGACAGAGAGAATGAGAGAGAGCACATGAGAGGGGGAAGGGTCAGAGGGAGAAGCAGACTCCCTGCCGAGCAGGGAGCCCGATGCGGGACTCGATCCCGGGACTCCAGGATCATGACCTGAGCCGAAGGCAGTCGCTTAACCAACTGAGCCACCCAGGCGCCCCTTTTTAAAGATTTTATTTATTTATTTGAGAGAGAGAATGAGAGAGAGAGAGCATGAGAGGGGGGAGGGTCAGAGGGAGAAGCAGACTCCCTGCTGAGCAGGGAGCCCGATGCGGGACTCGATCCCGGGACTCCAGGATCATGACCTGAGCTGAAGGCAGTCGCTTAACCAACTGAGCCACCCAGGCGCCCTATAAGCTGGAATTCTTATATGAGGAAGAATTTTCCTTCTTTGACTATTTGATTACTCTAAAATACAGTTTATAAAGGAAAAACGGGATAAGCGATAGGTTTTTTATTTTTTAAAAGATTTTAAATATTACTCAGCCATCAAAAAAGAATGAAATCTTGCCATTTGCAACGACATGGATGGAGCTAAAGGGTATAATGCTAAGCAAAATAAGTCAGTCAGAGAAAAACAAATACCACATGATTTCACTCATATGTGGAATTTAAGAAACAAAACAGATGAACACAGGGGAAGGGAAGGAAAAATAAGATAAAAACAGAGAGAGAGGCAAACCATAAGAGACTCTTAAGTATAGGGAACAAACTAAGAGTTGCTGGAGGGGAAGTAGGTGGGGGGGTGGGGTAACTGGGTGAAGGGCTTTAAGGAGGGCACTTGATGTGATGAGCACTGGGTGTTATATGCAACTGATGAATCACTAAACTCTACCCTGAAATTAATAATACACTATATTGTAACTAACTTGACTTTAAATTAAAAAAAGGAAAAAAAGAAATAAATAGAATGTCTTCACATTTGCCAAAAAAAAAAAAAAAAGAATGAGAGAAACATTCACTTTTAATAATAACAATGATGCTGAGAAGCTGTTTTCTGAGTTTTGAATTTTATTTTTAACAGGTTTATCTGTTCAAAATTATACTAGAAAATGGGCCTCTGTAGTTCAGGGGCTATGTCTTACTGATCTTTTATCTCCTTACCACCTAACATAATGCCTGCTCTAAAAAGATAGTTAATACATTTTTTTTAATTATTAAACACAGTCTAAGTTTCAAATTCGTGCTGCATGAATCAGCTCTCACTTGGCAAAATATAAATGTGTACAGTTTGAGCAAGTTTACATAACCTATGAAATATACCAGTCAAAAAAAATTCTTGCATTTCTCTGTGCATCCTAGGTGCTTGCTAATGGTAAAAAATTCCCTGCTTTCCAATATTTTATAAACTAGTTGCGGCATGATGTAACACAACACGCTTATTAAATCAATATTGCCCTGATCAGTCAAGTAAATGTTCGGAGGGACGGAGCGTGGCTTGTGTCTGTGTTTACCCCCTGCTCGGACGGATAGCCGGATAGCCGGAGACAAGCAGATTGTTTTGTTTTGTTTTATAAACTTTGTATCCACCCACTGCACTGACTCTCTGGGACTTTATCCTCCAGCTTTAGTCTCGCATACCTCTGAAGTAGCTGACTCCATTCCCTGGTAGCTAAACCCTCAAACCAGTAGGTGGCATTTAACTTCTCATAAAGGGGTAGTGACAGCTGAGAAGAGAGGTCAAGGTCATAGGTCATATCCTGTTGCCGTGTGCTTTCTGAGGGACAACAGGTCAGAGAGGGCTGATAGTGAGAATGGCTGTAAATTTTAATGACCCAACCTGTGGCTTCTTTCAGAGGGAGGTGGTGGATTTCATAAATAAGCAAATACTTCAAAATGGAGTTAGTCCGCACTTCTACTCGATGCAGATGTGCGAGTCCTGGGGTGATATGGAGAAGAAGTTGCGAGACATCCTGACCAACTCAGCTGTGGCAGAAACCACCAAGGAGGCTTGTGCCTGGAAAACCCTGGCCCTGGCAGTGGGCCTGGCTGAGAGGCAGAAGCAGCAGGATACAGAAAAGGTGAAGAAGCTCCAGGATCAGCTGGATGAGCAGAAGCTGTTCACCAATGTCTTGGTGGGGACGGTGAACAGACTCAGGAATGCGCAAAAAAGGGAAAAGGAGAAGGCCCAGTTCCAGTTTCAGCAGAGCCTCACAGCCCTTCGTGGAGTAGAGGGGGAGCGAAATTTACTGAGGAATGAGCTGCTCAGGGTGTTAAGCGCTCAGGCTCAAAAGCGGGAAGGTGCTGCAGAAAACAAGAAGGCCAAGGAGGCGTGGATATCTGGTATGTTTGCTTTTGCTCAAGGCTGCAGCAAGTGACGGGCCAAGGGAAGGAGGCAGCGAAAGGAGCAGGCCCGGAGTCTGCTACTCCTCCTGGGGACTGGTGCTCTAGGGGGGAGAGGCACAGGGGGGGAAAGTGATTGCTGTATGGGGCAGTGATGGGGTGCGGGGCGGGGGGACCGGGTTTTCCTTGCTCTGAGGTCTTAGGCTGATCAGCAGCCACCCCTTAGTCATTCCCCTCTGCATTTCCTCTCCCAGGAGCGGCCGCAGAAGCAGTGGCAAGTCCTGCTCTGAGCAATTCCAGAAGCTGCTGGAAGGGTAAGCCTCACCACACCAAAAGGCTTAAGCAAGAACCTGGCTTCTCTTATTCGGCAAGACAGGCCACCAGGAGCAAAGGCAGGGGCTGGGACTGTGACAGGTGTCATTCAGTGAATTTTTCCTGGCGGAAGAAGTGTTTTAAATGTAAAAAATTCCAGGACACCAGGGAAAGTGAAGGTTCTGCCCACAATTAGGGACCTCACTGAATTCTGGCAGTTTTGTTCCCCACTGCTCCCTTCTGATTTAGAAACAGAGCAGGAGCATGTTCTTGGTTAGATGTTATGTTAAAACTAGGCAAGCAAAAAGGAAGAAGACAGACAAATCGTCTTCAACCTTACCAGCAGTTAACATTTCACTTACTTACCTCCAGCTCTGAGGGTCACTACATAGATGAGCTGCTAGAGTTCAATAGATTTCTTAGGAAAATTGAATCTTTTTGGGAAACTAAGTTCATAACTCACATTTATAACTCACATAAATACTTAGTCGCATTTATTTTCAGCCCTTTTTACCTGTCTATACGTTGTTATTAAAATTAATTCTTTTCTCTTATTTCTAAAGTAAAAAACTAAAAGTAAGCAACAGTGGAGAAGTAAAAAGAAGAAATTAAATTGTAAGCATAATCTCATTATTCAAAAAACCATTATGGTTTGTCCATATACACATTATTTTTTTAAAAATGTATATGTTGTTTCGATGTCAATAAAATGTTAAGAATTATGTTAAGTTAAATACATATGCATATGATTTTTAAAATTTACATATGTCATCTATGTGGTTTTTAAAACCATATGTGTGTGTATTTGTTTAGCTTAACATTGTTCCCCATCTTCCCCCCCCCTTTGGTACTATGTGTTAGATTTGGTGATTCATTCCTTAAGTGGATTTGCTGGAGATTGGTTTTTGTTGTTTTGGTTTTTTTCCTTTCTTTGGTCCAAAGAACCGGCTCCTGCTTTTATTTATCGGTTCTATTTGTATGCTGCCAAATTCATTTATTTTTCTCCCATTCCTTCTCATTTCTTGAGGGTTTGTTATGATTATTTTTGTTTGCATTTTAAGTTCTTGATTTTATGCTCAGTGCGTTTATTTTCATCCTTCATGTCTTCTCCCGGCTGGGGATTCTAATCTGATACTACTAATGGAAATGGTAAAAATTGAGAGGGGAGAATTTTACTACGTAAATATGTTTGACTCTGTTTTCTGATGACGTTTCACCTCTGTGGTAGCCGTCCGATTACCACAGGCCGCAAAATTGGGAGAACGAGCATGGTATATTTGAATCCACGCAAAGATTAGGACATTGGCACAGAATTTTTCTGTGGCAATAACTTTTTTTCTTTCTTTTTTTTAGAAGTGGCAATAGCTTCCTGAATTATTTTTTTTATTTTATTATTATTATTATTATCTGTTTATTTTAATGTGGAACGAAAACTTTTGAAATATGTAAAAATGCCTCCAATTGTATTGTTTTTAGGGAGTGCTTAAAGTAAAAGGAATGTGTAATGGTCTTCAGAATAGACTGTCAGCCAAGTTGTGTGTTTTAAGATGTTAATGTGAAAATTTTTAAGAACCTATAGAATTGATTCACATGAATTTCCTGCGTGGGGAGTTTGAAAGTGGTAATAGTAGGCAGAAAACCTTTTTTTTTTTTTTTCCTATTGATTATCTAGATGTGAATGTCCTTGTGTTTTCTGATATTTTAGGTTGCTTTGAGGGATTTTAAAATACTGAAATGTTCTGGTCACGGGTCAAGTCTATAGATGTAAGGGCCACTGAAACATGAATGTACACTATTCAGAATTATATGTGGAGACAGCACTTAGAATAGAATAACACTAATGAAATCGTTATAAGGGGGAAACACCTATGTTCAAAATTAGGGACTCGGATAAAGAAATTGAGGTCTGCATTTTGTCTTATGACGATGAAAATCAGAAGAGCCTTGTGAGGGAATAGTTTTCTTTTTGGTTCGTGTATATTAAAGAGTGTTAGGGGACTCTATCTGGGACACTAGATGACCTCTGCTTTTAGATTCTCCACTCTTCCCTTAGAGATAAGATGCCCAGATGAAAGACAAGATGCCCAGCTAAATTTGAATTTCAGATAAACAACATGTCTTGTTTTAGCATAAGTATGTACCAACTATTGTGTGCATTTTTGTTTGTAAGTCTGACAAAGCTACCTGGAGGGAGGTTGGCATTTATTTTCTTTTTCAAGTAAAAAATAGTATAGACTCTCCTGGCAGAGAAGAGCATTTGGACCTTTACAATTTGGAGCAACATTCAGGATCCCTGGATGAAGAATCAAAAAGAAGAAAAAGGCGGCAGAAGCTTTTAAACATTAACAGTGAAATCTGAGGGCGCCTGGGTGGCTCAGTTGGTTAAGCGACTGCCTTCGGCTCAGGTCATGATCCTGGAGTCCCGGGATCGAGTCCCGCATCGGGCTCCCTGCTCAGCGGGGAGTCTGCTTCTCCCTCTGACCCTCCTCCCTCTCATGCTCTCTCTCATTCTCTCTCTCGCAAATAAATAAAAAATTTAAAAAAAAAAAAAGTGAAATCTGAGTGCATGAGTTGTGTGTGGCAATATATGGCATGGTGTGGCGATCGTGATCGGTGAAGGGATTTGGAAAAAGTGGAGATAAATTGGGAATGTGTGCACTTGCCCTGGATGGAAGTCTCTTTCTCTGTCGAGCCTAAAAATCTCTGAATTAGCAGAGTGGCATATTGAGCATTAAAAAAGAGGCCCACTTGAAAATGTCGCTCACTTGAGCATAAAAAGAACCCCCCCCATACACACACACAGAAACAAAAAATCCCCAAGCAACAATTGTAGTCTATTGGAACGGTTGAGTCCGTTAAAAAATGACAAATCCATGATGATATTAACAATCTACAGGTGACGTAAAGCAGGATAAAAGATGCTCATAGTACACCCAAGAATTTCCACTATTGTCTGTAAAAATGCTATATATCAAGCCATCCAATATATGCAACTCCTACACTCCACTTTTTAGTCCATGAAGCAGTTAACACAGATGGTTGAGACATATGGACTACATGATTTATTACTATGTGGAAAGGCATTCGTTTTAGCTTGGAGAGAAAAATGTGGGGAAATGAAATGTGAGCTTCTTTTCATGGGGAGAGAAATACAGAAAGAGGTCTTCAACAAGTGGGAGTAGTACTCTTCAGAATAAAAATGTAGTGTCTGGGAATTTGAGAATCTGGTGGATTAGAGGGTTTATAAAGGTTTTGAACTATTTTGCGTTTTATATTACTAGAAACAAAATGTTACAAATGAGTGGATTTCACAATATTTCTTGGTCAGTGGAATATAAGAAGATAAACCCAAGGAGGACGCTAGCTTTTTTCCACTTTTGTCACCGACCAGTTTATTGAGCTTGCATGCTCAAGAGTGTCTTGGAGTATGATACTTGTCTGATATTCACCTAGCTGTTGTGATCGTAGCTAGTGTAAATAAACCAGTTATTGTGAATCCACACTGTTTCATGTGTTCTGTGTGTGGCTACTGCCACATGGAAAGAAGTCTTAGAGGAAGCAAGGTAAGATCAACACAATTACACAACATTATTTCTCTCTCTCTCTCTTTTTTTTTTTTTTTTTTTTTTGCTTTTTCTTGTTTTGTTTTGGGGGTTTTTTTTGAGAGAGAGAGTGGGCGGGGAAAGGCAGAAGGACAGGGAGAGACAGAATCTTTTTTTTTTTTTTTTTTTTTTTAGGGAGAAAGAGAATCTCAAGCAGGTTCCACGCTCAGCACAGAGCCCCCATGTGGGGCTCAAGCTCACGACCCTGAGATCATGACCTGAGCTGAAATCAAGAGTCAGATGCTTAATGGACTGAGCCACCTAGGCGCCCCGATACAACATTATTTCCCTTAAAAGCCAAACACCTATGAGGTTATTTTCTGTGCCTGCTCCCCTCCCTCAAACATCCTTCATTTCTGTTTTGGTCTGTGGCTATAAGAATGGTCCAGACTCTAATATGTGTTGGGTTCTGAAATTGTCAGTTTCTCTTGGGAAGTTGTGGGAATTGATTCTTAGATTGTAAATGTATTGAAAGATCTTCTTTGAGGCGCCTGGGTGGCTCAGTGGGTTAAGCGTCTGCCTTCGGATCAGGTTCGAGTCCTGCGTCAGGCTTCCTTGGTCGGCAGGGAGTCTGCTTCTCCCTCTGCCTCTGCCGCTCTCTCTCTCTCAAATAAATAAATAAAAATCTTAAAAAAAAAAAAATCTTCTTTTGTTCTGGGAAATCAACTGATTTATCTGTAATTTTGCAGGTATGAGGCCAGCGTTGGGATATTTTTGTGTCCTAGTACTTAAAGCACTTAGACAAGTTGTATAGAAGACTGACGGGGCACTGGGATATTCAGTCTTTGCGTGTGCTAAGAAGAAACCCCAACGTGAAGCACATAAACGGCATTCTCTGGCTGACATTGAATGTCACCAGAAGAAATGGAATAGGGTATTGTGGCTTGGTACATATGGCAGGACTTAACTGGCTCTTGGCAATTCAGAGGAAGATATTCATTCCTTTGGACCTTTTGCTAAGGAAACAAGAAATTTAACTGAGAATAGTTACTATGAATGTGGTGTATTGTTTTAAATAGAGTGATGACAAATTGGGGGCATTTTAGAATGTGAGCTTCTTATTGCTTAGACTATTGTCTGTTGCACTTTGTTTTATTTGACGATCTTGAGTAGGCAGTAGTCTAGCATCTGTGTCGTTTGACATGAGGTGTAGACCCATGGATCACTTCTTGGCACAGAATCTAGACGACCTTGAGGTAAATGTCACGGAAGTTTACCCAGATCCTTTTATGTGACTTCTAGGAACAATATCAAAGATCTGTTTGTCAAGTCTTTGAGGAGCTGTGTTGTCCATTCAATTGGACACAGTGGAACATCCAAGAACCATGTCATGTTTTGGAGAAGTAGCTTCATGGTAGTATAGATTGAACTTTTCTGGATTATCACTGATCTACTCCCCTAAATGGGATGGTTAATGCCCTGTTTGCTTATAGTCCTGGCTATTTAGCTCACTGAATTAAAAGGAAAGAATAAAATAGTGGGGGGGGGGCGCGGGGGGGTGAGTACTAGCAGAGTACACTTGCATGTCCAGGAGGAACTTAAGTCTACAAACCTCCTCCTTACCGCTTATTAGCAAGAAGACTGCGAATGTAGGTCAAGCCAAGGAATGAGGACATAATTTAACTGAGAGGTGGAGCTTTCTGTGAAAGGAAAGATGTTGAAAATTCTTGCTTCTGTGTTCTCTGCATTTTTCCCTTCGGACTGCTCATTCTAAGAGACCATTTGGTTGGTGTCTCTGTCGCTGTGTCTTGCTTTCTTCTTCCCCGGTGCTAATCTAGTAAAAGGGATGTATCTGGAAAGAGATGATTGCCTACTTTTGAGGACAAGTAGACACAAGGAGGATAAGTCCCTGGAACTCAGGAGAAAGGATTGGCCTTCTATTCCTGAACCATCTAGGGGGGAAAAAAATGTCCCACAAGGCTCGGATGTAGTCCAGGACAATAATTTGAGATTTGCAGCCAAATCCTTAAAGCAAGAAAGCAACAGTGTGTATTCGTTCCAACTGTATCCCATGTCTTAAAGGAAAAGCTGGTGACCATATAGTGACTGGATCCCAGGCATCTCATTCTGTTAGGATGTTATCAGTTGCAAGCCCCTCCTCAAAAAAAAAAAAAAAAAAAAATCCTCAAACTGACTTATACAATTAGGGTAGGCTTAATCAAGGCACATGTCAAATGGCTGGGGGGGGGGGGCTGCAATCTCATTTGATACTAGGGATCCTCTTCCAAGCTCATTCAGGTTGCTGACAGAATTCAGTTTCTTGTGATTGTGTGTGGGCTACATGGGAGAGAGACACATAGGTGAACACCTGTTCATAGTCTTTGTGCAATTTCGAATTAGGATATTTAGCTTAGTTCATTAGTGTTCTTTTCATAATGTCTTAGCTTGAAAACGTGTCCATCAATTTGTCATTATTTTATTAAAGCAGAAATTCAAGAAAAAAAATCCTAAATGCCATGAAATCAGTTTTCATTTTTTTCAGGTTACTTAGGTTTGAGGACACAACAATAGAATTTTATATTCTACATTTTATGCAGTATTATCACATGTGCATTTCATTTTGAAATAGTCTTTTAAAATCTGCCCATTTTTGTTTCTGTCACTGTCTTAAAAAGTTGTTATATATATAGATATGATATATATAAAATAGGGGATATATATACATATAAAAAATAGGGGTTCCTTTGTAGGTTACAATCTTTTTTTTCCGTCTTGCTGCTTTTAGGATTCTCTCTTTGTCTTTGATTTTTGACAGTTTCATTATAATCGATCTTTAGAGAAGGTCATTTTACATTGAGATAATGGGGTAATCTATTAGCTTTGCGAACTTAGATGTCCAAGTCTCTCCTCAAATTTGGGAAGTTCTCAGCTATTATTCCTTTCAATAAGCTTCCTTTTTTCCTTCCCCCCTCTCTTCTTCAGGAATGGCAATGATTCTGATATTTGCTTGTTTGATGGTGTCCTATAGATCACATAGGCTTTCTTCATTCTTTTCCCTTCTTTTTTCCTTTCTTCTCCTCTGACTGTGTTATTCTCTGACTCACTGATTCTATCTTCCATTTGGTCTATTGGTGCTTCTGTTTGGTGCTCTCTACTTGCAATTTTTATTTCATTCCTTGAATTCTTCAGCTCCAGAATTTTTGTTTGGTTCTTTTTTATGATTTCTATCGCTTTGTCAAATTTCTCCTTTTGTTGATATATTGTTTTCTGATTCTGTTAAATGGTCTTTCTGTGTTTTCTTGTAGCTCATTGAGTTTTCTCAAAACAGCCATTTTGAATTCTATATTGGATGACCCCAAAATTCCATGTTTTTGAGTTTGATTACTGGAGGATTATTGAGATTTTTGTGTGTGCGTGTGGTATCACATGTCCTTGATTCTTCATGTTCCTTGAAGTTTTGTGTTGAGATTTTTCCTTTCAGAGTAGCATCTCCTTCAATCTTTAGTAGTTGCTTTCGGGTGGGATCTACTGTTTGTTGGTTCTGCTCATATTTCGGGCTTTCGCTGAACTTGTCTGGATACACCTGCCCCATGCTTCCTGCCCCTTCTTTTGGCAGAATTCTTTAGCTTGGATATCTTCTCTTGATCTTACAACTTGCTAGGTGGCGCCGCGCTGCTGGAAATCTCTCTCTTTTTTTTTTTTTATTTTTTTATTTTTTTATTTTTTTATTTTTTTTAAGATTTTATTTATTTGTGAGAGAGAGAATGAGAGACAGAGAGCGTGAGAGGGAGGAGGGTCAGAGGGAGAAGCAGACTCCCTGCTGAGCAGGGAGCCCGATGCGGGACTCGATCCGGGGACTCCAGGATCATGACCTGAGCCGAAGGCAGTCGCTTAACCAACTGAGCCACCCAGGTGCCCCTCTCTTTTTTTTTTTTTTTAAAGATTTTATTTATTTATTTGACAGAGACAGAGACAGCGAGAGAGGGAACACAAGCAGGGGGAGGGGGAGAGGGAGAAACAGGCTTCCCGCGGAGCAGGGAGCCCGATGCGGGGCTCGATTCCAGGACCCTGGGATCGTGACCCGAGCCGAAGGCAGACGCTTAACGACTGAGCCACCCAGGTGCCCCGGAAATCTCTCTTTTCTTTCCAGAAGGTGGTGCTATAGTTTAAATTTGTGGTTTCTCCCAGGCCCAAGGACCCTGGCCTGTTTTGTGAGCACTCTCCCTGTTAACTATAGCTCCCTCTCGCCACCACACTCGGCAATGTGCGCTCGGAGACAGCTGCAGAGGTGGGAAGCGTAGGTTTAATATTCGAGTCATTGGGTGTGCCCACAGGCCAGGTGGGGCAATCCTCAGATGAGGTTTTCTTAGTGGCTTGTGGGTAGGCTTCTTACCGTAGTCCTAAACGCAGTCCGCAGGATCCCCATCCCTCTAATGCCTTCTGATGTTATTATCTGCCTCTTTCCTGATCTCCTCCCTCTCCACAGTCATGGAGGTCCTGCCTCAGTACTCTGGGTGCTGCAGGAGAAAAATGGGTTTCTCTAGCAGCGTCCGGCGCACCATCCAAACTCCTATACAGAGAGATCGGCGAAATCCTGGAATCTCTCCTTGGGAAGCCTGAACTTGTACAAAGGCTTCCTCATCTGGGGAAGTTTGCCCAAATCAGCGCTCTGCAGGTTTTCCCCAACTGTAGCTGAGGGTCTGGGCCCAGTTCACCAGCTCTTGCTGGTTCTGCAGCCCAAACTCAGTCAGTTTGCCTGTTACCTGACTCACAGAGTGATGGGACTCCTCCCAGGTCCCTCGGCACATGGTGCTGGATCCCACAGCTCCCACAGAGGCACTTTTGTTTATGGATGGAAACCCAATTTTAGTTGTTAAAAGGAGGGGCGGAAGGAGGAGAGTCCTGTGTAGCCATGATGCTGACAACACTCATACCACAATTTATTCAAGAATCTCCTGGTGATGGTCATTGAGAGATTTTACCATGACAAGCAATGGGCTAATAAGAATTATTTTCCACGTATCCATACACGCCGCTGTTCTTATTTCATTATGATAGACGTACGGAATTGGAAAATCAAAGTGTAGTTCTCATTTCTTTCAAAAAAAAAAAAAAGGCTCTAGCAATTTCCATTTCCATCATCAGGCCCTTTCCATGAGGATATTTTCTCTTCATTCTCTCCCTCACTCCGCATTTGTTGCTGTTGTTGTTTTGCTAGATTTATGAGTGAAGAACTATTTTATTTTTCAGGGTAATTTGCCTTTATTTTATTTTATTTTTATTAGGGGGGAGGGGCAGAGGGAAAGGGAGAGAGAGTATCTTTTTTTAAATTTTTTTTATTATTAACATATAACATATTATTTGTTTCAGGGGTACAGGTCTGTGATTCAAGGGTCTTACACAATAACACAGCTCTCACCACAACACATACCCTCCCCAATGTCCATCACCCAGCCACCCCATCCCCTCAGCCCCCTCCCCTCCAGCAACCCTCAGTTTGTTTCCTCAGATTAAGAGTCTCTTATGAGAGACTCTTAAGCAGGCTTGATGCTGGGCTCCATCTCATCACCCTGAGATCATGACCTGAGCCGAGATCATGAGTCAGAGGCTTAATTGACTGAGCCACCAGGCGCCCCAGGGTAATTTGCATTTAATCGAATGAGAAGTTACGTATATCATTCTATAACTTTGTTGGTCCTTTGAATTTTGTCTCCCATGGAATGTCTTTTTCTATCTTTAGCACATTTAATAGTGAATTCTTTGCTTTTTTACTTTTCCACTTATAGAAGCTCTTTGTAGATTATAAATGTGAATGTTTGAATTTATGCTGAAGTATTTTTCCTCAACTTCTGTTTGTTTTTTGAGCTGATTCATGCTTTAATTAGAGAAAAGATTTCACTTTTTTTGTAAACGAAAGAGGACTATCGTATCTTTTACAGCTTTTAGTTTTCTGATTAGTTTAAGAAGCTTGTCTCTACCTCCAAGTTCCTTTATTTTTTTTCTTTTTCGGAAAATCTCTGATCCACCTGAAATTTATTTTGGATTATGGTATGACATTGTGACCCAATATTGTGTTCTAGCAAATGGATAACCAATTGCACCAGAATCTGTTATGAGATATTCCCTTCTCCTGAGTTGAGATTAGCTTCTGTTCATTACTAAATCATTGTACATATTTTCTGGACAATCTACTGCATCCCAATCATCTAGTTTATTTTTAAAGTTTGATTCTTTTTTTGAACTTGAATTCTTTATTTTGAAATAATTTCAAATGTTTAGAAAATTTGCAAGAACAGCTTTTTTAAGATTTTATTTATTTGAAAGAGAGAGAGAGAGCGCGCGCGCCCAAGTGGGGGGAGGGGCAGAGGAACAAGCAGACTCCCTGCTGAGTGTGGAGCCTGTCGTGGGGCTCCATCCTAGGACCCCGAGATCATGACCTGAGCCCAAGTCAGATGCTCAACCGACTGAGCCACCCAGGTGCCCCCAAAATTTACAAGAATAGTATAACTATAACTCCCATATACGCTTTACTTATATTCACAAACTATTTCTTGTTGAGTTTTGGTAGCTAGACTTTATTATATAGTTTTACAATATTTCCATTTTACTTATATTTTTTGTTTTTAATGAGGAATGGATGCTACATTTTTCAAATGCCTTTGCTGCATTAGTAATGTTTTTGTCTTTTAGTTTGTTGATAAATTTTGCTAAAGTCAACTCGTGTTTGCATTCCAGAAACAAATGATACTTGGTCACGGTATATTATTCGATGCACTGATAGCTTGATTTTTAACACTCCGTTTATAATTTTTGCATCTGTTTTAAAAAGTCAGATAGTTCTGCACTTTTTCTTTTTTTTTTTTAAAGATTTTATTTATTTATTTGAGAGAGAGAGAATGAGAGAGAGAGAACACATGAGAGGGGATAGGGTCAGAGGTCAAAGCAGACTCCCCGCTCAGCAGGGAGCCCGATGCGGGACTCGATCCAGGGACTCCAGGATCATGACCTGAGCCGAAGGCAGTCGCTTAACCAACTGAGCCACCCAGGCGCCCTGCACTTTTTCTTTTAGACTACCTTTATGAGGTGCTAGCATTGAGGCTATATCAGCTGCATAAAATTAAATTTGGAAGCTTACCATCACGTGCTATGCTATAATAGGGTAATTTTTCTTTTCAATTATTTTCTGAATAGGTTATTCATTAATAGGTTTCAGAGTGCAAAACTAAATAGAAAGGCAACATTAAGAAGTCTCCCTGTCAGCCTGTCCCTATGTATCCCTTCCTTACTGCACCCTGTAGCCCCTATAGATAAACACATCTCATTTTTTAAAAATCCATTCAATGTTCATTTATGCAAATACACTCAAATACAAACGTGTATTCTTATTTTCACCATTCCTTAAACGAAAGGTAACATCTATGTAGTCTAAAATGTACTCTGATTTTTTTTGTCATTTAGTAAGTAATGGGGATCATTTTATATCAGTACATATAAATCTTCCTCACTTTATTTATTTATTTATTTTGATGTAGTGTTCCATGATTCACTTTTGGGGCGCCTGGGTGGCTCAGTTGGTAGAGAGTCTGCCTTTGACTCAGGTCATGATCCCGGGGTCCTGGGATTGAGCCCCACATTGGGCTCCCGCTGCTCAGCCGGGAGCCTGCTTCTCCCTCTCCTTCTGCCCCTGCCGCACCCCACCCCGCTCATGCTCTCTCGTGCTCTCTCTCAAATAAATAAATAAAATCTTTAAAAAAATCTTCCTCACTTTTTAGCCCACATAATATTTGATTATGTGACTGTACCACGCATACTGGTAGACACTAATAATTCCCAGTGTTTGGTTATTACAAATGATGCTTTAAGGAGTAAACATATACATATGGCATTCATGTAGACATATCTCTAAGATGAATTCCCTGAAATAGGATTCCTGGATCAATAAGCAAAACATTTGTAATTTTAGTAGCTGTTGCTACATTCCCCTCCATAGGCGTTGCCTCATTGTGCATTCCCAGAAACAATACATCGTCAGAGTGCCCGTTTTCCCACAGCCTGGATGGAACCTGTTGAAGGAGCTCCATCCATTTTTCATGAAGGTACTCTAGGTTGCTGCTTGGCAGCTGTTGTAACACTTGCCAAAGAAATAAATGGCAGTTTCTACCCAGGCATTCTTCCTCCTGGGCCTGAGTAGAATAAGAAAAATCAAACAAAGATGAGGGAGATGCTTTGTACATAAAGTAGGACACTTTTCTCACAGTGTGGGAGCAATGGAACAGGGATGTGCTTTGTCAGAAGTTTAATTTATCCCTAGGAAGAAAAGATTAGAAATTGATTGGACTCTATAGTGATCAATTTTATAGAGAGATGGTAAGTGTTGGGCATTTTCTGTTACGTGTAGTATTTGCTGCTTTTCTCTGGTAAATAGTTTTTTTTTTTTTTTTAAGATTTTATTTATTTATTTGACAGAAAGAGACACAGTGAGAGAGGGAACACAAGCAGGGGGAGTGGGAGAGGGAGAAGCAGGCTTCCCGATGAGCAGGGAGCCCGATGTGGGGCTCGATCCCAGGACCTTGGGACCATGACCTGAGCCAAAGGCAGACGCTTAACGACTGAGCCACCCAGGCGCCCCTCTGGTAAATAGTTTTTTTAAAGATTTTATTTATTTATTTGACAGAGAAAGAGTGAGCAGAGAGAGAGCCTGAGCAGCGGGGAGAAGCAGGCTCCCCACTGAGTAGGGAGCCCGATGCAGGGCTTGATCCCAGGTCCCCGGGATCATGACCTGAGCCAAAGGCAGACGCTTAACTGACTGAGCCACCCAGCGTCCCTCTGGTAAATATTTTATAACCACTTTATTTAGTTTTTATTTTTTGTTAAAATGCAGTTGACATACAATATAGTATTAGTTTCAGGTATACAACACACTCAGGGATTCGACAACTATAAACATTACAAAATGCTCACCATGATATGTCACTCTAGCAAGTTATTACAATATGATCAGCTACATTCCCTATGCTGTATTTTTCATCCCCCTATTTATTTTATAACTGAAAGTTGGTACCTCTTTATCCCCTTCACCTCTTCAGCCCTTCTCCCCACCCCGCTTCTCTCTGGCAACCTCCAGTTTGTCCTCTGTATTTGCGAGTCAATTCTTTTTTTGTTTGTTTGCTCATTTGTTTTGTTTACTGGAGCATATAAGTGAAATCACATCGTATTTGCCTTTCTCTGACTGATTGCACCTAACATAATACCCTCTAGGTCCATCCATTTTGTCACAAATGGCAAGATTTCACTCCTTTTTTTATGGTTGCATAATATCTTGTTGTATATATATATATATATATATATATATATGTATGTATATGCCACAATTTCCTTATCCATTCATCTATTGATGGATACTTAGTAACTTTCATATCTCTGCTATTGTAAATAATGCTGTATTAAACATAGGGGTACATATATGTTTTTGAGTTAGTGTTTTTTTCCTCTTCGGGTAAATACTCAGAAGTGGAATTACTAGGTCATATGGTATTTGTATTTTTAATTTTTTGAGGAACTTCCATACTGTTTTCCATAGCGGTTGCACCCATTTGCCTTCTTACCAATAGCACACAAGGGCTTCCTTTACTCCACATCCTCGCCAACACTTGTTATTTCTTGTCTTTTTGATAATAACCATTCTGTCCGGTGTAAGATGATATCTCATTGTGGTTTGGATTTGCAGTTCCCTGATGATGAGTGACGTTAAGCATCTTTTCACGTGTCTTTTGGCCATCTGATTGTCTTCTTTGGAAAAATGTTTATTCAGGTCCTCTGCCCATTTTTTAATTGGATTGTTTTTGGAGTTTTTTTTGGTATTGAGTTATGTGAGTTCTTTACATGTTTTAAATGTTAACTCCTTATCAGATATGCCATTTGCAATATCCTTTCCCATTCAGTAGGTTGTCTTTTTGCTTCGTTGATGGTTTCCTTTACTGGGCAAAAGGTTTTTAGTTTGATGTAGTCCCTACTGCTTATTTTTTGCTTTTGTTTCCCTTGACTGAGGAGACAGATCTAGAAAAATACTGCTAACGCCAATATCCAAAAGATTACTGCCTACATTTTCTTTTAGGAGTTTTATGGAATAACCACCTTCTTAGGTGAGCTATGCTAGACAACTGAAAGTAGGTAAGATGGGAGATAGAGGAGGTTACTTCTTGGCTTAATGAGGATTACGAATGTACTTTGGCTGATGTTTCCATTTTGGTGTGTGTACGATGTCCTTAATAAATATACTGTGGTAGGATCCGGGGATGTGGGGTCTGATGAAACATCTACTTCCTTAAAAAGTATGACCCAGAGGCGTCACCCCTCTCAGACCCCCATATCCAATCAGTTACGAAGTCCTGTTAATGAAACTCTCATGACTTCCCTTTTCTATCCCACTGTGTCTACTGTGTTTCAGACCCTTATTCTCTCTAGCAACATGTACGGAAATAGCTTTCTGAGCAGCCTTTGTGCCTCTAGTCTCTGCTACCTACCCATTGCCACCACCCCCAGAATATACTCTCCATTTTGCAGCCAAAGTGATTATTCTAAAACAAATTTGAGCATGCCCATCCTCTGATAAAGAGCCTTTAAAGATTTTTATTTATTTATTTGAGACAGAGAGAATGAGAGAGACAAAGAGCACATGAGAGGGGAGAGGGTCAGAGGGAGAAGCAGACTCCCCGCCGAGCAGGGAGCCCGATGCGGGGCTCGATCCCGGGACTCCAGGATCATGACCCGAGCCGAAGGCAGTCGCTTAACCGACTGAGCCACCCAGGCGCCCCTAAAGAGCCTTTAATAATGCCCTATTGCTCTCAGGACAATGTCCAAGGACCTTCGTTGGTCATTGAAGGCCCTGATATTTGGTCCCAGTCTGACTTTTCGGCTCTATTTCCTGCCTTTGGTTCCTATTAGAATGAAAGTGCCAGAAAGCCTAACAGAGACCTTGTCTGTCTTGTTCATTTATGCATCTCCGACGCTTAGAACAGGGCCTGGCATATATAGGCGCCCAGTAAATATTTGTTGACCTAGCTTAAACATTGTACTTTCTGTAATACTGATAAATCCTGCCCCCATACTCAGAATTAATTGCTTTCTCCTCTGTTTTCCTAGAGCCCACTTCTATATAATGTTTCCCTTTCACACTAGAATGGAAGTTCTCTAAGAGCAGCAACCTCTTTCCCTGAACTGTCCTCCCAAACACTACCTATCAAGACATTTATAAATAGGTGTTTGCAGCGTGTTGGCTTAAGATAAATCCAGATTTATAAAATTTTATTATAAAGTCAGGCTCTTAAAGATTTTTTTTTACACAATTTTTGTTGTTGAAGTATAGTTGACATACAATGTTATATTAGTTTCAGGTGCACAGCATCGTGATTCAACAATTATATGCATTATGAAATGCTCACCATGATAAATGTAGTCGCCACCTGATGTTATCACAATATTATTGACTATATTCCCTATCTTGCACTCTTCATCTCTGTGACTTATTTATTTTATAACTGGAACTTTGTACCTCTTAATCCCCTTTATCTACTTTCCCCATCTCCCCACCCACCACCCCTCTGGCAACCACTGTGGAAAACAGTGTGGAGTTTCCTCAAAAAATGAAAAATGGAAATACTATATGATCCAGTAATTCAATTACTGGGTATTTATCTAACGAACACAAAAACACTAGTACAAAAAGATATGTGAACCCCCATGTTTATTGCAGCATTATTTATAATAGCCAAGATATGGAAGCAAACAGTGTCCATTGATGAATGGATAAAAAATTTGTGAGAGATATATATACACATACACATGTATATATCTCACAAATACATGAGAGAGAGAGACTGGTATATTACTCAATGAGAAAAAGGGAAAGGGTATAATGCTAAGCAAAATAAGTCAGTCAGAGAAAGACGAATACCATATGATCTCACTCAAATGTGGAATTTAAGAAACAAAACAAACGATCATAAGGGGGAAAAGAGCGAGAGGCAAATCAAGAAGCAGACTCTCTACTATAGAGAACTGAGGGTTACCAGAGCGGAGGTGGATGGGGGGGCAGGGGAAATAGGGATGGGGATTAAGGAGTGCACTTATTGTAATGAGCACTGGGTGATGTATGGAAGTGTTGAATCACTACATTGTACATGTAAAACTAATATTACACTGTATGTTAACTCACTGGAATTTAAATAAAAACTTAAAAAATACCTTAATCAATTCCATGTCATTGTAAGACTGAACTCTCTGCTGCCTTGCTGGCGTTCATCTGTGAGCCACACTTAGTGGCTCGAGCCCTCTCTCTGGTTTTCACATAGTCCCCTGACTCTCAGAACCACCAGGGGGACCTCAAATCCTTCTCATGCTGCTATCTCTCTGACCCTTCTTTTGTCATAACATCTCTCTCTCATCTCAGCAGGGAGAGGGTCTCATCTTTTAAGGACTCGTGTAATTAGATTGAGGCCACCTAAACAATCCAGAATAATCTCCATAACTTAATTGCATCTTCAAAATCCCTTTTGCCACGTACCAGATCCCAGGGATTAGGATGTGAACGTCTTCTGTGAGGCATCATTCTGCATACCACACAATGAAAGGGGATTTGTGAGAGAAAGAATAAAGTGTCAGATTTGGTAGGTAACTAACTTACTAGCGTTTGCGGTGAAGCATGGCTCAGAATGATAAAAAAAAAAACAGGACACGGAGAGTGGTGCTATCATCTCTTGAGCTAAAATGGGCCTGTATGCAGGATATTGTGGTTTGAGACCATTTAAGGTTTCAGGTGGTTGTGTTTGAGATTATGGCAGGTGGCAATGTCCTGCTGACTGGTAGAAGGTGGCATTTGTCCCTGTATCCTATGATACTGATCGCATTAAACTGAATTCTGGATGTTCTCTAGTATTAGTCTATGTGTCAAAGCCACATTTAACTACAAAGTAGAGGAGATGATTTTTCTTGAGACTGGCTGCCAGCTAACTAGAGGACCATTTGTCTGTGTCAAAGACTGCCTGGCCCTCAGCCTCGTGGACTCAAAAATCCAGATACGACTTTGTCTGCGGTCTGAGTTGATTCTTTTCTGCTCAGTTTTCCGATTGCGTCACTCGGTTTTCTTTTATCTCTACAATTTAAGTAATACCTTATCACATTACTGACGTGTTAAAAAAAATAATTTTTGTCCTTATTACCCGTGTTGCTGAAATTGGGGTCCACACCTGTGGTAGGTCCACACGTGGTGCGTGAGCTCAGCAGCAAGGAAATGCTGGATGAGTAATTTACCAAAAGGCAGGGCGGCTTCTGAACGAGTTCCTGCCCTCCACAAAGTGAGCAATTTTTTTTTTTTTTTTTTGCTCCTCACCAATTGAATTTAGCCTTTGGTAATATTCTGGCATCTTTGTTTTAGCTTTGGTTTGAACCCTAGGTTATATTTGTCAAAATCGTCCTCGGAAGGATCGAGCCTTTGTCCCTGAGTATCAAATTTCAAAGCTCTCTGATTCCCTTGGTTCCGAATGGTTATCTTACCACAAGAAAGCTGAATTAAATGGCATTGGCCCTGCCTAAGGAAGCAGAGAGCCCTGTAAGCAAGAGCTCATCTTTTCTTGCTTTCCTTTACATCCCAAGGCCCTGTGATTGGCTGTCTCCCGCTTTTTCTATTCAATTTAATGGCATCAGCAATCATAGAGTTTTTCTTTTCTCCTTCATTTACCTCACTCCTGGATTTAATCAATTACCTAGTCTAGTTGATTTTACCTTCAAAGTATCTAGTAGCCACGTGAGGGAAAGGGGGATGTGCCAATTAGCTCGACTGTGGTGATGATTACACAATGTGTATGTATATCAAAGCATCAGGTTGTGCATCTTAAATATATACCATTTTTATTTGTCAATTATACCTCCAAAAAGCTGGAAAAACCTTAAATAAATAAATAAATAAATAAATAAATAAATACGTACATAAATACATACACAAATAAAACCACTTTTTACTGTGTGATTCTCTCGCTTGAAGTCATTCCTCCCCTTCACCTACAGGGAGGATGAAATTCAAAAGTTCTTAACGTAACTTACAGTGTCATTTATGCCCTGACTGCCTCTGTGGTACATTTCACACCACCATTACATAGAACTCTCTGGAAATCCCCGCGTACCTCACATAGCTTTAGACCTCTCGTCTTTTTATTCCCTGTCTGTAGTGTCTTTTCCTATTCAACGGAACGATTCCTAATTGTGGTTTAAGACTCAATGAAGGTCCTACCAAGAAGCTTTCCACCACTACCTGTCCCAGCTAAATCTAGTCTTGATTTCCCTCTACTGCCTTTATCCCAATGCTTCACATGTTCTGGAATAACCGTTGACATGACTGTTTTTATCCTTGAAAGAGGGCAAAATCTCCTCCTCATCTCCATTTCTGCAATGCAGAAAAAAACCTCCCTGGTGCACGTATACATTTAATAAAATGTTTGATAAATGAATAAGTAATATGATGATTACGTGTAGTGAAATTTTTTGCACACTAAAGTTCAAGTATATGATAAAAGATAGCTGTTGAACTGGGGAAAGATGCAGATGATAGTAATGCTGCTAGATTAATGGTGCAAGTAGGCTTCCTACTGTAGCACTGTATTGGGACAATACGGTTAATCAGAGCTGTAGCGATTTCAGGCAGATTCAATTATATACTGACGGATTCCAGTGGCTTAAGCAATACCTTGGTTGTGGATTCATCCTTTTCTTTGAATATTCTGCGTGCTGCCTCCAACGACTTCACCTAAACAGCCCCAGAATGTGGCACGATGTCAGGCCGAAAGTCTGCTTCCGTTGGGGCTGGGTTCAGCTGGGCACTAATCAAAGGCGATCCTAATGGATGGTGGAGACTCCTGACATCAAGAACACAGCACAACATGGAGAGCCTGAGCTATCAGATACCCATCATCGTATAGCATCTCAATCAACTGGGCTGCAGTGGGCTATCAATGGACGTCTTCTGATCATCTCATTTACATCAACAGGGGGCCTTCTAGTCTGGGTCTGAAAATAGTGTTGCTTGAAAGATGGCATTTAAGAATGAATGAACTTGGGCGCCTGGGTGGCTCAGTTGGTTGAGCGACTGCCTTCGGCTCAGGTCATGATCCCAGGGTCCTGGGATTGAGCCCCGCATCGGGCTCCCTGCTCTGCAGGGAGCCTGCTTCTCCCTCTCCCACTCCCCCTGCTTGTGTTCCCTCTCTCTCTGTCAAATAAATAAATAAAATCTTTAAAAAAAAAAAAAAAGAATGAATGAACTAGGATCCCAAGAGAACCTGGCTCAGAATTCAATAATGTTTTGTATGGGTAAAATAAATCCGTATCTCTAATAGGAGTCAATGTCAATTCATTAATGTTGCACAGCACAGTCATTACTGATAACATTTCAGATCCTTTCTTAGGGCCAGTGCAGCCCAACAAAAAGTTAGGCCTTTAGGACAAGAAATGATTTTGAGTGATGAAACAATTTTCTGTGCTTGTGACTATACAATTGTGTCAAATGGATCATAAAGTTACAGCTGCGTATTTTCCATCAGCACCCTGACCACCTGCTTCTCAGACATGGGCAGCTTGTCAGAATGACTGCAATAATATGGTCACCTCTATCTCATTTTGTTTCCTGTCAAGCAAGTGTTTAGCTAAGTCATCACCCTATAGTGTGAAAACAGCACCACGCACTGTCAATGTACTTCAAATATTGAGTGACTGGAATAGCTAAATGCATCGTGGAGGATTGGTAGATATTGTTCTTATGCAAATTTTAGGCTCTTTCCCTGAGTTCTTAATTTCTCTTCTCTGATTATTAAAAGCAAAATAATCATGTAAAAGCCGGTGCTCCAAGCTAGAAGCAAGTGCTTAACTATGTCGATAGGTATGTCAGATGTTAAGAGGCCGGTTGTTAAGATACACATATTTTTTTTTAAAGGTTTTATTTATTTATTTGAGAGATAGAGAATGAACGGGGAGGGAGGTGGCTGGCGGGGCGGGGCAGAGGGAGAGGGAGAAGCAGGCTCCCCGCTGAGCAGGGAGCCCGACACAGGGCTTGATCCTAGGCTCAATCCCAGGACTCTGGGATCATGACCCAAGCTGAAGGCAAGTGCATAACTGACTGAGCTACCCAGGCACCCATGAGATACACATTATTTTTTTTAAAAAGATTTTATTTATTTATTTGCCAGAGAGAGAACACGAGCAGGGGGAGTGGCAGGCAGAGGGAGAAGCAGGCTCCCTGGAGCCTGATGCGGCACTTGATCCCAAGACACTGGGATCATGACCTAAGCCAAAGACAGACGCTCAACCGACTGAGCCACCCAGACGTCCCTAGATACACATTTTTAAACACAAAGCCACACGATTATTTTTTCACGTGCCTTTTATTATCAAATTCTTAAATGCTGTTTGCCACATTTATGATTAAAGGACTAGAATCCAGAAAACAAAATGCTACTAAATCTGAATACGAACATTGGCTAATGGTGCTGACAGACACCTCCCAATATGAAATGTAAGAAAGCGGCCTATTAAATTTTCTTATTCTATCTCTCAAAGGAATCTTCAGAAGATCGCATTGAAATTTATGAGTGCCCTAGCTATAAAACTACAAGAAAGGGCTTTTAGGGCTACTCTTGTGTAGTTGTGTGTTTTTTTTCCCCCCTCAATATTCTGGGAGAAAATATCACCTTATAATAAAAAGTATGGTGGATCTGCATTATGGAAACCTGATTCTTGCCTCTGATTTGTTCCCTCACCCTTGAGGAACTAGAGAAAATAGTTTAAACTCTGTAACCTGTACTTATCTTTAAAATGAAGAGGCTGGACTATTTCTTATTATAAAACCAGATGAATATTTGTTGATATGAATGAATCTAATAGTGATATGTAAAGTCCATTCTTTCCAGGTTAATCTATGGTTCTCTAGTTAGTTCTGTGTCATTGAACTTAATCAAGCCAAAGCTAAAACTTGTTACAGGTGCTTTCAAAGGAATTCTTGCATTAAGCATAGCTTGAACTGGTGAGACCCCACAGATCTCTTCCACCTCTGCTAATCTATGATACTATCTATGTACAAGACACTCTTTTGGAGCTACTGTCAAACCATTCTGGTCAAAACTGTAAAAAGAGAGCACTTAAATGACATATAATGTGAAAAAAAAAATAGCTTCCCAAATAATGACAAACAAGTTGAAAAAAAATCACATGATACCACTTTTACCCACCAAATTGCCATAGAGTTAACTATAAAATGGTAGTATTCCATAGTGGCAAGGGTCCTTATGGGAGTGTAATTTGATCCAGATGTTTCTGAAAGCCCTTCACCTGGCTGGCTGCTTCTTATGCTTCGGGTCTCAGCCTAGAAGAGAATTCATCAGACTTTCCTTGACCACATAAGCAGTTTCTCCTGCAATCTCCCCTCCATGCTATGCCTGCCAAGTCTTCCCTTCATAGCATGCACTGCAAATTTATGTTTTTGCAGATGGATCAGTCAGGATTCTATAGAGAAAAGTAACCAATAGGAGTCTTTATGTGTGTATGTATCTCCTATTGAGTATACGTATACACACATGTATGTATATAACATATTCATATGTATATATGTAAAAAATTATATGTGTATATATGTGAATATATATGTTACATATGTTATAGATATGTTAACGTAATAGCATATGTTAATATGTTGTATATATGTATATATATTTATATAACATATACATATGTATATATGTAAAAAAAGAAATTTATTTGAAGGAACTGGCTCACATGATTGGAGGAGGCTGGCAAGTCTGAAATCTTTAGGGCAAGCCAGCAGGCTGGAAACTAGGCCACACTTGATGCTGTAGCCCTCAGGTGGAATTTCTTCTTCTCCGGGAACCTCAGTTTTTTTTCTTAAGGCTTTCAACTCATTAGATGAAGCTCACCCACATTGTCAAGAATTACTTACTTTAGGGCGCCTGGGTGGCTCAGTTGGTTAAGCGACTGCCTTCGGCTCAGGTCATGATCCTGGAGTCCCGGGATCGGGTCCCGCATCGGGCTCCCTGTTCGGCGGGGAGTCTGCTTCTCCCTCTGACCCTCCTCCCTCTCATGCTCTCTGTCTCTCATTCTCTCTCTCTCAAATAAATAAATAAAATCTTTAAAAAAAAAAAAAGAATTATTTACTTTATTTAAAGTCAACTGACTGTAGATGTTAACCACATCTACAAAACACCTTCAACACCTGGATTAATGTTTGATGAAAGAACAGACTACTATGGCCTATTCACACTGACACGTAAAATTAACCATCACAACAGGTTTGTTGATTCTCCTGCTAGATGATAAACTCTATAAAAGGGCAGAGACTTTGGCTTTTCTGGTCACCTCTAGCACATTGCCGGTCACACAGTGTGTGTTCAGTAAATACAGTAGTTGGTTAAATATTTGCTAATGTAATAACTGAACGCATGTTATCTGATGACTATTGAACCACTCATCCTGTGGTTTGGGGCGTCAAATTGTACCTTTTTTATCATGACTGTTTTTAGTACCTGGTCAGTGGGGTAGAACCACAAAGAAGTATTGGAAAGTTGGTGGTTTTAAAAATTATTATTAAAACACACAAGCAGGCAACAAATGAACAGTCAAATAATAAAAGGTAGAACCATTCAGAATGAATGCTCAGTTTACTCTTCTCCTTATATGTTTATGTCTTAATTATGCTATTATTTTCATATAGACTTGGAGGACATCAGAGATCAATGACAGATCAAAATAAATATTGTCCTCATGCAGTACTTGTAAACAACCAGGAAATGTAGTAAGACAAAAAGATCTTCAGAATGGCAATGAAATTTTAAAGGACCTACAAATAAATATGAGCAGTTCATTTAAGATCTTTGTCCAGAAATTGAGGACATAATAACTGGAAAGACTTGCCATATTCATTATAAAGATGTCAGTTATCCACCAAATTAATCTGTAATTTAAATGTAATTCTAATAAAAATCCAATAGGCTTTTTCTTGGAACTAAACAAATGGATTCAAAAATTTATCAGGGAGAGTAAAATCCAAGAACTAAGACAAATCCGAAAAAGAAGAGTGTGGCAAAGGAACATGTGCTATAAGATTTTAAGATGTATTTTAAAGTATTTTTTAAAGGATTTTATTTATTTATTTGAGAGAGCATGAGCAGGGGGAGTAGGGAGTAGAGGGGGAGGGCGAAGCAGACTCCCAGCTGAGCAGGAATCCCGACGTGGGACTCGATCCCAGGACCCTGGGATCATGACCTGAGCCAAAGGCAGATGCTTAACCTACTGAGCCACCCAGGTGCTCCTTAAGATGTATTTTAAAGCTGTAATAATTAAAACAATGATGTATTGGCAGAGAAGTAGGCAAATGACAAAGGAACACACTAGTGCCCTAAAATATGTCCATGTATATAAGAAAACTTGGCAGATGACAGATGTGGCATCGTAAGTCCGTGGAAAAGAATGCAACTTTGTCATGATGTTTTATCTATCTTATACACTGCTGGATTTGCTTTGATAATGTTTTAAGAGTTTTGCATCTACATTCATGAGAACATTTTCTGTAATTTGCCTCTTTTGCAGATATTTGTTGCTAGGTTTTGATATTAAGTTTATGTTAGCATATAAAATGATCAAGATTATTTCTTCTTTTTCTATACTCCAGAAAGTTTGTGAAATATTAGAATTATGTGCTTCTTCAAAGTCTGGTAACACCTTTTCATAAAACTCGACCAGGTTTTGGGGGTTTTTTTCTGTGTGGGACATTTTTTAATTATTTTATTTCTTTAGTTGGAATATAGGAATATTTGGGAATATTTTTTCTTCATCAATTAAGTAAGGTATATTTTTCTAGGTATTTATCTATTTTAGTTAGGCTTTCGAAGTTATTGGCATAAACATGTGCTTAGTTATCCTCTTGCTATTTATTCCAGCTTTATTGAGATATAATAAACATGTAACATTGCCCAAGTTTAAGGTGCATGTATTGATTCGATACACAGATATATTGCAAAATGATCACCATTATAGCTTTAGCTAACACCTCTATCATGTCCTATAATTTCCATTTCTTTTTTGTAATGAGAACATTTAAGATATACTCTCTTGGCAACTTTCAACTATATAATGCAGTAGTATTAACTATAATCCCCATGCCGTATGTTAGACTCCCATGACTTGTTCATCTTATAACTGGAAGTTTGTGTTCTTTGACTAACATCTTCCCATTTTCCCCAAACCTCAGTTCCTGGTAACCAACGTTCTACTCTCTGTTCCCATGAATTTGGCTTCTTTTCGATTTCACATATATGTGATGTCAGACAATATTTGTCTTTCTGTGTCTGGCTTATTTCACGTAGCATAATGCCCTCAATTACTGTCCAAGAATATTTATTGAAACATTGTATTTTGTTGAATGGTAAGTGAGAAAAGCAAGTTCTAGAACTTCATATACAGCATGAAATCATTCTTATAAATTTAGAAATGAACACACATGCCCAATAAGTTGAAAAACATAAGAAAACATGGACTGCAGAGAAAGCAAATTCATGATGGTGATTGCTTCTGTGGAAGGAGGAAAGGATTTGGGGCTACAGAGTAGAGCAGAGGCGATTCGACTTGTAATGTTTTATTTCTTTGCACAAGTCTGACGTAAATATGAGTATTCATTCAAGTGTGATATTTTATCTTTTATTAAAATTGTGATAATACTAAAAAGTAAACAAAGGCCCTGAGGCGGAAAAGGGATTTTCAAGGATCAGATAGGTAGCAGTGTGACTAGAACACAATTAAAGAGGGGAGAGTACCCGTGAGATGTGGTTTCAGAGGTAGACAATTGCCAATCTATGCAGTTTTGAGGCCATGGTAAGAAGTTTATTTTTTTTTAAAGATTTTATTTATTTATTTGAGAGAGATAACATGAGCGGGGGGGGGAGGGGCAGAGAGAGAGAGAGAGAGACAAGCAGACTCCCCGCGGAGCAGGGAGCCCGATGCGGGGCCCGATCCCAGAACCCTGAGATCACGACCTGAGCCAAAGGCAGAAGCTTAACCGACTGAGCCACCCAGGTGCCCCAGAAGTTTATATTTCACTTGGTTTTATTCATAGAAAAATATTTTGCCAAAGGAATTATGAATACAACAGTAGCAGAAATCTTGCCCTCCATGTGGCAGGGGTGGGGGCGACACCTCAGTTTGATTCTTTGCCATTCCCTTGCATGCTTTTTCTTTGGGAGGTAGTAAGGATTGAAAGCTCTGCGTGTAGAAACATTTTTCTTTCTACCTCATATCCATAGTGCCTAGGACATATAAAGACAAATGAATGAATAAATCAATAGTAAAAGATACGGTCTCAGGAATCAAACACCCTGAGTCTGAGTCTCAAATCTACTATTCACTGTTGTATGATTTTGTACAAGTTAACCTCGTTTTCTCAAAATGTTTTCCTCATCTGTAAAATGGGAATAATAATAAAAGTACCTACCTCACAGGATATTTTAAGTATGAAATTAGAGAGCACACGTGAAAATGTCTAATGTTTTATTGGACATAATAAGTACTCAAAAGATGCCCTATTATTAAGTTTATAGCATACTATTGCTAACCACGGAGGGCAGAGTTAGGTGGGATGGGATGGGGGAGTGTAACAGGGACAGCCAATGAAGGCTTTACTCTAGAGTTTACATTTGAACTGAGTTGTAATGGACTAAAAAGAGTTTGCTAGGTAGGAGGAGGTTGGGGGAGGGCAGCATTCTAGGAAACAGCATGTCTAAAAGCATGGAGGAATGAAAGTGGTGTGATGTTTCACTGGCCAGAGTATACAGATACATATGACAGAAGATAAAAAGAGAGGAAGAAGGGACGCCTGGGTGGCTCAGTCGGTTGAGCGTCTGCCTTTGGCTCAGGTCATGATCCAGCAGTCCCGGGATTGAGCCCTGCATCGGGCTCTCTGCTCATCAGGTAATCTGCTTCTCCCTCTGCCACTCAAACAAATAAAAAAAATCTTAAAAAAAAAAGAGAGGAAGAAATTGTCTTTAAATTGTGAGAGGTCTTCCTTTTATTATGTCCGAGTAAGGAGCTACAACCTAACCCCAATAGCCACAGGGAGCCAATAGAAGTTTGTGAGGAAGGGAGTAACATGGTAAGATTTTGAGAAGGATAGCTATTACAGGAAGTATCCTTTATTCAGTGGTGGGCCCAGACAACACTGTGAAATAGGTAAAGTTGAAGTTCTCCTCCAAACTTGCCCCTTCCCTTTTATTGCCCTCTTCCCAGACACAAATAGTGTGGCCATGTGTCCTTAGATCCGTCAAGTCTGATTTCCCTGGTCAGGATAGATGTCCTCATTACACCAACATTTGCACCCAATATGTTTGTTGAGTTAATAGCCATGTTTACCAGTAGCATCAGCTCCAGGAGACAGAGACAAAGTAGGACTTAATGTCCGTGATGTCCCTGGAACATCACACAGTACCTGCCATATTACATAGTCAGTGAATGTCCATAGCCTGTTCGATGACTGGATGGATCAACAGCAGGAAATACTCTTAATGCTTTTTGGGGGGGCAATGAAATGTACAGTTAAGAGGCGAGGTGGTCTCCTCTACGGTGATGACAAAAATTGAACACTAGCATGTGATCGTTTATGCAATCATGGCTTCATTTTCTTAGCAAGTGTGTGTTGGATTTCAGAAAAAGAAGAGATGATTTTCTAAGTACCTTTTAACCTACGTTGTCCTGGATAACCAAGCCTGCATTCTCTATAAAGTCCTAACAGCCTCATAATCTCCCTCAGGCTTAAGTCACTCTGGGCTTCATGTTCCAGCAAAGTTATTTTCTGACAACAGTGGTCCCATTCCACATCTGTGCAGAGAGTTGTTTTAAAGCAAATTTGGAATGAGGCTATTGACAGCCTAGGAGTTGGTACTTTATTACAATGTCTATAAAATGGTTGTCATAAAAAGGGCTGTCCAATGTTGGTATGAAAATAGCTACTAAAATTCTGTGCTTGTGCAGAGATCAAAATGATCAGATGTTGTGCGGGGGGGGGGGGGGGGGGGTTATGGATGGCTACAGGGCTTCTACAGAACTAGCTTAGGAGCTCTGGCCTGGTGCTGGAGGGATTCAATTTGTTCATAGCCTGAGCAAGCATGTGTAGCTTTGGGGAAGGGTAAAGGTAATGCCATGGCTTGCTGAAATGGATCATAGATAGGGATAGTTGGGGAGAGGGTGGGGAAGAAAAAGTTGAAGGAAATAAGTGGACATGTGTTGAGTTATATGGGGAAGATGAACATTTTTAAAGTAATGAATACAATAGCCATAGGAAGTCATCTTCTATGGCGGTAGGATCCTAGTATGACTTGGCACAGAGTGGGTCATGTTGGCCTCAGTCTCTTCAACTCTAAAATAAGGAGATTGTCCCAGTGGCTATTTGCAGTCTTTTCCAGACCCAATATTCTGTAATTCTATGGTAGAAATGATGCTGCAGCAAATTACAGACTGCCTGGTTCAAATGACAGATCGGATGGTAGCTTGGAACTTGTCAATCAACACAACCTATTTGCGTAAGTGAAGCCTCATTATACTGTCTCGGATGAACGGCTATATAACTGACCCAAAAGATACAGAGATCGTTGCTTATTAGAGGCAGCATATTTACAATTGATGAATTAATATATAAATGAGCAGAATGAAAGTTCATTACAAGTGCATTTCCCGGGACACAATTGTTTAGAACAACAGTAAAATTGGATTAATACCCCCAAAGTTCAAATGAAATGGGACTCATAAGACCTCAGCTCTTCCACCCCTTCTCTAGTAAGTGGAAGGAAAGGAATGATTTCAATGTATTCCCTGTGGAGGGGTGTCTAGACAGACTGTATATCCACCATGACCACATGCTCCCGACAAAATATGTATTGAAAACCGATGAAATCAGATTAAAATGAGCATCAATAACATAGTTGAGGACAAAGTCAGAAAAGGGCACATTGTGGAGTGGGTGGGGAGTGCCGTAGACAAGTCTTAGTAATGATGTTGACAGCAAGGTATTGGATGAGCGTGCATGTATCAGCCTATTGGCAGTTTTCACAATAGCTGGTGGGGATCCCCATTTCCTTTCTTACCATCTCTTTCACTGGTTCCCTGCTCAGTTCTGGCCGTATTAGGAACCCAGAGTATGGTACACAGGACATTCAGGAGACAGAAGGACTGTCCACACTTCTTCAGGTGGTGGGAGAATGCCAGCCAAATTAGCGGACACTTACATTCATTTACTTCTTTCTCATTTATTTATTATAACCAGGGCAACCATGGCCTCATTCCTTATAAAGATGATCTTCTAGATAACAATAAAATAATCATACGAGTATACATACGCAAACTGGGCTATCTTATGAAAGGAAAGAGCCTTTTAGACACGTTCACAGACATCTAATTTAGAAGCGGGAGGAGGAAAGGGTCAGGGGACATTTTTCTGTAGAAGTGACATTTGAACTGAGATCTGACTGATGAGCAGGGGTTCCTCTGGGCAAAGACTGGGTTAAAACATATGAGGCAGTAGAAACAACATGCACAAGTGCCCAGAAGCAGGGAGAACTTGGCACATTCAAATAATCAAAAGAGGGCTGCTAGGGTGAAGAGCAGCGCAAGAGCGTTATGTCTTTCCAAGGGCCCAGCTTGACTCAGAAAAATGAATGGTTCTGCAGTAAGTACTGCTAGACAGTGAGGAAGTCAAACTGGATAAACTAAATGGGCCAGAAGGAAAAACTGCCGTTGAGAATAGATGAGAAATACAGGTCAGAATCCCAGGTGTGTTCAAGAATGGAGGTAGGACCAAGGTGGGAATCAGGTGGAAGTTTCCAGAATTTCGGCTAAGAATAGGGTGATGGGATGGGCGAGCCTGGCTTAATTGTTTTCAAAAAGGCAGAGTCAGCACTGGGCCCTACTTTTGCTGCTCTGTTAACTAAAGTAAATGTCATTAGGGGCTATGTTAGCCTTTTCCGTCTATGGAGGAATCAAAGGGATTTGAAATGCCTTGCAATCTTTCCAGTGGGTTCAGTTCGGGTTATTTAGCGAATGGCAAAAACACGGAAAAAAATAAAAACTCCTCGTCCACCTCTCCTCACCAGTGCCTGGTAACCACTGTTCTACTTTATTGCTTTATCAATTTGGCTATTCTGGGTACCACATAGAAGTGGAATAATACAAGATTTGTCCTTTCGTGTCTAGCTTACTTCACTTAGTAGAATGTCTTCGAGGGTTCTCCGTGTTGCAGCATGCGTCAGAATTTCCTTCCTTCTTTTTTTTTTTAAGATTTTATTTATTTGACAGAAAGAAACAGTGAGAGAGGGAACACAAGCAGGGGGAGCGGGAGAGGGAGAAGCAGGCTTCCCGCCGAGCAGGGAGCCCGATGCGGGGCTCGATCCCAGGACCCCGGGATCATGACCTGAGCCGAAGGCAGACGCTTCACGACTGAGCCACCCAGGCGCCCCAGAATTTCCTTCCTTCTTAAGTCTGACAAAAATATTCCAGCCTATGCCCTTGCCACAACTTCTCTATTCATCAATAGATGGATATTTGGATTCTTTTCACCTTTTGGAGTTGTGAATAGTGCTGGGGTGAGCATGGGTGTCCAAGTCTCGGTCTGAATGCCTGCTTTAAATTACTTTGCTTATAAACTCAGAAATAGAATTGTTATATCATATGGTAATTCTATGTTTAATTTTTTGAGCGACTGCCATACTGTTTTCCATGGCAGCTGCACCATTTTCATTCCCATCAGCAAGGCACAGGAGTCCAATTTCTCCAAATATCCAACACTTGCTTTTTGTGTTTGTTTGTTTGTTTGTTTGTTTGTACTAATAACCATCCTAATGGGTCTGAAGTGGTAGTTTATTGTCGTTTTGATTTGCATTCCCCTAATGATTAGTGATGTTGATCATCTTTTCATGTGATTATTGGCCATTTGCATAAATTTGGAGAAATGTCTATTGAAGTTCTTTGCCTGTTTAAAATTTTTGTCTTTCGTTGAGTTATATGAGTTCTTTATATATTCTGGATATTAATCCCCTATCAGATATATGAATTGCAAATATTTTCTCTCATTCTGTGGGTTGCCTTTTCACTCTGTCAGTAAGGTCCTTTGATGCATGAAAGTTTTTAATTTGCTGAACTCCAATTTATCTATTTTTTTTGGTCTGTTATCTGGGCTTTTGGGGTCATATCCAAGAAATCATTGCCAAATGTAATATCATGAAATTTTTCCCCTATGTTTCCTTCTAAGAGTTTTATAGTTTTCACTCTTATGTTTAGGTTTTTGATTTATTATTAGTTAAGTTTTGAATATGTTATAAGGTAAGGGTCCAATTTCATTCTTTTGAATGTGGATATCCAGTTTTCTCTGCACCATTTGTTTGAAAGACTGTTCTTTCCTTTTTTTTTTTTTTAATTTTTTTTTTATTCTTATGTTAATCCCCATACATTACATCATTAGTTCTAGATGAAGTGTTCCATGATTCATTGTTC
>NC_138385.1:27773713-27823543 GCF_054177405.1 Leptonychotes weddellii
CCCTCCCCAGTGTCTATCACCCAGTCACCCCATCCCTCCCACCCCACCCCCCACTCCAACAACACTCAGTTTGTTTCCTGCGATTAAGAATTCCTCATATCAATGAGATCATATGATACATGTCGAAAGACTGTTCTTTCTTCCATCAAATTGTCTTGGCATCCTTGTTACAAGTTATTTAACCAAATATACAATGCTTTACTTCTGGGATCTGTAGTCTATTCCACTGGTCAATTATGTCTGCCTTTATGCCAGTACGACATTGTTTTGATTACTACAGCTTTGTAGTAAGTTTGGAATCGGAGAGTGTGAGTCCTCCAAGTTTGTTTTTTTTCTTTTTCAAGAATGTTTTGGTTATTTAGGGTCCCTCAAGCTTCCAGATGAATTTTAGGGTAGATTTTTCTATTTCTGCAAGAAAAAATCATTGGGATTTGATAAGGATTGCATTGAATCTGTAGATCGCTTTAGATACTGACATCCTAACAATATTCAATTTTCAAATCTATGAACACACAAGATGTCTTTGCATTTACTTATGTCTTTAATTTCTTTCAATAATGTTTTGTAGTTTTCAGTGTACAAGTGTTTTACCTCCTTGGTTAATTCCTAAGTATTTTATTCTTTTTGATGCTATTGTA
Organism: Leptonychotes weddellii; assembly: GCF_054177405.1. Taxonomy (NCBI): domain Eukaryota; kingdom Metazoa; phylum Chordata; class Mammalia; order Carnivora; family Phocidae; genus Leptonychotes; species Leptonychotes weddellii. Next base: position 27,774,352 of record NC_138385.1, read on the forward strand.
AATGGAATTGTTTTCTTATTTTCCTTTTCAGATTGCTTATTGTTAGCATATAGGAAAAACTGATTTTTTGTGTGTTGATTCTGTGTCCTACAACTTTGCTGAATGCATTTATTCTAACAAATTTTTTTTTTTGTGGGTGGAATCTTTAGGGTTTTCTACATATAAGATCATGTTGTAAGTGAACAGTGATCATTTTACTTCTTTCTTTCCAATTTGGATGACTTTGATTTCTTTTTCTTGTTTAATTGCTCAGTCTATAGCTTTCAATAATAGTAGTGAAAGTGGCCATCCTTGTCTTGTTCCTGATCTTAGAGGAAAAACTTTTAGTCTTTCACTACTGAGTATGACAGCTCTAGGTAAGAAGAACTATTGATAGAGAAACTTCTGAGCGGAAAAGGATGATGACACTAAAAGATCACATTTATTATAAAATATATTTCAAATTCGGAACTGTTAAAACATGAAAAAATGTGCCATAGAAGAATTATAAAGAGATACAATTCTTTCTACTGTCACTGGATAGCTCCTCTGGATGTCTTATCAGCACTCTGAACTCAGAGGGTCTGAAACTAGATACATCCTCTTGCCTGCACACCAGCTTTTCTGTTACCCATGCTCTCAGCTCATAGTGCTACTCAGTCCTCCAATCCAGAAACATAGTGCTCATCTTAGACACCTTTCCTCTCCACCTTCTCCTCTCTTTCTTCTGATCGGCCATGCAATTTTTCTGATTCTACCACAGAGGTAGATAGCTCCCTCATTTGTCCATTGCTCTAAATCTTCACTACCACTTGCCATCATACAGACTTTCCTCAACTCTTGCCTGACCTATGCTAACAACCTTTTAACTGGTCTCTTTGACATCAATCTCTCCCCCTTCAATATATCATCACAGTGCCAACAGTTATCTTCCTATAACATAAATTTGATTATGTCTGGTAGAGCCAGAGATATCAGATGTGAAAGCAAGCACTAACTGTTCATGCTTAAGTCTTTTCATTCTCTCACTATGGTTGTATCCCCACATTCTTCTTTTTTAAATAGATGTTATTTATTTATTTATTTATTTGAGAGAGAGCATGCACAGGCACAAGCTGGGGGCAGGGGCAGAGGGAGAAGGAGAAGCAGACTCCCTAGTGAGCAGAGAACCAACGCAGGGCTCGAACCCAGGACCCTGGGATCATGACCTGAGCTGAAGGCAGAGACTGCTTAACCGACTGAGTCCCCCGGGCTCCCCTCTCCACATACTTCTAACATTCCCCTATTGATGAGACATAGGAAATGGATTGATGCCAAATGATTTTTAAGGATATTAGAAATAGGAAGACAAAGCAATAAAACATTAATCTGATGATCTCTTCTGGTGCTTGGATCAGGCAGATTCTGCCAGGACATCTGTGGCTTGGAGAGAGAATTGAGGGCTTCAGTCACATAGTCAAGATCAAGTTTTCTATTTAACATGGTTTTCTTAACTTTGCACCTCCTACTGGCCTCATGCCACATGTGGCTACAATGTGTAGGGACAAATCTAGAAATATAATTATCACAAGTTAGAATATTTCTGTGTCTCAGAATTTAGACTTTGAAGTCTGCTAGGAACTACCATGGTACCTGAGTTGCCAATCAGCTCCAAATGCAGTTCTAGCTGAGGCTACCAAGGCAGCAAAACCTAGGTCACACACTAGAGGGAAAGCCTTCTCCACTTGAATCCAAGTTTCTAAACTACTTTTGGTTCCTGAATACCTACTGGATAAAGTCTAACTTCTTAGCTACACATCCAAGGCCATTTGTAATCTCTCTCCTACCAAACTCCCCAGTCTAACCTGCTCACATCCCCTCCCTATATTGTATGCTCCAGCTGCAGTAAATGTTTCACTGTTCTCTGAAGACTTCATACCCTTTTGCGACCCCCAAGCCTTTGCCTGTCCTCTTTATTCTCTCTGCCTAGAATGCACTTCTACCCCTTTTATGACAAGCAGACTCTTCTGTCCATACCCACAACATACAGGCCATATGTCACCACCTCCGAGAAACTGTCCCCAAATCTTCTAGGTATTTACATTTCATACATATATTTTAGCACTTATCAAATTTGTGTTTCCCTTCCTCTTAAGTATGAGTTTCTGAAAGGCAGAGAATTTATAATAATATAATCCTAATGTTTGGTATAGTGGGTACTCCATGAATATTTGTGGAATATTAAATGAATTGCAATATACAACACCAAGAATGAACTTTGTTGTTTTCTTTTTAAGATTTCATTTATTTGCCAGAGAGAGCGCACAAGCAGGGAGAGCGGCAGGCAGGGGGAGAAGCACTTTCCCTGCTGAGCTAGCAGCCCATTGTGGGACTCGATCCCAAGGACCCTGGGATCATGACCTGAGCCAAAGGCGAGATGCTTAACGACTGAGCCACCCAGGCGTCCCTTTTTTTTTTAAAGAACGAACTTTAATGTGAACTATGGACTCTGGATGATTATAGTGTGTCAATGTAGGCTCATCAATTGTAACAAATGTACCACTCTAGTGGGGGATGTTCATAATAGGGGAGGCTATGCCTGTGTGAGAGAGGAGGGTATATGGGGAACCTCTGTACCTTCCTAATTTTGCTATGAACCTAAAACTGCTCTTAAAATAGCCTTTATTAAAGAGTATATTGCGGGGCGCCTGGGTGGCTCAGTCGTTAAGCGTCTGCCTTCGGCTCAGGTCATGATCCCAGGGTCCTGGGATCGAGTCCCACATCGGGCTCCCTGCTCGGCAGGAAGCCTGCTTCTCGCTCTCCCACTCCCCCTGCTTGTGTTCCTGCTCTCACTATCTCTCTCTCTGTCAAATAAATAAATAAAATCTTTAAAAAAAAAAAAAGAGTATATTGCGAGTGTGTGTATTTTGTCTGTTTTTCTGTCATAGTAAAGAGAGTTTTATTTATGTCGCACAACATGGGTGGATTCTGATGTGTGTGCCTGTGTTTGCAGTCTGCCTACCTAGCTAAAGCTACTAAGGTTCTACCTGATACTGCTCAGTTTCCGTGAAAGCACGTGGTTGATCTTCAAATGAAGACAGAGGGAAGCTATGTGATTTCAGGTCAGAACGAGTTTTCTATGGAAAGCATCTGGTTAGAGGCATTTGATTATTTTGGGCATTGAGTCATTTCCATGTACCCCTTCATGCTGCTGGTGGATGGAGTTGATTTAGGGGAAACGTATTCTGAGAGGCTGAAGTGGTGTCTTGATCGCAGATGGTTCTAAGATGCTGCACCTGGCTATCTTTTCGCTCTCTTCAGATAATCTGTTTTGTTTGAGGCATGCCCACTGACCACTGGAGAAGAGATATGTCCTTTGGTCAAGGTTTTAGTCTAAAAAACAAACAAACAAAAACGAGCCCTTGAACCACCAGAATGCAATGCCGTGGCTAGGAAGAATCTGGGTTTGTGTTTTTTTTAATAAAAAGAATCTCACTCCCCTCCTTCGTTTTTTAAAGGGTCTCACTGGCCAAATCAGAAACAGGAAAGCAGGTGCTGGGACGTCAGGAAGCCACTTAACTTGCCATATCTCCATTCTGAGTCTTTTGCAATGACTTTATACTTATCTTCTTAGAGGAGGCATAGGCAAATAGATGACACATTATGTTTACAAGTCCAAGACTTGGGTTAGAGCACTTTGCTTTTTAATGTATAAAGGGAAGGGGAGCCGCAAGGGGGCTCTCTGAATAATGCAGAGTTATAAAAACAAAAGCCTTAATCATCTGTCTACATCGGGCAAAATTTGGGATGAATAATCTGAATAATTTCCTTATTACTTCATGTCATTCTGGATGTGAGCCAATCAAATAAACCCATTTCCTTTCATTTAGCTTCCTTTCAGCTTGAGAAATGGTGTACTCAATTTAATGCACTGTTGGAAAGCTGAACAATCTCTTCTAATTTCCTGATTTCAACTCCACTCAACAAACATTTACAGAGCACCTACTGTGTGCCAGGAACTGCATTTTAAAATTTAAATGAGTCAGAGTTAATATTTCAGTAGCGCATTGTCATGACTTTATACCTTTGTCAAACGATTATGAATGTACATATTTAGTTGAAAGGCTAATGGGATCATAACAAGCAAGCAATTTGAACCCAGCTGCATGACGATTAAAACAACTGAAGTTGATTTTGTCAAACTTGGCCCTTAGATGGGGAGTGATTTTCATGCTGGCTTGCGTGCCAGGAGCGAAGCTCCTAGCTCCAGCCTTGCCTTCCTCAAAAACCGCTGACTCCCCGAGCCTTCTGTCGGAAGCTCCGGAGTCAACTTTACTACTCAATAGATAAAGCCAAATTTTTGTCTGTATGCTCATGCGGGTATGCCACAGCTAGTGAAAATTGATTCAGGAAGGCATATTGCGTGCCTGCCACCCCTTAAGTGCCTGTGGCAGGCTTTGAGCTTCTGAATGGTAAACACCCTACACAGTCCTAAGATTTGTTGTTGCCATCATTTCCTAGGATCCCCACATGCTGATTGTTTTCTGCAATTCGGGATTTCTGCCCATGACTGACCGTATGATTTTTGCCCCCTACCCTGACTCCAATTCATCAAGCATTCGGTCTACCAAGTTTCCTCTAGACCTTGACCTTGGATCGCTTTCCCAGATTAAGCCAGCACCTCATTGCTCTTTGTTGAACGATGTGCTTACGCAGAGGGGCCTTCTAAAACCCATTTTCTCCACAACAACCCAAAACTAATAAATACCCCATTCAGTAAATAAGCATTGACCTGTCCTTCCAATGCTTGTTCTACCGTGTGCAGGCAAAAGGTGAAGTCCACAGAGTTTCTTGGTGAGCCTCTCCCACTTCTCATTCTGGACGCCATCCCTGTCTTGCTCCATACTCAGACACCTGCTGTCCTCAGCCTGCTCATATTTCGCCTTTCCCAAGTAGGTAAATGATGGTTTCATTCACACTCAGGTAACGGAGGCTTCGGTGACACTTCTTTGAGGCAGGGTTGTATTTTGAAGGAACTATAAGGACTAAGAAAATCCTCAAAGGACAGCATGCATATTTAGCAGGAGATTCCATCCATCAGATGAGGCACTTATGGATGAGGCTGTCATCCAGATACTCCACAAAAATTACAGTTTGGTGGCTCAGCAGCTTTTAGCATTCCAACAAAACACTTAGGTGGGCTTTCAATGACCCAGAGGTGAAAGGAGACTGCCAGGCCATGACGTCAGCAAGACCATGACTTGGCCCAGTGGGTCTCCAATCTTTACTGAGAAGAGAATACCTTGGTGCATTATATCCAGAACTATCCTTCCGAATTAAAATGCTCTTATTTTTTAATAAAATAAAACATATACACAAAAATACGTATGCATATATTTAAAGTAATCAAAATAAAAAAACATACATACATGGCTAATTCTAGACAATGAAACATTGTAAATTTCTTTGACTTTCCCTCTAAGCTCCTGCCAAGCAATTGTCCCTTCCTCCCAACAAAGGAAACTAATATCCTGAATTACGTATCCATCATTCCAATGCTTTCCTTCATAGTTTTTCTACAAACATATGTACCTCTTAAAAATACATAGTTTACTTTTCTCATGTCTTTGACTTTATGTAAACAGAATCACTCAGTATGTATTCTCCCATGACCCATTGTAATTCTGGTTCATTCATTTTCTTTGCTTTATAGAATTGGACTGTGTGACTACCACAATTTTTTCATTCTCCAATGTTTGGCATTGTGACATTTCTATGTGCCTCTTTGATTAATCGTTTTTTGTTTTTTGTTTTTTGTGTTTTTTTTAGCTACTACAGCAGCTTCCATGATATGTTTCTTGGTACATATTTCTAACAGCTTTTTTTTCCAGAGTCTATAACAGAAGTGTAAACTCTGGGTCATATGTTAAGCCTAGGTACTATTTTACTAGGTAATGCCAAATGGTTTTCCATAGTGTTTGTACCAACTTACACTCCATTACAATGTAAAGAACTAAGTTCAGGGGTGCCTGCGTGGCTCAGTGGGTTAAGCATCTGCCTTTGGCTTAAGTCATGATCTCCGGGTCCTGGATTGAGCCCCGTGTCAGGTTCCCTGCTCGGCAGGGAGTCTGTTTCTCCCTCTCCCTCTGCTCCTCCCCCCTGCTCATTCTCTCTCTCTCTCTCTCAATCAAATAAACAAACAAATAAATAAATAAATAAATAAATAAATAATCTTTTTTTTTTTTTAAAGCATTAAAAAAAGAACTGAGTTCAGAAGGGTCTTCGTGGAAAATAAATACAACTAGTGGTAACTATACTACCCAACAACCACACTCATCCACAAAGTAGACTCCAACCTTCACTTACCTAGATATCTAAGGCTACCCTATCTAGCTTCATATCTCATAGCTACAGCTGCAGGGAATACTCCATCGTTCAGAAAATCACACAGTATAAAAGCCCATGCAAAGGCATGATTTATTTTCTGCACTATAACCCCGGAAAGAAAAAAAAAAAAAAAAGGTAGATGACTGAGGAAAAAGTCAACACAACAGTCCTCCCCCTGCAATCTTGTTCCATCCATTGCATTGCTTGGCTTTTGACCATTTTCATTTTGTGACGAAACATTTGAACGTATCAACAGTCATTTCAATGAAAATTTTCAAATAAACTAAACCACACACACACAAAAAACCCCCAATAAATTGGGCACCTGTGTATCCACCCCCCAGATTTAATAAATGTTTACATTGTGCATTTTTTTTAAAGATTTTATTTACTTATTTGACAGACAGAGCACAAGGAGGGGGAGTGGGAGAGCGAGAAGCAGGCTTCCTGCTGAGCAGGGAGCCCGATGTGGGGCTCGATCCCAGGACCCTGGGATCATGACCTGAGCCGAAGGTAGACGCTTAGCGACTGAGCCACCCAGGCGCCCCTGTGCATATTTTTCTTAAGGGTAGATAGATACTAAAGTGATTCTAGTACCAATTCTAACTTGTGGGGGTCCCTATATCAACAAGCAATTCTCGATACCCGCTGGGCTTCCACAGTTTGACTCCATTGTGAAATGATCTATGCAGAGATAGTGTCAGTTCCCACAGGTTAGGCCCTCGGTCCTCTAAGACTGCCCTCCCACCCTACTTCAGATCCCAATTGCAAGACCAGGTTGTCATCTGTGCTTCTGACCAACTGGCTCTAGATTGGAGGTTCCAATAATCCCCTCTTCGGGTTATGCTTTCCTTCATAGTTTTTCTACAAACGTATGTACCTCTTAAAAATACATAGTTTACTTTTCTCATGTCTTTGACTTTATGTAAACAGAATCACTCAGTATGTATTCTCCCATGACCCATTGTAATTCTGGTTCATTCATTTTCTTTGCTTTATAGAATTGGACTGTGTGAATACCACAATTTTTTCATTCTCCAATGTTTGGCATTGTGACTCTAACGGATTTGTTAGAGTGGCTCACAAAATTCAGAGAAGCATGCTCTGTTACCAGTTGAACAGCCAGATGGAAGGAATGCATAGGGCAAGGTATGTGAGGAGCGGTGTGGAGCTTCCATTCTCTCTCCGAGGGCCCCGTTCTCCCCAAATATACAAGTGCTCACCAACTGGGGAGCTCTTCGAACTTCATCCCTTTGGTTTTTTATGGAGGCTGTGTTACATAGGCGTGGTTGATTAAATTCTAGATCATTGGTGACTGGACTCAATTTTCACCCCCTCCCCACTTCCCAGAGATCAGGGTGTGAGACTGAAAAGTCCAACCCTCTAATCCCGTGGTTGGCTCCACTGGCAGCCAGCCCCCTTCCTTAGGTGCTTTCCAAAAGTCACCTCGTTAACACAGCAAAAGACACCATTATGCTCTCATCACTCAGACAATTCCAAGGGTTTTAGGAGCCTTGTGCCAGAAATGGGGAAGAAGTGGGGCGCCTGGGTGGCTCAGCCTTTAAGCGTCTGCCTTCCGCTCAGGTCATGCTCCCAGGGTCCTGGAATCGAGCCCCGCATCGGGCTCCCTGCTCGGCGGGAAGCCTGCTTCTCCCTCTCCCACTCCCCCTGCTTGTGTTCCCTCTCTCGCTGTGTCTCTCTCTGTCAAATAAATAGAATCTTTAAAAAAAAAAAAAAAAAAGAGGGGCACCTGGGTGGCTCAGTTGTTGAGTGTCTGCCTTCGGCTCAGGTCATGCTCCCAGGGTCCTGGGATCGAGCCCCGCATCGGGCTCCCCGCTCCGCGGGAAGCCTGCTTCTCCCTCTCCCACTCCCCCTGCTTGTGTTCCCTCTCTCGCTGTGTCTCTCTCTGTCAAATAAATAAATAAAATTTAAAAAAAAATAAAAAGAAATGGGGAAGAAGACCAAATATATATTTCTTATCAGAAATCACAGTATCATAGGTAGATATGAAATAAAATATTTCAATTAAAAATGAAGCCCCTTCGCCGGGTGGCTCAGTCGTTAAAGCGTCTGCCTTCGGCTCAGGTCATGATCCCGGGGTCCTGGGATCGAGCCCCGCATCGGGCTCCCTGCTCCACAGGAAGCCTGCTTCTCCCTCTCTCATTCCCCCTGCTTGTGTTCCCTCTCTCGCTGTGTCTCTCTCTGTCTAATGGATAAATAAAAAAAAAATCTTAAAAAAAAAAATGAAGCCCCTTTAGGGCACCTGGCTAGCTCAGTCAGTAGAGCGTGTGACTCTTGATTTTGGGGGATCTTGAGTTCAAGCCCCACATGGGCATAGAGCTTACTAAAAAAAAAAAAAAAAAGGTGAAACCCCTTTGTGATCCTCTATGATGCATTCTCCTCCAACCTGTCTCCCCAGAAGCAACTTTCTCCTGAAGTGGCTGTGTGTCCTTTTTATGTATAGGCACATGTGTATGTGCCCATAAACAATAAAATAACTTTCTATTAATTCAAAAACCTTACACGAACTGCATTGTATTGTATTTATCACTTGATAATCTATCTTTAAATTCCACGTTAGGTTTTTGACAATTATCCATGTGGTATACCATTACCTCTCTGTTACTCCCTCTGAATGATTCCATTACGTGAGTAAACCACAGTTGGTTTATACTCCTATTTAAGTGAGGTTTTTTGTTCTTGGCATACCACTTCCCACTGTGCCACGCAATGTTGCAATGAAAATGGCAGTGTGCTTCCGGATGCCTGTGTCTGGAGGCTTGCAGTGGTACACCCAGGAACGGAATGACGGGCTTGCGGAGTGTGAACATTTTTACTTTACTACACATTGCCACCTTGCCGTCAAACCTGGATGGGCCGATGCACACTTTCTCCAGAAGTGTATGAACATTCCCTTATCCCTCTCCTTACCAACACTTTCTTTATCAGAGTGTGGATGATAAGGGAATTGGTGCTAGTGGTCTGAGAAGAGGCTAGAGAGTAGGCAAGGGCTAGATCCCAAAGTGACTTACAGAACATACTAGAAAACACGGATCCTATCCCAAGAGCCCATTGAAGGGTTTTCATCAGGAGAAAGTAATGATCATTTTCCCTTTAGAAAGATCACAGGAAGCAGTATGGAGGATGGATTGGGGTGGGAAGACTGGCTTTAGGGAAGGCCTTTGGAGGAGGTGGGGACTGAGAGTTACCCAAATTTTACTCGCTTTGTTTTGTTTTTCAATGAAAAGGCTAAACTTTCATTTCCACATTAATTGATTTTCCTCTAGTGCCACTTCAAGGTCATGGAGTTCTAGCCTAAAGGAAAAGAGAACAGGTTTTGCATCCATTGTCTGGCAGTTTTATAAAGGACACATACTGCGCAGAAGAGACATACAGCCTCTGTCAATTGCACAAACCAATAAACACACCTTTATTGCTAATTACCATTTTCTTTTTGTGCTACTGTTTGCCAAATGGCAATGAAAACTGAAGCACAGATGCTCATTAACATCCTTCTTGATTTACTGATAATTCAGCGCTGACAGTTTAATAAGCTTAGGACTCAACCCAAAGATTATTTGTCACCACATTTTGGGGGCAATAGCTTTTCTCACCTCTTGAACTAAACAGCCTGTCCAGTTTTATAATAATTGCACAAACAATATCAGTGTTTTGAATTTGTATTGCATATTTTTAGTGAAGAGCTTAAAACATGTCTCCCCCATTCTTCAACTAACCTTCATGATAAACTCTGTGAACAGGAAAGAGGTTTTCTGAACCTCATTTCCCATAAGAAGAAACTGGGGAGTATTCCCAAATGATGTTTAAACTTATTTGACCTGCTTATAGCTGAATGTAAAGAGCAAAAAAATCTTGACTTCTTTGTCTGAGAAACAAGAGACTTTCGTCCCCAGTTATATTGAGATGTAATTTACATATAAAATTGTATTCGTTTAAGGTGTGCAAAAGAATGCTTTAATATATGTGTACATTGTGAAATGATTAGCACAAGAAGTCTAGTTAGCATCCATCACCTCACAGAGTTAAAAAGTTTTATTCTTGTGGTAAGAACTTGGAAGATCTACTCTCTTAGCAACTTCCAAATATATGATACAGTATTGTTAACTACAGTCATCCCGGTATACATTACATCCCCAGAACTTATTTATAACTGGAAGTTTGTACCTTTTGACCACCTTCACTCATTTTCCCTACCGCCCACCTCCCACCTCTGCCAACCACCAATCTGTAAGAGACTTCTTGAAAGTGGGGCTTTATTTTACTTAGGAAATACTTGGCGGAAAAATAGTGGATGTGATATAATGAACTTTTTGAACTCATTTTAAATGGCTGGTCTATTGTGAGACCTTCCCATTTATTCATCTGGGAAGAAGGATCCCAGAGTAGGATCAGGCCTCTGTAGAGGTTCCTGAGATGATTAAAAAAAAAAAAAAAAATGCCCAGCCGGAAACATCACCGCCTTTATTATGCACTATGCTTGATGTTTCATCCTTCATGCTTGATATTGGCCACATTGTCAATCAACAGACATTCAATAATCCCATAAAAGGAAATATTTTAAGTATGTTTATTCTTCTTTTACCCACTAAATCCCCCTCTCACACCTATTTACCCAACACATGACCTTTAACCCCTATTGCATTTGGTCAACAGATTTCCCTGGTGCAGGACATACCAAGGCATATACAGGAGTCGGTTAATAGTTGCTAACGTTTCTTAGCTGATGTTTTCATCCAGGACATTGAAGAAAACACTACAAAGAAGGCCCAAATGAAAGACACTGATACATATCAGGGTAGGATGGCCCCCTTTTTACAAATTATTTTCTACAACTAAAGTCTTTCATTGGGACTTTGCTTTTAACAAAGTTACTAGTGGATGCTCAGCCCTTTTTACCCTTTTCTTTGTGTAAAAGCTTCGTGGAATGGCAAAGGAGAGAGGGACGTGCTCTGTCTCTGAGCATCCTCAGATACCTGTATGCAAATGTTCATAGCAGTTTTATTGGTAGTCACCCCAAACTAGAAACAGACAAAATGTCCTGTAATGGATGGATGGTTAAACAAACTGTGGTATATCCATACCATGAATTTCTACCCAGCAATAAGAAGGAACAGGTTGCTTATAACATACAACAACGTGGGTGGATCTCAAATACATTATGCTGGGTGTAAAAAAGCCAATCTCAAAATGTCATATCTTTTATGATTCAATATATGTAATATTCTTGAAATGAGAAAACTATTCAGATGGAGAACAGGTTAGTAGTCATTAGGGGTTGGTTAGCTACGGTAGTGGGCAGTGTGGGGGGAAGTGGGCAACTATACGGAGTAGCACAAGGGATCTTTGTGGTGATGGGATAGTTCGTTCTGTACCACAATTTTGGTGGTGATGACATGTGATAAAATTACCACTGTCATGTCTGGTTTTGATATTATAATGTGATTACCCAAGATATAAACCGTTATGGGAAGTGGATGAAGGGGACCCGGGACCTCTACTATCTTTGCAACTTCCTATGAGTCTATGATTATTTCAAAATTTAAAAGGGGAAAAAAGACCACATTTTTTTTCAAGTAAATGGATTCTAAAAAACGTAGAAGTTGCTCTAAGACATTATGTTCAGCCAAACTTTAGATATAACCAGATACATAGAGTATTTAAATCCCATAATAATTTCAAACAGAAAATCTTACTCTCCAAAAAGTATTCAGTCATGGCTTAATCAATTGAATTTGCTTAAAAAACATTTTATCTTTGTTCATTTGTTTTTACTCTGGTCCAGCAGTATGTGTATCCTCTGATTTTTTTTTTTCCACTTGGAACCATTCCCATAAACCCTGGTCTCTTTGTTCTAACTTGAAAATGTATAGCGTGTGGATATTGATCAAGAGCTCATTCAAACTGGCAAAGGCATCTGCACATAGTAGGATGGAAGGTATGGGATCATAAATTTATGCTGAGTGGATAACATGATGTCACCAGGTGGCAGTAGAGTATTATGACCACCCATCGAAGAACTGGATAGCAGACCTACAAATAGTTGTTGGGAAAAACTACTAAATCTCAGGTACTAAATCTCCCATATTTTCTTTTCTTTTTTTTTTTTTTAAAGATTTTATTTATTTGACAGAGAGAGACAGCGAGAGAGGGAACACAAGCAGGGCGAGTGGGAGAGGGAGAAGCGGGCTTCCCGCTGAGCAGGGAGCCCGATGTGGGGCTCGATCCCAGGACCCTGGGATCATGACCTGAGCCGAAGGCAGACGCTTAACGACTGAGCCACCCAGGCGCCCTCCCATATTTTCTAATATTACCGTAACATATTTCAATCCCATAAAATATATATATGCAAGTTTGAGCGGAGAATAGCAGAGCCATGTTAAGATATATAACCTTGGAGTTAGTTTGGTTCAGTTATAAGCTAAGAGACCCTGCCACATGCCAACCTTGCAAAGTATGTAGCTCACGCATCGGGAAAACCATGACTCAGTAAAATGACAGATTGTTATACATGCCATTAATATCTGGGTCTTCCGTGTATACTTGAAACCTTGAATTGAAAATCCTCAAACACCAAGGATTTACTATATTAAGCTTAAGGAGAAGCATTTAATTAAGAGATCAGCTTTTCTTGTTTCAAGTATAAAAAATAGAATTCTGTATTTTTTTTTCTTTTTTTTTAGAGAGAGAGAGAGCAGGCGTGTGCACGCAAGAGGAAGGGGCAGAGGGAGAGGGAGAGAATCTTAAGGAGGCTCCGTGCCCAGCACAGAGCCCGACAGAGGGCTTGATCTTGTGACCCTGAGATCATGACCTGAGCTAAAATCCAGAGTCGGACGCGTAACTGACTGAGCCACCCAGTGGCTAAATATCCCTAAATAGAATTCTGTATTAACCAGGTAAACTAACAACTTTAATCAGTAAAGCATATGTCTTATAGAGAAAAATGCCTGAAAATGAACCAATGCTCATGTACAATTACATAACTACTTGAGTAAATGCAGTTATTAAAATGCTTATAGAATTATAAATTGCATTAATAATGATACCCAGGGACCAATGAAGCCTATTAGTTAGATCATACTTTAAAACGCTATCATAAATTCACAAAATATAGTTCAAGGAGTTGAGTCTTTTTGTTCTGATTGAAAGTAAAGAAACATATAACAGCAGACTTTAACTCTCTAGAAGTTATTTGCTTTGTGTTTTTCAAGAAGGTTGGAAGAGAATAGAAAAAAATTACAAAGGCAGATTTCAGCACAGCCTAAGAGAAAACCTTTCAATGATAGACCTCTGGTATAATCTGCCCCAGGACGTGGCCAAACTCCTCCCTTTATGAAAGGTTTCAAGCAGAGAGTCAAAACCAGGTTTCTGGTCAGTAATACCGTGATATTAAAATACTCACGTTTTTATTTTATCCTTTTATGATCTCCTCTACCCTATCCATACTTCATGATAGAAATAGATAGCATTTTTTGAGTGCTTTTTATCTGTCAGGCATTTTTAAGTGCTTTTCATGTCTTCATTTATCAGATATTTATCGAACAACTACAATGCATCAGGAATAATTTTAGGTACTCAGGATATCACAGTGAAAAGAAAAAATAAAGGACCTCTCATGTAGCTTACATTCTCCTGGGGGTGAAGAAAGATGATAAATAATATCTGAGGTAGTGATAAGTGTTATAAAGAAAAATGAAGCAAATCAAGGGATGGAGAATAATGGGGAGAGATGTTATTTTAGATTGCGAGGTTAAGGAAGGGCTCAGCGGGGAGCCTGCTTCTCCCTCTCCCTCGGCCTGCCTCTCCCCCTGCTTGTGCTCTCTCTCTCACTTCATTGTAGCCTATGCTCGCATGTCACCTAATATGTCACCTAATCAGAGAGCTGTCATCACCTACTCATCCTTTAGGTTTTGACTTTTAACCATGGCTTCCTCTGGGAGGTTGCTCCCGAAGCCCCAGGACTGGGTTAGATGTATCCCCTCTTAGACTCTATATCAAGGGTGGTCATATAACTCAACATCTAAACAGGGACATTATTGAAGATGACAGAGGATGACATTGGTAATTCTGTTGGGTCAACAGATGTAGTACATTCTACTTATGACAGTCTGTATTTTCCTTATTGTCATTTTTCACACTGTATTATAATTTTGGTTTACTTTTATTTATCTCCTACCAGCAGAGGGCCGAATAAGAGCAAGAATCTTGTATACCTTACTCATGTTTAGTTCCTTTTTAAATGTCTGGCAAAGCACGGTTGCTCAAAAAATTATTCACTCAGTAAATAAACAAAAATAGTGGGATGCCCCAGGAAAGAGTTGATTCTTGGAATAATCTGTTCCTCTCCTCCAGGAGAGGAGTTCACATGTGTAGTGGCATATATTTTGTCTTTTTCTTTGAATATAGGGTGGTTGAGTTTGGGGGGCAGATGTGGTGAAGATCGTGAAGTTGAGCTGGAAGAAAGGAGAAAGAAGATAAAAAAGCTTGGGACATTTTTTTTCTCTGTGCAAGTTTCTGCTAACAACGAACTCTATATACTTGCAAGCCTTAGTCAGAGAAAACTTTCTTTGAAAAGAAAGACACCATAGAAATTTAAGGTATCAAAATTACTTTCACTTAAAGGAGCAATTTCACATCTGATGCTAGAAATTACAGCCTATGATTTCCAGCCATTCCCTGAAATAAGATGTGAATTTGGCCATTATTGACTTGATATAATTTTCTCAAATACGTCTGACATTTTCAGAGGCTAGGGTAGTTGAGTTCTGCCTTCCCTTCTTTTCTCTTGGAGTCTTTATATGCCCCCTTTCCATGTATCAGATGTCTCCAAATCACTTTACTCAGACTGTTCTCCCCTCTACTTCGATTCAGTTGGATATTTTCCACCATCTGGTTTCAAGCTTTTAAATGGGTATCTGGAGGCTAATATTTCCACATTCTAGTAAGAAATGGTAATTAAAAAATATGTTGCTTTTATTACCCTGTGGTGACTGAAGGAAACCATAGGCAAACAGCACTACATTTTCTCTCATTTTAATGCAGCCACATATGAATCAGATTCTCGGCTACTTGTGGATTTCTTGTTTCTGCCAGGTTCATGCACAGATTAAATTTCCCAACAAACGGGATGTATAGGCTCCTACAATCACAAATGCCAGAGAAAATCTGTTGGCTCCAGTGCTAAGTCTTTCATTGGGTCCACGGCTCTCAGGGGCCATATTATTTCACATTTTATATTATTTCATATTATTCTGTTATTCTTCCTTGGGAGAGCAGGAGGAGTGGCATGTTATGATCATTCATCTTAACCGATAACCTAGGTATGATAAAATCAATTATGTATATCTTTATCTGAATAGCTATACAGCAGTTGACATACCTTATATGCTGTCTTGACAATAGCCACGTCAACAGTAATTACTACTCAAGGCAATTAGGAAATGAAAATAAATGTTATTACATTATGTGGAAGTGGAGAGCAAGTAAGTCATGCTAAGCTCTGAAACATCATAAACATAATTAGGTATTTGGCTAACCCTTGGTAAAAAATTGAAATCAATAACTTTCTAGAAGAGTTTATACCATGAACAGGAAACAGATTTCACAATAATTGAGTAAGGAAAAGATTGTCTCTTCAGTAGACCTTCCAGCATCGGTTCAGAGCCCTCTTGCCCTTCACTGACTGATAGAAGAAATCTCACAATAGAATGTCTTTTCTGTAACTCTAAGGTTTAATCCATTTTTAAAAAGGTAAATTCAGTTTGGAGAAGCAAACTATTGAGTCTCACCAGCTCATCACTCTTAAGTTTCAATGTGCGTGTCACCTCCCTTCTTAAAAACTGGAGATTTAAGGCGAGGAGAGAATGTAAAAGAACAGTTTTGAGAGCACTGGGTGTGCGAGGAAGGTGGGGACAATCTGTAGCACTGGGAAGAAAAGAAAACAGGGAAAAAGATTTAAACTCCTACTTGGTAAATTTCACTGGCGTGCTGGTAAAGCGTCCATTCATTCATTCATTCATTCATTCATTAAACAATTATTCACCAGGCACTGGGAGTATAAGGTGGACAAAAACAGATGTGCCCTTAGAAAGCTTAGAGTCTGGGGCACCTGGGTTGCTCAGTTGTTAAGCATCTGCCTTCAGCTCAGGTCTTGATCCCAGGGTCCTGGGATCGAGCCCCGCATCAGGCTCCCTGCTCAGCAGGAAGCCTGCTTCTCCCTCTCCCGCTCCCCCTGCTTGTGTTCCCTCTCTTGCTGTGTCTCTCTCTGTCAAATAAATAAATAAAATCTTAAAAAAAAAAAAAAAAGAAAGCTTAGAGTCTGGACCTTAGAGGGAAGATACAGGCAATAATAGCCATACGAATAAGCAACTACAAACTACGGTTGATGCCAAGAAGAAGGAAAGAGTACCAGAAAAGGATTTGCCTTGAGTTCTGCTGGATGACTTGGAGGGGCCTGGAACACAATGTCCTAGAAAATGAGAGGTAGCATGTGCAAAGGCCTGTGTTGTGAGGGAATATGGCAAGAAAGCCTTTAAAGGTAGGCCAAGGGCAGACCACACAGAGGGTTGCTGAAAATGTTAAGGAGTTTTAACCATATATAAGAGCACTGGGAAAACACTGGAAGATTTTAAGTTGAGAAAGGAGAGGGATCATTGATAAAATTTGCATTAAATTTTTTTGGCAGCAGTTGGAAACAGGAAGGGAGTGATAGTGGATAAGATGAGCTGAAATTAGAAAGCTGCTGTAGTTCAGTCAAGAGATACTGCCTTGAGGCACCTGGGTGGCTCGGTGGGTTAAGCGTCTGCCTTCGGCTTGGGTCATGGTCCCAGGGTCCTGGGATCAAGTCCGTGTTGGGCTTTCTGCTCAGCGGGCAGCCTGCTTCTCCCTCTCCCTCTGCCTCTCTGCCTGCTTGTTCTTGCTCTCTCGCTTTTGCTCTCTCTCTCAAATAAATAAATAAAATCTTTTTTTAAAAAGCTGGGAAATAATAAAATTGTCATAGGAGAACCTTGAAAGGTGAAAAGGGGAAAGCAGATCACGTAGGAGACACAGTACTTGAAGAAAAACTCAGTGACCCAGTATCTCCTGACCACCCACCCAGGGGCAGGAGCAAAACCAGGCCCAAAGTCTCCCAACTTTCCAAGGCGCAGAAAGCATTCTAGGCTCAGTGTTTTGATAGACTAGTAGTCCCACTGGCACTAGGCAACTAAAAGAACAGGACCTGGGAAGAACTCCCCGTCCAACAGTCCCAGCTACCTCCAAAGGGACCTAGCGGCACCCAGTAGCACAGAAATCACATCCTGCCCCTTTAGGCAGCATCAGGGAGAATCAAGAAGGAGCTCTGCCAGGTCCAGCTGATCTGACAGAGAAGGCTCCATGTGCCCCATCAAACTCAATGTCTCCTACTTACTTTTGGGGCATCATGCCTGGGGAAGCACATTTAAAGAAGAATGAAGACCGCCATTTATCCAATCTCTTTCAGAAAATAGAAGCAGGTGGAAAAACTCCCAACTCATTTTATGAGGCCAGTGTTACCCTGATCCCAAAACCAGACAATGGCAGTGCAAAAAAGAAAATTTCAGACCAATATCTCTCATGAACTTAGACTCGAAATACCTCAACCAAATATCAGCAAGATATTGTGTGAGTATGGCGTTAATTCTTCTTGAACTGTTTGGTAGAGTTCTCTAGTGAAACCATGTGGACCTGGAGATTTCTTTTTTTGGAAACTTCTTAATTGCACATTCAATTTCTTTAATGTCTATCTTGATGAGTTGGATAGTTTGTGATTCTTGAGACACTGGTCCATTTCTTCTAAGTTGTTGAAATCATAAGCTTAAAGTTATCTGTAGTATTGCCTTATTATCTTTGTAATAGCTGCAGGATCTATAGCAATATTTCCTATTTTATTCCCGATATTGGTGATTTGTGTCTTCTTTTTATTTATTTTTTCAATTTTGCTACAGTTTTACCAATATTGATTTTTTCCATAAAACTAGCTTTCTTTGATTTTCTCTATTGTTTTCCTGCTTTTAATGTCATTGACTTCTGTATTATTCTTTATTCTTTATTATTTCCTTTCTTCTGATTGCTCTGGTTTATTTGACCCTCCAGTTTCTTGAGTAGGAACTCAGATGATTGACTTGAGACTTTACACCCCAGAATGGTATAACATTATTTTTAAAATCCACAAATCAGCAAAATGAAAACTAAAAACCACTAGGGGGTGGTATTTCCAATGGGAGGTAAATAAACTAGTCCAGGCGAGCAATATGAAGTGATTATCAGAGTATTTGTACAGATAATTCAGAGCCATAAAGTTTCCTTTTGTAATAATTTGTTGCAAAGGTGAATGTTCTTTTGAATTCTCTTGATGAATTTCTCAATTCTTCAAATTATATTGGCAGCATAGACAATTTCTAGAACTTAAAATAACATAAAAGGCAGATACTCTTTAAATGTACTGAATGTTGAGAAAAAGGACTTATTGAGACAAGTGAATAGAGGACAGAAAAGCCTATCTCATGATGCTTGCACCCAAAATGATAGCGAGGATTCCAGGGCAAAAACAAAACAAAACAAAAAAAACCCCACCAAACAAACAAACAAAAAATAAAACAAAACAAAAACTGGAAATGCAAAAATCAACAAGTCTAAGCAAGAATAGGACCAATAAGGAGATATAGGCACACAAAATGTAAGACAAAAAATGAGATTCAGTTTACATAAGAGAAAACAATAAGAAAACATTTGATGAAGATGATTTAAGAGTAATTATATGATTGAGGAAACTTTACTCAAGAATGATGGTAATACTGCTTGTCAGAGCTGAGACTCATTACTCACCATTTATTAGATGTGAAAACTGGGACAAATTACTTATCTTCTCTGAGCCTCCATTTCCTCACCTCTGAAGTGAGGAATGATAAAGTTACAGCTTACCAGAGTTATTATCAGGATTAAAGGAGGTAATGTGTCGACATTTACCATGATGTTTATACATGGTAAGCGAGAAATGTTAGCTATTATTACAACCCTGGCCACATCTTTCTATGTCCTCAGTACATATATTCAGCCTCTACTAAATTATTTTTACAATTCTCCAAATGTTTTTGCTTTCCGTACTGTTTTTTTTTCTTTTTAGAGATTTTATTTATTTATTTGAGAGAGAGAGAGACAGAGACAGAGCACGAGCAGGGGGAGAGACAGAGGGAGAAGCAGGCTCCCCGCTGAGCAAGGAGCCCGATGCGGGGCTCCATCCCAGGACTCCAGGATCACGACCTGAGCAGAAGGCAGAAGCTTAACCAACTGAGCCACCCAGGCGCCACTTTCTTACTGTTTTTAAGAGCATCATCCAATATTTCTCCATCACCCAAATCGCTATATAAAGGATCTCTTTTCCTGACCTTAACTTCATATCTTCTAGTTTGCTTGAACGACTGTTTTCACTATGGTCGTTTTTAAAAAAGAGTTTATTTAACTTTTTGAGAGAGAGAAAGAGAGAGAGAGAGAACACAAGCCGGGCTGGGGAAGGGCAGAGGGAGAGGAAGAAGTAGACTCCCCGCTGAGCAGGGAGCTCAGTGTGGGTCTCCATACAGGACCCTGAGATCATGACCTGAGCTGAAGGCAGACGCTTAACCGACTGAACCACCCAGGCACCCCTACTATGGCCATTTTATAGGCAAAGAAACTGAGGCTCAGGGACACTCAGTAAACTGTCCCAAGGCATACAGATGACACACTGTGATACTGTGCGTATAATTATTACCTGATGAGAAAATAAATGGAGGAAAATAAGACATCTCTTATGAAGGGAAAAAAAAAAGTTTGGTTAGCTGAATTAGTTTACCTAGGGTAGATCAGTGCAATGATTTTTGTCAGTTAGAGGAAGTCACTATGGGTGGGCTTATCAGTATTAACTGAGGAGTTATATTTTCAAATTATACTTGTCAAAGGATCTGGACATGTAGCAGTTGAAAATCTCTCTTTTTTTTTTTTTAAGATTTTATTTATTTATTTGAGAGAGAGAATGAGATAGAGAGCATGAGAGTGGGGAGGGTCAGAGAGAGAGGCAGACTCCCTGCTGAGCAGGGAGCCCGACGTGGGACTCGATCCCGGGACTCCAGGATCATGACCCGAGCCGAAGGCAGTCGCTTAACCAACTGAGCCACCCAGGCACCCGAAAATCTCTCTTAATATACAACTTAGATGTGCAAAAGAATCTTTATGTTTCTCTAACTGAATCTTTATGTTTCTCTAACTGATATTTGTTTCCAACTTGAGTCTTTGTTTTGCCCCCTGGTGGTGTACTTAATCTTGTGAATTCAGGGTAAACTCAGATAATTCAGGGTTTTCTCATCTATTTCAGGGTAAATTCATTATATTTGTGGTTTGCCTCCCCTTTTCTCCAAAGATGCATTCTACTAGCCTGACTTCTTCAGACATTTTGTCTCTTAAAAATGAAAAGCCAGAAATTTTGAGATTCACAAACCTGTTCTTGTAAGTAGCTGCCTCTCCTATGAACTTCAAAGCCCATTTTGAAATCTGTTTTGAAACTCAAAAGCTAAGAATTGATTCTTTTCTTTTTGAATTTCTGTCATAACAATGGTGCCCTCAGGCAGTGGGTACAGAATAGTACCTTGGCAGCCGTATGAATGGGACAGAGTAGCAAAAAAAAAAAAAAAAAAAAAGCAGATTATGATTATGTCATATTTTACAAATTTACCAAATAAAATTAAAATGTTTGTCTCAAGTCTTTTCGACCAATAAGGTGTTCTAGATGTAAACTTGAACTAAAATATCAGAATATTCCCCTATCCAGAGCTTCCCAACTGGTATAGCACACAGCTACACTCCAGAAAGGTAAGTTACTGATGTCCTGAGATAGTGCGCTCTCAGCCCAAGCTGGCCTTCGGTCATTAACATCTTCATACAAATCTTATTACTTAAAAATAAATAAATAAATAAAGTTAGGAAGCATCATCCCGATACCAGAAAGGAAGTCAAAGGAGCAGTTTGTTATTTGGACTAGTGTCCGATTTGAGAAAAGGACTTAAACCTCTTGAAGCATTGAATTACTGGCCTCAGTCTCTTTAGATTCTCCTGCCTTGGGAAAGAAATGGACCTAGAATTCAGAGCAGGGATGAATTTTAGCAAGATCAGCATTAGGGAGCAAGGCAAATTGTGATTACATACTGGGACAACTAATCTGAACAGAAATTCCTAAGCACTGAGAAAAAGATGGCTTTATCTTATCTTAGGGATCTGTGATTGTGCCTGAGTTCTAGAATAAGAATCGAATCTGGAAAGAGCCAGGGACGCAGAGACTGTCTACCTACCTCTTACTGATGAAATCTCTACTGATGTACTTTTTTTTTCAAGATTTTATCCATTTATCTGACAGAGAGAGCGAGCACAAGCAGGAGGGGCAGAGGGAGAGGGAGAAACTGTTTCCACGCTGAGCAGGGAGCCTGACATGGGGCTCGATCCCAGGACCCCGGCATCATGGCCTGAGCCCAAGGCAGACGCTTAACCAACTGAGCCACCCAGGTGCCCCTCTACTGATGTCCTTTTAAGCTTGTCTTTGTGTCCTTACAGATTAACAATAAAGAAAGAGAAAAAAAATATTTGGGATTAAAACTTGCAATATTTCTCTCCTGTGGCCATCACATGAAAAAAGTTTCTGGTACTAAAATGACCCAGACCAGGCAGCCCATCTCCTCCCCATCTTCATGACTCATCACCCATAAAACCAAGACTTCTACATTCTCTAGTCTCTGGGATGCTCCACATTTCCTTGCCCATAACTGAAGGAACTCCTCCCATTCCCAAATGCCTTCACTAGGTCCTCTGTAGATGGTCCTTGATTCATATTTAGCAAATGATCCTATACTTAAAATACATGTGAGCATTATATTCATGGTCTTAACTGTGTCAGGGAGCAAGAATTTCCTGTCCCCTTCGAGGACTTTCTAGCTGGAATAAGAATCAAATTGACATGAGACAGATTAACAGGAGAAAATCAAATTTAATTTCATACATATGGGAAATCCACACAGACATGGAAATTCCAAAGACAGGAAAATGAGGTATATATGTCACTGAGAACCAAGGAGAAAGGGGTCGGTGTCTGGGACTTTAAAGGGAAGGAGTGGAAATTCACAGGAAGATGAAAAAGAATAAATGTTTAATAAACGTTTGCTGGGCTCAAAAACAATGGGACATAGAGGACTTCGATGAAACGGGTCTTGCTAGCTTCCTTCCTGTCTACCATACCTAGTTTTATAGTTACCTCTGGTGATCACTCTTTTCCTGGAACAGGTCCTCTATCTACATCCTTTATAGGCAGTTGAGAGGGGAGGTAAAGAGCTTTTCCTGAATCTGCTGGGTTTCAATTGCTTTTTTGTTGTTGTTGTTCTGGTTTTTGGGCTTTTTTGTTTGTTTGTTTGTTTTATGTAGACTCCACACTGGGCGTGGAGCCCAAC
Organism: Leptonychotes weddellii; assembly: GCF_054177405.1. NCBI lineage: Eukaryota > Metazoa > Chordata > Mammalia > Carnivora > Phocidae > Leptonychotes > Leptonychotes weddellii. Next base: position 27,797,196 of record NC_138385.1, read on the forward strand.
ACAGGGCTTGAAATCACAATCCTGAGATCGAGAACTGAGCTGAGATCAAGGGTCAGACACTTAACCAGCTGAGCCCCCCAGGTGCCCCTCAATTGATATTTTTTTTTTTTTTTTTAAGATTTTTATTTATTTGACAGAGAGAGACACAGTGAGAGAGGGAACACAAGCAGGGGGAGCGGGAGAGGGAGAAGCAGGCTTCCCGCCGAGCAGGGAGCCCGATGCGGGGCTCGATCCCAGGACTCCAGGATCATGACCTGAGCCGAAGGCAGACGCTTAACGACTGAGCCACCCAGGCGCCCCACCCCTCAATTGATTTTTAATTCAAAATAATCTTCATGCCAAAGTAGCCCATCTTGGGGCCACCTGCCCTTGGCCCCAACAACTGAATCCCAGCTCTTCCCTGAGACTGCTTCTCCTACGGTACTCTAAAGTGTTTCTCTCCCACACTGTGCGATGAAATTGACAGGGTTGTGTCCTCTTTGATGTTCATTGCCACTTCCGTTCATTGCTTTTTCCACCTTCTTCTTTGAAATGAAACAAATAAAACAGCAACAACGAATTCCTGTTTTGTTGTTAATTCTGCCATTCCATTATACCATCCTCTCCTTCTCCTAGTCAGTCAACTACCACCTCCCGGCCACTCACTCCCCTTCCTTTATTAAACGTTTTGCCAACTGACTCATAGCTCTTTTAATTTTTTCCTTTCAGAACCTCTGCCTTCATTCAGGTGACTCTCATACCTCCATGGATCATGCATTTAATACCAATACCTCTCAGTTCTTTAACTAATCCTAATACCTTTTTCTTCCACTCCACATAAATCACTTCCACAATTTTGACGTGGACCTCACCATCATTCACACCTGTTCTAATCCAAAGAAATCATTCAAGTTTTCCTCCCCTGACTTCAACCTCCTATCCTTCCAGCTTTGTTGTTCAGTTGTTTCCCTTATGGTCCTAACTCAGGGTCATGGAGGTTTCCAGTCTATTGATTCTTCTACTTTCCTCCCATTCACTCCTGTTCTTCCTTTCATTGCTTTTTTCCTTAGCCAGCATGGCACGTTATTTCAGTAATAGTCAGCCAGTTATTTCCAGTGTAAGTTTACATTTACTAACTTTGTGTAGGACTTCAACACTACTCAATATCCTTACCGTGTTCTCTGTTTAGGTCACTAAAACTTCTCTGCTATCTTCAAATTTCTGGCTCCCTCTTCCATTCTGTGCCTATGCGGAAAGTGAAAGGAGGGGTCAGAGAAGTGCTCTCATTTTCTCAATACAAAATCCACACATTTACTTAAATCTTCAAGCAGCCTATCATCCTTCTCCCTAATTAGGACAAAGAGCAGCCCTTTATTTTGTCCGAGGCTAATTTCTCCATTATTATTTATATTCACTGTCTTCGTCTCTTCGTCACCCACTCACCCACTTCAATTTCGTTTTCTGCCCCATCCCTCCAAAAAATAGGTCTGGTTAATGTCCTCCATGTCAGTAAATAAAACAGACTTTAGAGTTCACATTTTCTTTGCCCTCTCATCAGCCATGTTCATGTTAAAACCTCACAACCCTTCTTGAAATATTCTTTTTCCTTACTGTATATGACACAATACTTAACTATTATTTACTTTTCCGCCTCTCTGCCCATTCCTTCTCTGTTCCTTTGCAGGCTCATCCTTCTCTACCCAGCCATCCCATGTTAGAATTAATCAAGGTTTAGGGGCACCTGGGTGACTCAGTTGGTTTAGCAACCAACCTTTGATTTTGGCTTAGGTTATGATCTCAGGGTCATGAGATTGAGCCCCGCATCAGGCTCCACACTGGGCATGGACCCTGCTTGGGGTTCTCTCTCTCCTTCTCCCTCTGCCCCTCCACACTGTCCTGCTCTCTCTCTCTCTCTTAAAAAAAAAAAAAAGAATTAACAAATGTTTCTCATAGACCCCACTGGCTTCTCATTCTCTAATCCTCGCCATGGCTTCAATTAGCACATATACTGAAGGTAGTAAAAATTAAAAAGTATGTAACATGTAATGGGCAGAGAAGGAGAAGTCTTAACAGTTGAGTGTTGTATAGATATTGTGTTAAGTATTTTATATATATCAGACACCTGACATATATGATTCAAAGCAGTGTATTTATGTCCCCTTGTTCTACATCCTAGCTGTTTTAACCTCACCTCAGACCAACCCTGAACACATCACACACACACATACACACACTCCTACCCCATGAAATACAGTCCTCTTCCAGGATCTCCTATTATCAGAATGCATCCTCGTCACCTCTGCATTCTTACCTCATTGCTAACCCAGCTCTAAGTCTTATGGATTCTACCTCCCAAATCTGTTACATTTACCCACCTCTCTTGATCTCTACTGCCACCACCCTAATGCAAGGCAGTATCTCTCTCTCTCTCTGTCTGTCTCTTTTTTAAGATTTTATTTATTTGACACAGAGAGAGATAGCACAAGCAGGCAGAGTGGCAGACAGAGGGAGCCCAACGCGGGGCTGGATCCCAGGGTCCTGGATCATGACCTGAGCCGAAGGCAGATGCTTAACTGACTGAGCCACCCAGGTGCCCCATTTTCCAGCTTTTTTTTTAAAAAGATTTTATTTATTTATTTGACACAGAGAGCGAGATCGAGCACAAGCAGGGGGAGCAGCAGAGGGAGAAGGAGAAGCAGGCTCCCCACTGAGCAGGGACCCTGATGCGGGGCTCGATCCCAGGACCCTTGGATCATGACCTGAGCCGAAGGCAGATGCTTAACCGACTGAGCTACCCAGGTGCCCCCCAGCTTTTTAATTATAGTTAGTAGAGAGGACCTGGAAAAGATAAGTCTATGCCAGCTTGTCCCAAGTCAGAAGGCTGTTTTGTTTTATTTTTAAACCAGATTTTCAGGTTGATTGTTTTCAGAGAGAAAGGGTTGGTAAGACTTCCTACTTCATTTTTGCTTCTGGAAATTGAAGTTATACGTTTTTAAATCCTTAACCTAGCAGGCAAATCCTCCATAGACTTCTCCTACCGATCCTATTATCTCCATAAATGTGTTTCTCATTCTTCATACCAAGTTCATCTCTCCAGTCACATCACTCTCATTAGTACATCTTGCTCCCCACTGCCCCCCCCCCCCACCACCATACCTTCCTTAGTGCCATTGCCACTGTTTGGAATGTTGCCTGTTTATTTTTCTCAATCCATTTACATCAATTTGGTTAGGCACCAAATTATAATCATCAAACGTTATAAAATTCTACTTCACTGACGATACTGTGCCCAATTCTTAGCACTCCCGGGAGATCCTTCAGCACTAAACACACGGTATTTCACCTTATGTATTTTGCTTTTGTTCAGGAGGTATTTTTTATATACCCAGGCTACCTGGAACTATACCACACATCAAGAAAGAAAGCTTCTGGTAGGAATTGCATGGAAATTATTCTAACTATTTTGATGAAAGCCTCTCAAATACTTCTTCTGCTTTGTATTGATGAAGATTTCACACATCTCTTTCTGGATTTTATTTAGTTCTGGGGTGCAGAGAGACTGAAGGCAGAATAATTTAGATAATAGCCCCAACTCTGCATTTTGATTTCCACTTGCAGACCTAAAGTATGTGACCAGATGTCAGCAGAAAAACTCGAAATTCTCCCACCCTGTGAATGGATGATATTGTGTGAAAAGACAGATGGTAAAGAGCAGCAAACATTTTGTGGCATGTTTCTTGCTTTGAAAACCCTTGAAGTTTAAAACCTGGCCTTTATTGAAGTCACATTAAGGCATGTCTGTAAATTCCATATCTATGGTAGATTAGCAATACAGACAACATGAGGCCTATTCACACAATAGTCAACAGAGTGTTCAACGAATACATAAACTATTGACTCTAGGATCAAATTCTACCTTTTAGGGGCCAACTACTGAATGAGTTCCTACATTCTGAGATGCCCAAGATTTCCCATTGCTGATAACTTCTAAACTGCACAGGACATTTGCGTCCAAAGGAAATGGAGTGGTAAGGGGCCAACTACTGAATGAGTTCCTACATTCTGAGATGCCCAAGATTTCCCATTGCTGATTACTTCTAAACTGCACAGGACATTTGCGTCCAAAGGAAATGGAGTGGTAAGGCCAGATTTCTCCTCCCTTCTGAAACAACAGTAATAAAAGCAAGATATACAAAACAAAGATTTTCAAGACCCTGGGTATCTGGCAATAAAAGAAAGTGATCCCTGAGAGACGAAAAAAAAAAAAAAAGGCGAATCCTATGGTGTCAGTGTCTCAGCTTACTGTATTGAGTTTCCAGACCATTGGGAGAGCCCAGTGGATTTTCTTTCTGAGTTGAGGATAAACAGCTGAGGAGTCTAGGTAGATCAAGGCAACTAGAGTTTACAGGAGAGAGTACTGGAGAAGAGAGTGTTGCACTCGGGTGTTCAGCTGAGTATTAGTTGCTTGTCTGTGAAGAAACTATCCATAGCCTTGGATACAACCTCCAGAGGATGAGATAAAAATTTCCAGAATTGGGGCACCTGGGTGGCTCAGTCGGTTAAGCATCTGCCTTCAGCTCACATCATGATCCCAGGGTCCTGGGATCGAGTCCCGCATCTGGCTCTGCACTCAGCCTGGAGTCTGCTTCTCCCTCTCTCTCTGCCCCTCCCCCCTGTTCGTGTGCTCTCTCTCTCTCTCTCAAATAAATAAATTAAAAAACCTTAAAGAAAAAATTCTCAGCATCCACATAGGCCCAGGGATAGTGACTATTCCCACCAGCTAGAGAGAAAAATCTCAATATTTACAAAGCACTGTGTACAGGAAACAGGAGTATCTTGCTTCAGTAATGAGAAGTATCCCTGGAAAACAAACTGCTTGGGTCTCACGTAACAAATCTTAAAAGCATGACATGAAGTGATCAAACAGTTTCCAATAACATAAACACATCTCAGAAAAAAGGGCTGGAAAATATCAAGCCCCCAATAATGTATGCTTCAGGGCGCCTGGGTGGCTCAGTTGGTTAAGCGACTGCCTTCGGCTCAGGTCATGATCCTGGAGTCCCCGGATCGAGTCCCGCATCCGGCTCCTTGCTCAGCGGGGAGTCTGCTTCTCCCTCTGACCCTCCCCCCTCTCATGCTCTCTCTCTCTATCTCATTCTCTCTCAAATAAAAAAAAAAAAATCTTTAAAAAAAAAAAATAATGTATGCTTCACGGGGGGTCTTTTCTAACGGGCATACAAAGGGAAGACCGTGAGAGGTGTGGGACAATGCTTATCAAAAGCGCCATCGGGGGAGTCATATCAGTAACTTACATTTATTTGTGATTCTACAGGCTGCTATCCAGGGCATATTCTTGTGGGAGGGGCTAGTGTCAATTCAAGTCCCCTGCAGGCCTCCTGGCTACACAAAATGGATGCTGAGGCAGCAATATTACAAAGTGCTTTAGCTAAAACTCTCAACAGCACTCAAAATAAATTAAATAGATAGGAACACATTTAACCAAGAAGGTGAAAGATCTGTACCGTAAGGACCACAAGATTTTGATTTAAGAAAGTGGAGACATAAATAGAAAGGTATCCTGTGTTCATGAATTGGAAAAATTACTATTGTTAAGATGTCCATACCACCCCAAGCCATCTATAGATTTAATGCAATCCCTATCAAAATCTCAATTGCATTTTTCACAGATATAAAAAAAGTAATCCTAAAATTTGTATGGAACCACAAAAGACTCTGCATAGACAAAACAATCCTGCAGAAGAAGACTCTACATAGACAAAACAATCCTGCAGAAGAAAAATAAAACTAAAGCATTACACTTTTGGACTTCAAACTCTACTACAAAGCTACAGTAATCAAAACAGCATAAAATAGACACATAAACCAAGGGAACTGAACAGAGAGCACAGAAATTTACCCTCACAAATACAGTCAACTAATATTTAACAAAAGAGCCAAGAATACTCTACAGAGACAGGATAGTCTCTTCAAACTGGTGCCAGAAAAACTGGACAACCACATGCAGAATAATGAAATCCAACCATCATCTTACATCGCTCACAAAAATTAACTCAAATGAATTAAGGACTTGAACGTACAACTTGGACCCATAAAACACCTAGAAGGAAACGTTAGGAATAAACTCCTCGACATTGGTTTTGGCAATAAGTTTTTGGATATGACACCAACAGCACAGAAAACAAAAGTGAAAGTCAACAAGTGAGACTATATCAAAATACAAAGCTTCTGCACAGCAAAAGAAAAAGAGCAGCAAAATGAAAAGGCAATTTACAGAATGGGAGAAAATATTTGTAAACCATATATCACACAACTCAGTAGGAAAACAACAAAACATTCTTATTGAAAAATGAGCAGAGGAACTGAGTAGACATTTTTCCAAAGACATACAAATGGCCAACAGGTACATGGAAACATGGTCAACATCACCAATCATATAGAAATGGAAATCAAAGACACAAAAAGATATGCCTCACACCTATTAGAATGGCTATCATCAAAAGATAAGATTTTTTTTTAAAGATTTTATTTATTTATTAGAGAGAGAATGAGAGAGAGCACATGAGAGGGGGGAGGGTCAGAGGGAGAAGCAGACTCCCTGCCGAGCAGGGAGCCGGATGCGGGACTCGATCCAGGGACTCCAGGATCATGACCTGAGCCGAAGGCAGTCGTTTAACCAACTGAGCCACCCAGGCGCCCCCAAAAGATAAGATTTAAAAAGTGTTGGCAAAGGCACCTGGGTGGCTCAGTCTGTGAGGCATCTGCCTTCTGCTCAGGTCGTGATCCTAGGGTCCTGGGATCGAGTCCCACATCGGGCTCCGTGCTCGGCGGGGAGTCTGCTTCTCCCTCTGCCCCTCCCCCTGCTCATGCTCTCTCTCCCAAAAATAAATAAATAAAATCTTAAAAAAAGAAAAAAGTGTTGGCAAAGATATGGAGAAAATGGAACACTTGTGCACTGTTACTGAGAGTGTAAATTGGTACGGCCACTATGAAGAACAGCGTGGAGGTTCCTCAGGAAATTAATAATAAAGCTACCATATGATCCATCAATTCCACTTCTGGGTATATATCCAAAGGAGGGAAAAATCACTATCTCAAGAGATATATGCACTCTCATGTATATTGAAGCATCTTTTACAATAACCAACACTGAGAAATGACCTAAGTGTCCATCAATAGATGAATGGACAAATGAGTTGTGGTATATACATTATACAATGGAATATTGTTCAGCCATAAAAAAAGAAAGAAATCCTGCTATTTGGGAGAACATAGATGGACCTCAAGGGCATTATGTTAAGTGAAATAAGCCGGACAGAGAAAGACAAATACTGTATGATCTCACTTATACATGGGACTAAAAAACTGTACTCATAGAAACAGAGAATGTATTGTGGTTGCTGGAGGGTGAGGTGGAGTGGGGGAAATGGGTGAGGTGGCCAAAAGGAACAAACTTCTAGGTATAAAATAAATAAGTCCTGGGGATGCAATGTGCAGCATGGTGACTGTGGTTAGCAATACTGTAATGTATATTCCAAAGTTGTGAAGAGAGTAAATCTTAAAAGTTCTTTCCACAAGAAAAAAAAAAATTGTAACTACGTGAGGTGATGGATGTTAACTAAACTTACTGTGGTAATTATATCACTAAATATACATACATCAAGTAGTTATATTATACACCTTAAACTAATATAATGTTATATGTCAATTGCATCTCAATAAAACTGGAGGGAAAAAGACAAATGTGATCTAGTAATCCCACTTCTAGGTATATATCCAAGGGAAATGAAGTCATTATCTTGAAGAGTTATCTACATTCCTATGTTCACTGCACTGCACAACATTATTCACAATAGCCAAGACACGGAAACAACCTAAGTTTCTATCAACAGCTGAATGGAGAATGAAAATATGGTATATATGCAATGGAATATCATTTGGCCATTAAAATGGGGGAAATCCTGCCATTTGTGACAACATGGATTGACCTTGAGGACATTATGTTAAATGAAATAAACCAGACAAAGACAAATACTATATGCTATCACTTACGGGGAACCTAAAAAAGCAGAACTCACAGAAACTGAGTAAAATTGTGGTTACTGGGGACTGGGAGGTCAGCACAGGGGATGGAAAGATGTTGGTCAAAGGTTACAAACTTCTGGTTATAAGATAAATAAATTCTGGAGATACAACGTGCAACATGTGATTACAGTTAATAATACAGTATTATATACTTGAAAAATACTAAGAGAATAGATATTAAGTGTTCTTGTCACAGAAAATAAATGGTAATTATGTGATGTGATGGAGACATTAGCTAATACTATGGTGGTAATCATTTTGCCATATGTAAATGCATCAAATCAATACATTCTACACTTTGAACTTAGAGTGTTCTACATCAGTTTTATCTCAACCTGAAAAAAAAAAGTAAATCCATGTTCAACTTTGAGTTAATTTTTGTATCAGGTGTGAAGTTTAGATTGAGGTTTTGGTTTTTGGTTTGTTTGTTTTTGTTTTAGTCTACTGGTATCCAATTACTCCACCATCATTTGTTGAAAAGACCATCCATTATCTCATTTAATTGTCTTTGCTCCTTTTTAAAAAAAAAAAAATTAGCCATATTTGTGCTGATTTAGTTCTGGATTCTCCATGCTATCCTATTGATTTATGTGTCTATCCCTAAACCAGTATTATACCATCTCGATTATGATAGCTATATCTAGCATACAACACATATAGAAGAGTGCACGTGGGGAAAAATTGTTTCTTCTATAAACTGTGTTGGAAAAACTGGCTAGCCACATTCAGAAGAATAAAACTGGACCTTTATCTTACACCATATATAAAAATCAATCCAAAATGAATTAAGGTCTTAACTATAAGATCCGAAACTTTAAAACTACTAGAAAAAAAATAGGAGACAAGTTTCTTAATATTAGCCTTGGTAATAATTCTTTGGATTTGACCCCAAAAGCACAGGCAAGCAAAGCAAAAATAGACAAGTGGAGCTACCTCGGACCTAAAAGCTTCTGCACAGCAAAGGAAACAAACAACAGACTGAAGAGACAACCTAGGGGCACCTGGGTGGCTCAGTCGGTTAAGCGTCTGCCTTGGACTCAGGTCATGATCCAGGGTCCTGGGATCAAGCCCCGCATTGGGCTCCTTGCTCAGTGGGGAGCCTGCTTCTCCCTCTGCCTGATGCTCCCCCTGCTTGTGCTCTCTCTCTCTCTGACAAATAAATAAATAAAATCTTTTTTTAAAAATGAAGAGACAACCTACGGAATGGAAGATAATATTTGCAAGCCATACACCTGATAAGGGGTTACTATCCAATATATGTAAGAAACTCAATTCAATAGCAAAAAAAAGAAAAGAAAAGAAAAGAAAGTAACCCCATTACAAAATGGGCAAAGGACTTGAATAAACATTTCTCCAAAGGAGACATACAAACAGCCAACATGTATATGACAAGGTGTTCAACATCACTAATGATCAGGGAAATAGAAATCAGAATGAGATATCACCACACACGTTAGAATGGCTATTATAAAAAACACAAAAGATGACAACTGTTGGCATAGATGTAGAGAGAAGGGACCCCTTGGGTACTGTTGGTAGATATGTACATTAGTACAACCATTATGGAAAGCAATATGGAGGCTCCTCAGGAAATTAATAATAGAACTATCATATGATACAGGAAACCTACTTCTGGGTATATGTCCAAAGGAAATGAAATCAGGATCTTTTTTTTTTTTTTTTAAAGATTTTATTTATTTATTTGACAGAGAGAGACACCGCGAGAGAGGGAACACAAGCAGGGGGAGTGGGAGAGGGACAAGCAGGCTTCCCACCAAGCAGGGATCCTGATGCGGGGTTCGATCCCAGGACCCTGGGATCATGACCTGAGCCGAAGGCAGATGCTCAACGACTGAGCCACCCAGGCACCCCTGAAATCAGGATCTTAAAGAGATATGTGCACTCTCATGTTCATGGCAACATTATTCACGATAACTAAGAGGGAGAAATAACCTAAATTTCTATTGATAGATAAACAAAGAAAATACGGTACATGCCGTGTATGGTATATATATATACCCTAGAATATTATTCAACCTTAAAAAAGAAGGACACCCTGCCTATTACCACGATATGGATGAATCTGAAGGACAGTATGCTAAACAAAATAAGCCAGACACAGAAAGACAAATAATGTGTGATCTCACTTGTACATGGAATCCAAAAATGTGGAACTCATAGAAGCAGAAGGTGGAATAGTGGTAGCCAGGGGCAGGGGGTGGGGCACAGAGAGAGATGCTGGTCAAAGAGTACAAAGTCTCAGTTATGCAGGATGAAGAAGTTCTGGAGATCTAATGTACAGCATGGTGACTATATCTAGTAACACTATTTTATAGCCTTGAATTTTTTAAAAGACTAGATCTTAAGGGTTCTCATCACAAAAAAATGGCTAGTATGTGAGATGATGGAAATGTTAATTAGCTTGGTTGTGGTCAGGGTTTCACAGTGTATACATATATCAAAGCATCATGTTACACATCGTAAATACATAAAATTTTTATTTGTCAATTATACTTCAATGGAGCTGGAAGAAAAAGGCCTATAATGATCACTTATGGGGCGCCTGGGTCGCCCAATTGCTAAGTGTCTGACTCTTGATTTTGGCTCAGGTCATGATCTCAGGGTCATGGGATGGAGCCCTGAGTCGGGCTCCACGCTCAGTGGGCAGTCTGCTTGAGATTCTCTCTCTCCCTCTGACCCTCCCCCCTCTCTCGTGCATGCGCTCTCTCTCTCTCTCTCTAAAATAAATAAATAAATCTTTTTAAAAAATGGAGAGGCATTCCATGTATTAGTATTTGTAAAAATGTCAATTCTCTCTACAATAGCCCAATTAAATTAAAATTCAAGATTTACATTGAACAAAAGACACTATAGACAGAAGTAAGGCGCAATGGCAGAGTGGAACTAAATACATTTAATGTTTACAACTGCACACATGATTGGCCTTTGCAAATCAGTAAGACAAAGAGAAGAACCTCAACAGAAAAATGGTCAACGGATACAAACAAGCAGCGAACAGAAATGGAAACCTCAAAAGCTAGCAAGCCTATGAAGTGTTGCTCACATTCACCAGTAATGACAGAACTACAAATTAAGAAAACAATGAGCTTTCACTTTAAATCTAAGAGACTAGCAAAAATCAGGAGGCTGGATGAATCTGTGTGTTGGTAAGGAAATTGGGCTGTGGGAGCCATGCCAGACGCTCTGGTGTCTTGACCCACAGCTTTCTGTCTCTCTTCTGATTTTAGTCCTGCTGTATCTATGAAGATTTATGTCTCACCTCATGCACATATCACGTATGTCCACTTTCTATGCTGGTCTCTTCCAGTGTCTTCTCAGTCTCAGTCTCCCCTGTAAGCTCACTCCTGCCTTCTGAGATCACCTTCCAGATAAACTACCTGCTCATAAATCCTGGTTTCATTCTTTCTGGGAACTTTGGCTAAAACATGCACCATCATGTGCTGCTGGTGGGGATGTAATTGTGCAGCTCTTCTAGACAGAAATCTGGCAATATATAAGTAAATCGCATATATGCGTATCCTGTGGCCCACCAGTTCCTTTCCTAGGTATATATCCCAAAATAATTATACTATAGCTGCATAAGGGGATATATTCAAGGATGTTTATTGAAGCATGTTGGTGTGGAGGGGAATACAAGGCAATCTAATCACCATCACTGGCTAAATGTGGCCAGTTACGTAGCAGTTAGAAGTGTGTACCTGTAGCAACGTGGATGGATCTTAAAACCACACCTTGGTTAAAGATTTTTTTTTTTTTTTTTTATTTATTTATCTGAGAGAGAGAATGGGAGACAGAGAGCATGAGAGGGGGAGGATCAGAGGGAGAAGCAGACTCCCTGCCGAGCAGGGAGCCCGATGCGGGACTCGATCCCGGGACTCCAGGATCATGACCTGAGCCGAAGGCAGTTGCTTAACCAACTGAGCCACCCAGGCGCCCCTTTAAAGATTTTTTTTTTTTTTTTATTTAAAAACCACACCTTGGTTAAAGTTGAAAAAAAATAGAATGAGAGAAGATAGTATAGTTTACACAAATTATAAAAAAACGCACAAAACAATACGTGTTTTGCAAAACACTCATTCAAATATGCAAATAGACTTTTAATATGTTAAAATAGCTGCCTATGAGGTAGAGAGGAATGGAAACGGAGTATGAAGTTTAAAAAAGGAAAAATAAATGAGAGGGCCTTCACTGACCAATAATGATAATGAGTTATGAATTAAGAAATAAGATGAACTTAAGCCTTTCTAGTTGAGGTCCAAATGAAGGAAACATCATATTTTTTTCAAAGATTTATTTATTTATTTGAGAGATAACGAGAGAGAGTGGGGGGAGGGGCAGAGAGAGTCCTCAAGCAGGCTCCCCACTGAGCACAGAGACCAACATGGGACTCGATCCCAGGACCCCGAGATCATGACCTGAGCAGATTGAGCCACCCAGGGGCCCCCCAAAACATCATATTTTTATATACATATGTATTGCCTCATTTTTTAAGAAAGATGTATTTATTTGTTTCAGAGAGAAAGGGAGAGAGGATGTGAGCAGGGGGAGGGGCAGAGAGAGAGGGAGAGAGAATCCGCAAGCAGACTCCATGCTGAGTGCGGAGCCTGTCCTGGGGATCGATCTCAGGATCCTGAGATCATGACCGGAGCTGAAATTAAGAGTCCAATGCTTAACCAACTGAGCCACCTAGGTGCCCTGTATTGCCTCATTTTTATCCATAAGAAATTATATGCTTTTACTACTTAGAGTTTGATTAATTCATTCCAAAGTCTTTCATCCCTTCCTGTATCAATAAAATATTCATTGAGTCTCTTACTATGTACCAGTCCTCCTCCAGATACTTGTGGTAAGTTAGTGAAGAAAAAAAACACAATCCCGCCCTCATTAAGCTCTCCTTCTAGTTAAGAGAACAGGCAAAAATAAACATAAGTAGTTTTTGTGTTGTTATATTATTTTATATGGTACGTTAAATGGCTATCAGTGTGCTATGGGGGAAGACAGAGCAGATCGACGAGGGTAGAGGTGTCAAGTGGGGAACGGTTTAACTTTAAACAACATGGAAAGGGTAGGCTTCCTGAAAAATTTAGTGTATGTTATTTCCTGTCCCACAATATCTCCTTATTTTAGTGGATATAATTTGGGTGGGTTTTTTTTTTTTTTCCTTATGTGTCTTTTTGCTTCAGAATATTTTTGTATTTTCTTACAGATTGAAATTTTTATAAGGTTGATTCTATAGTTCAGTATTTCTAGTAACATTGTTACTGTGTCATGTTATTATTTATTTAATTATGCTAATTCTGGAACATTCCTACTTCCCTTTCCATATGAATCCATTGCCTTATTTTATCAACATTCACAGTTTCTCTTATGGATTCCTAGTTTATTTAAACTTTATTGAAAGCAGAAAGCAGATGTTTTCTGCAAGTTACTTCTGCTTACTCTAGTAAACTGTTTTAAAAATGTTCCTCTTTTTTCTTTTTTTTTTTCCAGATTAAAAATAGGATGAGAATTTTGGCATCAGATCATTTTCAGATAATAAAAAAAAATACCCCCCAAAGCTGCCCTTTTACATGTTTTTGCATATCATTGGTGGCAAATATAAATACCCAGCTGGGATTTAAAAATATTCTGAAGAATATACTCTTGCAAAATATGGATTTCAATAGAACACTTTTTAAAAAAAAGATTTTATTTATTTATTTATTTTAATTTTTTTTTATTCATGTGACAGAGAGAGAGAGATAGAGGGAGAGAGAGGGAATATGAGCAGGGGAGAGAGGCAGAGGGAGAGGGAGAAGCAGACTCCTTGCTGAGCCAGGAGCCTGATATGGGGCTCGATCCCAGGACCCTGAGATAATGCCCTGAGCTGAAGGCAGATGCTTAACCATTTAAGCCACCCAGGCGCCCCAAGATTTTGTTTATTTATTTGACAGAGAGAGAGAGCACAAGCAGGGGGACTGGCAGGAAGAGGGAGAGGGAGAAGCAGGCTCCCCGCTGAGCAGGGAGCCCCACACGGGACTTGATCCCAGGACCCGAGGATCATGACCTGAGCTGAAGGCAGACAGACGCTTCACCGACTGAGCCACCCAGGCGCCCCAGCACACTTTTTTTTTTTTTTTTTAAGTCAATGTCAGTGGTACTGGGTTAAAAGCTGCTAACCTAAAACATGAGCAGGATTTTCTTCTCTTTGTGGCTGAATAATAGTCCATTGTATTATATGCAACATTTTCCTTATCCATTCATCTTTTGAGGGACATTTGGAGTAATTCCCACCTCTTGGCTATTGTGAAGAATGCTGCAGCGAACACGGGAGGGCGACTATCTCTTCAAGATCCTGATTTTATTTCCTTTGGCTTATATACCCGGAAGCGGGGTTGCTGGATCTTACGGTAGTTCCGTTTCTGATGTTTTGAGGTGCCTTCATGCTATTTCCACACTAGTGGCATTACTTTACTTTTCCACCAACAGCGTACAAAATGTTCCCATTTCTGCGCATCCTCACAAACACTTATTTTCTGTTTTTGTTTTCTAATGGCCATCCTAACAGATGTGAAGTGATAGCTCATTGTGGTTTTGATCTGGATATTTCTGATGATGAGTGATGTTGAGCATCCTTTCATATACCTATGTTTTCTTTGGAGAAATGACTGTTTAAGTTCTTTGCCCATTTTTTTTTTTAATTGGGTAATTTGTTTTTGGCTTTTTCACTTTGTTGTTTCCTTTGTTCTCTACTTCGACTCCTTAAATCTCATGTTTATCTTTTTTCCTTTCATTTTGCAGAATGCTTTTATAAGCCACATGCTGGTTTTAAGAAATAATTATTTATCTCTTAATTAGGGCAGGTCCATACTAAATTGGTCAGTGACCCAAATTAGCGTAGAAGGAGTCTCTGTAAACTTCCTCACTGTGTCTCAACACTATTAGACTTAATGACTCCAAAGTTTTGCAGGAGGCCTGCATTGATGTATATTTACTTATTTTTAAAAAAGATTTTATTTTTTTATTTTTGAGAGAGCAGGGAGAGAGAGCCCGTGCAAGAGCATGGAGGGGAGGCAGAGGGAGAAGCAGACTCCCCATTGAGCAGGGAGCCCAAAGCGGGGCTCGATCCCAGGACCCTGGGATCATGACCTGAGCCGAAGGCAGACACTCAACCAACTGAGCTACCCAGGCGCCTGATCTGTATTTATATCACCAAATTAGTGATACTGAGACCTGAATGAGGAAGAGTTTGGAATTTGGGAGCTGACCTTTTGGGGAAAATTAGTCTCTGCACACTTCCTCTTCACCGTTTGGTGAAGTGATATTCCATGATTAAAAATTTTGCATCTATTTATCTCCACTCTGTCTAAACTCTACTCCAGTTACAGAATGTGGCTATGTCAATTCTCTTTCCTAGTGTTGTCATCGATTACTGCAGGTAATTGCTGGAAGCCGGGAGAAGAAAAATCCCACCACCCCTAGATTTCCTGTTAGATGTGGCCAGACTTGACCTTGTGGTCCACTTGCTGGTGAGTCCAAGTGGTCTGAATCTACAGTAATGAATTTGTTCGAAGGGCCTGTTCCACATTTGTTCCCAGTCTTACCCTAACCTGCAGCCCACACGTTCCAGTTCAGAAGGTTCTTTTTGCCTTGGATTAGGCAGGGACTTGTCTAATTATCCACCCACTATACTGTATATCTACGAAATCATATTGATTTTTATTACTGTGATCATAAAGGAGTGTGTTAGATAACTGTGTTCTAACCTCCATCTTTCTGGTAAATATTATCATTTAAAAATATAGTATATGCCTTAACCACATGCTTACTGTTCACAGTTACTGTCAAAATATTGACCAACACTAGAAGTACAAGAAAATAAAACAACCCACCGTTTACATTTTTGTGTATCTTTTCCAATTACTTCTCTGAGTCTGGGAAAAATAATGTGCTCTTACCTTTTTTTTTTTTTTCACATAACTGTTCTGTTCCATGAAGGAGATCACAGTGACTGTGTGTGTGTGTGTGCACGTGTGCACACGTGTGTGTGCTTAATCAAACTCCATTACATTATACAGACAGTCCCTGACTTATGATGATTTGACTTACAATATTTCACCTTCACAATGGTGCCAAAGAGATACACATTCCGTAGAGACTGTACTTCAAATTTTGAATTTTGATCCTGTGCTGGGCTAGCAATATGATACTCTCTTGTGATGCTGGGCAGTGGCAACTTCCAGTTCGTCACGCCATCACGAGGACCTACAACCAGTACAGCATTCAATAAGATCTCATTACATACGATAGTCAACACTTGGTCATAAAATAGGCTTTCTGTTAGATCATTTGGCTTACCTGTGGGCTAGTGTAAGTGTTCTGAGCACATTTAAAGTAGGCGAGGCTAAGCTACGATGCTCAGTAGGTTAGGTGGAGTAAATGCATTTTCAACTTAGGATATTTTTTTAAAGATTCTTTTATTTGTTTGAGAGAGAGACAGAGAGGGCACGAGCTGGGGGAGGGGGGTACGCGGAGGGACAAGCAGACTCCCTGCTGTGGAAGATTAAAATATAAGCAATGATTTTATTCATATATACTATCAAGGATTCCTCGGATTGCAAAATCGCTTTTAAGACAAAAAAAAAAAATGAATATTTTGTAAAAAACATTTTGTTACAAACAAAGTCCATGCCTTATAATCAATTTATCCCAATAGCTAGTTTGCTATGCACTAGCAGTTTCTATAACACATTATTGCCTTGAACTTCCTCTTTGTTAAATTGTCCCAAATGAACGAGTAAAACGCTCTTAAGTTTTAATGCAGCAGGTAAACAGAAATCCTCCTGTTACTGTTTTTATGATGAATTTTAAGATTAGAAAAATGAACTTCTGAAAGTGGCCTAGCTTAGTAATGTTGAGCTTATAATTTATGGAGTTCACTTTTGACACCTTAATAGCTACGGTATATCTATCTACCTAATCTTGTTACTGCATTTACTTCAAGGGAAAGCATATTTATGAATACTGAATTGCTGCCCTTTTCTTCAGGAAGGCTGCAAGAACCGGTAGCGGATTGTAACTCCCTTTCAAGGACACTTATAGGCATTTTCACACCTATGACAGATGCACATCCTGTGATTCTTAATTTCTAAAAATGAAATCATCTATATGAAATCACTCCGTGAAATGTTAAAGGTCCTAGATACATTGAAGGTGTGAAGTGGCAATATGATGGCTTTATCTGAATGCTGAATTTTTTTTTTTTTTAACTACGGGTTCATTCTCTCTTCTTATTGTTTCTGGGCATAAAAAAGTTATTCTCAAGGCTTGAGGGGTTACCTGGGCGTCTATTCTAATTGGATATAGATAATTCTGTTTTCAGCTCACAATAATTTTCTCCAAATCATATTCAATGTGTTTATTTATTAACACTTTGGAAATGTCACCCTCAGTTTTACTGATATTCTCAAGAGGTTTTTGGTGGTGTTTCTAGTAGTTGAATTTTCTATTTTTTTTTTTTTTTTACTTCCCTCATGCTCCCCCACCCCCACCCCTGTTTGGTTCTTCTCCTGGCTTATTTACTTCAATACTCTAGTCAATTATTTTCTCTATTTTTTTTTTTGTTTTTAAATATATACACTTAATATTGTACATTTACCTGTAAGTACCACTTCAGTTTTGATATGTGGAACTTTCATTGTTTTGAAGTGAGTTTTAAACTCACTAAACATGTTTTTCCCCTATAGTTAGACTCTGTATTTCCCATTTAATGCAATGTTTTCAGACTACAATTTGCATGATAGCGACTCTTTGAAATTTCCTGAAAATTCACTTAAACCCAGCACACTGTGTTTTTTCTTTTTTAACTGACTGAGCCACCCAGGCGTCCCTGTTTTTTTCTTTTTAAAAAACAACATTCAGTGTGTACTGGGAAAGATAATATGTGTTGTGTTATATTTTTTAGATCAAGTTTATTTCTGCTACTGCTCAAAATCTTTATGTTTACTTACATTTTGTTTGACCTATCTTTTTTATACAAATGACTGAAATATATTCAACTATAATTATGAATTTGTCAACTTTTATGTCCAGGTTTATCAACACACACATACATACACACACACGCAATGGTATTGGATGCATATGAGTTCATACTAATATGTCCTTTTGGTTGATTTTATTTTTTTATTATCATACTGTAAACCTCTATCACTATGAATGGTTTTTCAAATTTTATATATTTTAAGTGTTAACATTTTTGTGCCATTTTTTTGGCTAGTATTTACCTAGTATAAATTTTTTTAACTATTCTTAATTTTAACCTTCCTGTGACAGTTTATTTTAGTATGTCTCTTTATGGCAACAGTTTTCTGGCTTTAAAAAAATAAATCAATTAATCTCTGTTTCCAATAGGCAGGTTTAATCCTTTTGCATTTATTTTCAATATGGATATATTTCAAATTGGATATATATTTTTAAAGATTTATTTATTTCAGGAGAGAGATAGAATGTGCAAGCAGGGAGAGGGGCAGAGAGAGAGGGAGAAGGAGAATCCTGAAGCAGACTCCCCACTGAGCACGGAGCCTGATGTGGGGCTCGATCCCAGGAACCTGAGATCATGACCTGAGTCAAAATCCAGAGTTGGCAGCTTAACTGACTGAGTCACCCAGGCACCCCTATTTTGAATTGTATTTTAACATTTCAATCTATCATTCCTTTATTCTTTTTACATTCTCCATTCCTTACCTTAGCTTAGATTGATATTGTTCTATATGAACTCCTTCCCTTTCATTTGCTAATATGGAAACAATGAGTTGTATTTATTATTATCTGTTTGTCAATTATAATATACACTATGTGCTACTCCTTTGTCCCATCCCCTTTGACCCAAAAGTAGCCTGTACTCTCAATGCTATTTTTATGTGTTTCATTGTGTGTATATATATGCTTAAACTTGTATTGTTTTATACATTTAGTTCTTTTATTTTTATTTATTTATTTATTTGAGAGATACAGAGAGAGGGGGAGCACAGAGGGAGAGGGAGAGGGAGAAGCAGACTCCCCGCTGAGCAGGGAGCCTGATGTGGGGCAGGATCCCAGGACCCTGGGATCATGACCTGAGCCGAAGGCAGGTGCTCAACCGACTGAGCCACCCAGGTGCCTCTGTATATTTTAAAAGGTATAACACCATATAAAATTTTGCTTTGTCATTCAACATTATGTTACTAAGAGTCATCCATTTTGTTGCATGTATCTCTAGAATATTATTATATAAATATACCATAATTTATCCATTCTTCAGTCACTAAGCATTTGGATATTTCATTTTTTGTTTGACTTTTTTTTTATTACATGCAACAGTGCTGCTACAAATATTCTTGTAAATGTCTCTGGCACACGTGTGCAAGAGTTCTCATGTTATTGCTGATTTATAAAGTATGTAAATATTCATCCTTTTTAAAAATTTTTAATTAATTTTTTTTTGAGAGAGAGAGAGAGAGCACCAACGGGGGGAGCGGCAGGCAGAGGGAGAAGCAGGCTCCCCACCGAGCAGGGAGCCCGATGCAGGACTCGATCCCAGGACCCTGGGATCATGACCTGAGCTGGAGGCAGATGCTTAACTAACTGAGCCACCCAGGCGCCCAATATTCATCTTTATAAAAATACCGGAGTGGTTTTCTAGATAGCTATAGCAATTTATACTCTCAACAGCAATATATAAGAAAACCTGTGGATTCCACACCGTCTCTCTTGCTGTTCTCTTGGCATTCTCTCTGTCTTTGGTTGATTAGTAGCTGTCGGGTCAGCCCTCAGTTCTTCTTCAGGAGGAATCGTTCTATTCATAGGTATAATTTGGGGCGTTCTGTGGAGGAGGTGAGTTCAGTCTTCCTATATTGTCATCTTGAACCAGCCTCTACATGCATGTATTTAAACATGTTTGGTAAAGCTACTTGAAGATCTCTCCTACCTTTAATGAATAGATAGGGTGCCACCTCCTCAAACCCTGGCTTTATGATGAGAAACTGACATTGATCCCATTTCAGATGGAACACCTTTTGTCTTTAATACACTTGAGTAGCCAAACTCCTGGCCCATAATACATGCCCCAGAGAACAGCAAATTTAACTTCCTTTCATTTTTGTTATATTTCTGGTTCTTAGCTATGTCTTCTTGTCTTTCTCTTTTTATATTGCACCTATCATTGCTAAGTATTTAAAGCACAATTGGTATGCTAGATAATAAAGTTATTGACTGATTTTGACCAAACTTAGCTAACGATTTTTATGACGACCTAGAAACTAGATTCTGAGATCTTAAAAAGCAGAAATTTTGTATTTAAATTATATAATCTTGGGGCGCCTGGGTGGCTCAGTCATTAAGCATCTGCCTTCAGCTCAGGTCATGATCCCAGGGTCCTGGGATCGAGCCCCGCATCGGGCTCCCTGCTCAGCGGGAAGCCTGCTTCTCCCTCTCCCACTCCCCCTGCCTGTGTTCCCTCTCTCTCTGTGTCTCTCTGTCAAATAAATAAATAAAATCTTTTTTAAAAAAAATAAATTCATACAATCTTCACATGAATATATCATAATATATGCCTTGGCATATAGTAAATCCTCAAAAAATGTTTGTCAAATAAATGAGACAAGTGACTGTATGATCATTCATTGCCATAGAAAGCCTGGAAAACATGAACGGAAAAATACATGTGTGCAATAGCCCATGTCCCCTCCCTAATTTTTGCTTTACTGAGATGTTTAACATTTTCATTTTTAGTGATGGGATGGTTAAGAAACGAACAGCATCTGTAATTATCTGTTACTGTCATCACAACATCACCATGTTGTTACTAGGAATTTGGGGTTTTATCTTATGCTTGAGCAAAATATGCATCCAAATAACCTCAGTATATTTGTAAAACAATATTAAATTAAGCTGCTTCTATGATTACTTAAACCTGGTTATCACTCTATCACAAAACACCTATTTAAACAAATCATTTTTATGAGGATTTAGTTATCATAAGGTAAAACAAAACCCAATTGTCACTGCAATTTTAAAAATGCAATAATAATCTGTTTGCTTTATTCCTTTGCATAATCCAGCACTATAGAGGACCAGAATAGTGTTTGTACAATGTTTTCTACATTATCCATTTAGCAAACCAGCGATTCCTATTTTTGGAATTCCCAGTAGCACTTGCAGAGTTAAGAGAGCTGGTCTTTCTAAAAATTTTTCAAGTTCAGTGTCTAGAGCCTTTCTAATAAGCTACTAATTAATGTATCTCTCTGACTGTTCTCCTTCCTTACACTCTTCTATTTTATTTGAAATGACCAACAATGTTTTAATGGGCTTTTGTAATACACAAAATGTCACCATTAATATTGCACCTCTGGATATTTTTCAAAGCTTCTGGAGAAATTTAACATTAGCCAGAATGGGTGTATGAAAGGCAATATATAAAAAATGTTGGCATTAATTTATTTCAGATCCATATGCTTAAGTCATACTAAATTAATTTTATTCAAAGTAGCATAGTAATCAGGGTACTTGTCCCATTTTATTGTGGTATACTTAATAACCATGCAAAATGTACTCTGTGAAGAACTAAGCTTAAAGAAATATATCACATTTACCAGGCAGCAACTGACATGCTTCCAAGATGCTCAAATTCTATTTTGATATACAAATAAGCAACTTTATGGTTGATTCCATCAATATTAAATTAATTCAGTGTCCCTATCATCTTCAATTCTTAATTAATTCAATTAATTGAATTCAATGTTCCTGCCTTCTTTTCTAAGTAAGTTATTGAGCATTAAATTTCTTCAGGTCAAGCATATAATAATTGACTTAACTTTGTGCTTGGGAAGAGTGGTTAGATCATCATACCCTAGCCTAAATCTTTGAGATCATCTGGAGTTGCGAGTGGATATTGAGCTAAGTTCCAAAAGTGTGGATGGCACATAAGACAGCAAATTCCATGAGGAGAAGGGGTTGGGTAGGAACTCTTTCTGGAGATTTCCCTACTTGCTGAAAATCTCAAAAAGCTTATAAAAGAAGGCAGAGTCATTGCCACCAACTTGAAGAATCACTCAGTATGGAAAATAATAAACAACTTTTTAAAATTTTTTTGTTGTTATGTTAATAATAAACAAGTTTTACCACATACAAGTACTATTGTAAGTACAAGTATGATATTATTTAATCTCTCAATAATTCTATGAAATAGGTTATTATCTCTTTTTTTATGGGTAAAGTAAGGAGGAAAAGAAGTAAGTAGTAAGCACTTGATAGTACTGATAGGTATTGACCGTTTGGTTGGCGGCCCTTGAGCTAAAGCTGTGAAGGAATCAGGGCCTAGTCATGGATTTAATCCCTCTGTGGCACATTTTGCCTTTGCTTCATCCCTTCACCAGGGAGACTAGTAAGAACAGTGTGGTTTGATCATTGAAATCTATCTTGCAGGAATACATAAGTTCAGTATCATAAAACTATAAATAATAAATATGTAAGTTATATTCACAAGAGCCTGAATTTTATTCTTACAAAGCTAATGAGTTTTATCTGTATTTACCACACCTACCAATCAAATATAGCCACTAATCGATCAAATAACTCTTAAGTCAAAGGAAAAATGTGTTGCTTGCCTAAATATGGGTGGAAAATGGTGGTATCTCTAATTTTCGTTTTGAGTCTAGTTGACACACAATGTTACATTAGTTTCAGGTGCACAACAGAGTGGTTCCACAAGTTTATACATTATGCTATGTTCACCACAAGTGTAACTCCCATCTGTCACCACACGATGCTATTACAATATCATTGACTATATTCCTTATCCTGTTCCTTTTATTCCCTTGACTTATTCATTCCATAAATGGAAGCCTGCATCTCCCACTCCCCGTCTCCCATTTTGCCCAACCTCCCTAGCAGCCATCAGTTTGTTCTCTGTATTTATAGGTCTGAGTCTCTTTTTTATGTATTCATTTTTTATGTATTCATTTCACTTATGAGTGAAATTGGGTTACACTTATGAGTGAAATCATATGGTATTTGTCTTTCTCAGTCTGACTTATTTCATTTAGCATCATACCCTCTAGGTCCTTGTTGTCTCAAATGACACAATGTCATCCTTTTTTATGACTGCATTGGATATATATATATATGTATATATCATCAGACAAATAGATAATATAACACACACACACACACACATATATATATATATATATCCACATATTCCTTATCTATTTGTCTGTTGATGGACACTTAGATTGTTCCCATATCTTGGCTATCGTAACTCATGTAGCAATAGATATAGGGAGGCATATATTGTTTTGAATTAGTGTTTTCATTTTCTTTGGGTAGATACAATGGTGGTATCTCTTGAGCCTAGAAGTTTGTAACTCAACAAACATTTATTGACTCTCATTTATGAAACTGACCATATAAGAAGCACTGGGGACACACAACAAACAAGAAATAATTTTTACATTTGAAGAAGTCATAATCCAGTGTGGAAAACACACATGTAAACAATTCATTACAACACAAAGGGATAATGTGATAATAAATATATGCGTATCATATTGACATCATATTGACATAATATAGATAATAATTCATTGAGAGGGGGATATAAGAAAAGAAAGAAAGAAAGACTGCATAAGGAAAGTGATATATGAGCATGACTTTGAGAGATGAGTAAACATTTACCATTAAGATAAGAATGGAAAAAGAGAGTAAGAAACCATCATTGTTCAAATGTACCAACAGCATGTTGCCTGTCTTTGGCTTTTTATAGATAAATTATTTACTTCTAGTTTTAAGTATTGGGTTACACTGCTTCAGAAGTAGTATAAATAAAACCATTGTGCATTAACAGAGACAAAGCAATCCAATTTGATGTGTTTTGAAGGGATTATCTTGTGCCTGGCACTGTGGTAAGGATTATGAAGAATGATATGCAATACTAAATTCTAAATAGGTCAGAAATGTCTCTTATTGGTAGCTACCCAAGGTAATATATAGATTTAATGTATTCCCTATCTAAATTCCAGTGGTATTTTTCACAGATACAGAACAAACAATCCTAAAGTTTGTATCAAACCATAAAAGACTCTAAATAGCTAAAGCAATCTGGAAAAAGAAGAACAAAGCTGAAGGCATCAAGTCCCTGATTTCAAACTACATTATAAAGCTATAGTAATTAAAATAGTATAGTATTGGCATAAAAGCAAACACATAGGTCAATGGAACAGAATAAAGAGCCCAGAAATAAACCCACACATATGTGGTTGATAAATTTATAGCAGAAGCCAAGACTATACAATGGGGAAAAGACAGTTTCTTCAATAAATGGTGTTGGGAAAATTAGACAGTCACATTGAAAAGATTGAAACTGGATCACTATCTTATACCATGCACAAAAATCAACTCAAAACGGATTAAAGACCTAAATTTAAGACCTAAAACCATAAAACTCCTAAAAGAAAAGATAGGTGGGAAGCTCCTTGACATAGGTCTTGGTGATGATCTTTTAAAAATCTGACACCAAAAACAAAAGCCACAGAAGCAAAAATAAACAAGTGGGACTACATCAAACTACAAAGCTTCTATACAGCAAAAGAAACCATCAACAAAATGGAAAGGCAACATACTGAATGGGAGAAAATAATTGCAAATCACATATCTGATAGGGTCTAATAGTCCAAATATATAAAGAATTCATATAACTCAATGGCAAAAAACAAACACCCAAACAATCCAATTAAAAGATGGGCAGAAGATCTGAATAAACATTTTTTTTCCAAAGGAGACATGCAGAGGGCCAAGAGGTACATGAAAAAATGCTCGACATTATTAATCATCAGGGAACTGCAAATCAAAACCATAATGAGATACCATCTCACACTTGTTAGAATGGCTATTATAAAAGACAAGAAATAACAAGTGTTGGCAAGTATGTGGAGAAAAGAGAACCCTTGTGCACTGTTGTTGAGAATGTAAAATGGTGCAACCACCATGGAAAACAATATGGAATGTTTTTAAAAAATTAAAAATACAACTATCATATGACCCCAGAATTATACTTCTGGGTATTTATTTAAAAATAATAAAAACACTAATTTGAAAAGATATATGTACCCCCATGTTAAATTGCAGTGTTATTTACAACAGCCAAGAAAAGTAAACAACCTAAGTGTCCATTGATGGATAAATGTATAAAGAACGTGGACTATTATTCAACCATTAAAAAGACTGAAATCTTGACATTTGTGACAACATGGATGTTCCTTAAGGGCATTACGCTAAGTGAAATAATTCAGACAGAAAAAGACAAAAATCCCATATACCTTTCTTATTTATGGAATCTTAAAAAAAACAGACTGGTGGTTGCAAGGAAGTGGGAGAAATGGGTGAACTGTTTTTTGTTTGTTTTTTAGTTTAAATAAATTGAATAAAATTTTTAAAAAAGAAGTAGGTCAGAAATGTTTCTTACTGGCAGCTTTCAGCACTTTGTTAGTATAGTATTTCATTGTCACTGTCACTGCATTGCTCATGATAGTATATTTTATAGGTTGTGCTGAATTTGGATGACAAGAATTATATTTATGGTATCTGGTTTAATAGACAATCATCTATAGTTACATATATGCATCACTCGTATCTGGCACACCCTTCCCATGACAGTCTTTATGCCACCAATAGAAGTGTCAACTTTCACAGCATAATACCCTTTGCCAAAAATTCTGGAACTATTGGCTAAATGGAAATGCAGAGTCATGGCTCAATTTTGATGCAAGGGCTCTTTTATAAAGATGTAATTTTGGGGAGAGTTGCATTGGAATAGAAACAATAAATGCCATATCCTTTAACTTTGTTTTAAAAAAAACAATTCAAGAGGCGCCTGGGTGGCTCAGTCGTTAAGCGTCTGCCTTCGGCTCAGGTCATGATCCCAGGGTCCTGGGATCGAGTCCCACATCAGGCTCCCTGCTCAGTGGGGAGCCTGCTTCTCCCTCCCCCACTTTCCCTGCTTGTGTTCCCTCTCTCACTGTCTCTCTCTGTCAGATAAATAAATAAAATCTTAAAAAAATAAAAATAAACAATAAACAACACAAGTGAATAAATTTAAATATTTTATTGGCTCTATTCAATGATTCATGACAATCAGGCAACATCCCATCTAGCAGATAGAAAGGAGCTCCAAGGATCTGCACAAAATGAAAGCTTTTATAAGCAGCAGGAATGGGGAAAGGAAGTTATAC
>NC_138385.1:27824043-27857925 GCF_054177405.1 Leptonychotes weddellii
AGATAAATAAATAAAATCTTAAAAAAATAAAAATAAACAATAAACAACACAAGTGAATAAATTTAAATATTTTATTGGCTCTATTCAATGATTCATGACAATCAGGCAACATCCCATCTAGCAGATAGAAAGGAGCTCCAAGGATCTGCACAAAATGAAAGCTTTTATAAGCAGCAGGAATGGGGAAAGGAAGTTATACTAGCAAAAAGCAGGTTGGTTGTAGCAAGTTCACTTTCCTTTAGGGGATAGCAGTTTTATCAGGCAGATTACCTCACCAGTATTGATCAGGTAATTCCTGATTGACTGGTTTAAGATTCTATTTCTGGGAGAGCCCAAACTGTAATTACATTAAGTATTAAGCCTTGGTTTGGTGACATGTGGCTTAGCGCAAGTGACTCTATTTTGGGCCTGTCTCGTTTTTAACAATTTCCTACATTCTAAATCAATGGAGACATAAGATAAAGAGATACTGGAGAGCATGCATTAGATTGTCTACTGACAAATGACTTCCTATTATTGCATCCCAGAAGGATCACAGGCACTGCTTAAACACTTCCAGACCACCTCTAACAGATGTCGAGATTGGACCACTTACTCTTCTATGTGGCTGAGAGCAGAGCAGCGTGTCCTTACTTTGTAGTCAGACGGATCTTCCAAAGAGACATGCTGGAGCCAAAACCATCCAATTCTCTCTCTTATACTCACTAACCAAGTAAATCACTCCTCCTCCTCCTATAGAGAGGGCAGAAGTATTATGGTAACTAATGTCTCTCCACATAGAAACCTGAAGTCCAGTAAAAGGAGGGCCTCTAAACAGGAATGAACAGAAAAAAATGCACATATATGACAAAAATAAAACTATAGATATTAGATCAATGCCAAAAAGCCTCACAAAACTCCTATATTCATTGAGGGTGGATTATGTCCATAAACTTAGATATTGAAGGGAAAAAGCCAGAGTTTTTCTGCCCTGGAAACTAGAGCTGCTGTGCTATCTCCTACTAGATCAATTCTATTCCTAGTAGGCACCCTTTAATTAATAACTTAATCATTGTGGCTTTCGCCATGATAACAGTAACTTTTCTCCCACTGTGTTGCCAGCTCTCTTCTTCAACTTGACCCTGTTCTGGTTTGTTTTTTTTTTTTTTTCCTTTAAGTGATACTTTTCTGAGTGCTTATTATATATAAGAAGCCGAACTGCTTCATATTTCATTCAAAGAAACATCAATCAGGAATCTAAATATAAATAAAAAGCCATTAAACATTTTACATAGCCTTTTGATGAATTGTCAAAGGGAGGTTTTATTCACAAAATACCATCCAAACAGCAGCTGCTCCCTGGTCTCCTCCCGAACTCCACTGAGTATCTGGGGAGCCTCTTTGGCTTTACTGTTTTGTTTTGCTTTGTCTTCTCATTCATTATCACAAACTTTAACTTGTTAGTTAAAGGGAATTCATTGTCCTTAGAAATTAGATGAAGAGAAAGGATGATTATTTTCCCCAGTCACAATGATAATACTGCAAGGAAAGGATTATTATTATTATTTTGCTGGTGGTTGGTTAAATCAATTTTCCAAGGCCATACATAGAACCAGTAAAAGTAGCAGAACTTAGATTTGAAGTCAGTTCCTTTTTTTTTTCCTCCAGAAAATGAAACAAACCAAAAAGGATTTGGAATAAAGTTCCACTGACTTCAAAAGGGTGAAAAGATTAGAAAATAATTGTATGCATTCAAAATATACCTTGCAGATAGAGCAAAAATTTAGCATTATGAACTATCAAACTCTTGTGGGAATTTCTTTTTTTTTTATTAACATAATGTATTATTTTTTTCAGGGGTACAGGTCTGTGATTCATCAGTCTTACACAATTCACAGCGCTCACCATAGCACATATCCTCCCCAATGTCTATCACCCAGCCACCCCATCCCTCCCACCTTCCTCCACTCCAGCAACCCTGCTTGTTTCCTGAGATTAAGAGTCTCTTATGGCTTGTCTCCCCCTCTGATTTCGTCTTGTTTCATTTTCCCTCCCTTCCCCTATGATCCTCTGTCTTGTTTCTCAAATTTCTCTTATCAGTGAGATCATATGATAATTGTCTTTCTCCAATTGACTTATTTTGTTTAGCATAATACCCTCTAGTTCCATCCATGTCATTGCAATTGGCAAGATTTCATTTTTTTGATGGCTGCATAATATTCTATTGTATATATATATACCACATCTTCTTTATCCATTCATCTGTTGATGGACATCTAGGCTCTTTCAATAGTTTGGCTATTGTGGACATTGCTGCTATAAACATTGGGGTGCACGTGCCCCTTCGGATCACTACATTTGTATCTTTAGGGTAAATACCCAGTAGTGCAATTGCTGGGTCATAGGGTAGCTCTATTTTCAACTTTTTGAGGAACCTCCATACTGTTTTTCAGAGTGGCTGCACCAGCTTGCATTCCCACCAACAGTGTAGGAGGGTTCTCTTGGGGAATTGCTAACATCTAAGGATTTTTTTTTTCCCCCTTTTGGTGGTACTGTTTTGAAGAGGTGGACATTGTGGAATTTATTTTGTGCTGGTGGGAAGAAGCTCTCTGTTCAGGCCAGATGCTTATCTATGTTAATTTTCTATAGGTAATAGACTTTATTTTTTGAACAGCTTTAGATTTACAGAAAAATTGACTAGATCATTCAGAGAGTTCCCACATACTACACACATTTCCCTCTCTTATTAACATTTATGTTAGTATGGTTATTTCCCAATGTTAATGAACAAATATTGATATATTATTAATTTAAGTCCATACTTTATTCAGATTTCTTCATTTTTTAATTAGAGTTATTTTACTATTCCACGATCTTACTAATGTTCCATATATAGTATTTCCATGATTTCCATAATTAGTATTATCAGTTATAATATTGATATTCCATGGATTTTACTAATCCATAATTCCATCCAGGATACCACATTACATTTAGTTGTCTTATCTCCTAAGGCTCTTCATGGCTGTGACAGTTTCTCAGACTTTCCTTGTTTTTGATGATCTTGGGAATTTGGAGGGGTACTGGTTAGGAATATTGCAGGAATCCCCCCTACTGGAATTTGTCTGATGTTTTTCTCATTGGGGTTATGAGTTTTAGGCAGGAAGAACACAAGGCAAAGTGCCATTCTCATCACATCATATCAAGAGTACAGACCATCAACATGACACATCACTCTTGTTAACCTTGACCACCTGGCTGAGGTAGAGTTGGTCAGTTGTCTCCACTGTGAAGATGCCTTTCATCTCCATACTATGCTCTTTGGAAGGAAATCACAAGATGTAGTTCACACTTAAGGAGTTGGGGTTTTTTTCCCCATCTCTTTGAAGGCAGAGTATCTACATAAATTATTAGAATTCCTTTGCATGGGAGATTTGTCTATTCTCTCCCTAATATGTTTTTTACCCATTATTTAATAGAGTTGCTTGTATTCTTATTATTGAGTTTTGAGTGTTTGTATATTTTAGATACAAACCCTTTATCAGATATGCATTTTGCAAATATTTTCTTCCAGGCTGTGGCTTGACTTCTCATTCTCTTAACAGTTTTCTTTACAGAGCATGTGTTTTCAATTTTGATAAAATCTAATTGATCAATTGTTTCTTTGATGGCTCATCTTTTGAGTATTCTATCTAAAAACTCAGCACCAAACCCAAGGTCATATAGATTTTCTCTTATGTTTTCTTCTAGAAATGTCAGAGGTTTTGCTTTTCTCATGTAGGCCTGTGATCCATTTTAAGTTCATGTTTATGTAAGATATAAAATATATATCTAGGTTCTTTTTTTGGCATATGGGTGTCTAATTGTTCTAGCACAATTTATTGAAAAGACTACCTTTGTCCATTGAATTGCCTATCCACTTTTGTCAAAGATCAGCTAACTATGTTTGTATGGGTCTATTCTAGGCTGTTTATACACTGATCTATGTATTTATTCTTTCACCCAACATTATGGTGTCTTGATTAATGTAACCTTAGTGTAAGTCTTGTAATCACATAATGTGAGTCTTCCAACTCCATTCTTCTCCATATTATATTGGCTTTTCTACATTCTTTGTCTTACCATTTAAGTTTGTCAATAATTAAAAAATATCTCGCTGAGGTTTTATTTTTTTTTATTTTTTTAATTTTTTTATTCTTATGTTAATCCCCATACATTACATCATTAGCTTTAGATGTAGTGTTCCATGATTCGTTGTTTGTGCATAACACCCAGTGTTCCATGCAGAGTGTGCCCTCCTCAATACCCATCACCAGGCTACCCCATCCTCCCACCCCCCTCCCCTCTAGAACCCTCAGTTTGTTTTTCAGAGTCCATCGTGTCTCATGGTTCATCTACCCCTCCGATTTCCCCCCCTTCATTCTTCCCCTCCTGCTATCTTCTCGCTGAGGTTTTAAATCAGATTGTGTTGAATCTACAGATCAACTTGGGGAGAATTTACATTTTAACAATATTGAGTCTTCCAATTCATTTTCCAATTCCTCTCTCCATTTATTAGATCTTTGTTTTTTTATATCAGTGTTTTGTGGCTTTCTGCATATAGTTCCTGTATATATTTTGTTATATATATACCTGAGTATTTCATTTTGGGGAGGTGCTATTAACAACCATACTGTTTTGTTAAATTTAAATTTCTATTTGTTAATTTATGGCATATAAGAAAGCAACTGACTTTAGCATATTAACCTTGCATCCTGCAACTTTGTTATACTCAGTAGTTCCAGAAATTTTTTGTTCTTCTTTGGGGGGATTTTTTACATAAACAGTGATGTTATCTATGAATAAAGATAGTTTTATTTCTTCCTTTCCAAGCTGTATACCTTTCATGTTTTTATTTGTCTTATTGCACTAGCTAAGACTTTCATTATGATGTTGAATAGATGTGTTGAGAAAAGACATATTGCCTTAGTCCCAACCTCAGGGAAAAAGTGTCCAGTTTTTTCTGATTAACCATGATATTACCTGTAGGCTTTTTGTAGATGTTCTTATCAAATTGAGAAATTTCCCCTCTATTCCTAGTTTGCTGAGAGTTATTACCATGAATGGGTAGTGGATTTTGTCAAATGCTTTTTCTGCATCAATTAATATGATCATATGATTTTTCTTCTTTACTCTGTTGATGTGGTAGATTATATTAAGGGATTAATTTTTAAATGTTGAAACAGCTTCACAGACCATTTAGTCATGGTGTATAATTTTTTAATACATTCATTGTTGGATTCATTTTGCTAACATTTTCTTAAGGATTTTTACATTTATGTTAATTATAGATATCGGTCTGTCGCTTTTCTTTCTTGTAATCTCTTTATCTGATTTTGACATTAGAGTAATGCTGGCTTCATAGAATGAGTTAGAAAATGTTCATTATGCTACTATTTTTTGTAAGACATTGTGAAGAATTAACGTCATTTCTTCCTTAAAAGTTTGCTAGAATTTACTGGTGACATCATCTGGGATAGGTAATTTCTTTTTTGGAAGGTTATTAGGTTATTAATTATTGATTCTTTTTTTGTTTTCTATTTTAGATAGATAAATTTCTTGTTATCTATTTTTCCTTGTGTGAGTTTTGGTAGTTTGTGTCTATAAGGAATTGGTTCATTTCATCTAAATTATCAAATTGTGACCATCTTTTTTTTTTTCCTAAGTATTCTTTCGTTATCCTTTTTAATGTACATGAGGCCAAAAATGCTAACCCCTCTTTTATTTCTTATATCAGAAGTCTGTGTCTTGTTTTGTTCCTGATTAGCCTGGCTAGAAGTTTATTGATTTTATTTATCTTTTCAAAAAAACAACATTTGGTTTCTTTGAATTTCTTTATCATTTTCCTGTTTCCAATTTTATTGATTTCTGTTGTAATGTTTTTTATTATTTATTTTCTTCCACTTGCTTAAGGCTTAAATTGCTTTTTCACCTCTAGTTTCTTAAGGTATATGCTTAGGTTTTAGATTTTTTTTGTAATATATGCACTTAATGCTATAAATCTCCCCCTAAGCACTACTTTTGTTGCATCCCACAAATGTATACGGATTTTTTTCAGTTCAAGTATTTTTATTTTGTTCAAATATTATAAATTTCCTTTGAGACTTGTTTAACCCATTTGTTGTTTAAAAGTATATGGTTTAATATTCAAATACTTGAGTATCCAACTATGTTTTCCATTATTGATTTCTAGTTTAATTTCATTGTGGTATGAGATCGTACTTTTTATAATGTATTTTCTTTTTAAAAAATATTTATTTATTTGAGAGAAAGAGAGAGCACGAGCAGGAGGGGCAGAGGGAGAGAGAAACTCAAGCAGACTCCACACTGAGCCGGGAGCCCAGCACGGGGCTCGATCTCATGACCCTGAGATTACGACCTGAGCTGAAACCAAGAGTTGGATACTTAAATGACTGTACCACCCGGGCGCCCCTATAATCTATTTTCTTTTACGTTTATTAAGTGTATTTTATGGCATAGATGTGGTCTGTCTTCTGAATGTTCTATGTGAACTTGAAAAGAATGTATATTTTGCTGTTGTTGGAGTATTCCATAAATTGGAATTATATCAATTTGATTGATGGTGCTATTCAGATGAACTATATACCTCTTGGTTTTTCAGCCTGCTTGATCTATTAATAACTGATAGAAGGTATTAAAATCTCCAACTATAATGATGGTTTTCCCTATTTGTCCTTTTGGTACTATCAGTTTGCTTTGCATATTTTGATGCCTAGTGTTTAAGTGCACACACACTTAGGATTCTTAGGTCTTTTTGGAGAACTGACTCCTTTATCATTATGTAGTGTCCTTCTTTACCCTTAGTATTTTTTCTTGTTTCTGAAGTCTTTGTCTTTATTAATTAGCTACGCTTGCTTTCTTTTGATTGGTGTTAGCATAATATATCTTTCTCCATCCCTTTATGTTCTATCTATATGTCTTTATATTTGAAATGCATTTCTTGTGGGAAACAGATAGTTGAGTGATTTTTTTTATTCACTCTGACAATCTTATCTTTCATTGGTGTGTTAGGATCACAAATATTTAAAGTAGTTATTGATATATTTGAATTAATATTATCTATGTCTGTAACTGGTTTCTATTTATTACCAGAGACTTATTTTTCAACATTTTCTGGTTTTAACTGAGCACTTTATATTATTACATTTTATATCCTCTCTTAGTGTGTCAGTTATAATTCTCTGCCAATATTTTAGTGATTGCAATATACAATTTAAACTAACCCTAAGTCTACTTTAAAATGCATGATGCCATTTCTTATGTAGTGCAGATATTTTATAACAAAGTGTTCCCTATTCCTACCTCCTGGCTCATATGATATTGCTGCCATTCATTTCATTTATTCATAGGCTATAATCACCCAATAAATGGTGACTATTATTATTTTAAGCAAACAGTTATCTTTTAGAAAACCAAGAGTATGGGTCCCACCTAGAAGCAGCTTCTCGGCTCCTTCTGGAACCTCTGTCAGGTTTAGCCTACTCGCCTCCACTCCAGCCTCCACTCCGGCCTCCAACATGTCCATCAGGGTGACCCAGAAGTCCTACAAGATGTCCACCTCCGGCCCCCGGGCCTTCAGCAGCCGCTCCTACAGGAGCGGGCCTGGCTCCCGCATCAGCTCCTCTGCCTTCTCCCGGGTGGGTGGCAGCAGCAGCAGCTTCCGGGGTGGCCTGAGCAGCAGCATGAGTGTGGTCGGGGGCCACGGTGGTGGCACTGGGGGCTTGGGGGGCATCACGGCTGTCTCAGTGAACCAGAGCCTGCTGAGCCCCCTTAAGCTGGAGGTGGACCCCAACATCCAAGCTGTGCGCACCCAAGAGAAGGAGCAGATCAAGACCCTCAACAACAAATTTGCCTCCTTCATTGACAAGGTGAGGCACCTGGAGCAGCAGAACAAAATTCTGGAGACCAAGTGGAGCCTCCTACAGCAGCAGAAAACCACTCGGAGCAACACAGACAACATGTTCGAGAGCTACATCAGCAACCTCCAGCGGCAGCTGGACACCCTGGGCCAGGAGAAGCTGAAGCTGGAGGTGGAGCTTGGCAACATGCAGGGGCTGGTGGAGGACTTCAAGAATAAATATGAGGAGGAGATCAAAGAGCGTGCAGACATGGAGAATAAATTTGTCCTCATCAAGAAGGATGTGAGCAAGGTAGAGCTGGAGTCCCGCCTGGAAGGGCTGACCGACGAGATCAGCTTCTTAAGGCAGCTGTATGAAGAGGAGATCCGTGAGCTGCAGTCCCAGATCTCGGACACGTCGGTGGTGCTGTCCATGGACAACAGCTGCTTCCTGGACCTGGACAGCATCATCACGGAGGTCAAGGCCCAGTACGAGGACATCGCCAATCGCAGCCGGGCTGAGGCCGAGACCATGTACCAGATCAAGTACGAGGAGCTGCAGACACTGGCTGGGAAGCACGGGGATGACCTCCGTCGCACGAAGATGGAGATTTCTGAGATGAACCGGAGCATCAGCCGACTCCAGGCTGAGATCGAGGCCCTCAAAAACCAGAGGGCTGCCCTGGAGGCGGCGATTGCTGATGCTGAGCAGCGCGGGGAGTTGGCCATTAAGGACGTCAATGCCAAGGTGGCTGAGCTGGAGGCCGCCCTGCAGCGAGCCAAGCAGAACATGGCCCGGTGGCTGCGCGAGTACCAGGAGCTCATGAACGTCAAGCTGGCCCTGGACATCGAGATTGCCACCTACCGCAAGCTGCTGGACGGCGAGGAGAGCCGGCTGGAGTCTGGGATGCAGAACATGAGTATCCATACTAAGACCACGAGTGGCTGCTCAGGTGGCCTGAGCTCGGCCTATGGAGGCCTCACAAGCCCCGGCCTCAAATATGGCCTGAGCTCCTTCCAGTCCAGCTTTGGCCCTGCTGGTTCCTTCAGCCGCAGCGGCTCTTCCAAGGCTGTGGTCGTGAAGAAGATCGAGACCCGTGACGGGAAGCTGGTGTCGGAGTCGTCTGATGTCCTATCCAAGTGAACAACCATGGTGGTCCCTCCCAGCCTCCCTACTCTTGTGGCTGCCATAGAGCCTTTGGGGGGAAAGGAGCTGTGCCGAGGAGTGTCGGGAACGGGAGAGCCACCTAAGACTCAGCCCCAGTCCTCAGCCTATCCTTGGGGGGAGTCTTCTGCCCTGGGTACCCCCTCTTGTCCATGCCCCCAACTAAAAGCCGATTCAAGTGTCTTTTCCCAAATAAAGCCTCAGCCGACTCTGCCAAAAAAAAAAAAAAAAGAAAGAAAACCAAGAGTATGGAAAGGACTAAATTTTATTTTGCCTCTATTTATTCCTTATCTGATGCTCTTCCTTTGTTTTATGTAGATCTTCCTTTCTTTCAGGTAGACCTAAAATATTTCCTTTCTCCCTGAAGATTTCCTTTAAACATTTCTTGGAGGACCAGTCTACTGGAGATAAATTCTGTTGTTGTTTTTGTTTTTGTTTTTTTAAGGTGGGGTCTGCAAAAGGCTTTACTTTGCCTTCATATTTAAGGGTAATTTCACTAGATATAGGATTCTGGGGATTTTTTTCTTTTAACATTTTAAATATCTCATGCTACTCTCTTCTTGTTTGCACATTTTTTTCCTTCTATAGATAAGGTATCCTAATTCTTGCTTTTAAAAATATATTCCTTTGTCTTTATTTTTCTGTCCTTTGAATAAAATACTCCTAGGTGTGGTGTTTTGGTATTTATTCTATTTGGCATTTTCTGAACTTCCTGGATCTATGACTTAGTGACTATCATTTTAGAAATTCCTCAGATGCTATTACTTCAAATATTTCTTTTCTATTTTTATTTTCTTCTTCTTCTGGTATTTCAGTTATTTCCTTTGAAATTTTTGGATGTTCCAGTGTTTTTTTCCTTTTTTCCTTTACATTTCAACTTGAGAAATTTCTATTGCTCTATCTTCAGGCTCACTAATTCTTTCCTTGTCCATGTCTACTCAATTGATGAGCCCAGCAAAGACATTCTTCATGTGTGTTACAGAGTTTTTAATACATAGCACTGCTTTTTGATTCTTTTTCAGAAATTTTCATCTCTCTACTTATATTACTCATCATTTCTTGAATGTCTGCTTTTTTTCATTAGAACCCTTAGCATATTAATTATAGTCATTTTAAATTCCCTGATAATTCTGAAATCTGTGTCATACCTGAGTCTGATTCTGATGCTTGCTTTGTCTCTTCAGACTCTGTTTTTCCTTCTCTCTTTTCAGCATGTCTGGTACTTTTTGTTGTTGTTGTTAAAAATCAGAAGGGATGCATTGGGTGAGAAGAATTGAGATAAAGAGGTCTTTAGTGTGAGAATTTGTTAATTTTTCCAAGAATTACACTGTTTGTTTTGTGTAGCTCTAGATACTGAAGGCATCAAATTCTTACAGTGTCCTTGTTTTTTCTTCTTGAGTTGGGGTTCTAGAAGTACTCCTTCTCAGAGAGATACTCTGTTTTGTAACTCTTTCAGTAGTAATCCACAGTTAGTATACTACAGTCCTATTGGTGTCATTGTAATGTGTAGGGGAGACAGAACTTTCTATAATTTTCTGATTAAATATTAGTTGTTCAGTAGGTTTATGCCTTTGGTCTATGATCTTCACAAGTGTTTCTTCTTGTAAAGCTCTCCCACCTTTTCTTTGGTGAAACTAGAAGGCTAGAGGGGGCTGCAGTGGGAGAAATGCCATCCCTTCAGGTGGAAAAAGGCTCCAGAAAGGTCTTTCCCCTGGAGAGCTGGCCTTTCTTTCTTATGGAGAATGCTCTGGGTGTATATCAGAATGGTTACGTTCCCCTACTTCTACCAGAGACATGAAAGGATTTTTCTTGGCTCTTTAATAGAGAAACTGATAGAATTCTTGAAGGTTAAACTCAGAAGTGTGAGGGCCCTCCTAAGTCTATGGCCCTCAGTTTTTCTTCCTTTCACATTCATCCACATTCAGCCTCTAACAATCTATCAGAATTACCATTTAAGCATTCTTGCCAGTTTATGGCTCCAGCAGTTTCTGCTTCAAGAAAGCAGATGTCATTGATGGTTTTCCTGATTGCCTGTCTTCCATTATTCATGGGGTGGTATTCCTGCAAACCAAGGTTTTTGATGGGCTTCTTTGATTTTCAGTTTGTTCAGCTTTTCTCTTGTAAGGATGGGAGGAGTGACTTGCAAGCTCTTAGCATGTCAGAGCTCCCTCCATAGTGGATTGTGGTACTTTGGGCCAGGTTGCTGATAAAGTAGTAAGAGTATGTCTCATAAACCAAATAGAAACTTTTAACGTGTGCTTATAACAATTATTTGTGGTTTTTTTCTTTATAGTTGAATAAGTATGATTCACGTTTTTCCAGCTTGTGGACATGTCTGAAAGGATTTTATCAGAGTTCTGTCAATATTTAATAATTTTGTTACTTAGGGAAAAAGTATAAGAGTGTTCTCTTTATTAAGTCCCCAAAACAGGGTGCTGTGGGATAGCTATTATGTCCATTATATTTGAGGAAATAAAATTTTGATGAAACTTATTCCTGACATGAGTCTTATTTCTTAGTGGTACTGATCTGTTTGTTTCAATGAATGTCTTTTATGATTTGTCTCTGTCTCAGATATTTAACTCCAAGTCTAGTTTACTGAGAATGGACTTAGATTTAGTCACAGAATATTAGAGTTAAAAGAAATCTAAGTGACTGTCTAAAGGAGTGATGTGATTTACCCAGAGCCACAAACCAATTTAGAGGTTGTATTGGGTCTGGAGCTGAGGTCTACTGTCACATAGTCCTTAAATAAATAAATAAATAAATAAATTGGTTTTATTTAGCAAACATTTATTGATGCAAGGATTTACATTATGCAAAGTTACTTAAGAATTAGTTCTTACCATCCAGGAGTTTTCAACCTAGTTAGGAAGATAAGACAAGTATACAAGTACTTACTCTACATTGTAGAAAAGATTAAGTGCTAGGGGAAGGGAGATTCTGAGTTGGGACACAGTATATCTAGGGGGGAAATCGGTGATGTCAAGTTCAGTGCCCTTTTTAATCTGTCTTTTACCAAAAATATTGTCTGAAAAGAATTCTTTTGTGCTTTGCTGAATGTTCAGACTCTAAGATTTTTTTCTTCTATTTAATAAAATAAGTATAAAATATTGATTAGGAATTTGAACCCAAATAAGACAGACCTATGTTCAAAACCTAGCTTTGTGATATGTTAGCTATTTGACTAAGGACAAGTTCAATTTGATTTAATTCAACAAATATTTGTCAACCCACCTTCTATGTGCCAGGCACAGCTGTCTAAACACTCAGAAATACCTCAGTGGAAAAAAAAGTTGAAAAATATGTTTGCCTTATAAAGTTTACATTCTAATGGATGCATGTTTTAATAAAATAATTGCATACAATTTATTGCGTGTAATTTAACTGTGCATAGATCTTCAAGAAACTTAGCGATAGAACTTTTCTGAGCCTCATTTTCCTCATTTATAAAATGAGGTGTTACTGCTGCTTACCTCATAGGCTTGTTAGTAGAATTAAATGATTTGATATGTAATGCTCTTAGTGGAGTGCCTGGTATATAGGCCAGCTGCAATAAATGTGAACTGTTGTCATTGTTAAGGACATAATGATTCTTATAAACTGGATTATATCCTCCCAATTCACATGTTGAAGCCCTAACTGCCAATGTGACTGTCAGTATCTCCTATTTGGAGGTAGGGCCTTTAGGAGATAGGGCCTTTAAGGAGGTAATGAAGGTTCAATAAAGTCATAAGGGTGGCGCCCTAATCCTAGAAGACTGAAATCCTTATAAGAAGCAGAGGAGGCGCCGGAACTCTCTCTGCACTGGCACAGATAAAGAAAATACCATATAAGGACACAACGAAAAAGTGCTGTCTGCAAGCTAAGGAGAGAGGTCTCAACAGAAACCAACCCTGCTGACGTCTTGCTCTTGGGCTTCCAACCTCCAGAACTGAGAGAAGATAAATTTCTGTTTTTCAAGCCACAGAGCCCATGGTGTTTTGTTATTGCAGCCCAAGCAGGGTAAAATGGTGACTTAGTTGGGCATGTGATTTGCTGCTCTTGTTTAAATAAATAATGTCCTTAGTTTGTGATTTGTTTAGTTCTTTCCTGGACTAAGCCAAGTGCCACCTATTAGTATAAAAAATAAAAGCATGATACTTTTTAACAAAAAGAATTGCTCCTGTGCCCATTATGAACAAATATTACAAATATTACGAGATGGGGTTTAGTGATGCTAGGCTAATGACATTATACCCCACTATGGGAAAACTTAAGGAACAGCTATGAAGCAAGACGGGGTCACAGTATACAAATGCCATTCAAAGATGCAAACTTGCCCATTCCGAGGTTGCCATTTTGTTTCATGATTTTGGACTGACTCGTTATTTGAATTTGTTAATAGTTTTGAGGTATAAATGACATAACCTAAACTGCATATAATTTGTTGTGCATTTTTAATAACACTTGACATACAAAAACACCTGTAAAACCATCACCATAATTGAGGTAGTGAGATATTCATTACCCCCCAAAGTTTTCTCATCTATCTTCATACTCCCTTTTGCTCCTCCTGAACCTCTCCACCCCATCCAAGGCAACCATTGATCTGCTTTCTGTTATATAGATTATTTTGCACTATATTGAGTTTTATGTAAATGTAATCAAACAGTATGGACTCTT
Organism: Leptonychotes weddellii; assembly: GCF_054177405.1. Lineage (NCBI taxonomy): Eukaryota > Metazoa > Chordata > Mammalia > Carnivora > Phocidae > Leptonychotes > Leptonychotes weddellii. The sequence goes on from NC_138385.1 coordinate 27,837,750, forward strand.
GCATGTGGCTTTGTTCATTGAGCACAATCATTTTGAGATTCATCCATATTGTGTGTATCAGTGATTCATTCCTTTTTGTTGTGGTGTTATATATAGTCTATTGTATAAATATACCAAGTTTATCCATTCATCTGTTGAAGAACATAATGGTTGTTCACAGTTTTTGGTGATTATGAATAAAACTTCTTTGAACCCCCATGAAAAATATTTGCATGAAGATAGGATTTTGTTTCTTTTGAGTAAATACCTAGGAATGGAATGACTGGATTGTAAGGTAGGTATATGTTTAACTGTTTATAAAGTTGCCAAACTGTTCTCCAAAGTTGTACCTTTTTACATTCCCACTACCAATGTATGAGAGTTAGTTTTCCACATCTTCTACAAAACTTGGTATGGACAGACATCTTAAATTTAACCATCGACTAGATGTACAGTGGTATCTCATGGTGGTTTTAATTTGCTTTTCCCTAATGACTATAAAGCTAGTGTCTTTTCATGGCTTATTAGCCATCTATATGTCTTCTTTAGTGAAGTGACTGTTGAAATCTTTTGCCCATTTTTAAATTGGGTTATTTGTGTTCATATTACTGAGTTTTGAGAGTTCGTCATATATCCTGGAGATCTCTTTTATATGATGTATGATTTGCAAATATTTTCTCCCAGGCTTCAGCTAGTCTTTTCATCTTTAGCATTGTTGAAGAGTGGGTATTTTGATGAAGTCCAGTTAATCAATTCGTTTATGGATTATGCTTTTGGATCTGTATCTAAGAAAACTTTGCTTCATCCAAAGTCACAAAAAAGTCCCTGCTAGGTCGCATGTTGTCTTCTGGAATTTTTATAGTTTGGGGTTGTAAATTGCTCTCTGACCATTTTGAGTTAATTTTAATATATGATCTGGATCAAAATTTATATTTTTACATATGAATATCCTGGGTTTTTTGTATCATTTATTAAAAAGACTGTCCTATCTCCATGGAATTATCTTTGATGCATAGGTTTGTAAGGTAGCCTTCAAATTTTCTTTTCTTTTTTTTTAAGGATTTATTTATTTATTTGACAGAGACAGAGAGAGAGAGCGTGAGGCGGGAGGAGGGGCAGAAGGAGAATATCTTCAAGCAGACTCCCCTCTGAACATGGAGCCCGATGCGGGGTTAGATCTCAAGACCCATGAGATCATGATCTGAGCCAAAACCAAGAGCTGTACACTTCACCCACTGAGCCATTCAGATACACCCATCCTTCAAATGTTCTAAGCTCACTTATTAGTTCTACAAGTTTTTTGTAGATTTTATTGAATTTTCTACATAGACATGCCATTTTATTTCTTCTTCCTTCCCAATCTGGATGCTTTTTATTTCTTTTTTGTCTAGTTGCACTGACCAGAACCTCTGATACAATGTTGAATTGAATGAGAGTGGACATCTCTACCTTGCTTCTAATCTTAAGAGGAAAGCACTCAGTTTTTCACCATTAAGTATGATGATAATTGTAGGTTTTTGTAGATGCTTTTTATCAAGTTGAGAAAGTTCCCTTCTATTCCTAGTTTGCTAAGAGTTTTTTTTTTTCCACCTCTATTGAGATATACACTAACCATCCCAGTCCATGGAGAATACATTCCAAGACCCCCAGTAGATGCCTGAAACTGTGAAGAGTACCAAACCGTACACGTGCTATATTTTTTCCTACACATATATACCTATGATAAAGTGTGATTTATGAATTAGGCACAGTAAGAGATTAACATCAATAACTAATCATAAAATGGAACAACTATAACAACATACCATCATAAAAGTTATGCGACCATGGTCTCTTTCTCTCTCTCTCAAAAATATCTTATTGTACTGTACTCACCCTGCTTCTTATGATGGGAGATGATAAGATTCCTATCTGGTGAGATGAAGTGAGGGGAATGACATAGGCCTTGTGACATAGCTTTAAGCTACTAATGACCTTCTGAAGATACATCAGCAAGAGGATCATCTACTTTCAGACTATGGTTGACCACATGTAACTGAAACTGCAGAAATTGAAACCCTGGATAAGGGGGACTACTGTAATTGACACATAACATTGTGTAGGTTTAAAGTATACAATGTGCTGATTTGATACACATATATTGCAAAATGATTACCGCCATAGCATTAGCTAACACCTGCATCATGTCACATAATTACCATTGCATTTCTGTGATGAGAACATTTAAGATCTATTCTCTTGGCACCTTTCAAGTATGTAATACAGTATTATTAACTATAATCATTATATAGTAGATCCACAGAACTTATTACTCCTACTGGCTGGACGTTTGTCCTCTTTGACCAGCATCTCCCTTTTTCCCCCACCCCCTAGCCCCTGGTAACCACCATTCTGGTCTCTCTCTCTATGAGTCTGGCTTTTTTAGGTTCCACATGTAAGTGATGTCATACAGTATTTATCTTTCTCTGTCCGAGTTATTTTAACTTGGAGAGTTTGTTTTTAAATACAAATGGATGCTTGATTTTGTCAAATTCTTTTTCTATGTCTATTGAGATGATCATGTGATTTCACTTTTTGGTTTGTTAATACAGTGAATTACACTGATTGATTTTTAAATATTATACCAAACCTGCATTCCTGGGATAAACTCCCAGGTTTATGATCATGATCTATTATCTTTTTATATATTGTTGGATTAAGTTTGCTGAATAAATAAATAAATAAATCCTTATCTTTCAAACTTATTATCTTTTTCTATACATCTTTTGTTTTTGCATCAATATTTGTGAGGTATATTGGCCTGTAGTTTTCTTATCTTGTATTTGTCTGTTTCTGCTATTAGGATAATGTGGCTTCATCAAATGAGTGAGAAATATCCCTCTTCTTCAATGTTTTGGAGGAGTATGTGTATGTGTAAGTGTAGAAATCACATTATTTTTTCCATAAGTGTTTGGTACAATTCACCAGTAAAGCTATATAGGCCTTGAGATTTTTTTTGTGGAAAGATTTTTAACTAAAAATTCGTTACCTTTAATAGATAGGTTGTCATTTCTTTTTGACTGAACTTTGATAGTTTATGGCTTTCAAGGGATTTTTCCATTTCATCTAAGTTGTTGAATTTGTAGGTATAAATTTGTTGATAATGTTCATTTATTATCATTTTTAAAAGAGTATGTAGTGATGGTACATACCTCTCTCATTCCTGATATTGGTAAATTGTGTCTTCTTTCTTTTTCTTCCTGACCTGTCTGGTTAGAGGTTTATAAATTGTATTTATCCTCTCAAAGGGCCAGTTTTTGGTTTCTTTTATTTTTCTGTTTTTTTTATTTTATTGAATTCTCCTTTTAACTTTATTATTTCCATTGTCTGCTTACTTTGGATATAATTTACTCTTTCTTTTACAGGTTTTTAATGTGGAAGAACATTTTTCTTCTCTAATATAGGCATTTAGTGCTAGAAAATTCTCACTAATACTGCTTTAATGGCATCCCAGAAACTTTCTGGATGCTTTATTTTTTTTCTTTTTATCCTTGGTTTACAGCAACTTGAATATGATGTGAGTTGGTATAGAGTTCTTCATGTTCCTAAACATGATGTTTGCTGAGCTTCTCCAGATTGAACATTTTCATATACCTGGGGAAATTAAGCACCATTATTTATTCAAATATATTTTGTATCACCACTATCTCCATTAAGGAGTCTAATTACATGTATATTAGGTTACTTGAAATAGTCCCACAGATCACAGATGCTCTTTTTTGTTTGTATGGTTTATTATTTTCCATTCTTCTACTTTCAACCTACCTAAATTGTTATATTTGAAGGTAATTTCTTGTAGATTGCACCTAGTTGGATCTTTGTTTTTTTAAATTGAAGTATAGTTGACACACAATGTTACATTAGTTTCAGGTGTACAATATAGTGATTCAATGTGAATGTTCTTTTAATTTCACCAAATTATTTTTTGTCTGTGTTTAATTTCGGATAGTTTCTATTGTTATATCTTTATAACATAACCTTATCTTCTGCAATGTCTAATTTATTGTCAATCTCATTCAGTGTATTTTTTATCTTATATATTTTAGTTTTCATCTCCAGGTATTTCATGTGAATCTTAACTTTTGGAGCATATGCAATATAGCTACAATAACTTTCCATGTTTTGTCCACTAACTACAACATTTGGGTCAGTTTTAATCAATTGATTACCTTCCTTATTATGGTGTTTTCCCATTTCTGTGCTGGTCTCATAGTCCTTAATTAGATGTCAGACATCAGAATTTTTACTTTGTTGGGAACTGGATATTTTTACATTCCTGTAAATATTCTTGAGTTTTATCTTGGGATGCAATTAAAATACTCAGAATCAGTTTGATCATTTTGAGTCTTTCTTTTATAATATGTTAGGAAGGACCACAATAGTGTCCTAGGGCTAATTATTCCTGTTTACTGAGGCAAGACCTTCTTAAACACTACACTCACTGCCACATGAATTATATGTTTTTCCAGTCTGGCTGATGAAAATAGGCATTGTTACTGGTCCCATATGAACATGGGCCACTCGTCTCTAATGTTTTTGGATTATATTCCCCACCTGCCCCCACCTCATGTAATTTCCTCGTACATATGCGTTTATCAGTTCTCAACCAAATACTATAGGGGCATCCCCTGAAGATCTCTAGGGTTCTCGGTCTGTGCAGCTGTCTCCTGTGTGGTATTCTCTTCTGTGAACTCTAGTTACCTTGTTCTCCCTGGACTTTCAGCTCCATTTCCTTACCTCAGAGATACCAAAAGTTCCCCACCTGGATTATCCTACCCTGCTTAAAAGCTTGGAAACTCAAATAGATAAATTCTCAACAAGATCCTAGCAAATTGAATCCAACAGTACATTAAAAGAATTATTCACCACGATCAAGTGAGATTTATTCCTGGGCTGCAGGGGTGGTGCAATATTCACGAATCAATTGATGTGATATGCCACATTAATAAAAGAAAGGATAAGAACCATACGAGCCTCTCAATAGATGCAGAAAAAGCATTTGACAAAATATAGCATCCATTCTTGATAAAAACCCTCCACAAAGTAGGTGTAGATGGAACATACCTCAACATCATAAAAGCCATATAGTCAACACCCACAGCTGGAAGTCTTAGCCTCAGCAATCAGACACCAAAAAGAAATAAAAGGCATCCAAATCAGCAAGGAAGAAGTCAAATTTTCACTATTTACAGATGACAGGATAGTATATGTGGAAAACCCAAAAGACACTCCACCAAAAAATTGCTAGAACTAATACACAAATTCAGCAAAGTCGCAGGATATAAAATCACTGTATAGAAATCTGTTGCGTTTCTATACACCAATAATGAAGCAGAAGAAAAAGAAATCAAGGAATCTATCCCATTTACAACTGCACCAAAAACAATAAGATACCAAGGAATAAACCTAACCAAAGAGGTAAAAAAATCTGTGCTCTGAAAACTATAGAACACTGGGGAAAGAAATTGAAGAGGACACAAAGAAATGGGAAAAAATTCCATGTTCATGGATTGGAAGAACAAACATTGTTAAAATGTCTATATTACCCAAAACAATCTACCCATTTAATGCAATCCTTATCAAAATACCACCAGCATTTTTCACAGAGTTAGTACAAGCATCCTAAAATTTGTATGGAACCGCCAAAGACCCCAAATAGCCAAAGCAATCCTGAAAAAGAAAAGCGAAGTTGGAAGCATTACAATTCTGGACTTCAAGTTCTATTACAAAGCTGTCATCATCAAGACAGTATGGTACTGGCACAAAAACAGACACACAGATCAATGGAACAGAATAGAGAGCCCGGAAATGGACTCACAACTCTATGGTCAGCTAATTTCGACAAAGCAGGAAAGAATATCCAATGGAAAAAAGACAAGTCTCTTCAACAAATGGTGTTGGGAAAACTGGACAGCAAATAAACAGTTAAGAACATGAACTCTGAAGTCACCAGCACATCTGGTGAACCTTGGGCCTTACTGTGCTGGGACATACCCTTTAGGTCATGATATAGAGGTGACATGGAAACACGTGTTGTCAACTGGACAATAAATCCAGCGCTGAAAGGGAGAAAGGGTTTAACACAGTTTCTTCTCCTCTGGCTGGGACAAAGGCCAAGAGTATTACTCTAGGGAAAGGCCTTCCACACAGAACAAGTGGAGTGGGGGATAAGTAACCACTCACCTCCAAAAAATCATTCAACTCTTGGAATAAACAGGTAAGAATTGCCTAGTGTTCAAGTTGAATTATAAATCTCATTTCTTAAGAGTTCCATGTTCAAGAAGAAGATGTAATGGTATGAACTATCCTTAAACCATACATACACCAACCAGAATATTTGAAGAAATTAAAAGTATGATTTTCTGTGTAAGATGTACCCTCAGATAATAGGGCTTTGACTATGATAGCACAGCCTTCATTGTGGTCTTTTTTATGGGTAAAATTCTATGCCACATAATTGAGCTTCCCAAAATCAAACTATGAGAAAAAGAATTAGGGTATTGAGACAGATGCTCTTCTGTGATTTATAAGAAATACCATTTCTTAATAAGACATTGATTAGTGATCACTCTGCAGAAAACATCCTGTGTAGTGAAGCATGTAATAAACTGTCAGGAAAAAAATTGAACCAGCAACTAACCTTTTGAAAATTTCCCTTAAATTTATTTGATCTTTTTCATAAAAAAGAAGGTGAAAAGACTTATTTCTTTCCATTTTATTCTTGGTTTGGATGCAGGCAAAATATAAGCAGGAATTGTAAATAAGAATGTTATATCTAGCATGCATAAATGTGCATCACCTATGGTTGAGCGATTAGAATTGTCTTGCTGTTCTCTTTTCAGTTTATTTTATTAGAGGGATAAAACTTTTCACTTTATTGGTCTTAAATACAGGAATTAATATATCAATAGTCAGAAAAATCTTTATCCCCCCAAAATAAGATTAACAGCATTTTCATAATTAGACCAAACTAAGCTACCATGCCAGGTCTTTCAACATATTTTATCTTCTTCAGTCTTGGTTTCCATTTAACTTGGCAAATAAACATCAACCTCTTCCTTTAGAGTACAGTGCAATAAAACTCTTAAGCATCATAAATGGATTAAATTCCAGCTCTATGGCACACCTTTTAATGTAGAAGATAGAGCTTCTCCCCCAAAGATTTTCCAGTCCAGTGAAAACACAAAACCATCAAATGCCCTGCAGACCCTCTGGAGGTCTGAGAAAGGAGTGTTAAGTACAGGTTCGAATGAATAGAAAGGCTCTGTGAAGGAAGTGTCCTTAAGGAACAGGTGGGAATTAGGTAAATAAGGGATAGAACAGAGGTCATTCCTAGATGTGGGAACAACATGGAACTAAAAATGAGATTGGTGTGAAAGAAGAACAATTCATGCTGAAATCTCATGATAAGGAATTAGTGGAAATAGGAGTGGGGATAGAAGGTAGATCCCAAACATGGAAATCATGCAAAACTATTCCAGATGGATGCACTGACAAGTGCATCATTAATGAATTCTGAGCAGAAGAACAATGTGCTCAAATTTGCGTCGTAGGAAATTAGAGGTTATATGAGGAAAGACAAGATACAAGATAATGTAACAGGCTGCTACAGTCATCTAGGTTTAAAATAGAGAGGAAAGGGGCGCCTGGGTGGCTCAGTTTGGTTAAGCAACTGCCTTCGGCTCAGGTCATGATCCCAGGGTCCTGGGATCGAGCCCCACGTCGGGCTCCCCGCTCAGCGGAAAGCCTGCTTCTCCCTCTCCCTCTGCATGCCGCTCTGCCTACTTGTGCTCTCTCTCTGTGTGTCAAATAAATTAAAAAAAAAAAAATCTAAAAAAAAAAATAAAATAGGAAAAATGGAGAGCATTGCACAGGAAAAGAAACAAATCCGTAATTGTACCAGGAGATTTTAGCACAGATTTTCCCCAAAATTGATAGATCACACAGACAAAACACAAATAAGGATATGAAAGACACGAAAAACACAATTAAAAAGCTCTATCTGGAGAATATACATCTGTACCCATCAGTTAGTTGATACACAGTCATATAACACAGGTATTGACCATGTTTAGGTTACAAAACATGTCTAAAAATAAGATATATAGCCCACTTTTGCTGATGACTATGTGATAAAATCAACAAAAAGAGAGTGACCTCCATATATTTAGAAAATGAAAAACAAAAAAAAATTCTGTGTAAGTTATAGCCCAAAGAAGTCATAATAGAAATTAAGAAACGTTTGCAACTGAACAATAATAAAAACATGACCTTTCAGATTAAGGATGAAGCTGAAATGGTACATAAAATAAAAATGTATATTCTTAAAATCTTCTCTTCCAAAATAGAATTTTAAGGATAAAAATTGCCTTTGTAGCCAAATTAAGAGGGTAAAAAAGGTACAACAGAGCCAACTCAAAGAACTGGAAAAAGGAAATAATAAATACATAATAGATAGAAGAAAATCAATCTCATGCAAAAATGGTAACAGGAAGAGAAAACCGACAAAATCAAACGCTGGTTCTCTGAAAGGTCTAATAAAAGAGAGAAATCTCTGGCAAGATTCAAACTCTCTAGGATAAATTCCATGAACGCAGAGATTACATTTGCATTTTCGATGTTGTTTATCATTTTTTTCCCACCACTTTACCCCTGGAACCTAGTACAGATCCTGAAACATCTGGTTTGTCGATTAATATTTACTCAAGAGATGTTGGATTTGAGAGGATGAGCTACCATCCAAATGGAACCAGGGCCTCCATCGAAGTCTGGGCCCAGAGGAGTAATGGGGGGAATGAAACAACTTCTCTCTGGACCTTAAAAATACAAATAAAAAATAGATTTGAAATTCGTTCACATTCTTTCTAGCCCTCAGATTCTGAATCTGAATCTGCAATGTAGTTTTCTCAATTAGAAGTCACAGATCTATTGATTTGTTTATCTCTTTGTTGTGTCTCTTTCCCCCACTCAGCTTCCTTGGGTAATCCTGTCTGTTTCACTTCCGATGTCTACCCAAGACCTCAAGCTGCCCTGAGCATTTACCAGCACTTGATAAATGTTTGTTAGCTGACTGAATAAACACTACGATGGAATAGATTTAAGACCACCGAGTTTGAAGAGAGACCTATGGGTCAGGAGCATTGAGATATAGGTGTATGTGGCTTGGGTGAAAAGGGAGAGTTGTAGTTTTAGGAGGCCTCAGAATAGAGGTACCAGCTGAAGCTGTGAGGAAAGGAATCATTAAAGAAAACAAAATTGTGGGGCCTCTCAATTTTTTTTTAATAGCATATAATTTTCTACTTTAAAGGTAATGCAGAGTCATTGTATAGAATTTCAAAAATAGAGAAATGTACGAAGAGGAAAGCCACACTCTTTAAAAATGGGTTTGAAAGTGCCTGTGATTCACTTAAAACTCTAGGGTTTTTTTTGTTGGTTTCTTTTGTTTTTTTTTTAAAGATTTTATTTATTTATTTGACAGAGAGAGAGAGAACAAGTAGGCAGAGAGGCAGGCAGAGGGAGAGGGAGAAGCAGACTCCCAGCTGAGCAGGGAGCCCAATGCGGGGCTTGATCCCAGGACCCTGGGATCATGACCTGAGCCGAAGGCAGCCGCTTAACCGACTGAGCCACCCAGGCGCCGCTAAAACTCTAGTTTTAACAAGATATATCAATTGTCTGTTCCGTGTAAGGTTGTGTGTGGGCTGGTGGCAAAGGACTGTGAGTTATTAAGCAAGCAGGAAACGTGGTCCCTTTAAAGAGTCCGCAATTAAATCAGGGGGGAGGGGGGACAAAACAAGCCCCATGAAATAATCAAGAATAACTCCAAAGCATTACATGCTGAAGAGCATAATCACGCATAAAAATTAAAACTTAACAGAGGTGTAAGTCTGTGATCAGTGTGGGCTGGAGCATGGAGTTAGAGGTTTCACAAAAGAGGTCCATTTTTGCTTAGGCTAGGACGGGATCCCCAGGCAGGTAGGTGGTGAGGGTGACTAGGAGGGTAGGGAAGCAGGGAAATGGAAAGGGAGTGACTGTGCTGTTTGCGAGCTCTCAGGTAACTCAATGGCCTGGTGGCCACAAGACCCAAGACTTAGTCTCATCTGTGTCACTAATCCGATGTGAGTTCCCAGAGAAGTTGCCTCAAGCTCTGTACCTTCATAGGAGTAGAATTTCTTCTAGCTCCCATTGTAAAGGAGATACCCCATCAAATCTGTCATTTCCACTACCACTCGCCCAGCCTGCCTCCTTTGATTTTCACATAAAGGCTGTTGTTAATGGAGAACGCAGGTTGATTTGAGAGGAAGAGCGTTTATCTAGGTAAAACGTGACTTCCCCCAGCTACCATACTTTTTGCAGACTTGAGAATATTTTCCACCGGAGGCAAAGCCAAAGGCAGATTGGCATAACGATTGGTCTAAAAGCTACATCACCTACTCACTGGGCTCTTCAGCCTACACGCAGGATGGGAAGAAGGCTCTGAAACACGAATTTGTGTAATGTGAAACTTTCCCTAAGAAGGACCAAATTGCACAGTTAAGTACTTGTAACCAGGGATATGTTCAATGTTTTATAAGTACAGTGTAATTTTCGGAATCCCCAGGCAATTTCCCTCCTGTGGAGAAATCCTCCTGCCAAAGGCAGATGAAACCCTGCAGTTTTAAAGGCAATGCCTTCCCTTTAGTCCCCCTGACAGTTTTAAAAGTTCTCCTTCTTTCCCTTCCTTCTCTCTCTCTCTCTGTCTCTGTCTCTCGCTCTCACTCTCTTCCTTCTCTTCTTTTTCTTTCTGTTTTTTCTGTCTCTGTCCCTCTCCTTTCCCTTCTCCCTCTCTTCTCTCTCCCTCTTCCTCTGTCTCTGTTTCTCTCTCTCTCTTTATTTCTAAATTCCTCTCATTTTTCATGTGTAAGGCAGCTTCACTCCCTCTCCCCTCCAATTATCCATTACAGTTAAATTTCCCTCCATAACCCTTATTGACAAAGTTTTTTTTTTTTTTTCTGGGAATCTACATTGAGACAGTTGAAGTCTTTCTTGTCAGCTTGAACTCAAGGAAAAGAACCAAAGGTGTGTTCAGGTTGCATAATAAAAAGAATAATGAAAATTCATGTCAACACATCAACGAAAAGCCCATGAAAGTGAGATCACACAGTACATTGTTTTATTAATATACAGTTGAGTAAAAATGTGAAATCTGTCAGCTAGAGCAGCCGAAAATGAGAAGTCTCAGTTAGTATTCAGAAGAACAAGCTCTTCGTTGAATCAATTAATTCTTGCATTTCATTTTGGAAATGCTGGAATTAGATTCTTTCCGGGGTTTTTCATTCTATTCTGCAGATCTGAAACACATCTCTTTTATCCTGACTTTGCTATCATTTAAATGTCATTGATGGATAGCTCTTGAACTCTCATCCTCGTCTCCCCTTCATATAACTTTTTTCTGTCTTCCACAGAGCCCCAAACATGAACCTTCAGCATATATACCAATCAAAATGTATTTTTCCTTTTTTTTTTTTTTAATTTCGAGCTGCCTAGAGATGGTATTACTAATGGTCATGATTTTTATGCTTTCAGGAACAACAAGATTATTCAGGACCAAAAGTAGAGGCATTCATTTCCTTATTTATCTTTGGCTGATTTCAATCAAAAGAATTGTCAAATGTAAGGCTGAAGGAAAATGAATATATTGTAGGTAAGATGTCCTATTACTTTCTCCTGTATCAATAATTTTTAGGGTTTGCAGTTCATAAAAAAACAAACTAAAACAACCAACAAAACAATAATAAATGCCCAACAAATCTCTAGGTACTTGCATGTTTTTCTTTCTTGAGATCTATCCACTCTAAATTTGATTTATCATCATTGGATTCTGTTGAGCTAAATGGGTAGTTCTGATGATTTAGGGAACTTGTTTGTTCCCCTAGTATAGATCAAATAATTGTAGCACATTAATTCATTTATTCATTTTAATCATTTTTAGATGCACTTGTCCACCACGGGCGGGGGGGGGGGCGGATTTTTCCTGCTCTGATTCTGTGCTTAGTAATGTAATCGAAAAAGATAAAAAATCAGAAGGAAGGCCCAGATATGCAGGGTTCCTGAGGAAAAGTGCAAAGGTGTTTTGAACTTTGGCTGCCTCACCTGGAACTGCTCCAGAAGATCTATAATATGCAGTTACTGCCATTATAAATCACAGCCATTAGAAAAGTTCATAGTTTTTAATCATTCATTAAGAAAAAAATAATTACTATACTCATACTATAGGACAAGCTTTGCATTAACTTCTTGATATAAAATACAGGCTTTACCTGCAAAGTATTCATAGGGCCCCTTTTTTTTTTTTTTTTACTTTTTCTTTTATTTTTTTTAAGTCATCTCTACACCCAATGTGGGGCTCGAACTCACAACCCCCGAGATCAAGAGTCGTGTGCTCTACTGACTGAGCCAGCCAAAGCCTCCATAGGACTTTTATTTTTAATCCGTTAGTCATGTTCAAGAGTGTCATAGTCGATGTCCTCAGGCTCAGAATAACAAGGTACAGGTGGATTTCCATTCCATCATATTTTTTCTTGAAAGCTAAACTCTAGGTAGACAGGAATTAGTCTTCCTTCACATAATCGTAATAGATAAGGCTAAACTCATTTGGGCATAATCACTCTCTAGGCGATGCAGAGATACAGTTTTCTCTCCAGAGAAAGCAATTTGTCGAGCATTATTTTATGAGATAAAACTAGAAAAAAGAAAGAAAACGATCCTTTTCATTCTTATTGCCATTGTCTTGTGTCAGGTACTCACTATTCCTCACTAATACTACTTACTCTACTATCTCTTACTGTGTCCTGTCCCCTTAAATACGTCCTCTATACTACCCATAGAGGGATTTGTCCACAAATACAAATCATAGCACTTCATTCCCCCAAGGGAAAAAAGTATAGATTGCTAATCATATCATTCAGATTTGATTCTAAAGACACCAATTTAAATCCCTTTATCCACTAGTCCCAACACATAGATTTTTCAAAAATCTCATCTCCAGCTGGAGCCCTCTGCACACTCAGGCTCCAACCACAATGCCCACAAAATTTAACAAGCAAGCGACATAAGCTCATATCTCCATGTGTTTACTACTCCCACTACCTGAAATACATTTCCCATCTAACAAAATGCATTTTATTCATTGCAGCTCACCTCAATGCCACATTTATTAAACCCACCCTGATTCTCGAGGTTGAGATTAATCTCTCTTTTTTAAGTCCCCCCCACCCCCGAGCACTTTGTTTAAATCCTTGTTATGGCATGTAGATCATTCTAGTAGGTGTGTGTGGAAGCAACGTTCGGTGTCTTCTTGGGTGAGTTTAAGTAGCTTGTGTCTTTCTGAGAATTGGTCCATTTCTTCCAGGCTCTCTAATTTGTTGACATATAGTTGTTCATAGTATGCCCTCAAAATTCTTTTCATTTTTATATTTCCACAAGGTTGGTAGTAATGTCCCTGCCTTCATTTCTGATCTTAGTAGTTTTGAGTCTTCTCTGTTTTTGTGATGACTCTAACTAAAGGTTGAGGTAACATCCTAAATATTTTTTTGCCTTCACGTGTGTATGGTAATTCTGCTTGTGGCCGCAGTACACTTTTTGTAATATCTAAGCTAGCTTCAGCTCAAACACGGCATGTGCACTGTAAAAACTCGACTATCATCCATATATCAAAATACTTGATAAGGAAAAGATTAAGTTTAAAACAAATTCATATTATGATAAGAAATTGCAACACTAAATTTCCCAATGAAAGAACAGATAAACTACTAGTTTTTTTTCCAAAGTCTCTAAACATACCACTTAATTTCTTCACTTTTAAGAAAACTGAGGTATAATTTACATATAACATTAGTTTCAGATGTACAACATGATTTAATATTTGAATAAATTGTGAAATGATCGCCACAGTAAGTCATTAACTTCCATCAGCATACATAATTACAATTTTTTTTCTCGTGATGGTTAAGTTTTAAAATCTATTCTCTTAGCTACCTTCAAATAGGCAATACAGTATTATTACCTATAGTCACCATGTTGTACATTGCATCCCTGTGACTTATTATTTTTAATTGGAATCTTGTACCTTTTGACTCCTTTCACCCATTCTGCCCACTCCCCACCTCTGCAACCCCAAAACTGTTCTTTGTGTTTATGAGCTTGTTTTTTTTTGACTCCACTTGTAAGTGAGATCATATCGTATGTGTATTTATCTGACTTACTTCATCTAGCATACTGCCCTCAAGTTTCATCCATGTTGTCGCTAATGGCAAGATTTCATTCTTTTTATGGCTGACTAATATTCCATTATATATATATATACATATATATATACATATATATATACATATATATACATATATATATACATATATATACACATATATATACATATATATATATACATATATATATATATATATATACATATATATACATATATATATACATATATATATATATATACACACACACACACACACACACACACACACACACACAACACATCTTCTTTATCCATTCACCCATCAATGGACACAGGTTGCTTCCATGTCTTAGTTATTGTAAATAATGTTACAATAAACATGAGGATGCATATACCTTTCTGAGTTCGTTTTCATTTTCTTTGGATAAATACCTAGAAGTGGAATTGCTGGTTTATATGGTAGTTCTATTTTGAATTTTTCTTTAAAGATTTATTTATTTATTTATTTATTGGTTTGTTCATTTATTTATTTAGAGAGCACGTGTGGGGGGTAGCAGCGGGGGGGAGGGAGAGAGAGTCTTAAGCAGGCTCCATGCTGAGTGCAGAGCCCCGTGTGGGGCTCGATCTCATGACCCTGAGATTATGACCTGAGCCGAAACCAAGAGCCAGCCGCTCAACTGACTGCATCAACCAGGCACCCTTATTTTTAGTTTTTTCAGGTAACTCCATACTGGTTTCCATGGTTGCTGCACATTCCCCGCAGCAGTGCACAAGGGTTCCCTTTTCTCCATATCCTTGCCAATGCTTGTTATTTCTTGTCTTTTTGGTAATAGCCATTTTAAGAGACTAGAATTGTGCAACGCCATCAAGCACACAAACATCCACATTTTTTTTTTATTTGTGTTCATTCTTTTCTCTTTCTGCTCCTCAGTGGATAATCTGAATGGATTTATCTTCAAGACTGCTGATTCTTCCTTCTGCTTGCTCAAATCTGCTGTTGAACCCCTGTAGTGAATTTTAAATTTTAATTATTTTACCTTTCAGCTTCAGAATTTCTTTTTTTTTTTAAGATTTTATTTATTTATTTATTTATTTGTCAGAGAGAGAGCACAAGCAGGTGGAGTGGCAGGCAGAGGGAGAAACAGACTCCCCACTGAGCAGAGAGTCCAATGTGGGACTCGATTCCAGGACTCTGGGATCATGAACTGAGCCAAAGGCAGACACTTAACTGACTGAGCCACCCAGGCGTCCCTTAGCTCTAGAATTTTTATTTGATCCCTTTTTTATAATTTCTGTTTCTTTATTGACACTTTCTATTTGATGAGACATCATTCTTTTGGTTTATTTTTAGTTCTTTGTTCATTGTTTTCTTCAGCTCCTTGAGTGTATTTAAATAATCAGTTGATTTGATTTCCTTTTCTAATATGTCCAATGCTGGGGTTTCCTCACAGACAGTTTTTATTGCATTATGTTTTTATGTGAATGAATCATACTTTCTTATTTCTTTACATACACTGTTAATTTTATTGAAAATTGAACATTTTGAACATTATAATGTGGCAATCATAGAAATCATATTTCCTTCCCTCTCTGGGGTTTGTTTTGCCATTTCTTGTGGCTTATTTGCTTGTTTAGTGACTTTTCTAAACTTTTTTTGGTAAAGTCTGTAATCTTTGTCATGTGTGGGCTTGAAGTCTGTCTTCCAAAGATGGTCAAATGGTCAGCTACTATTTTGACAGTTTTTTTTTAAATACCTGAAGCCTAAATCAATCAATCAATCAGTCAATGGAATAACAATCTCCCAATCTTTTTTTTTTTAAAGATTTTATTTATTTATTTGAAAGAGAGAATGAGAGACAGAGAGCATGAGAGGGAAGAGGGTCAGAGGGAGAAGCAGACCCCCCGCTGAGCAGGGAGCCTGATGTGGGACTTGATCCCAGGACTCCAGGATCATGACCCGAGCCGAAGGCAGTCGCTTAACCAACTGAGCCACCCAGGCGCCCCAACCTCCCAATCTTTACAGACTGAATCTGTGTTAGAACTCTTCTAGGCCATTGATAACTCTGCCTTAGTTTTCACTTCCTGCTTACACAGCATCTTTAGATCAGCTGGAGGTGAAGCTTAGGTTTTCTCTGGACTTTCCTGAGTATGAGGGCAGTCCTGCTCATGCCCATAGCCATTTTGAATTCCTGGTATATATGGGACCTTTTAAAAGCCCTTTTTCTGTCTCATATCTTCTTTCCTAACATCTTCCTTCCCAGGTTTTCTGGTCTATCGCTTGCCCAGACCCTTGTTTCTTGCCACAATCTGCTAGGGCTAAAACTTGCACCTTTAAATACTTCTGGAAAATGTCACTCAGAAAGCCATCCTTGCCCCGGGAACACTCCTCATTGGGTAAAACAAATGCAAGCTCATGGGCTTGTCCTTCATGAGCCATCAGGCAGTTCAAATAAGACAACCATGATTCTTTTTTTTTTTTTTTTAATTTTTATTTTTTTGACAACCACGATTCTTTAAGAATAAGGTCCTAATCATTCACTCTGACACTAATAACCTGCACTATTATCTCATGGCCACTCTCAGTCTAGGAATTGGCAATTTAAAATGCCACATTACTCTCTTATTGCAAAGCAGCACCTTCTTACCTCATTAAGCTTTCTCCTGGTTGTTACAAAAATTTTACTCGATTCCAGAGTTCTGTAAAAGTTGACCATGACAGTTTTTGCCAGCTCATTAGTTGCTATTGTGGAGATGAAATCCTGGAGTTCCCTACTCCATCATTTTCCAGAAGCCATCTTTTAAAATCAATATATACATACCATATCGGAGCATTTCATTTTCTTTCCCAAAAAGATAATGTCAGTTTTGCTTCTGGTTGTAAGGGAGTAAAGGTGTATAAAATTAGCTTCCAGCCATAAAAAATTAGAAAACTGGATCATATATATGAAACATCTGTTTTCAGTTGTTAGACTGAAAAGGGCAACATAGGATTATGATCCTGGAAAAAAAGAAAAAGAACTTAGCTAAGCCCTACGATTACCTGGCTTTCTGTCAGGAGGAAATTTCTGGGCCTCAGTGCAGGGAGGGGAAACTCAAACAGAGCCTAGTGTTCTTGCTGAGTTAAATAAAATCTTATATGAGGGGCGCCTGGGTGGCTCAGTCGTTAAGCGTCTGCCTTCGGCTCAGGTCATGATCCCAGGATCCTGGGATCGAGTCCCACATCGGGCTCCCTGCTCGGCAGGAAGCCTGCTTCTCCCTCTCCCACTCCCCCTGCTTGTGTTCCTGCTCTCGCTATCTCTCTCTCTGTCAAATAAATAAATAAAATCTTAAAAAAAAAATCATATATGAGTTTTAAGAGTCTGAGGCAGCTAGAAATTGATGGGCAGGATACTGAAAAAAAGGGAGCTACAAAGAAAAAGGGATCCAGAGAATTGTATGAGTGGCTGAATGTTCATTTGCATGCATATAAGGTGAAATCCCCTGATGCCTGGCCAAGTGCAACTTCCAGAGAAGAAAATAATTACAAGAGCTGTAAGGCAAACTATCCCAGAGCTCACACAGGGCAAGGGATCATTTGAGCTCCTATTAGGCAGAGTGAAGAGACCTCACTGACCACACAGAGCATTCAGCATAGACCCTAGGATTATGCTTTAGTAGGGAGCAAAATTAACCCTGGTCTAAAGGCTGATCTAGACGCACCACAACAAAACTATAGAACAGTCAGAGAAAGGAGCAAGTTATCTGCAAGTTACTAAAACGCCTGCCATATGCTTAGTATGTCCAACAATTTAAAGAAGAAAATGAGAGGACAGCAAAGTATTTTTTTAAAAAAGATTTTACTTATTTGACAGACAGACAAATAATTTTTAATTTTTTTTTAAGATTTTATTTATTTATTTGACAGTGAGAGACACAGTGAGAGAGGGAACACAAGCAGGGGGAGTCGGAGAGGGAGAAGCAGGTTTCCCGCCGAGCAGGGACCCCGATGTGGAACTCGATCCCAGGACCACGGGACCACGGCCTGAGCTGAAGGAAGTCGCTTAAAAACTGAGCCACCCAGTCGCCCCGACAGCAAATTGTTTTTTTTTAAATCTAGAGGTGAAAATGCAATATTGGAAATTAATATTTTACTAAGTGAGATTAAGAGTAAACTAGACAGTGTAGAAAAAGAGATACATGAACTTGAAGATCTAGCGATAAAAATTATCCAACACAAAGCACAGTACAAAGGTTTATCAATCAAGATAACATCAGTGAAACATGACACAGTATCAAGTATTCTAACAGACACCTAATTGGATTACCAGAAGGAGTGGGATAGAAATCTATTTGAAGAAATAACGGCTGAAAATTTTCTAAATTTTTGAGAGATAGAACACACAGATCTACTAAGATCAATGGAGGACTGTCAAGATTAAACATAGAGAAAACCAGACAAAGGTACATCATACTCAAATTGCTTAAAAGCAATGTTAAATACTAAATCCTACAATAAGCCAGAGATAAGAAGCATGTTTCATACCAAGGACAATGATCAGACTTTGAGCATATTATTTTCAGAAACCATGCCAGACAGAAAACAATAGAATCACACCTTTAAAACACTATGAAAAAAAGACAGTTTAAAATTCTATAACCAGAAAAAATACATTTCAAAAGTGAAATAAAAACAAAAGTGAATAAAATTTGGCCTCAGTGGACTGTCACTAGAAGGCATGCGCAAAGTTTTTCAGGCAGAAGGCAAATGATACCAGATGGAAGCAAGGATATACACAAAAGGAAATGAAAAGCATAAAAAATAAGTATATGATTAAATGTGAAAGGCATTTCTTTCTTATTTTTAACTTCCTTAAGAGACAATTGTTTAAAAAATAATAACACATTGTGAAGTTTATAACACATATAGAAATAAGATCTTATTTAACACTACTTGGGTAACACTAATGTGTTAGTACACATTATATACTAATTAATATAATACACTAATATATATGCTATATACTATGCTAGTCCTATATTGGTGTATAATGTGTACTAACACATTAGTACAAAGGAAGGAAAGGGAAAATGGAAGCCTACTTTTGAAAGGTTCTTATATTTGATGTGAAGTAATACAGTATTATTTGAGGTTAGACGATAGTAAGCTAAGGGTATATAGTATAAAATTTAGAGCAATGACTATAAGAGTAAAACCAGATGGTTAGTTAATAAGCTAATTGTGGAGACAAATAAAATCTTAAATAAGTAATTAGTGATTCCAAATGAAAGCTGGAAATAGAAAAGAGAATAAAGAAGAGAGGACTCAAAAGCAAAGTTGGAGGACTTACACTACCAAATTTCAACACTCATGAAAAGTTAGAGTAATGGTACTGGCATAAGGATAGAAAGATAGATAAATGGAATAGGCCAAAGTCCAGAAGTAAGCCCTTACATTTATGGTTGATTTATTTCCAATAAACGTGCCAATGTAAATCAATAAGGAGAGGAAAGTCTTTTTAATAAATGGTGCTGAAACAATTGGCTATCCATATGGAAATAAAATCACTTTGAAAATGACCTAACACCATATGCTAAAGTTATCTCAAAATGCGTCACACACCTTAATGTAAAGACTTAAATTATAAAACTTCTGGGAAAAAAGACACAGGAGAAAATCTAATTAGGGAAGGCAAAGTTTTCTTCTATAGACACAAACAGTATGAACCCTGAAAGATAAATTAATAAATTGGATTTCCTCAATACTGAAAACTGTGCTTTTCAAAGAACACTTATACTATTGAAAAGATAAGCTCCAAAGTTATTGACAATACTTATGTCTGACAAAGAATCTGTGTCCAGCCTATATCAAGAATTCTTACAACTCAGGGCGCCTGGGTGGCTCAGTCGGTTAAGCGTCTGCCTTCGGCTCAGGTCATGATCCCAGGGTCCTGGGAT
>NC_138385.1:27858425-27884170 GCF_054177405.1 Leptonychotes weddellii
AAAGAGGATGGGAAATAGGAAGAGAGGAAAGGAAGGAGGAATAAAGGAAGGGAAGAAGGAAAAAACCATGGCAGGATACGGAGAACCTCAGGAGCCCTAAGTCTGACCTAATCCTGGCTCTAGGTTTGTTTTCGCCCGTTCAGGCTGCTATAACAAAATACCACACACTAGGTGGCTAATAAACAACAGAAATCAATTTCCCACAGTTCTGGAGGCTGGAAGGCCGAGATCAGGGTGCCAGCATGCTCGGATGAGGGCCCTCTTCTGGGTTGCCGGCTTATTACGCTGTTACATGGTAGAAGGGTCTAAGGAGCTCTGTGGGCTCTCTTTTATAAGAGCACTAACTCTATTCATGAAGGCTTCACTCTGATGATTTGGGCACCTCCAAAGGCCCTGCCTTCTAATACCATCATACTGGGCATTAAGATTTCAGTATATGAATTTGGGGGGATGCAAACATTCAAACCATAGCAACCATAAATTTTCTACCCTGAATTAAGCCACTTTTTCTTTTCCTCTCCGTGCCTCAGTTTCCCTACTTGTAAAAGAGCAGGGAGTAGGTAGGGGCGGACTGAATCATTTCTAAGTTCTAGGTTTCTAAATTTCTGAATTTTATATCTCTAAAAAATGATATCTACCTTCAAATCCCATTTTAAAAAGAAACCGAGTTGATTCGGTTACGTATTCTGGGATAGTGAGGTGAGAGGTCAGGGGAATCGGCTCTGGAACCAGACTTCTTGGGTTTAAATCCCTGTCCGGCCACAGGTTTGTCATGTGACCTCGAACAGATGACTTCACCTTAGTGTCTCCATTAGTAATAGAGAGACCAATATGCGTAGCTGGGGGTCTCATGAAATGAGCCCTGTGATGCATGCAAAATGCGTGGCACAGCGCTCGGTCCATGGGCTAACTTCAACAAATACTTAGCCTGATGCAGCGAGTCAGATGGCAGGCCTTGTGACTTTTGTGCCACACCTATTTATAAACATTCAAAGAAGAGTGACCCACAGAAGGGCTGCTCTTTCTGGGAGGGACCACCGTCAGCATGGTCCAGCTATAGAACAATATCAACGGACTTACATCTCCTTTAAACATATATAAGAAGGCAGTCTAGTTAGAGACCCTTTTTCATGCTTTGCCTGCCTCTTTTTCAGAGACGTCCTTATTTGAAGGGTCAAGCATCTTCCATAAAACTGCTTTCATTTTCATGGAACTAGTGAAATCTCCCAGGGAGAACTGAAAACACTCCCTTTCACCGTAGGCAGTCAGGCTCTTCCCCAGTAGATGCGTTTAATGAGCCAAACACGAGTAGGTCAATAGAACATACAACTTTGTAGCCGGCTTGGAATTTGCTGTTAATATATTCATAATGGTTTTTTTTTAGCACACATCGTCTCAGCTTTCTTCAAGAAAAATAATGTCAGATTGATAGGTTGTTCAAGTCACTGAAGGAAGAACGTCTGTCAGTTATTTCTATTGATAATATACAAACTGTGTGTGTTTTTTTTTTAAAGTGTTTCTTGGAATTATTGAGGGGTTTTTTCCCCAAAATATTACAGACTGTTTAAAAAAATGGATGAAAAAATATCTGTGCTGGATTCATTAATTGAGTCCTAGAAGCAATAGCCTTAAAATGAAGCCAATTCAGAAACAATGAGGAACCCTTTCTTTTTTCTCAGAAACAAAGGTGCAAAATTAACAACTTTTCTGTCCCGCATCACCCTCCTCCCACCATGATGTCCTAATTGCCTTCCAGAGAACTTAACTGCATCAGACTTTTTTATTTCCCCCTTTTTCTGGCCCTCTCTTCCCCAGACTGACATCTTTTACAGTTCACCTTTTCCTCACAGACTTTCTAAGTGCATTTTTGTTAATAATATTGCTATTAGGGACCTATTTGTGTTTTAGCAGCCTTTTCAATGTCTTAACCCACAAGAATATAACAATTTTTGATAGGGTCAAGCCTTTAGGGAGGTTGGGGACATTTCCCTGTGCTTATTTTTCTTGATAGAGATGATTGAAACTAGAATGATCTGAAGATAAACTTTCTTCCCTAAGAGCATTCCTGAAATATTCTCTGGTAATATCAAATGATTAGAAAAAGAATACATTTACTATTCTAGTTACATTCTGGAAATATTCCTTGGAAGTGTTGATCTGTATATTTGTGGAAAGACATTCAGTCAACTGCATTTC
Organism: Leptonychotes weddellii; assembly: GCF_054177405.1. Taxonomy (NCBI): domain Eukaryota; kingdom Metazoa; phylum Chordata; class Mammalia; order Carnivora; family Phocidae; genus Leptonychotes; species Leptonychotes weddellii. The sequence goes on from NC_138385.1 coordinate 27,860,622, forward strand.
TGCATAAAGATTAAAAGCCTAGAATAAAGACATGCTAAATAAAGGGACAATGAAGAGGAATTTGGATACTTATCATGGTGTGATATTTTTTATGATTCCTACTCCTAGAAGATACAGAATAAGCTCAGTCAGAGTAAGACAAAATGGAGTCACAGTGGCCAATGTGAACTCCCAGATTAGTTGTTTGTCAATGTCTGATGTAGGGCTTTGAGTGTGCCCATGTAGATAAGCTGTGTAACTGATAGGTAAACCTTGCTTGGAAACGTCCACAGAAAGACTTGGGGGAGACAGAGTGGACTAAGCTGGCATGGCAAAAATTCTCAGATTTTTACATTACACCCACCTAAGTGAACCCTTAAAAGAAGGAACTGTCTAGCAGCAGCTGGAAGGCTGATGGACCACCCAGGCAATACACTGCTCCAGACAGGTGCACTTGGAGGCTCTGTCCACACAGAAGACACCTGACTGAACTCCAGGCCGACCCTTGTCTCAGGATCAAAGATAAGCCTGGTGCTTCACTGCACACATTGGGATGCCTCCTTCTTGGATCCTCTTAAGAGTGTTTCATTAACTTCCCCCTCTAACCTTTTCATGTGACTAACTTGGGTGATAGGTTTCGTGATAAAAATCAAGTGATTTGTGAATACAATATTGGCTACCTTTGGTTGTTTGAAATGTGCTGCAATCTGGTGATTCTTACCTGACCTTGCCATTTATCCTGCTTCATATATTGATATAGTCTGTTCAATTCCTTGCTTCTAAAGATGGTTCTATGATGAGGAAGAGCAGACAGAGGAAGTTAGTCAGCCAGCCTGACTCTATTTCACTGTGTGATCTTGGAGCAAGTCTCGTCCTGCCTCTGAGCACCCATCCCTTTATTTACAAAATAAAGTAGTGAACTAAAGCATTTTTACGTTTTCTACCAGTTCTAAAATTTCATGATAGTAATTATCACTGCCCATGGTTATGCTTGGTCTCTGGATCCTGGAGGAATCAAGTTTATTTTGGTTCAACATTCAAGGTCATGCCCCAGTTAGCCTCTTGCCAACAGAGCCTTGATTTCCTCCAGTCTCTCGTGGAAATCTGTTTGAAATAGCTACTATTTGGGGCGCCTGGGTGGCTCAGTCGTTAAGCGTCTGCCTTCGGCTCAGGTCATGATCCCAGGGTCCTGGGATCGAGTCCCTCATCAGGCTCCTTGCTCAGTGGGGAGTCTGGTTCTCCCTCTCCCTCTGGCCCTGCTTGTGTCCCCTCTCTCGCTTTGTCTCTCTCTGTCAAATAAATAAATAAAATCTTTAAAAAAAAATGATACTGTAATAGACTTATAAAAAAAAAAAAAGAAATAGCTACTATTCGGCTTCCAGCTCTCTTACCTGCCAAACTGGCTTCCTCCTTGACCTAGCCCTAACTGGTGTTATTTTCTTATTTATGACCCACCACTTTCCAAATAGGCTTGGAAGAACGCTTAACCCACTATGATACTGTGATTTACAGGAAATCTATGTTTGGTCACTAAATCAACCAAAATATATTTGTCATTGGCATCTGGTCTTCAACCACAGTTCCTGTCTCCTAGCTTCTAAAACCCTTGGAGTTTCCTATGATAAGAGTGATAAAGGTGTCTTTTGTTATGTTAATGAGGTGACTTTTGGAAAGCCCTTCCCCTCTCTGATTTCTTCCCAGTTTTCCCTCCCTTCCCCTGTGGTCCTCTGTGCTATTCCTTATGTTCCACATATGAGTAAAACCATATGATAATTGTCTTTCTCTGCTTGATTTATTTCACTTAGCATAATCCCCTCCAGTTTCATCCATGTCGATGCAAATGGTGAGTATTCATCCTTTCTGATGGCTGAGTAATATTCCATTGTATATATGAACCACATCTTCTTAATCCATTCTGTCTGTTGAAGGGCGTCTCTGCTCCTTCCACAGTTTGGCTATTGTGGACATTGCTGCTATGAACATTGGGGTGCATGTGCCCTTTCTTTTCACTACATCTCTGTCTTTGCAGTAAATACCCAGTAATGCACTTGCTGGGTCGTAGGGTAGCTCTATTTTTAACTTCTTGAGGAACCTCCATACTGTTTTCTAGAGTGGCTGCACCAGCTTGCATTCCCACCAAGAGTGTAGGAGGGATCCCCTTTCTCCACATCCTCACCAGCATTTGTTGTTCCCTGTCTTGTAATTTTTGCCATTCTAACTGGTGTAAGGTGGTATCTCACTGTGGTTTTGATTTGTATTTCCCTGATGGCAAGTGATGTGGAGCATTTTTTCATGTGGAAAGTCTTTCCATAACCTAAGTATTAGGGCGGGGGCTGGTCCTTTATCATATACTTTAATAAACTGCTTATCTTGTTTCCCGGAGTTCTGTGAGATGCTCTAGCAAATTAATCAAACCTAATGAAGTGGTCATTGGACCATGCCTAGGGCATGCAACTGGTGACTAAAGTGGGGTGAGGGGGAGTTTTGTAGAACTGAACTCTTAACCTGTGGAATCTGATGCTATCTCCAAGTAAATAGTGTCAGAATTGAGTTGGTGTTCCTGAATTGCTTGAACTTGGGGGGGGTGGTGTGGGGAGGAGTACACTGGAATTGGGTTTGGGAACCCTAAAAGACCCCCTTCATCCTGGGTTTCCCACTGTTTCCTGATACATTGGTTTTGTCTCACACATCTGATTCCGAATATATTTTTCCCCTCTACTTTGCTCCTGTTCAATTATGATGTTGTCTCTTGGTTATTACTGTGTGTATCCATAAACCTCCACACAAAACTTGTGTAAGGTGAATTTTATTGACAACAAAGGGAGTACACTCAATATATACTTAGGGAGAGCTACAAAATATTTTCCTCGTGACTCCTTCTTTTGGTGTCTACCTCTTTTCCAATGAGATGTGAATCCTTCTTTAGAGACTCCTAGAGAAAAAGACTGAATTGGCTAAATTATTGGAATTTTCTTTTAAAAATACATTGGGGTATCTAAGAGGCCAGGGATTATCAGTTGTCTTAAGTGGTGTGCTGTGTTGAATAAACCAGTATCAGTTGGTAGAGATTTTATGATTCTCTCTACTCCTGGGTATTATAAAATAGAAATACCATATTACTCAAGACTTTCAAGTTACAAAGTTCCTTTTATTTTTTTCTTCCCTCGCATTTATAGTTTTAATGTAAACTGAAAAATGATCTAAAGATAGAGCAATTAGAATTAAACCCTTTTAAGGATTCAAAAATCTGTACATTTATACCTTCTCCTCTACCTTTATTTTCAACTGAATGCCAATCAGTGAGTCCTTAATAAGCCCTTTCTCCCTCTCTCTCTCTCCTCTCTCCTTTCTCTCTCTCTCTACACCAAATATGGCTGATCTTCAAGCGCTGGTATCCAGGTCTATAGTCTTATCCCTATAACTCAAAATGAATTAGCATTGCCAACAATTTGGTCAGTATAAACAGAAAGAAAAGTCAAGACAATCCATATAACCACAACCACTTGCTGGGATCACTGTATTACAGGTAAAGACTACAGATGCCCCATTATCCTATAACCCTATTACTGGGTCTAGGCAAATGATAAAGAGAGGGCACAGATCCACTCATTCATATACCTTTCTTTCACGGGAGACCACTGATCCCTATTATTTCTGTCTATAATAATGATTGACACTTATTGAGCACTTAATCGGGGACAAGCACTGTTCTAAATGTTATATATGCATTACCTCATTTAATCTTGTTCCCCAGATTATGCAATAAATGCTATTTTTGCCTTCATGTTAAAAATAGGAAAAGTAAGTTACAAGGAAGTAGCCTGCAAAGTCACAGAGTTAGTAACTGACAGAGACAAGATTTGAATGCAGCAGTCTGGTCCCTACCTTAACCATATCTTTAGAGGAAATGTGGACATTCTCTAGTGATAATAGTAGTTCTGAGAGAAGTGGTTCTTTTGAAGGATGAACTAGGTAGCCTGCTCCCGGTTAAAAATGAAGGAGTCAAGGGCGCCTGGGTGGCTCAGTTGGTTAAGCGACTGCCTTCGGCTCAGGTCATGATCCCAGAGTCCTGGGATCGAGTCCCACATCGGGCTCCTGGCTCAGCAGGGAGCCTGCTTCTCCCTCTGACCCTCTCCGCTCTCATGCTTTTCCTCTCTCTCTCTCTCTCTCTCTCAAGTAAATAAATAAATAAATAAAATCTTAAAAAAAAAATGGAGTCAAGAAACACACTCGCCACATCTAAAATTGTTTTCTCACCACCCAAATACAATACTTGGAGATTTTTTTTGTTTGTTTTGAATAGGATTAGCAAGGTTGCTTTCATAACAAGAATTTACCCAGGAATGGTAGTATATTAAGCCATTGCCATCCATTACCAAGTTAGCTGTTCATCAAATTTATTAGTAAAATGAAGAAACACTCACATGACAGGGGAAAAGGACACAAGATATGGTTTCCAAACTACACCAAGGTACCCCAGAAAGATGTGGGGAATTCACAGCGGTGCTGCGGGATATTTTAAACTTTGAAGGGAAACAATATGATATTTGACATATACCAGTCAGCACATGGAGAACTAGCTCAAGCTAGGTCACAGTTTCAACATTAGTTTGTGCTACTTTGTGTTTGTGGCATCCTCCGTTCACTATGCTGGGGTTTTGGCAGTTCTCGTGATTAAAAAGCAAGTACTGTGTGAAAACCATTATGGAACATGAAATGAAGTTATCCAACCTGATTTTAAAAGTTTAACAAGTTGTGCAGGAACACATATCAAATAAGTAAGTAATTATGATTATTTGAAAATGAAATATATATTTTCTTTTCATTTATGTGTATAGGTTTTTTTTTTTTTCAAATTGCCACTAATTTGTTAGGACATAAAGAGTTTCTAAGACTTCCAGGGAAGATGGCCGAGTAAAAGGACCTTAAGCTTACCTCATTCCATGCATACAACTAGATAACATCCATATCAGTGTAAATAACCCAGAAAACAACCTAAAGACTAGCAGAACAAACTCTCCACATCTAAATGTAGAGAAGAGCTACGTTGAAGAGGGTAGGAAGGGCACAGACATGATCAGGAGCTAAATGGACCTGCGGGTCTGTCCGTGGAAGGGAGGGACACTGTAGGCATGGAGAGAGGAGAGAAACAGACTCTCACACAGGCAAGCCCACATGGGGAAGACGAATCCCCATAACATTTGGCTTTGAAAACCAGAGGGGCCAAATTTCATGAGTTCTTACAATCAGCAGGGCTTAAAACCTGGAACTTTAAAAATCGGCAGGCTCGGGGCACCTGGGTGGCTCAGTCAGTTAAATCTGCCTTCAGCTCAGATCATGATCCCTGAGTCCTGGGATCGGAGTGGGCTCCCTGCTCAGTGGGGAGTCTGCTTCTCCCTCTGCCCCTCCCCTGCACTCTCTCTTTCTCTCCCCTCTCTCTCTCAAATAAATAAATAAAATCTTTTTTTAAAAAAATCAGCAGGCTCATAGGAGAGCCAGGAGGGCAAGGGGAAGCTGAGTCCCTGCAGTTAAAGAGACAGCACCACAAACAGCACAGAAGCAGCAGTTTGAACAACACCTGGGGTGTATGCGAGGGAGAGTTGTTTACTAATCTCAGAGCACTCACGCTAGAGGGGTAGGGATCATTGCGAGACTTCTCCAGGATCAAAGGAGCTATAGGGCACCATTTCCCTCTCTAACCCCCCAGCCTAGACACATGAACACCTGCAGGAACCAGTGTGACGCCAACACTTGCTGCCTAACTTGCTAACAGTGACAGCCCCCCCCCCCGCCGCCACTGTGTTCTCCTGCAGTTTGGTGCTAACTGCATGTCTGGCAAATGCCTGGTGTGACTCAACTTACAACAAAAGCAGCCCTAGACTAGGTCACTAACAACACAGGTACCAAACTCTGGCCACAACAGGCAACGAGAGCCATTGCAGACAATTGAACTGAAGGCAAAACAGCTTAGCAGCAACAACAGGGTGCATGTAACACAATTATTAGACACCCTGAGGTTCCAGGTTCTGGTGAACAAGGGACATTGCACTACAGGGCACTATACCACCTCTTCCTCATAAGGACAGCACTTCCAAGAGCAAGAGACATAGTTGAACTTCCTAACACATAGACATGGACACAGACAGAAAAAAATGAGGGCACAGAGGAATATGTCCCAAATGAAAGAACAGGGCAGAATCACAGCAAGAGACCTAAATGAAATGGAGATAAGTAAAATGCCTGATAAAGAATTTAAAGTAATTGTCATAGAGATACTCACTGGACTTGAGAAAAGAGCAGAGGACATCAGTGGTATTCTTAACAAAAAATAGAAAAATTAAAAAAGAATGAATTAGAGATGAAGAACTCAGTAAATGAAATTCAAAATACACTAGATAGAGTAAATAGACTAGAGAAAGCAGAACATATCAGTGACTTGGAGAACAGAGCAATGGAAAACAATCACCCTGAACGGGTGAGAGAAAAATAATAATAAAAAATAAGAATGGACTTAAGGAACTCAGCCAGATCATCTATATCAAGCGTAATGACATTTGCCTTACAGGGATCTCAGAAGGAGAAGAGAGAGAAAAGAGGGCAGAAAATTTATTTAAAGAAATAATGGCCCAAAACTTCCTAAATCTAGAAACAGAAATCCAGATGCAGGAGGTACAGACAGCCCTCAAAATCAAGCCAAAGAGGTCTACACCAAGACACATAGTAATTAAAATGGCAAAAAGTAGTGATAAAGAGAGAATTTTAAAAACACTAAGAGAAAAGAAAACGGTTACAGAGAAGGGTAACACCATAAGGCTGATTTTTCAGCAGAAATTTTGCAGGCCAGAAGGGAATGACATGATATATTCAAAGTGCTGAAAGAAAAAAAACCTGCAGCCAAGAATACTCTATCCAGCAAGGCTATCATTAAGAATAGAAATAAAATAGAATAAATAGAAATAGAAATAAAAATTAAAGGAATTCATCACCAGCACTACAAGAAATGTTAAAGGGGACTCTGAGTGGAAAGGAAAGACCATAAGTAGGAGTAAGAAAAGTAGGAAACACAAAAGCATCAAAAATAAGTTTATCTATAATATCTGTCAGGGGATTCACAAAATAAAAGAATGTGAAGTATGACACCATATACCTAAAAGGTGGGGAGGAGAGGAGCAACGAATGGGTTCAAAGTAAGCAACCATCAACTTCATATAGACTGCTATATGCATAAGGTATTATATATAAACCTAATGGTAACCACAAATGAAAAACCAGTAATCAATCTGCAAAAAATAAAGAGAGAAGAATCCAAGTATATCACTAAAAAAAACTAGCAAACTGTGAGAGAAGAGAGCAAGAGAAGAAAGGAACAAAGAACTACAAAAACACCCATAAAACAAGAAACAAAATGGCAATAAGTACATACCTATCAATAACTCTTTTGAATGTAAGTGGACTAAATGCTCCAGTCAAAAGACATAGGGTGGGGCACCTGGGTGGCTCAGTTGGTAAGTGTCTGCCTTCTGCTCAGGTCATGATCACAGGATCCTGGGATTGAGCCCCGCATTAGGCTCCCTGCTCTGCGGGACACCTGCTTCTCCCTCTCCCACTCCCCCTGCTTGTGTTCCCTCTCTCGCTGTATCTCTCTCTGTCAAATAAATAAATAAAATTTAAAAAAAAAAACATAGGGTGATGGAATGTATAAAAATGCAAGACCTGTCTATATGCTGTCTACAAGAGACTCATTTCAGACCTAAAGACACATGCAGATCGAAAGTGAAAAAATGGAAAAGCATTTATCATGCAAATGGAAGTGAAAAAAGCTGGAATAGCAATACTTATATTGGATAATATAGACTTTATTATTATTTTTTTAAAGATTTTATTTATTTATTTGATAGAGAAAGACACAGCGGGAGAGCAAACACAAGCAGGGGGAGTGGGAGAGGGAGAAGCAGGCTTCCCGCAGAGCAGGGAGCCCGATGCGGGGCTCGATCCAAGGACCCTGGGATCATGACCTGAGCCGAAGGCAGACGCTTAACGACTGAGCCACCCAGGCGCCCCTGGATAACATAGACTTTAAAACAAAGACTGTAACAAGAGACAAAGGACACTACATAATCATAAAGGGAACAATCCAACAAGAAGATACAAAATTTAAATATTTATGCATCCAACATGGGAGAACCCAAATATATAAAGCAGCTAAAAACAAAAATAGGAAGGAAATAATAGATAATAATACAATAATAGTAGGGGACTTTAACATCCCACTTACATCAATTGATAGATCATCCAAACAGGAAATAAACAAGGAAACAGTGGCTTTGAATGACACACTAGACCAGATGGATCTAGAAGATATGTTCAGAACATTCCATCCTAAAACAGCAGAATACACATTCTTCTCAAGTGCCCACGGAACATTCTACAGACTAGATCACATATTAGGTCACAGTTAAAGTCTCAACAAATTCAAAAAGATTGAAGTCATACCATGCTTCTTTTCTCACCACAATATTATGAAACCAGAAATCAACCACAAGAGAAAAATCTGAAAGAATACATACACATGGAAGTTAAATAACATGCTACTAAACAATGAATGGGTCAACCATGAAATCAAAGAGGAAATTAAAAAATACATGGAAACAAATGAAAAGGAAAACACAATTGTCCAAAATCATTGGCAGGCAGTGAAAACTCTTCTAAAAGGGAAGTTTATCGCAATACAGGCCTACCTCAAGACACAAGAAAAATCTCAGATAAACAACCTAACCTTCCACCTAAAGGAGGTACAAAAAGAACAAACAAAGCAAAGCCAGTAGAAGGAAGGAAATAATAAAGACCAGAGCACAAATAAATGAAATAGAAACTAAAAAACAATAGAACAGATCAATGGAGACCAAAAGCTGGTTCTTTGAGATCAACAAAATGGATAAAGCTCTAGCCAGACTCATCAAAAAAAAGAGAGAGAGAGAGAGAGGATTCAAATAAACAAAATCAGAAATGAAAGAGGAGATATAACAACTGATATCACAGAAATAAACGATTGTAAGAGAATATTATGGGAAATGATATGCCAAACAAATTGGACAACCTAGAAGAAATGGATAAATTCCTAGAAATATATAACCTCCCTAAACTGAATCAGGAAGTAATAAACAATTTGAACAGACTGATTACCAGCAATGAAATGGAATCGGTGATCAAAGCAAACAAAGTAAAAAAGAGACGAGCCAGAAAAGAGACTCTTCCCTACAGAGAGCAAACTGATGGTCACCGGAGGGGAGGATGGTGGGGGGATGGGTGAAATAGGTGAAGGCGATTAAGAGGACACTTACCTTCATGAGCACCGAGTAATTTATGGAACTGTTGAATCATTATATTGTACACCTGAAATTAGTATAGCGCTGTGTATTAACTATATGGGAATTAGAAAAAAAACTGTAAAAAACACCACTTAACCAAATTGTTTGCAATTAACTACTAATTGGTTTGAAATTGAGATCTTCTTATGACCTGGTAGGGGGAAAGTGAACACAATTACTGAGACACTGAGTGATCCGTGAACAGAGGAATTTGGGGCACCTCTGTGAACTGCTTATAACACATATTTATTTAGTGGGTAGAAGGTAGAAAGAGGTCAGTCCGATATCTGGGCTGGCAGGCACTGCACCATCTGAACGGGCGCGTGAATGGGAAGAAAGTGTTGCAGAACGGAAATGGAACAGCCCTAAAGGACAACTATAGACCCAAATCACCCATGAGTCCATTAGACGTCAAGCTCTGTGAGGAAAGAAAGAGACCATGTGAACTTAATTCTCTTGTGGGTTCTTGATTTCTAACATATTTTCTGGCAGAGCAAACATTTTCTGAAGGAAGAATGAACGGAATCTTTTTTTCTAGCATTATCTCGATAGTTCAGTTTGGCCAGCTGGCAAATAAAGTTGATAATGGCACTCCTTGTCTCTAGCAATCTAAAACGGAAAGATCGTATTTGACTATATCACAGCTCACAAGCAACTGCTCTCTTAGCCAACAATGACTACTTCCTAGGACTTAGGGATGCCTTTACCCTGATACCACTTCCCATCTAAGCCAGGGATACCTAAACAACTGTTGGGAACTAAATTTAGTATCAGGCTCAAGACTACTGATGAATTCAGAACACTGTTGTTGGGGACATCAACATTGATTCATTGATTTTTGACCTTTCTTGCCCTGGTTAACTTAAGTATGATTAGGAGCTCTTACCAGCTTTTACTTGCTAACCAATTGGTCTGGAGCTTGTTTCTGACTCCTGGTGATCTGAGGAGCCATATTTTTCGCACTTGAGAAATACAAAGGGATAGAAGCACACTTCTGCAATGCAGTATAGAGTATTTAAGAGAACGCTATACAACACATCAGACATTATGGCAGAACAGTAGGAGTGTTTACTTTAAAATCCGGAACAAGATAGCAGAGCTGACTATCACTATTTTCATTTATCATGGGCCAGAGGTCCTAGCAGCGTAGGAAACAATAAAAGGAATCACAAAATATAAGTTTTGGAAAGCTCAAAACAAAATGTTATTATTTACACATGATAAAATGGTCTACATAGAAAACTAGAAAAAGTAACCACAGATAAATTATCAGAACTGTTTTAGAAAAGTAAGGTTGTTGGATTTAATATTAAAACATTAAAGTTCATTTCTATATACCAGTATCAAAAAACTAGAAAATACAATTTAAAATCAAACAACTTACAAGAGAAATTTTTACAAGTTAGATTCCATTTTCTGCTTCTAATATGGACTAACAGGTACTAGTCCTTCTAAAACAACTAGAAAACTGGGCAATTTTTTTAAAAGATCTTATTTATTTATTTGTCAGAGAGAGAGAGCACGCACAAGCAGGGGAGCGGCAGGCAGAGGGAGAAGCAGGCTCCCGGCGGAGCAAGGAGCCCAACGCAGGACTCAATCTCAGGACCCTGGGATCATGACCTGAGCCGAAGGCAGATACTTAACCGACTGAGCCACCCAGGAGTCCCGGGGCAATGTTTTTAAAAACTGTCTACAAACATTAGACAATAGAAAATGAAAGACTTTTACCCTGGAGAGAAGTGAAAACAATGAGTTGAGCTTTATGATCATGTTGTCTCTCTTCCTGGAGGACAAGGAATAGAAAACTAAGCAGAGAATAGACATTTTTACTGATTTGAGAAGACAGATATTGGCCTTTGGGAAGGCTGAAGTCCCTGAACTTTGTGAACAAGAGGGACCTATTCAAAGAAAGTGTTCTAGGGTATTTGTAGATGATTCCTTGAGTCTGTAGCACAATACTAAGACACCTACGAAGAAGGTGAAAAATCCATGGTGAAATCAAAATAAAATAGCTCTGAGACGAACAATTCTCAGAGCTTTCCTAGGGCGGTGAAATAGTCAAATTCTCAGCAGCTAGTGTGAAATTCGCTGCACATCTAAATAATTTGGTTAAGAATCCCACAAGTGTCAACCTTAGAAATAGGACTACAAAAGCCCTGGAGTAAATGCCATCCTAGACCCATGCCACAAAGCCTAAAACTGGCTTCAAAAGAATCAAGCTGATTCAAAAGTACACTTAATGCCAGTCATAACACAATCCAACACTGGCTAAAGCAAGATAACAAATTTCCAGTACTTGGCAACGTAAACTTCACACCGTTGAAGCATCCAATTCCTATTAATAGACATGCGAAGAGGCAGGAAAGTGTGACCTATAACTTGAATGGAAATAAGTCAATAGGAACAGACCCAGAAATTAGAGAGATGGTAGAATTTGCAGACAAACATTTTAAACAGCTGTTATACATATGCCCAAGGGATTCCAGAAACACATGAAAATGAGGAGAGAAACCAGTGCTACAAAAAGAACCAAATGAATATTCTAGTGCTGAGTAATATACTACTGAGAACAAAAGCTTTACTGGAAGAGAAAAGCAGTGAGTTAAATATTAAAGAATAAAGGATAGGCTCTTTAAGATGTAGAGATAGAAACTGTCCAAACTGAGCTACAGTGAGAGAAAATAACGAATAAAGTTTGCAGACCATCAGGGAATCTGGTTAACATATGTATAATTGTAATAGAAGTGAAGGAGGGCAAAAAAAAATTAGAAAACAATGGCTGAAATGTTCCAAGTTTGAGAAGAAGTATAAACACAGATCCAAGAATCTCAGTAAACTTCAAGCAGGGAAAAAAAAAAAAAAAAAACACCACCACCAAAGCACATCGTGATCAAATAGGTGAAAACCAGTAACAAAGAAAAAAATCATTCAATCAACCAAAAGAAAGATGAATACACAAAGAGAAAGAATCCTTTTTTTTTTTTTTAAATTAATTTATTTAGAGAGAGAGAGAGCCGAGCAGGAGGGGCAGAGGCAGAAGGAGAGAGAAAATCTCAAGCAGACTCCGTGCGGAGTGCAGAGCTCCATGCGGGGCTCAATCTCATGATCTTGAGATCACCACCTGAGCCAAAATCAAGAGTCAGACACTCAACCAACTGCACCACCCAGGTACCCCGAGAAAAAATTCTTTTTAAAAGATGGCAGATATTTGATCAGAAAAAAAATGCATGCCAGAAGACGGTGAAACTTTCAGTAAGTGCTGAAAGAAACAAAAAAAATGTTAGCCTAGAATTTTATACCAGCGAAAATATTCTTTAAAAAAAAAAAGGCACAATGAAAACACAAAATCAGTCAAACAAAAGCTGCAATAATTCAGTGTTAATGGTCATGCGTTACAAAAACTAGTTAAAGGAAGTTCTTCAGATTGAAGGAAAAATTATATCAGTTACAATTTAAAATTATATAAAAAAAACCTAGAGCAATAAATATGAAGACTGTGTGGGTGAATGCAAGAGTTACATTGATCGTTAACTTACCACCTGAAACAACAAATAAACCACGAGTATATTAAAACTGGTCCTCCACATACTGGACCCTGGGTAATGATGGACATTGATCTCCAAGAATCAGAGAAGAAATAATCTGTTCCCTGATATTGCCCAAGTACTGCCTAGAGAATAGGATGGGGGACTCAGGTGGAACAAGCAGTCTCCCTGATTTGAAGAGATAGAGCTGGGAGTCTGGGGAGGCCAAGGCAGCTAGAATTCATAGGGACAAATAATGAAGAAGAAAGAACTGCACAGAGAAAGAACTTGGTATCTGCAAAGAAATCTCCTGGAGTTTGGGGTGTTTTTTTTTAAAAGATTTTATTTGTTTACTTGAGAGGAAAGAGAGAGAGAGAGAGAGTACGGGTGGGGTGGGGAGGAGCAGAGGGTAAGGGAGAAGCAAGCTCCCCACTGAGCAGGGAGCCCAACACAGGGCTCGATCCCTGGACCTTGGGATCATGACCTGAGTCGAAGGCAGATGTTTAACCGACTGAGCCACCCAAAGTGCCCCTCTGCTAGAGTATTTAGCTAAATATTGATCATTGCATATGTGTGAGGTTGCAGAAAGAATCACCTAACAGAATTACAGAAAACAGTCTTCAGAGCTTATATAAGCTAGGCATAAAGCCCATTCCCACCATCCAGAGTGAACAATCTCAATTTCATAATTTAGAGCACTGGGTAGAGTTCTCAGAAGTATGTTGTTTGTTTTGTTTTTGTTTTTACCTCAAGAATAGGAAAAAGTAATGCTAGACTAAACACTGCTTTGGTGTCACCTAACAATAAAAACAATACCCAGAGGGATCAAACTTTTCCCATGTAACTTAACTATGCCCCAGAATGAAGCTCAAGAATATTTTTAAGAATGCCAACATATCTGGGACGCCTGGGTGGCTCAGTCGGTTAAGCAGCTGCCTTCGACCCCGGTCATGATCCCAGGGTCCTGGGATCGAGTCCCACATCGGGTTCCTTGCTCAGCAGGGAGGCTGCTTCTCCCTCTCTCTCCCTCTGCTTGTGCTCTCTCTGTCAAAGAAATAAAATCTTTAAAAAAAAAAAAAAGAACGTCAACATATCCATCACCAAACAAGATGAAATTCACAACGGCTGTTATCCAGCCAAAATTAACAAGCATGCAATGAATAAGGAACATAGTAATGTAACAATAAGAAACATTTATCAATCATAAATGACCCCAAATTGACATTATAGATTATAGACAAAGACATGAAAATGGTTATTAGTATAGTTTCCATATTTTCAAGAAGCTACAGAAAATTGAATATATTACATAGAGACATGAAAAGTACAAATAGACCCTAATAAAATTCCTAGAGATAAAATCCCAATGTCTAAGATAAAAAATACACTGACTGTTGTCAACAGCAGAGCAGACAGTGCAGAATAAATGATTAGTGAATGCAAATGTTATAATAGAAACTCTCTGAAATGAAGCAGAGGGGAAAAAAGAATAAGGCATATATGCACTATAAAAAAAAAAAATCCAAGATGCCAATGTATGTGGAACTGGAGTCCTTGAAGGAAAGGAGAAAGTGGGGGAATAGAAAGAATATTTGAATTAATGGCTCCAATATTGATGAAAATAATCAACTTATAGTTTCAGGAAGTTGAATGAACTCTAAGCACAAGACACATGAAGAAAGTGACCCTAAATTATGCTGTGATCAAATCATGTAAACCCATCAATAAAGAGAAAATCTTAAAAGTGTTTAGAGGAAAGAACATACTTATTATATGCTCCAGAACAAAGATAAAGACAATGGTAGCTTTCTTATTGAAAATAATATGAGCTAGAACACAGTGGAGCACAAATTCTTTACTCAGTGAAACTTTCTTTCAAAAATGAAGGTGAAGAAAGCAGGGGTGGGGGGGGACTTCCAGTATGGCTGAATGAGGATCTTGTAATTCCTGTCCTGGAAAAGCAGTACTAAAAATGGACAAAACTATTTAAAAAAAAAAAAAAAAAACAGCAACTACGATTTAAAGACTCTGGAATTTTGTCAAAGGCATTAAACAATGTAAGAAGTGTTCAAGAAAATGTACTGAATCTTAGTAAGGACAGTGAAATCCATGGTGTCTTAACCTGGGGATACTCCCAACACAGCCACTCTTCCTGACTCCACAGTGAAGAAATACCACCAGGGCAGTAAGAGGGGCTAAGATTATTTGGAACAGGGTGCAAAAAATTCTATATACAGTGATGTTGTTTTCCAGCTGAGGCCCCAGACACCACGGAACAGAGAAAAAAATGTCCCCACTTTTCCCTTGTTTGAATTCCTGACCCATGAAATCCATGAGTCACAATCAATGGTTGCTTTACATCGTACGTGGTGGGCTAATTTGTCACACAACCATACTAACTGAAGATATCTGTTACATGGAGATGCCACCATAAAAGGGAAACCTAATGTGGCAGTGCTTTGAGCCCCAGATATTAGGCCAAAGTTGGAAAAGCCTTCAGATTATCAGTGGAAGCATCAAGGCCATCATAAAATGTGTCATTTAAGGCTTAAAGGAAAGAAGGAATTTGTTACTGGAACATGGAGTAAAGGAAAACCTTGTTTTGTAGTGCCAGTAAGTCTAGACACAATGTCACCTGCAGATATCTAGAAAATAGAAACTATATGTAATAAATCGAATGATGCAACTAAGGAGATTTGAGGCCAAGTATCAAAGGGGCCATCTAACTTGTTGTTGCTTACAGGAAAATGTTAGAGAAATAACTCAAAGGAAAAACTGCTAAATACAAAGGAAGGTTCAAAAACTGTTACTTGCAGGCTTTCCAAGATTCTAGATTTAAAGAAGGGTTTCGGAGAAAAGAGAAAATGCATAGGAAAATTATAAGATCCTTTGTAAGACCAAAGAAAAATCTAATGTGGTACTTCCAAGAATCATTTAGTTGAACAAAAGCTCCCTTAAAGTTCTTTACAGACTTGTCTCACAGATCTCGATTTAACAATGGAGTTTGCAAGATCTAAAGAGCATTCAGTATTCCTCAGAAGTCATAGGGGATGCCCAAATAAAGCAGGGCTAAACTCAAAGAGATTTATGAGTGTGGCTTTTGTTAATGGAGAAGATTATGTATTGATTCATAAGAAAATCACTATGTTTTTGAAAGACTTATATCAGCTTGGACTACAAAATTAAAAGAAATTTTTGTAATCCCAACATTTTTTTTAACATTTTATTTATTTATTTGGCAGAGAGAGAGAGAGCATAAGCAGGCAGAGAGGCAGGCGGAGGGAGAAGGAGAAGCAGGCTCCCCACCGAGCAGGGACCCTGATGTGGGGCTCAATCCCAGAACCCCGGGATCATGACCTGAGCCGAAAGCAGACACTTAACTGACTGAGCCACCCAGGCGCCCTGTAGCCCCAACGTTTATGAGTAGGAAGCATGTTGAGAAAAAAGAGAAGTCAGCTATAAACATATCCCACTTTTTATTGAGAAGGAAGGATGAACAAAAGCATAGAATCAAAAGCTTTGGTGAGTCATTCCCAAGCAGTAGGACTGAACCGTAACCAACGAACTAGCAACATGTACCTAACTGGATTTCTAAATTGTTATGGACCATTGACTCCAACATGCCTCGTGCTTTTTTCCCTTTGCAAAGGAGGATCTATGCCTGTCAAACATTTCATGTTGGCGTGTGAATGTTTGCATGTGGGTGTGAGTGACAGATAACATCTCTTCACAGGATTTTCAAGTCAAGAGGAGCTATACTTGACCACATGTACATAAGGTATGACAGCTGAGCAGCCTCATCCAACACAGTACAGATCTAGGTGAGATCCTGGGTCTTAAGATTGAACCTGTTACTTAATGGGATGAGAGTCTGGGGGTTTTGGAAGAGGCACATGTGAATTTTGTATGTAGGAAGAATGAATTATTTTGACCAGAGGACAGACCGTGGTAGATGGTAGATCCATGACAAATATATGCCACATACTTGTGACAATGTGAGTGACATCTCCTCCCTCTGAGAGTTGAGGTTTCTGTCCTCTTTCTGTTGAATCTAGGTAGGGAACTGTAACTTCTCTGACCAATACAGTGTAGTAGAAATAATGTTATATGATTTCTGGGTAGATCATAAAAAGGATATAGTTTAGACCTGTTCTTCCTTTTTCTTGAGACAGTTGCCCTTGAAACCCAGACACCATGTTCTGAGGAACTCCAGGTCACATGGAGAGGCCATATGTAGGCTTACCAACTGAAAATCCACACTAAGGTCTCAGTGGATAGTCAGCATTAACTTACACATTAGTCTAAGTGTCATCAGAAGATTATAATACTCAGGTTTTGGGTCTGCCATCTGGGGGCCCAGACATCATGAAGTAAAGACAAGGCATCTCTACTAAGCCCAGTGTTCATTCCTGTCCCACAGAATATGTGAGCCAACAATTTTGGGAGAAATTTTTATCTAGCCTTAGTCAAATAAACAGATTTTCTTGGCACGGGCAAAAAATGGGTCACAAAAAGCACAAACTATAAAAGAGAAAAAAGTTAACAAATTTGACTTCCTCAAAATTATACTTTTATAACTTTAAAGGTGCCATTAAGAAAGTGAGAAGACAGGGGCGTCTGGGTAGCTCAGTCGGTTAAGCGGCTGCCTTTGGCTCAGGTCATGATCCCAGGGTACTGGGATCGAGTCCCACGTCTGGCTCTCTGCTCGGTGCAGAGCCTGCTTCTCCCTCTCCCTCTCCCTCTGCTTGCTGCTCTGTGTGCTTGTACTCTCTCTCCCCCCCACCCAGTAAATAAATAAAAAATCTTTAAAAAAAAAAGAAGTGAAAAGGCAAGCCACTGAATAAGAAAATACATTTGAATATATATATCTTAAAAAGAACATTTTAACCAAAATATAGAAAGAACACTTACAATTCTTTATTAAGAAGACAACTCACTAAAAAAAAAAAGACAACTCACTAATACAATGGGCAAAATAGCTGAACAATTAAAAATTATATATATAGTAAAATATAATACATATATAAAAATATAAAAAAATAAAAATATATAAAAATAGTTTATATATACATAGAGTAGTAAGGACATAATCAGCATCGGCTACTCCTAAAGAACATGCAAATTAAAACCACAACGAGAAATGGCAACACAGCCACAGAATGGTTAACATTTTTAAAAGGCCCCAAATTCCTTATTTGGCAAGTATTTGCAACAACTGGAACTCTCGCGCGCGTTGCTGGTGGAAGTTTCAAATGCTGCTACCAGCGCCAGGGCCCTTTGTCTTTCTCTCCCTGCAGGTGCCAGGGCTGCCCAGTGCACCTGCTGCTGGAAAGCTCTAGCAGCCCAGCGCACCTAGCTGGTGTGAACTTGGTGCCAGGTTCCCAGCCCCTGCAGCGCTCGCTCAGGTCAATTTCTCCATAACTTTTTGGAGAGAAAGGACTTCGAGGGGTGGCTTAGGATCATTTCTGTTACATTTCTTTCTCAGAGGGACTGGCAGGAAAATGAAACTCTGGATCACCTGATTAGTCAGAGCAGGGCAGTCCAGCTCAGGCATCTCTCCAATAACTTGGGAGACTTCCTCAAACTCCTTCCCCTGGAGCTGAGTTTTTATTTGTTGAAATGGCTCAATCCTCAGACTGCCTGTAAAAATTTGGGCTGGCACGTAGGTGATTCTGTTCAGGACGTCTTGCCCTGGAAGAAGGTTTGCTTGAAGGCCTATTTGAGAATGAAGCAACTGGAACCTCGAAGCCTTTGAGCCCTCATCATTAATGGGACACACTGCCAGAGTCCATGCACTTGACAACAAAGTTGGATTTCTCTGCACAGGGTCAGACGACTTGTCTGCAAAGCTGTGGGATGTGAGCACAGGGCAGTGCATTGATGGCATCCAGACCCACAGTTGCACAGCAGTCAAGTGTGATGAGCAGAAGCTTGGGACGGGCTCCTTTGACAACACTGTGGCCTGTTGGGCATGGAGTTCCGGAAGCCAGGACCCAGCACTTCCGGGGTCACACAGGGGCGGTGTTTAGTGGTAATCACAAGGATGAACTGGATATCTTGGTAAGTGGCTCTGAAGATTTCACTGTGAAAATATGGGCTTTATGTGCTGGGACAAGCCTGAACACACTCAGCAGGGCACGGAATGGATCACCAAAGTGATTCTGCACGAGTGTGAAGTCAAGTCTCTTTTGCACAGCCCTGGAGACTACATACTCTAAAGTGTGGGCAACTATGAGGTCAAGATTTGGCCAAGTGGGAGAGAAATCAACTGCAAGTGTTTAAAGACATTGTCTGTCTCTGAGGCTAGAAGTATCTGCCCATAGCCAAGACTTCAGTACGATGGCAAATACAGTCTGTAGTTTGGCACTACGGGACTTTGCCAGTTGTGATATTCTCAGGGTCATCAGACTCCTGAGATAGCAAACTTGGCCTTGCTTGGCTTTGGAGATATCTTTGCCCTGCTGTTTGACAACCGCTAGCTATATATCATGGACTTGCATGCAGACAGAGGGCCTGATTAGCCACTGGCCTCTGCCAGAGTACGGGAAATCAAGGAGAGGCTCAAGCTTCCTGGTGGACGAAGCATCCTGGCTCAATGGATTGGATGGGCTTGGGCTTTGGGCCTGGGCTTTGAGCTTGGGCTTTGCCACCAGCATGCCTGACCACAGGATTCCCCTGATATTGTGGGAGGAGCATAGTTGACATCACCAGCAGACCACCGCTGACTGAGTTTGGGTGTGGGCGCTGTGGGTTTTCAGTGCCACCTCTATGGCAGTTGACTGCATGAAAAGAAGTTCTTACCTGACAGTATCATCATCTCACATTTCACAATCATCTTTCTGTGTTTGCCAGGGGGCCAGGACTCAGGGCGGGGCAGGGCTCATTTTCTCAACATACAGCGCAGCATGCTAATGGGGTACACCATGGACTTCATTTGTACTTAGTTCTGTTGGTCAGTATAAGAGGATGCATCTTGGGTTCATCTTTCTTGACTGTTAGTTGGAAGTAAAGAAAGTTATATGGTTCGTTAACCTGCTCATTGGTTGCCCGTAAAACACATTCTGTCTAAAAAAATTTTTTTTAATAAAATGCTACTATCAGTTTGGATATCATCTTAGCTATTTCTTATCAAGTAAAACATACATTTTCCATAGAATCCCACAATTTCAATCCTAGGTAAATACCTAAGTTAAAAGAATCCCTGTCTTCTCACAAAACATATGTTCAGCCAATTTCTGTTGGTGCTTTAATATTTGTATGGGGGAATGAGGAGTTGGAACTTCCTCTTCTGCTATTTTGCTACTGGTGTGTTTGCCATAATTTAAAAATCAACTCTACTGTGATAAAATTTCACAGCAGCTTTATTCATAATTGCCAAAAATGGGGGGGAAAGCCAAACATTTCTCACCAAATTGTGAATGTGTAAACAAATTGAGGTGTATTTGTCCAATGGAATAGTACTAAGTGATAAAAAGGAAGGAATTACTGATACATTTAATTAAATGGATGTATCTCAGAAATATTATGCTGTACAACAGTAACTATACATAAAGTATATATAATGTATGATTAACTTTATATGAAATTTTATAAGAAGCCAATTGAATCTATAGTGACAGAAAACATATCAGTACTTGTCTGGGGCTAGAGTTGTTGGGGGAATTGACTGAAAAGATTTAAGATGAAACTGTTAGAGTGATGGAAATGTTTTCCATATTGAGTGTAATAGCAGTTATATAGATATATACATTTGTCAAATTCATATGAAAATAGACGCATAAAATGTGTCTATTTTCTATGTAAATTATATCCCAATAAAGTGAATATAATTGGATATATCATAAATATCACAAATCATTAGGGAAATGTAAATGAAAACCATAGCCTACCAATTAAAGTGATGTATCTGTCAGAGTTCTCTAAAAAAACAGGACCTATAGGATATTTAGGAGTGACTGAGCAATTGATTTAAAGGAACTGGCTCACAAGACTGTAAAGACTGTCAAGTTCACAGACTTCAAGGTGGGCCAACAGAATGGAGATCCAGGGAAGAGTTGATGTTGCAATTGGGATCCAAAAGCATTCTGCTGCAGAATTCCCTCTTCTTGGAAGGAGATCAGTCTGTTTCTATTAAGATCTTCCAGTGATTAGATGAAGCCCATCTGCATCATGATGGGTAATCTAATTTATTCAACGCCTACTGGTTTAAATTTTAATATCATCTAAAAAAAATACCTCCAAAGAAACATAAAGAATCATGTTTGACCAGATATCTGGGTACTGTGGCCTAGACAAATTGACACATAAAATCAACCATCACAGATGGCTGTTATTAAAAAAATAATAATAACATGTTGACTAGGATGTGGAGAAATGAGAAAGCTTGCAATTATTTGTTGAAATGTAAACTAATGCAGTCATTGTGGAAAACAGCATGGTGGCCCTTCAAAAAAACAGAAACATAGAATTACCTCATGATGTAGCAAGTCCCCTTCTAGGAATATGTCCAAAGCAACCAAAGGCATGGACTCACAGAGACATTTGTGCTAGTGAAAAGAACCAGACTCAAAAGTCCACAGATTGTATAATTCCATTTACATGAAATGTCCAGGGGAGGCAAACCCAAGGAGACATAAAGCATATTGGTCACTGCTTAGGCCTGGGAGAGAGAGGGAGGGGGTTAGAAGGTGATGATGAATGGATATGGGATTATTTTCTTGGGTAAATAAAAGTGTACTAAAATTGATTGTGGCAATGGTGACACAACTCTGTGCCCATAGTAAAAACTATTGAATTGTACACTTTTTTTAAGATTTTATTTTTAAGTAATCACTACACCCAATGTGGGGCTTGAACTCACAACCCTGAGATCAAGAGCTGCATGCTCTACTGACTGAGCCAGCCAGGCACCCCGAATTATACACTTTATATGAGTGAATTGTATAGTATGTGAATTGTATTTCAATAAAGATGCTTAAAAAATAATAATATGGCACCTATGCTTGAAATATTAAAAGATATCTAAGAACATTATGGTGACAGTTATAAAACTATTGAAAATAATGATCCCTTCTGCCCTGACTCTTGGAGGAGACACGGGAAGTCACCAGGGAAAGCTGCCAGAGAACAAAAGACCCCAAAAAACAGTTTTCACTGAGCCCATTCCCCCAACCCACAGGGAGCAGGGCAACTCCGCCCAAACAGGGTTGTCTGAGTAACAGCATGACAGTCCCCTCCCCCAGAAGACAGGTTGGGAGAACAAGAGGCCAACAATCCTAAGGTCCCTATGAAACAGGTGCATCTTGCTTGGGTTGTGGTCAATAATTTGGGCTCTGTACATTCCCTCAACCACCCCTCAACAGAATGACTAGGAAGGGGAACCCCCAAAATAGGAAAGACTCAGAGACTGTGACTTCTGCCACAGATTTACAAATGGATACAGATATAACCAAGATGTCGGAGATGGAATTCAGGGTAGCGGTTGTGAAGACAATAGCTAGAATGGAGAAATCGATTAATGGCAACATAGAGTCTCTAAGGGCAGAAATGAAAGCTGAACAGGCAGAACTTAAAAATGCTATCAATGAGATCTAATCTAATCTAGATAATCTAACAGCTAGGGTAAGCAAGGCAGAACGAATTAGTGATCTAAGAGACCAGCGGATAGAAAAGAAGGATAAAGAGGAGGCCAGGGAGAAACAACTCAAAATCCATGAAAATAGAATCAGAGAAATAAGTGACACCATGAAGCTTTCCAATGTCAGAATTATTGGGATCCCTGAGGGAGTGGAGAGAGAGAGAGGACTAGAAGATATATTTGAGCAAATCGTAGCTGAGAACTTCCATAATCTAGGGAATGAAACAAACATTTGTGTCTTAGAGGCAGACAAGGAAGAACAAGAACAAGAACAAGGAAAACAGGCCAACACCCTGGCATGTAATAGTAAAACCTGCAAATCTTAGAACCAAGGAAACCATTTTAAGGGCAGTTAGGGGGAAGAGATTCCTTATGTACAGAGGGAGGAATATCGGAATAATGTCAGACCTATCCACAGACACCTAGAAAGCCAGAAAGGGCTGGCAAGACATATTCAGGGTACTGAATGAAAAGAACATGCAGCCAAGAATACTTTATCCAGCAAGGCTGTCATTGAGAATGGATGGAGAGATGCAGAGCTTCCAAGACTGGCAGAAACTGAAAGAATATGTGACCACTAAGCCGGTCCTGCAAGAATTATTAAGGAGGGTTCTATAAAAGGAGAAAGCCCCCAAGAGTGATATAGAACAGAAATTTACAGAGAAAATTTATAGAAACAAGGACTTCACAGGCAACATGATGACAATAAATTCATATCTTTCAATAATCACTCTCAACGTGAACGGCCTAAATGCTCCCATAAAATGGCACAGGGTTGCAGATCGGATAAAAAGACAGGACCATCCATATGCTGTCTACAAGAGACTCATTTTGAACCTAAAGATACATCCAGACTGAAAGTGAAAGGTTGGAGATCCATCTTCCATGCCAATGGACCTCAAAAGAAAGCTGGGGTAGCAATTCTTACATCAGACAAATTAGATTTTAAGCTAAAGACTGAGTTAAAGATACAGAAGGACACTCTATCATTCTTAAAGGGTCTCTCCAACGAGAAGATCTAACACTTGTAAATATCTATGG
>NC_138385.1:27884670-27897216 GCF_054177405.1 Leptonychotes weddellii
TATGGTTGGGATTTGTACAATTTATACCATTGCCTCCAGCAAATTCCATCTTGGGAGCAAATACACAAATTTCTTTTTAAAAAATGAGGAAGGAGGGGCGCCTGGGTGGCTCAGTCATGAGGCAACTGCCTTTGGCTCAAGTCATGATCCCAGAGTCCTGGGATCGAGCCCCATGTCGGGCTCCCTGCTCAGCAGGGGTCTGCTTCTTCTTCTCCCTACTCTCTCTCTCTCAAGTAAATAAATAAAAATCTTAAAAAAAATGAGGAAGGAAAGAAGTTTTGTTACAAGAACCTACCTAGAAGGAAACTTGATTTCCAAAAGCAGAGAGGATTTGATTCTGCTGAGTATTAGAGAGGCAGGCTATGTGTATTCAGGATGGATGCAAGGCCCTGCCATTTTTGGTAGAAATGTGGGCTAAAGAAAACAATCTATTCATAAGGAGGATTTTGCCCAAAGACATGAAGAGCCATTGCAGAAGAGAACTCAGATTTTCCTTCTTTTTTTTTTCTTTTTACTTTTTTCCACTCCCAGGAGGAATCTCTTCGCAGACAACCCATCCGTAGAATGTAATTTAAATAAATGGGTCTGTCCTAAAGTTACATGAATTCCAAAGAAAATAAACCATCTGAAATTCTTATTTCTATAATTCAACATCTGTTGTTTTTCTTTTCACTTTTTCTCAAATACAAGAAAAAATTTCACTGTTGGGCTGAATGGAACATTTCATACCAAATTTTTATAGAAGGGTTTTTAAATACTTGAGTGATTGGGCTATAAAGTGAGAAATTCTAAATTAATTTGGGATGATGCTAAAATGTATCACTTCATTTCTCCCATCTTTTCCTGGAAAAAAACCTTTGATCACCTTGCCTTCAGTATCCCGTGGCCTTCCTTCTATAGTGTTCCAAAAACTGTTTAGCTTGGCCGCTGAAATGTGGGGTTGAATTTACAGGCCATGCTTGATTACTAATCTTCATTTGGAATGCAAATTTAAGTATGGATATGACAGTTGGGGCTGAGTGGTTAGGAAGGGCGGCAGGGAGAAAGGCAAGGGGAGAATATGCCGGATAAAATCTCTGATCTTTCAGAAGGCATAATAGAAAATAGCAATTGTCCCCCCAAAAACCCTATTACTGCATGTATAGCTTCTACCACTCAGATGGTACCGTGGAAATACATTGTTTGGTATGGTGGCTAATTCCATATTCTGCTAACCTCTTTTACTAGACAGCAAACTGCAAGAAAGAAGGATCTTAGACACTATACCTATGATATGATATCATCTGGTACCAAAAGCAAAAAAAAAAAAAAAAAAAGGTCAGCAAATGTGTGCTCAATGAATATACACATAAGAAAGAAAGGGAAGAGGGGCGCCTGGGTGGCTCAGTCGGTTGAGCATCTGCCTTCGGCTCAGGTCCATGATCCCAGGGTCCTGGGATCAAGTCCCACATCGGGCTCCCTGCTCAGCGGGAACCTGCTTCTCCCTCTCCCTCTCCCTCTGCTGCTCCCCCTGCTTGTGCTCTCTCTCCCTCTCTCTCTCTGAAAAATAAATAAATAAAATTTAAAAAAATATTGAAAAAAAAGAAAGAAAGGGAAGGAAATGGGGAGGCAGGGAGGGAAAGGGGAAGTGGATAAGAAGGGCTCTATGGGGAACTGGCTGGCATCACTACATGGAGATAGAATGCTTTATATAACGGCGTCCTCCAAACCAAAGCGTAAACTGAAGATGCAAGACGAAATCCTTTCTCTTTCTTAGATTTGTTTTTGTCTCCCACCTCTGCCACTTTCGACACTCGACAAACAGGCTAACCCATAAGAAAATAACACAATGATTGGATAGCAGGAAAGCCTAATCCCTTTTAAAAAATATCAGTAACTTTTTGTTATGAAATTGCTTCTCATATAATGATCCTTAGCTTAAATTGCTTTCCCTCCTGTCGACCTCAGCCCATACTGAACTCTTTTGACTGTGATAGTTTTAATATTTTACACCACATAGGAATCCTTATTATATAAAATTTATATTCCATTTTATGTCACTATGTTTTATTTGGCTAAGTATATTGTAAACTTGTAGAGGGATTGGACATGGCTTAGCACTCCTGAATTTCTTCATATCAACTTGCATCCTGTTTTGCACCCAGTAGTTACTCAGTAAATAAATTTGTTAATTAATTAAAATACTATGGAATGTGGGGCACCTGGGTGGCTTAGTTGGTTGTTGTCTGCCTTCCACAGCTCAGGTCACGATCCCAGGGTTCTGGGCTCCCTGCTCCGTGGGGAGTCTGCTTCTCCCTCTGCCTCTTCCCCTGCTTGTGCTCTCTCTCTCTCTCTCTCAAACAAATAAAAATCTTTAAAAAATATTTTAAAAATACTATGGAACAGGACACCCATTTCTGCTAAAATGGAGCAACCTTATTCCTCCCATGTTTTCCATCTTACTATTAAAAAACCCCTGGATGTAGCACAGTAAACAAGCATAGGACATTCTGAAAGGTGGAAAAAGTAGATGGTCTGCCTAGAGACACAGGGACTTGAGGAATGACCTGGTTGTGAGTTCTCTGGATTTTCTTATTGTCTCCCATATATCAAAGACAAGGTGCTATGGAATCCTCCAACCCAGAACTACCAACAAGCACAGACCAAAAAAAAAAAAAAAGATCCAAGAAACACCTGTTCCTTCTGGCAAAAGGACCAGAAAAAGCGTGGCCTGATAACAGCAACATTTTTGGAATTCTCACAGTACTCCATCCAACCCCCAACAGGAAAACCACACACTACCCTCCTGTGGTTTTAGTAGGGCTGAGTGGGGAGTAGTTGATCTTCTGCTCTATCCCCCATCCCAACAAAAGTCGGTAGCAGCATTCCCATTCCCCAACCAGTGGTAAGTACAGTCAAGCATGGAACTAAACTTCCATCTCCCATCTGACAGAAGATGGTGGTGCTTGAGTTCCCAAGCCAGGGAGTATCAACAGGGACCAGCAGGGATCAGAGCCTCCACTCCCAATGGTCACAAAGAGACTTAATGAGGTGATGCGAAATGGGCTTGTCACCACTATACATCACCTCCTCTCCTCTCATGTCAACGGGGCCCAGAAGCAAGCTGAGCCTCCACCCTCCACTGGAATCAATAAGATTGAATGGACCATGTGAGTAGAGGCTCGTAAGGATTCCAGTTCCTCCCCAGCCCACCCTCACGTCAGCTAAACCTGGCAAAAAGCTGAGCCTCCGGCCCTACCAGACCTCAACAAGGGAGAATGGAGTGGTGCGTAGCAGGGTGGTTGAAGCTCTGTCCCCTCACGGCCTCTCTTCTCAGCAAGGTTCAAAGGGAAGCTGAGCTTACAAGCTCATTCCCAGGTGACAAGACAGTGCCAGTTGATGTCCCATTTGAATAGGATAGGGTCGGGTCACCTGGATGGCTCAGTCTGAGAAGCATCTGTCTTCGGCTGAGGTTATGATCCCGGGGTCCTGGGATCAAGTCCCATGGGGAGCCTGCTTCTCCCTCTGCCCCTCCCCCCCTGCTTGTGCTTGCTCTCTCTCTCTCTCTCTCTCTCTCTCTGACAAATAAGTAAATAAATAAAATGTATTTGACAGGGAGAGACACAACAAGAGAGGGAACACAAGCAGGAGGAGTGGGAGAGGGAGAAGCAGTCTTCCCTCAAAGCGGGGATCCCGATGCGGGGCTCCATCCCAGGACCCTGGGATCATGACCTGAGCCGAAGGCAGGTGCTTAACGACTGAGCCACCCAGGCGCCCCAATAAAATCTTTTTTTTAAAAAAAAAGTGTCACCAAGGCTGAGTGGGGAGGTGAACTTCCACCTTACTCATTTACAATCCAGAAGTCTGAGTCAGTGATCTACTTTTTATCAGGGTGGTATTGGTGAGGCCAAGCGGAAAGCTGAGCGAACACATTCACCCTGCCCCTCATGCTACACATCAGCAAAGTAACTACCCGCTGAAATAGGAGAATCAATAGGATTCAGAGGCTCCTAGTTATAATATACACAATATCCAGGATACAATAAAAATTTACCTATCGTATAAAGATCCAAAAAATAACATTGTGAATGAGAAAAGACAAGAAACAGACACCAACACTGAGACTAATTCGATGTAGGAGCTTTCTGGCACAGATTTTAAAACATCCATCATAAAAAAATGTGCCAACAAGCAATTTTTTTGGTAGATTGTATTTTTTAAGGCCAGTTTTAAGTTCAAAGACGTATGGAGTAAGATGTACAGATTTCCCATATACTCCCTGCCCCCACACATGCATAGCCTCTCCCATTATCAACATCCCCCACTAGAGGGGTACATTTGTCACAGTTGATAAACCTACATTGACACGTCATTGTCACCCAAAGCCCATAGCTTCCATTAGGGTTCGCTCTTGGTGTTGGACAGTCTCTGAGTTTGTACAAATGTATAATGACATGCATCTTCCGTTACAGTATCATACAGAGTTGTTTTGCTGGTCCTAAAAATCTTCTGTGCTCTGCCTATTTATCCCTCTCTTCCCCCTAATTCCTAGCAATCACTGATCTTTTTACTGTCTCCATAGTTTTGCCTTTTCCAGAATGTCACCCAGTTGGAAACATACAGTATGGAGCCTTTTTCAAATTGGCTTCTTTCACTTAGTGAAATATTTTGCAGAGAAACTAATCTGAACATTTGCACAGCCATCAACACCCAAGCTCTGATATAGAAGCGGAGAAGACTAATTTTAAGATTGCTCCAAATGTGGTGCTCTGTAAGGTAAGCATGGTGGAAGGGAGAAGAAAAAGAACTAAGGGTGCTCGTTAGAGAACACGTCAGTGATTGGCCATTGGATTGAGGCTGGGAAAAAACATACTGAGTTGTGAGCTGATGGACTAAGAGAAAGTTGAAAAATGTGACAGAAAATCATAATAGTTTCAAAAAGCAGGTGTAATGGAAGGGAATGAACTGGAAAAAGAAAAAGTTGTGGTCAGACAGTAGGACCAGAATTCATGATGTAGCCATGGAAATGGATTGCTAAGATCCGGTACATGGGAATGTTTGGGGAATCAAGGGTCTGTGAGTGGTTTATGGATTTTAAAGTCATCCAAGAAAATGAAAGGATAAGGAATTGGAAAAAAAAAATTGGTACATAAGGAAGAGTATGCTTTAGATGGACAGATCAGCAGCTGCAGCAAACATTCATATAGCTCTTACTAAATGCTAGAGAGCGTTCTAAGCACTTTAGATACAATACTTGATATAACTGTCCTAACTTCCTTATTAGGAAGGCATTATTGACACTTTACAGATGAGAAAACGGAGACACAGAGATGCTAAGTAACTTGCTTAGCTGCACTGCCAAATAAGTAAAAGAACTAGGATTGAAGCACAGTCTGATCCCAGAGTTCATGTTATTGTCTGCTCTGCCATGGTACCTGGGAGTCGGACAGAGAGGGGCAGAGGGTGTAATAACTCGGTTACTATCAATATAGGACATTAAGCCCATGGGCCATGATATGAATAGCCCGCTGAAATAGGAGAATCAATAGGATCCAGAGTCTCCTAGTTATAATATACACAATATCCAGGATACAATAGAAATTTACCTATCGTATAAAGATCCAAAAAATAACATTGTGAATGAGAAAAGACAAGAAACAGACACCAACACTAATTCGAGACTAATTTGATGTGGGAGCTTTCTGACACAGATTTTAAAGCATCCATCATAAAACAATGTGCTGTCAATGAAGAGCCTCTGTTTGAGAAGGCCGCACAGGAAACAGTGTTCCTTGAAAAGATCCGTGTTTCCGTTAAGGCAAGGAATTTGTATGAGAGAAGGTTGGTCCTGCCCCGCGCATAAGCACAGGGTATTCAGCGTTCCCTTACATGCCAACAAACTTCTGCTGCAAGCCGCTTAACTCTGTCTTAGGACTTTCTGTGGCCAGGAGCATGGGGATATAATGACTGGGGAACAAACCTTTTGGAAGGGAGGATAATGGCCCCTAAATGATGCCTGCGCCTCAATCCTAGGAACCCGTGAATATGTTAGGTAATACACAATAGGAAAAAACTAAGGTTTCCAATCAGATAACCTTGGGATAGGAAGACGATCTTGAATTATCTGGATAATGTAAGCACAGGGTCCTTATAAGAGGAAGAGGGAGGCAGAAGAGAGAAAACCAGACAGATGGCACATGAAAAGGACTTCACTTAACATTGCTGGCTTTGAAGTTGAAGGAAGTGCATTATGAGCCAAGGAAAGTCTCCAGAATTGGAAAATGAAAGGAAATGTGTTCTCCATTAGAGCCTCCACAGGGAAATGCAGCCAGGCTGACATTTTGGTTTTAGCTCACCGCGATTCATTGTGGACTTCGGACTAACAGAATTGTAAGATGGTTAATAATAATAATAGGCATAATAATAACAAAATAATAGTACATTTGTGATGCCCTGTTAAATCAGTCCTGGTGAACTAATACAACCCTAGGCCAATGATAGACAGGACTTGGAAGATGAGCACCACAAGCTTCCTCTCCCTTGAGTGGAGCAACCTAAATGCATTGTTCTCAGAGGTCCCTAGGAAGACGGAACACCGGTTACCCACACCCATCACCGGCTGACCCGCTAATTAAAACACAATATTGACTGTCTTCCTTTTCCTGTTTCATTTCTTCACTGATACTCCCCAGGGAATCATTTCTCTAATAAACCACTTGTACACTAATCTATGGGACTGCTTCTGGGGGAACCCAGAGTAGGATAGATATTAAAGAAAATTTCTATGAAATTCAGGAGAATGTAGAGGATGTTTTTTTCTTACAAAGTGATGATTTCCAATAGAAACTGTCTGTAAGGAGGATTGCAGAGAGATAATGAGCCATATTTCTGGGACATTCAGAATGATACAAGTTTTGATCAAAATTTTCAGGCACCTAGATGGTGCTTATTCGTTTATTAAAATACAATTATTCAAATGGAATTAGTTTCTTAAATATATTAATATAATTTTGTCCCCTCTCTTAAATATCACCGAAATGGTCAAAATGTAATTTTCATGAAAATAAATTAAATTTAGATTTAATTAAACTGTTCTTTTGAACTTTGCAAACTGCAGTGTCAAGTGAATTATGTTATTATTAATACTTTAATTAACCAGCTTTCTAACTTTTATTTAATTTATATAAATCCTAATTTGGAATAGTACCGTCAAGTTAAAAATGTACATACACCAGATATTTCATTGAAAAACTAAAGATTATACCCATTTGTGTACCACGCAGCTATCCCTATTTGATTTATATTGATAACCATATTCCAATAAGTTAATAACTTAATTTCACCTATTCACAGGCCGTCTAAGAGTTTTGGTTTATGTATGACACTCAAGTTACATTACCTGCTAATCGTAATGGTTGAAATTATGGAAGTCAGTCCACTTTTTTTAATTTAGCACATAGTATACATGTAGAACTTGGCTCAGTTCGACAGCCTTCCCAGGATGGTTTTACTTGCAGGTGGTGGAAGAGCCGTGGCTACAATGGAAAGAGAGCAAATAAACACTTCTACAATCCAGGCCATCAGAGCTACACACACTGCTCTGTTACCTGTGGGAAATGGACACATACGCAAGATCCAACAAGAGTGATGAGGCTGGGGGGTGTGACCTCCTTGAGGAAGGCTCTTCTTTTAAGAACAGAGAGGATTAAACATTCTGTGATTAGGTTGAGAAGGTCTGGAAGTTAGTTTATCATTAAGTAGAGGACCCAACTGAAAATCTTGGGAAAGAGGGGAGAGAAAAATTGCAAACAGTAAGGGGATGAGCATACACCAGAGGACATATTTAGAACTTTGGCAGATATTTCATACAGAGGGATGGGAGATCAGTATTCTTGGGCACTAATGAGTAGGCTAGCCATACTTTCCAAACTTGTAATTGGAACGTATAATCTGACAAATGTGAATGGATTTGTAGAGCAAATGGGATACGATGTGATGTTTGACATTCACAGGCGGTTAAAAAATCAGATCACCGCAGCTTTGGAGAATATATCATTTCACCCACAAGCATGTAACCTATGGGAGGATCGAGAGGCTAACACAAGTGAAGTTAGCGGTATATAGTGCAAGACAATGCTTCATTCTCTGAAACAAACTTTGCCTGTCTCAAAGAACATTCAAACTGACCTCAATTTGGAAAAATGTGTAGGATTTGAATGAGGAAGAAAAGGAAGAGGAAACATTGTATTTTAGGGGATTAGTTCAGTCCAGCAGAGTAGTGACTTCAGGGTGTGGGAAACAGGATCCAGAAAATGTTGGTGGGATGTGTGTTGGGAGGGGAGATAGAATGGAGGAACATGGGAAGAAAATACAACCCAACAAGAATTCCTGATGATTGACACCTGAAGATGCAGCCAGCCACCTTACAACTATCTAGATTTCAGATATTTCTTTTTAAAATAGGCCTGTATCATAATACAACTGACCTTCTGATCTCTCCCGGAATGATTTGTATTATCAGCTTATTTGGGGATCATGTTTGATCAGCACTGGAGACAAAATCATGAAATTAGGGAAAATTTATCACCAACGTCCTACCCTTCTTTTTCTTTCCCCTACTTTGGCTGTCCCCTTGCCCTCTCCTACATCCATAGTCTCTATCCCAGTACTCCCATGTTGCCCGACCCGTCTTGCATGTCAGAGAGGAAAGAAATCTTACGAAAGTACACACAATTTGGAGTAATCATGGAACCCATCTCATTTTTATTTTTTTTTTTAAGATTTTATTTATTTGACAGAGAGAGACACAGCGAGAGAGGGAACACAAGCAGGGGGAGTGGGAGAGGGAGAAGCAGGCTTCCCGCCGAGCAGGGAGCCTGATGCGGGGCTCGATCCCAGGACCCTGGGATCATGACCTGAGCCGAAGGCAGATGCCCAACGACTGAGCCACCCAGGTGCCCCGGAACCCATCTCATTTTTAGAAAGATTTTCTCGTAGGTGATAGAATAACATTCAGTACTGAATATTGCTAGCTGTGGATTCTTTTCTACACTGCTGGATGGAGGACTATTGTGGGTGAATTGTGTGAATCATATCACATGGGTAATTAATTATTGACTCCATCTACCTTTGAGGCTAGGCCTGCTTATGCAAATTCAGAGTTGTGACTTGTTCCATCATGCAAATAAGGTTTTTCTCTGTTCTTTGCCTCCTATGCTAATCCTAGAATATGAATATTCTTGCATGGCTAAACTTTCATATTTCAATATGAAATTATAAAACCTCAAGTGTGGGCATTTTTACTAATTTCTCTACTTGTAGCAAAGGACAAGCACTCAGAGGGTCCCCAGGATTACCGGTTGTGCTTCTAAATAAACAGCTTATCGGTGTCTCTAACTTTATGCAAGTTGATATTGACAAAAGAACTTGGTGTTTGTGTTTGTATATCCTGGCTCAGTGGTGCTTAAATATGCAAATGAACTTTCTGTTTGCATCTGCTTAAACAATTCCATTGATGCCGGTTAGAATTCAAAAGTCAAAAAATCACATAATAAACTACTCTACGTGAAATTGTGTCAGATCTATAGAAAAGAACAAAACAACACAAAAGCAGAAACAAGTGGTTGCGGTAGAAGATGAGTTATCACCTAACATTAATTTCTGCTTCCTTTTTTAAAAAATATATTTTTATTAGGAAAAAATAATTTTGTTTTTCATACAATTAGGGTCATGATAGACTTAGATTTTTGAATGTCTGTATCTCTTTTTATCCCTCCCACCCCTTTTCCCTTTTTGCTCTTTGTGGAGGGAGAAATTTCCATTTCTCTATTAAATGGAGAAAATAAATCACTTACTCTCCATCTTCCCATTTCAGTTTTTAAATATTAGGTTTAGGTGTGCGACATAGTGATTGAACATTGATATACATTATGAAATGCTCACCATGGTAAGCATAGTCGCCATCTGTCAGCATAGAACATTATTACAATATTGACTATATTCCCTATGCTGTACTTTTTCCACCCCCGTGACTTACTTATTTTATAACTGGAAGTTTGTAGCACTTAATCCCCTTCACCTACTTTGCCATTTCCCTAACCCCCTCCCTTCTGGCAACCACCAGTTTGTTCTCTGTATTTAGGAGCCTGTTTCTGTTTCTGTTTGTTTTGTTTCTGAGATTTTGCATATAAGTGAAATCATGTGGCATTTGTCTTCTTCTCTCTGACTTATTTTACTCAGCATCATACGCTCTATGTGGTCCTTCCATGTTGTCCCAAATGGGTAAGATTTGATTTTATATTTTTATGATGGAGCAATATTTTATTGTATATGTACACCACCATTTCTTTATCCATTCATCTATAGATGGATACCTGGGCTGTTTCCATATTTGGCAATTGTGAACAATGATGCAATAAATCATTGGGGTGCAGATACCTTTTTGAATTAGCACTTTTGGTTTTTTGGGTAAATGTCCAGAAGTGTAATTACTGAATCGCATAGTATTTCTATTTTTAATTTTTGGAGGACCCTCCATACTGTTTCCCACAGTGGCTGCACCAATTTACATTCCCACCAACGGTGCATGAGGCTTCCTTTTTCTCCACATCTTCATCAACACTTGTGATTTCTTGTCTTTTTGACACTAGTCATTGTGATTATTGTAAGGCGATATCTCCACTGTGGTTTTGATTTGCATTTTCCTGATGATTAGTTATGTCGAGCATCTCTTCCTGTGTCTGTTGGTCATCTGTATGTCTTCTTTGGAAAAATGTCTATTCAGATCCTCTGCCTAATTTTAAAATGGGATTTTTTTTTTTTTTTTTTTTTGGTGTTGAGTTGTAGGAGTTCTTTATCTTTAGGGGCTATTAACCCCTTATTGCATATGTCATTTGCATAATTTCTGCTTCCTTAAGCAAATAAAAATGCAGATCAATCTGTTTTTTACAGAGAAATGATATGGCATGTATTTATTTAAAAAGGCACAATCACTCTGAGCCAGACTGTCCAGATTCTGTGATTTTGATCTCTATGCCAAATCTGTTTCATTCTTATCAGTAGAAACCCAGACATTCTGAACTAAACCTTTTGGGTGACACTTTATATTCTTTACTAATTATTCCAACCATTATTAAAAATTGAAATACTTCTACAAGCTAATTAAGAACTTCTCCACCACTACTGTCTATTGGCATGGTTAGATCAACATTCAGGGCATAAACATTATGATTAAATTAGATTCACATCTAAACCATGAATTGAGAATAATTACATATCCTTCCTGGTACAATTTTCCATTTCCTGAAATTTCTTTTTAAAAATTTATGTACTTATGACTAATTTTCTGGAAATGTAAATTTCCTTTCAGTACATATGTACTGAGAAAATACTTTTGGTAATCTATTAATTTTCTCTCTTTCCTGGAGATAGCTTTATTGGAGTCTTCCATCATTCTATTTCAGCTTGGACCACTTGTTGTTACCTAAGCCTTGGTCTCTCTCATTGATCCCCTCTTTCTGGATCCCATTTCTTTCTGCTTCTTGCTCTGTCTCCCCCTTATTTTGGTGGAGTACTTCCATCGCCTACTTAAAAGGGATGTAATGCAGGCAAATTATCTGAGAACTTGTACATCTGAATATTCTGCACTTCTGATTCACTGACTAAGAATTCAAGGTTGGAAATAACTTTTCCTCAAAATATTGAAGACCTTGCTCCCAGAGAGTGTTGCTTTGAGGAAGTGTGTTGCCATCCTGATTGAATTCTCATCTCCTGAACTTCCCGTACTTCTGAAAGCTTACTCTTCTGTTGCAACCAGAAAATTGCATAGAACACTAAGTGCAATCTGACTGTGATTTCATGCAAGATTAGTATTTTGCACTCTGGTGTTCTCAGGAGTTGGGGAGTGGGGGGTTCTATTATAAAATTTAAAAACCCAATTTTTTTCATTGTCTTTTTAAAAAAAGATTTTATTTATTTATTTGAGAGGGGGAGAGAGAGAGCAGGGAGAGGAGCAGAGAGAGAAGTAGACTTCCCGCTGAGCAGGGAACCCCACATGGGGCTCAATCACAGGACCCCGGGATCACTACTCGAGCCAAAGGCAGATGCCCACCTGACTGAGCCACCCAGGTGCCCCTTTTTCATTGTCTTTATTCCTAAATCTATCTTTTATACTTCAAAACAAAATAAAAAACTCAGGTGATGCTGTTAGTGTAATGTTTTTCTTTTAATTAAATGCACAAGATTACTACATGTTATTGTTAAAGATGCATTTTTGCACCTAGATGCTTGGACAATCATATTGTTCTAATCAGATGTTTATTATAGCATTATTCAGATTTTTAAAAAGATTTTATTTATTTGTTTGAGAGAGAGAGCATGAGCTCGGGGAGGGGCAAAGGGGGAGGGAGAAGCCGACTCTCCACTGAGCAGGGAGCCCATTGCGGGGCTCAATCCCAGGACCCTGAGATCAGACCTGAGCCAAATTAGGATGCTTCACCTGAGCCACCTAGGCACCCCTAGACATTTTTATAATCTTGATGGGCCACCATTTTAGGCTACACTTGTCTG
>NC_138385.1:27897316-27916856 GCF_054177405.1 Leptonychotes weddellii
CGACTGCCTTCGGCTCAGGTCATGATCCTGGAGTCCCTGGATCGAGTCCCGCATCGGGCTCCCTGCTCGGCAGGGAGTCTGCTTCTCCCTCTGACCCTCCCAACCCTCCCCCCTCTCATGTGCTCTCTCTCTCAGTCTCTCTCTCTCAAATAAATAAATAAAATCTTTAAAAAAAAAAAAAAAGAACCATCTGTTATTGTCTGAAGGACATGAAGGACACTGTATGATCAGAATGGAGACTTGTGGGCCTAATAATTTTAATAATACTAGCAGTGTTAGGAACAGTAATAATAATAGCAGCCGTCATTTCTTGGACTGTGTCCAACAGGCTTTACATGCCTTGACTCATGCAGAACTTAAAAT
This sequence comes from Leptonychotes weddellii, assembly GCF_054177405.1. NCBI lineage: Eukaryota > Metazoa > Chordata > Mammalia > Carnivora > Phocidae > Leptonychotes > Leptonychotes weddellii. The sequence continues at coordinate 27,897,680 of NC_138385.1, forward strand.
GTATTTCTGAATTATTAATATAACTGCAGGTTTATAAATAAGAAAACTAAGGCGCATTGTGGTTGAGTACTTTGCCTATTCTCGTGTCAGACTGGAATTTGACTCTGGGTCTGTTGGACTCCATAACAGGTGTGTGAAAGAGCATGAGTCTGAGTTGGTTTATCTTGGGGACAGCGACTTGCTGAGAGGTGAGAGTGTGAATTTAGAAATTTGGAGTGGACCCATAGTTGTGCATGCACAGTCATGTTCTTCCTGCTGGGTGTGTAAAGGAAGATGCTTAAGGCCAGTCTTAGGCCCCTGGGAAGAGATGTGTATGTGTGTGTGTGGAGAGAGAGAGATTTATTATAAGAAATTGTCTCATAGAACTATGGAGGTTGGTGAATACAAAACCTGTAGTGTGAACCAGCAGGCTGGAGACCCAGGGGAGCTGAGAGTGAGGACCAAGTTCAAAGGCAGTCTGCTGGATTTTTCACAACTTGGCAAGATTAAACCTGTTCGTGGTAGCAGGTTCTTCCATGGTTGTCTTGAGCCTGAGAGAAGGAGAAAGACTGATAAAGTACAAACTAGGGAAAAGGAGAATTAAAATAAGTTAGATTGAGTTAAAAATTGAAATGAAAAATAATCATCACTCACCTCTATCATTTGGAATCTAAGCTTCCTCGAATATTGTGTTTTTCCTCCTCTGATAAAAAAATCTCATAGGTAAGGATGGCACCAAAAACTGAGTCTTTAACGTCATTATATATCTTTAAAAGTTATTTTAAGAGCAAGCAGGATCTTCGATTCTGTGTATTTTTACGTTAAAACAAAAGTGTGAGAAAGGAGAAAAAAAAAACAAAACACCCAGCCCCTGACATCTGGGGACTGTTAGAGCGAGGCTTCAGGGATTTTCCAAAGCTGGCCTGACACTCAGAGCTAGTCCACGTTGTTCTTCTGTTGGACATAAACAATTTCACAGAACACCAACATCAGACAAGGTCACTCTGTGACCATGATGGAGTGAGACAAAATGAGGCCACTTCATAAGATTGTCTAAGCACAGACCAAAATGAGGTCACTGTGCAACCTACAAAATATTATATACATGCTCTCTTGGACAAAATGTTACTTCTTTATTAAAACAGTTTTATCCTCCCTCTAGTCTGTCCTCCCTTTAAAGAAGGTTTATTGCGATACACAATCATAGGATTGTCCCTGAGTTTTCACAGCACCCAACCCCCCAAATCACCCAATCAAAGCAAAAACACCATAATAGGTTCTTTCTCACACCCTTTTACTAAGATACACCGTGGTTCCCCAAGGCGTGCGTCCTCTCTCGCTACAATGAGTAGTAAATCCAACTTGTTAAACTACAGGTGTGTGCCTGGTGGTCTTTGACTGGAGGGCAAAGAATCTCGGGGGAAATATATCATAGTCTGCTTGTTGCTTCAAATCATTTCGAGAAGACAACATAAAAAAGAAAACAGTCGATCCTGAAACATCCATTATTAATCAAGTGAAAATCTATTCAAGTGAATGCTTTTATTGACTAACCTATCTTCTGTTGCATAAGACAAGTATGGTGCTTTATTGTGTTTTTTAAATTGTGTTTTTAATCAAGGAAATAAGTGTGGGTCTAGCATCACATCATGATAATCAGTTCATTCAGTCATTTAAAAAAAATCAAAACATACACACTCATGCACACACACACTCCAAACTAAACAAAAATCAATCAAGTCAATTGCTTGACAGAATGGGGCGCCTGGGTGGCACAGTTGGTTAAGTGTCTGCCTTCAGCTCAGGTCATGATCTCGGGGTCCTGGGATCGAGTCCCCTGTTGAATTCTCTGCTCAGCGGGGAGTCTGCTTCTCCCTCTTCCTCTGCCCCTCCCCCTCACTCATGCTCCCTCTCTTTTTCTCTCTCAAATGAATAAATAAAATCTTTTTTTTAAAAAAAGAATGGAGTGGCCAGCTGGTCCCAAATATACCTTCATTTCAACAACCATTTGAAAATACACATACTGGCATTTGTGATTTCACCATTTTTTTCTAAAAGCTTTCGTAAGTTCCCCTTACACTTTCATTTTCATTGTTGGTGTTTAGTATCCATTAATGGAATGGGATTGCTCAATAAAGAGTACATGTGTGTGCGTATGTATGCTTCCATCACGTGAAATATCCTTAACTTTTTTGGGGGGGGTTAGGGAGAGAAAGGAAGAGTAGTTCTTATTTTCAAAGGGCAATTTTCCCTACTTCACTCTATATTTCTGAATTTTATTTCATGAGACTTATGTTAAGCCAATAAAGTAACTCTTTATAGCTTTGGTACATTTCTTTAATTTCAATGAAAAAAAATATCTATTTAACTTAACATATTCTTTAACTTCAGATGTTTTGATTTCCAGTTTACTACTTTTCTGAATTAAAATATTTGAAATATTTGGGCGCCTGGGTGGCTCAGTTGGTTGAGCGACTGCCTTCGGCTCAGGTCATGATCCTGGAGTCCCTGGATCGAGTCCCACATCGGGCTCCCTGCTCGGCGAGGAGCCTGCTTCTCCCTCTAACCCTCCCCCCTCTCATGTACTTTCTCGCTCTCTCAAATAAATAAATCTTTAAAAAAAATAAATAAAAATAAAATAAAATAAAATATTTGAAATATTCACACTAAAGACCACATGATTATATCACGAAATGGGACCAGTAACTGCAATTAACTGATAGAAATTTTATCATCTAATAAAGGCCTTGCAATCATGGAGGATAGAGAAAAAGTTGTTGCTTTAGTTGCCTGAGATATCTTTTCTCTAGGTAAATGTCAAGGCTAGATATCCGTTTTAATTCCCAGTCAGCTGTAAAGGTTCCTGAACTTCCCTATTTCTGGATACTGATGGGAAAATGTTGCGATGTGGTGCAGAGTTAAAAGCAGTTAAAAACAGAGTATAAGGCCAGGAAAAGAGAATGAAGAGAATAGACTAAAAGAGCAAGAGGTGAAATCATCATAAATGTGAAACAAATCAGCATTATCTCTAAAGATTTAAGAAGCTTGGTTTAAGATCATGTCAAAAGATGAATCTTACAAACATAAACTTCAGCAAAAAGAGGAAAGGACATAGAATCCATGTGACATAGTTCCATTTTTATAAAGTTGAACACCAGGTAAAATTAAATTATATTGTTTAGGAGTGCATGCATCGATGGTTAAATGTAGCATAACAAGCTGGGAAACTTACCCTAAAAAAATCAGGATAGTGGGGGCACCTGGGTGGCTCAGTCGTTAAGCGCCTGCCTTTGGCTCAGGTCATGATCCCAGGGTCCTGGGATAGAGCCCCGCATCGGGCTCCCAGCTCAGCGGGAAGCCTGCTTCTCCCTCTCCCACTCCCCCTGCTTGTGTTCCCTCTCTCGTTGTGTCTCTCTCTGTCAAATAAATAAAATCTTTAAAAAAAAAAAAATCAGGATAGTGATTACTTCTAGAGGGTTGGGAAGGAATTGTAATCAAGAAAGGACACAATGTAATGTAAGGATTGCCTCTTACAAAGTTCTATTCCCCAATGTGGATAGTTAAAATGCAGGTTTGATTTATAACTGTTTGATGAGCTATATGTATTTGCTTTAGGCATTTTTTTTTCCTTTGTGCTTTTCAGAGTAAAAAAAAAAATGTTTACAAGGGTTTTTTGGTTTAAGATTTTATTTATTTATTTGAGAGAGAGAGAGAGAGTGAGAGAGAGAGAGCACAAGCAGGGGGAGGGGCAGAGGGAGAGGAACAAGCAGACTCCCCGTTGAGCAGGGAGCCCCATGGGGGGCTAGATTTCAGGACTCCGGAATCATGACCCAAGCCAAAGGCAGGTGCTTAATGGACTGTGCCACCCAGGTGCCCCTACAAGGGTTTTTTTTTTTAAGTGTTTGAAATGGTTCTCAACTGTACCTTCTTGTCTTATCATTGCCTACACTTGTAGCATGTTCTACCCAGTCCTGCCTACCACATATACAAATATCCTCAAATTCAAAATTACTGAGAAACCAGGAAAATTAGAATAACTAAGCAAAACTAAAGGAATGATGCTTACTGTAATATATTCGGGCTTCATAAAAGAATATTGGTTTTGAAAAAAAATTCACAAAACCGATAAAGTTCAGATCTCTGCTCTAGATTTTGTCTTTACTAAAGTTGCTTGGCCCATATGATTTGTTGACATTGCCCACGGGATCTGTTCAACTAGCCTAATTAGTAGAGTCAGAGAGAAGACAAGATTTAGCTCATAAGTGCCTTAGGGTAGGCAATACAAACTTGATATTAAATATATTTTTGAGATGTATTTCACACAGGTTAAAATGAATAGATCTTAATTGTATAAGTTAAGGAGCTTTGACAAAAGCGTACAAAGTATAACCATCACCTGAATTGAGTTGTAAAATATTTTCACGACCCCAGATGATTCCCTCTATGAGTTCAGTTTTTTAGATTACACATGTAAGTGAGATAATACTGGGTATATATATATATATATATATACATTTTCTTTATCCATTAATTCATTGATACTTAGGTTGTTTCCATGTCTTAGCTGTTGTAAATAATGCTGCAGTGAACATGGGGTGCAGAAGTCTTTTTGCAATAGTGATTTCGTTTCTTTTGGATATATACCCAGAAATGGGAATGATAGATCGTATGGTAGTTGTATTTCTAATATTTTTTTGAGGCACTGTCATCCTATTTTCCATAATGGCTGTACCAATTTACATTCACACCAGAAGTGTAAAAGGGTTCTCCCCAGCACTTGTCATCTCTTGTCTTTTTGATAATAGTCATTTTAACTATCTTTGTCTGGTTTTGGTATCAGGGTATACTAGCTTCGTAAAATTAAATGGAAAATGTTTCCAACTCTTACTTTCTGGAAGAGATTGTGTACATTTGGAATTCACTCTGTAAATATTTTGTGGAATTCTCTAATGAAACTCTTTAGGTCTAGAGATTTTTTTGGTGGGGAGAGTCTGTAAATTAAAACTCCGATTTCTAAAAAAGAAACTCCAATTTCTTTAGTGGTTATAGGGTCATTTGAATTACCTATTTTTTAAAGATTTTATTTATTTATTTGACAGAGAGAGAGAGAGCAAGTGAGAGAGGGAACACCAGCAGGGCGAGTGGGAGAGGGAGAAGCAAGCTTCCCTCCGAGCAGGGAGCCCGATGCGGGGCTCGATCCCAAGACCCTGGGATCATGACCTGAGCCGAAGGCAGACGCTTAACGACTGAGCCACCCAGGCGCCCCTGAATTATCTATTTCATATTGTATGAGTTGTGATAGACTGTGACCTTCAATGAATTGGTCCATTTCATTTAAATTGTCAAATTTATGTTATGTAAAGTTGTTTATAGGGTTTCCTTATGATCCTTCTGATGTAGTGATATCCCTTGTTTCATTCCTGGTATTAGTAATACGTGTTTTCTTTCTGTTTTTGTCAGTCTTAGTAGAGGTTTGATTAATATTTGTAAGGTATATCTTTTTCCATCCTTTTGATTTCAACCCACATACAGCATTTCATTTGAAGTCAGTTTCTTATATACAGCATAAACGTTGGTTCTTTATTTTTTCATCCACTTTGCCAATCTCTGTCTTTTCGTTGGTGTGTTTAGTCTTTAGGTTTTATGTAAGTCTGGATATGATAGGATTTAAATCTGCCATTTAATCTTTTTAAGATTTTATTTATTTATTTGAGAGAAAGAGTGAGAGAGAGAGCACGAGCAGCGGGGAGGGGCAGAGAGGGAGAAGCAGACTCCCCGCTGAGTGCAGAGCCTGATGCGGGGCTCGATCCCAGGACCCTGGGATCATGACCTGAGCCAAAGGCAGACACTTAACGACTGAGCCATGCAGGCGCCCCTGCCATTTTATTTTGTGTTTTCTGTTTCTTTCCTCCTTGTTTTCATGTCTCTGTTTTCATTGTCCTACCTTCCTGTGGGTTGCATCAACTGTTTTTCAGATCCATTTTGACATATCGGTCGTTTTTGTTGTATTTTTGTACAGCTTTTCCAGTAGTTTCTGTAGGTATTCCATGTTATATCCAGACCTGTCACAGTCTACTTATTCTGTCATTTTCACAGCTTGAGTGATGTGTAGCAATCTCATCTTTCTTGTTCTCTTTATCCTCACTCTATTAGCATTGCCTTAAATAGTTCCCCTACATACATTTAAAACCACAGTGTTATAACACAGTGTTAGATATTTGAAATTGGTTTTAGAAGACACATTGTAAAAAAATGATGCGATAGGGTCCTGCACTTTGCATTATGCCATTCTGACTGCCTTTGATGAATGGATCCCAGGGTTGACCAAAGTGAGAATTTTCATACCATTATTGCCAGTATCTGAGAAGTGGTAATGATTTATTTCATGTGAGAAATCTAGTTACCTAATGAAGCTATCTGAAGCCGTGTGTGATTAAGAAAGTATGGAGTAAGATAACATTAAAATTGGTGTAAGGAGATCGAAAGTTAGAAACATATTTTGGAGGTACAATTGAATACCAAAGATATATCAAGCAAGGCACTGTGAATTACATTTTTCTTTCACTCTAAAATTTAATTTATGATGTTTGCAAAAGGAATAATGATCTATAATTAGAATTATAGGTGCATAACTTACAACGAGCATTTACTCATAAATATTTTCAACATGCAGCCCAGTATGTACAAAATGTTTACTCATTTGAATGCAAAACCCAAAGTATTGGAGCCTATTTATTTTATTTAGCTAGTTAAGGGCTTTGAGCACATTTATAACATGGCTGAGAGTGCACAGACATGCACACATAATGGCAAATAAGGGTTGATGCATCACTTTCCGTTGCTAAGCTCAAATGCCAATATTTATTGGATTTTTTTTCACCTATAACAAGCTGCAAGAGCACAAATATGTAAAAAGAGGGATCATTGGAATTATAGTTTAAAAAATATCTCCTGAGGCCTTTGTATCTTGGCTTCTTTCTCCCTTAACTTTTTAGATTACCCAAGCAAATGGCCTCTTGTCAGTTCTTCCTCATGGTTGTTCTTGCAGTATAATGCTGTTGACCCTACTGAGATTCTTCCCTTCCTTGGTTTCTGAGATGCTATTCTCTTCTTCTCACACTTTTCTGACCACTTTTTCTATGTCTCTTCCCAGGGTTCATCCTGTTTTTAAACATGAGTATTCCCCTGAGTTCCATTAAGCCAGTTTTCTCAATCGAGTGGCCTCCCTGAATTATGATGCCTGCGTTATTTTTTTTAAAAGATTTTATTTATTTATTTGAGAGAGAGAGAGAGCACAAGCAGGGGGAGTGGCAGGCAGAGGGAGAGGGAGAAGCAGGCTTCCCATTGAGCAGGGAGTCCGATGCGGGCCTCGATCCCAGGACCCCGAGATCATGACCCGAGCCAAAAGCAGACGCTTCACCTACTGAGCCGCCCAGGCGCCCCCGATGTCTACTTTAAAGACTTCAACTAGCACATATATAATCAAAACGATTCAATTTCTTTTTTGAAACAGTTTAAAACAATTCATTTCTTTTTTGAAACAGAGATTTGCGTATCTAATTGATTATAGGACCCTTCTGCCCAGATGATTGTCAGGAATTTCACTTATTCACCAATTAATTATTCAGTATCTATGATGTCTTAAAGACTAGTGCTAGAGATAAAATGACCAATGAATTGGATAAAGTTCCTGACCTCATTGCATGCGTAAGATAGAAGTCACTAGAAACAAGTACCCAGTCAAATTAAAGAAAAAATGATGTCTAAGCTGAGTCCCAGATAATAAGTAAGAGTTAGCTGAAGAGGCAGGAAATCATGTTCCAGTTGCTGGTGGTGGGGGTGGGGGGTAGGGAGGGAGGGACGATGCATACAAAGATACAAAGATTCAGTGACTGGAGAGATGTGGCGTTTTAGAACCTATAGTTCAATATAGCTGTAATGGAGAGTGGGGAGTGAGAAGTGACAAAACACAATACTTGAAAGCAGATCCAGATTGTGAAGAGACTTATAAGCCATTGCAAATCATCACTTAGTACTTACGTGATGGAGAGTCATTGAAGCCAGGTAGTCAAATGGTCACTGTGTCATCTGAATGGAAAACCGAATAGAGTAAGAACAAAACCTCAGTCAACATATATGAAACCAAGTTCATTGTTTCTCTCTGCCAGATCTTTCCCTCACCCCTACGACCTTGCCAAACCTCATACCTATTCCTCATTTAGCCATCCTTTTTATCCTTTGTAAGTGCATTATCTTTCAGTCTATCGAGCAAGAAATCTCTTAGTGACAATAAGAGAAGGAAAATGTCAAAGAGGGCCAAGTCCTTTGCATTCCCCCTGAAAATTCTCCTATATGTGATCTCTCCTTTCCATTATCCCTGTCTCTGTCATAACTCATGCCACCAACATCTCTCACTGGGCCCTAGTGCAACTGTCTCTGAATGGGTCTCTCTGCCTCTAGCCTTGCACTATTCCCTGAATTCTCTCAATCACAGCTCAATCTCTCCAAAGTGCAAATCTGACAGTGTCACTCTCTTGCTTTAAACATATCATTGTTTTTCCTTTACCATCAAGTCTAAATTCAGTGTTTTCCACAAAACTGTTGCACCCTTTCTTTCTTGTATCAATTATTTTCTCTCAAATATCTAGCTACTTTATTTTTTTTTAAAGATTTTATTTATTTATTTGAGAGAAAGAGTGCATGCATGGGGCGGGGGGAGGAGGATCAGAGGGAGAGGGAGAAGTGGGCTCCCTGCTGAGCAGGGACCTCTCCCCCCACCCAAGCAGCCGGGGCTCAATTCCATGACCTTGAGATCATGACCTGAACCAAAGTCAGACGCTTAACCGACTGAGCCACCCAGGCGCCCCTCAAATATCTAGCTACTTTAGATTGCATTCCATCATTCCCAAACTCACTGTCTATTCATATTAATTTCTTCTTGATCATATGTATACTCTTCTTGTAATGCTTCTCCTACCCACTTCTTGTTTGTCTGGCAAAACGCTACTGATCTCTCAAGTTTCAATTCGTGTCACCTTTCTTATATATTCTCTTCTCACCAGAATACAACTCAGTCAGAATTAATTACTTCCTTAATTGAGTTTTAACAGCATTTTGCACTTATTGATATTACAGGATTGGTCACAGTACACAATACGATCGTTATTTGTTTGAGTATCTGCATCCTTTGCTAGGTTTGAGTTTCTAAAAAATAAAGGTACTCTGCCTGAAACACAGAAAGCAGGTACCCAATAAATGATTGTTTTGTTTTCTTACTGAAATGAATATTGTGATGGTTAATTTTACGTGTCAACTTGACAAGCCACAGGGTCCCCAGATTAAACGTTAATTCTGGGCGTGTCTATGAGGATATTTCTGGATGAGACTAGCATTTGAATTGGTGGACTCAATAAAGCAAATCACCCTCCCCAGTGTGGGTAGACATCATCCAATCTACTGAGGACCAGGATAGAACAAAAGACCGAGGAAAGAGGAATCCTCCCCTTTTTTTCTGCCTCATTCTTTGTGCCCCATGCCCTGCATTGACATATCTCATCCCATCCTCTTGTGTCCTCAGGCTGGGATTTACACCATTAGCTCTTCTGCTTCCCAGGCCTTTGGAATTGAACTAAATTATACCACCAGCTTTCCTGGGTTTCCACATTGTGGAGAGCAGATCACGGGACTTCTCAGCCTCCAGAATCACAGAATCAAATGAACCAACTCCTCATAATAAAAAACTATATATACAAACATATATATATGCATGTATACATATACACATGTACATATATATGTACATATAAACATATATGTATAGTATATATACTATATATAGAATATACAGTATATGCATATAGTATATATACTATATATATTACATATACTATACAATGAATAGTGAGACAAGGAAAGAATCCTAGGTGACCCCAATGTTTAATGACCAAGCAGGTTAAGAGAAACCTGAATATATATACTACATATGCTATACTATATATACTATATATATATATATACTCTATATACTAGTGAAAGTTAAGAACTTTGTCGTTAGCCCTGATTGTGATTTAGTGATCTCATCCCGTCTCGTGGCTTCTACTGCTCATTCCCCTACTGCTCTATTTTGTTTTCATCTCCAGGTTGCTCACTATTCATATATAATACTATATTATAGTATGCTATATAATAGTAATATACTATAGTATATATACTATATACATATATGCATATATACATACAATATATATGTATATTCTATATACTATATATACATATATAAGTACATGCATATATACACACAGTCATTTAATATATATTATAATATACAAAATAAACATTTATATATATATATATATATATATATATACACACAGGTGTATGTGTGTGTGTTGTGTGTCTTCCTGTTGGTCTGTTTCTCTGGAGAGCCCTGACTAATACAATCATAAAACATGTTTTTCCCAAGCAAAAATTTAGAGCATACCAAGCACATTTTATTTTTTTTTTATTTTTTTAAAGATTATTTATTTATTTGACAGAGAGAGATACAGCGAGAGAGGGAACACAAGCAGGGGGAGTGGGAGAGGGAGAAGCAGGCCTCCCGTGGAGCAGGGAGCCCGATGCGGGGCTCGATCCCAGGACCCTGGGATCACGACCCGAGCCGAAGGCAGACGCCCAACGACTGAGCCACCCAGGCACCCCCCAAGCACATTTTAAACAGAAAAGGGACAAAACAAACCACATCCCTTGTCCTGCTACCAAATAACTTGTCTTGCAATATTACACAACAAACTGCAGCTCCATAAATGAGGTTCATAACTCCTTTTTAGCTTTTTGTGGTGATAAGTAGATCCCTTAGGCCCTGTTGTTGCCCTCATCCCCAAAGCTCAGTTGGAAAATGTCAAGTCCTCTGGGGATTTTCCCTTAGGCCCAGTGAAAATTAAGAACTTTGTCGTTAGCCCTGATGGTGATTTAGTGATCTCCTCCCCTCTCGAGGCTTCTACTGCTCATTCCCCTACCGCTCTATTTTGTCTTCATCTCCTTTGCAGGTTTCTCTTAACCTGCCCGGTCATTAAACATTGGGGTCGCCTGGGATTCTTTCCTTGCCTCACTATTCATTTTATTCAACACATTTCCCCGGGGTAATCTTAGCCAGTCTCATTGTTTTCACTACCAGATATCAATGGACCTCAGAATGTCTACGTGAGTTCCAGACCTGGATCTTACATACAGCTTAAATGCGCTTCAGACACAGCTTGTCAAAAAGTGAACTCATGACATCTCTCGTCCCATGTCTACGCAGGAAAAAGGTAGCCATCTTCCAGTGTTTTTTAAGTTTATGGTGCTCACATTCACTTCCTTTCCCAAGTTAAGGAGCCTAGGAGTCATTCTTCACCCCTTTCTGTCCTCTTTGACACTTACTTTCTACATCTAATTCATCATCAAAGATTTCCCAATTTCCCTCCCAAATGTATTTTGAATTTTTCTACTTCTTCTCGTTTTATTGCCAGAACTGTAGTCTAGGCTACCATCATTTCCCAACTGGATGACTTCAGAAACCTCTTAATTGTTTCCTCTGCGTCCAGTTTTAACCTTCTTAACTCATTATCAATGCTGGCACCAGAATTCTCTCTCTAAAAAGCAAGTTTGGTAATGTTATTCTTCTGTCTTCCAGTGAGTTCCCATATGTCCAAACTCCATAATGTAACATATGATTCCTACAATTCGCCCTGGACTATTAATCAAGATTCATCACCTACCACTTGCTGTTTTGTATTTTATATTCTAGCAACAATGAACTGTTTAGAATCTTTGATGCCATCCGTGATTTTTTTTTTTACTTTAGGCCTCTGTTTTTGTGAGCTCTTATGTTTATAATGCTCTTATATTACTCTCTTTCCTCAGATAAATTTATTTATTTTTGATGATTGAATTTAGATAGCCTCTCCTCAAAGAATTTCCCGATCCACAGGATGTAAGTCTTCCTCCTCTGATCTCTCATATAATTTGAGTATTCCTCTATCACTGCAGTTATTTAACATATCATATTAAAATCTGTATAAAGTGGCTTTTCTGCTAGATGGTGAGCAGCTCAGGGCAAGGGACATGTCTTATTGGTCAATTGTGTGCTCAGTGTCTCCGTAACAGTGCCTGATCCACAGTAGGTGCTAAAGAAAGGTATATTAAAGCAATGACTGTGTGAATGAAGGCATTTGAGGCCATTTATCTGGCTATGTGTCAGCTTCAGAATCAAGCGAAAGAGCCACAATCTTTTTTATGACCACAGTAATGCAAGTCACTTTATACCACGCTAGTCAGATGTTTACTATTTCCTGAGGAACTAGCTCACTTTGAAGGAAATTGTCTCACAGGGCAACTTAACTCTTAGCAAAAATTCATCTTATGACAAAATTACATCCTAGACATTGTAAGCTACTAAATAAATCCTAGGCTTGCATATTTCTTTTGCAAATACCATTACCACATTTTTATTAAGTTATCAGAATTCTCTCATATTTTGAAAGGCATGTAAATTCTGGTCCACAGGGTTGTATGGGGACAAAGGAGTAATGAATTAGAATATCTTAATCCTTTGTAGGTATTTAAAGTCCTGCTCCATATGGTCCTCAAAATAACTGACTTCGTAAACCCATTAAAATCTAAAAATATTAAGTGAAATATTAACTGCTTAAGTTAGCAGTTTGCGCCACAATTCAACTTCTAGAATCTTAGATCATGGAGCATACAGAATAGGATTTGGATTATGGAAAAGATTTACCTTAAACCTTACTTCCTTTTTTCCTCAAATTTTGAGGAATAATTGACAAATATACTTGTGTGTATTCAAGTGTATAATGTGATGGTTTGATATACATATATACATTGTGGTAATTACCAAGATCAAGATAACACAACCTTCACCTCACAGAATTAGCTCTTGTTTTGTGTATGAGAAGAACACCTTAAAATTTACTGTTAGCAATTCTCAAGCATATAATACCTTATTATTAACTATAGTTACCATGCTATACATTAAACCCTCAGAATATATTCTACTTATAACTGAAGGTTTGTACCTTTTGACATACATCTCTTCATTCCCCTCCCCCAGCCCCTAGCAACCACCATTCTATTTTCTGTTTCCATGAAATCAGCTTTTCTCTCTTTTTTTTTTAAGATTCCATATGTAATTGATACCATACAGTATTTGTGTAGTATTTGTCTTTCTCAGTCTGTCTACTTTACTTAGCATAATGCCATTCAGATTCATCCATGTTGTCACAAATGGCAAGATTTCCTTCCTTTTTTCTCTTTTCTAATTCTTTTTTTATTTAAATTCAATTAGTCAATATCATTAGTTTCAGATGTACAGTTTAGTAATTCATCAGTTGCATATAACACCCAGTGCTCATCACATCACGTGCCCTCCTTAATGCCTGTCACTCAGTTACCCCATCCCCCTGCCCACCTCCCCTCTAGCAACCCTCATTTTGTTTCCTAGGGTTAAGAGTCTCTCAATTGCACTATTAGATATTTACCCCAAAGATACAAATGTAGTGATCTGAAGGGGCACCTGGACCCCAATGTTTATAGCAGCAATGTCTACAATAGCCAAACTATGGAAAGAGCCCAGATGTCCATCAACAGATGAATGGATAAAGAAGATGTGGGATATATATGTCATGGAATATTACTCAGCCATCAAAAAGGATGAGATCTTAACATTTACATCGACATGGATGGAACTGGAGGTTATTATGCTGAGCAAAATAAGTCAATCAGAGAAAGACAATTATCATATGGTCTCATTCATATATGGAATATAAGAAATAGTGCATAGGATCATAGGAGAAGGGAAGCAAAGCTGAATGGGAAGAAATCAGAGAGGGAGATTTCTTTCTCTTTTATGGTTCAATCATATTCCATTGTAGATATATGTACCACATATTCTTTATCCATTCATCAGTTGAAGGGCATTTAGGTTGTTTCCACCTCTTTATTATTGTGAACAATCCTGCAATGAACATGATAGTACAGATATCTTTTTGAGATACTGATTTTATTTCCTTCAGATATATACCCAGGAGTGAGATTGATGGATCCTATGGTAGCTCTATTTTTAATTTTTTGAGGATCTACTATACTATTTTCCAAATTGGCTGCACCAATTTACATTCCCATTGAGAGTGCACAAGGGTTTCCTTTTCTCCACATCCTCACCAACTTGTGTTCTCTTCTCAATAACAGCCATCCTAATAGGCATGTGGTGATATTGTGAATTTGATTTGCATTTCCTGATGATTAGTGATGCCTCATGCATGTATTAGGCATTTGTGTATCATCTTTGGAAAAATATCTATGGTCCTTTGCCTGTTTTTTAATTGGATTATTTGCTTTTTTGCTACAGAGCTGTATGAGTTCTTTATGTATTTTGGATAGTAATCCCTTATCAGATATATGGTTTGCAAATATTTTTTCTCATCCTGTAGGTTGCTTTTTCAATTTATTGATTGCTTCTTTTTCTGTGCAGAAGCCCTTAACTTTGATATAGTCTCATGTGTTTGTTTTAGCTTTTGTTGCCTTATCCAAGAAATCATTGCCAAGACAAACATCAAGGAACTTTTTCTCTATGTTTTCTTTTAGCATTTCTACAGTTTCAAGTCTTACATTTAAGTCTTTAATCCATTTAGAGTTAGTTCTTGTAAGTGGTGTGAGCTAGGGGTCCAGTTTCATTCTTTTGCATGTGGATTTTCAGTTTTCCCAAAACGCTTTATGAGGAGACTGTCCTTTCTCCATTGTGTGTTCTTGGTGTCCTTGTCAAAATTAGTTGCATGCATATGCATGGGTTTATTTCTAGGCTTTTTATTCTGTTCCACTGGCTTATGTGCTTGTTCTTATGTCAGTACAATATTGCTTTAATTGCTATAGTTTTGTGGAATAGTTTAGAATCAGGGAGCATGATGTTTCCAGCTTTGTTCTTCTTTCTCAAGATTGCTTTGGTTGTTTGAGTCATTTGTGGTACCATACAAATTTTAGAATACTTTTTCTATTTCCATGAAAAATGTCAATGTAATTTTGAAAGGGATCACATTGAATTTATAGATCGCTTTGGGTAATATTGGTATGGTCACAGTATTAATTCTTTCAATCCATGAACACAGAATATCTTTCCATTTTTTTGTGTCTTCTTCAGATTTTTTCATCAGTATCTTATAGTTTTCAGTGCAGTTTAACCCCCTTGGTTAAATTTATTTCTAAGTATTTATTGGTTTTGATGCTATTGTAAATGGAAATGCTTTCTTAATTTCTTTCTGATAGTTTGTTAGCATATAGAAATGCAACTCTTTTTTGCATGTTCATTTTGTATCCTACCACTTAACTGAATTTATTTATTAGTCCAAAAAATTTTTTTGGTGGGGTCTTCAGCTTTTTCTCTATATAAAATCATGTTATTTGCAAACAGATAATTTTACTTCTTCTTTTCCAATATGTACTTTTTTTTTCTTTTTCTTGCCTAATTTTTATGGCTAGGACTTCTAGTATTATGTTGAATAAGAGTGGCAAGAGTGGCCATCCTTGTTGTGTTCTTGATCTTAGAGGAAAGGCTTTTAACTTTTCACTATCGAGTATAATATTAGCTGCAGGCTTGTCATATATGGGTTTTATTAGTCGAGGTACATTCTTTCTATACTTAATCTGTTGAAACTTTTTATCATGACAGGATGTTGAATTTTGTCAAATGTGTTTTCAGCATCTATTGAAATAATCATACGATTTTTATCCTTCATTTTATTAATATGGTTTATTACTTTTATTGGTTTGCAAGTGTCCAAACATCTCGGCACCACAGAGATCAATCCCACTTGATCATGGTGCCTGATCTTTTTCATGCACTCTTGAATGAAGTTTGCCAGTATTTTGTTGAGGACTTTTGTATCTATGTTCATTAGAGATATTGTAATATGTCCTGTAATATTCTTTTCATGCAGTGTCCTTGTCTGGTTTCAGTATCAGGATAATGCTGGCCTTGTGAAATGAGTTTGGAAGAGTTCTTTCTTTTTCCTTTTTTTTTTTGGAAGAGTTTGATAAGGATCAGTATTAATTCTTCTTTAAATATTTGGTAGAATTTTACTAGTGAAGCCATCTAGTCCCGGACTTTTATTTGTTGGGAGATTTTTGATTTGTGATTCAATTTTCTTGCTTGTTATTGGTCTGTTAAGAGTTTCTATTGCTTCATGATTCAGTCTTGGTAAGTTGTATGTTTCTAGAAATTTATTGATTTCTTCTAAGTTATCTCATGTGTTGGCATATAACTTCATAGTCATGTCTTGTAATTCTCTGTATTTCTGTGGTATCAGTTGTAATATCTCCTCTTTCATTTATAATTGTGTTAATTTGAGCCATCTCTCTTTTCTTAATCTAGTTAAAGATTTGTCAATTTTATCTTTTCAATAAACTATTTTTGTGGATCTTTTCTATTGTCTTTCTATTTTTATTTCATTTATTTCTGCTCTGTTCTTTATTATTTCCTTTCTTCTGCTAACTCTGGGCTTAGTTTGTTCTTTTTCTAGTTCCTTGAGGTATGTTTAGATTGTTTATTTGGATCATTCTTTTTTCTTTTTTTTTTTAAAGATTTTATTTTATTTATTTGACAGAGAGAGACAGCGAGAGAGGGAACACAAGCAGGGGGAGAGGGAGAGGGAGAAGCAGGCTTCCCACTGAGCAGGGAGCCCGATGCGGGGCTCGATCCCAGGACCCTGGGATCATGACTTGAGCCGAAGGCAGACTCTTAACGACTGAGCCACCCAGGCGCCCCCATTCTTTTTTCTTAATGTAGACAATTACTGCTTTAAAATTCCCTCTTAGAA
The DNA here is from genome assembly GCF_054177405.1 of Leptonychotes weddellii. Classification (NCBI taxonomy): domain Eukaryota; kingdom Metazoa; phylum Chordata; class Mammalia; order Carnivora; family Phocidae; genus Leptonychotes; species Leptonychotes weddellii. Next base: position 27,914,524 of record NC_138385.1, read on the forward strand.
CTATTTCTGTTGCATCATATAAGCTTTGATATGTGATGTTTCCAGTTTCATTTGTTTCAAGATATTTTTTATTTAACTTTTCATTTTTTAACCCATTTGTTGTTCAGAAGCGTGTTGTTTAATTTCCACATATTTGTGAATTTTCCAGCTTTGCTCCTCTTTTTGATTTTCTAGTTTCACATCACTGTGGCTATAAAAGATACTTGGTATGATTTCAATCTTCTTAAATTTGTTAAGACTTGTTTTGTGACCTAATATATAATCTATCCACGGGAATATTCTATGCATGTTTGAAAAAAATGTGCATTTTGCTTCTGTTGGATGGAAAGTTCTGTATATGTCTACTAGGTCCATTTGGTCTAAAGCATCATTTGAGCCCATTATTTCTTTATTAATATTCTGTTGGGATGATCTTCCCATTGTTGAAAGTGGAGTGTTGAAATCCCCTACTGTTGATTGTGCTGCTGTCTATTTCTGCCTCCAGATTTGTTGATAATTGTTAAATATATTTATATCCATTGATATTGAGTGTGTATATATTTACAATTGTTATATCCTCTTGATGAATGGACACTTTATCATTATATAATGATCTTCTTTGTCTCTTGTTACAACTTTTGACTTAAAATCTACTTTGTTTCATATAAGCATTATGACCTCTGCTTTCTTTTGTTTCCCATTTACATGGAATATGTTATTCTACCCCATCCCTTTCAGTCTATGAATGTCCTTAAAGCTTAAGTGAGTCTCTTGTAGGCAGTAAATAGATGGGTCATGTTGTTGTTGTTGTTGTTGTTTTCTGTTCAAACCACTTTATGCCTTTAAATGGGAGAACTTAAATTATTGGCATCTAAAGGAATTTTTGATTGGTAATCACCATTTTGATAATTGTTTTCTGATTGTTTTGTAGTTCCTTTGTTCTTTTTTTCCCCTCTCTTGCTGTCTTTGTGAAATAATGATTTTTTTGTAGTGGTATGTTTGGATTCTTTTCATCATTTGTGCCTCTATTATAAGTTTTTGCTTTGTGATGACGATAAGGCTTTCATAATACATCTTATAGTTGTAACAGCCTATTTTAAATTGATAAAAACTTAACTTCAATTGCATAAAGGTGTTCTACACATTTATTTTATTTTTTTTTAATTTTATTATGTTATGTTAGTCACCATACAATACATCATTAGTTTTGGATGTGGTGATCCATGATCCATTGTTTTCATATAACACCCAGTGCTCCATGCAGTACGTGCCCTCCTTAATACCCATCACCAGGCTAACCAATCCCCCTCCGCAAAAATACTGTTTGTTTCTCAGAGTCCATAGTCTCTCATGGCTCATCTCTCCCTCCGATTTTCCCCCCTTCATTTTTCCCTTCCTTCTCCTAATGTCCTCCATGCTATTCCTTATGTTCCACAAAGAAGTGAAACCATATGATAATTGACTTTCTCTGCTTGACTTATTTCACTTAGCATAATCTCCTCCAGTCCCATCTATGTTGATGTAAAAGTTGGGTATTCAGCCTTTCTGATGGCTGAGTAGTATTCCATTGTATATATGGACCACAACTTCTTTATCCATTCATCGGTTAAAGGACATCTTGGCTCTTTCCACACTTTGGCTATTGCGGACATTGCTGCTATGAACACTGGGGTGCATATGGCCCTTCTTTTCACTACATCTGTGTCTTTGGGGTAAATACCCAGGAGTGCAATTGCTGGGTCATAGGGTAACTCTATTTTTAATTTTTTGAGGAACCTCCACACTGTTTTCCAAAGTGGCTGTACCAACTTGCATTCCCACCAACAGTGTAAGAGGGATCCCCTTTCTCCACAACCTCTCCAACATTTGTTGTTTCTTTCCCTGTCCATTTTTGCCATTCTAACTGGTGTAAGGTAGTATCTCAATGTGGTTTTGATTTGAATTTCCGTGATGGCTAATGATGATGAACATTTTTTCATGTGTCTGTTAGCCATTTGTATGTCTTCTATGAGAAGTGCCTTTTCATATCTTCTGCCCATTTTTGGACTTGATTATTTGTTTTTTGGGTGTTGAGTTTGAGTTCTTTATAGATCTTGGAAATCAGCCCTTTATCTGTAGTGTCATTTGCAAGTATCTTCTCCCATTCTGTGGGTTGCCTCTTTGTTTTGTTCACTGTTTCCTTTGCTGTGCAGAAGCTTTTTATCTTGATGAAGTCCCAAAAGTTCATTTTTGCTTTTGTTTCACTAGCTTTTGGAGATATATCTTGAAAGAAGTTGGTGTGGCCGATGTCAAAGAAGTTACTGCCTATGTTCTCCTCTAGGATTTTGATGGATTCCTGTCTTACATTGAGGTCT
>NC_138385.1:27917356-27942437 GCF_054177405.1 Leptonychotes weddellii
TAATTGCCCTTAAGATGGTTTCCTTGGTTCTAAGATTTGCAAGTTTTACTATTACACACCAGGGTGTTGGCCTGTTTTCCTTGATCTTGGGAGGGGTCCTCTCTGCCTCTAGGACACGAATGTTTGTTTCATTCCCCAGATTAGGGAAGTTCTCAGCTGTGATTTGCTCAAATATATCTTCTAGTCATCTCTCTCTCTCCACTCCCTCAGGGATCCCAATAATTCTGACATTGGAACGTTTCATAGTGTCATTTGTTTCTCTGATTCTATTTTCATGGATTCTGAGTTGTTTTTCCCTGGCCCCCTCTTTTCCCTTTTTATCTATTAAATTGTCTTCCAGGTCGTTTATTCATTCTTCTGCCTCACTTACCCTAACTGTTAGATTATCTAGTTTAGATTGGATCTCACTGATAGCATTTTTAAGTTGTGCCAATTCAGCTTTCATTTCTGCCCTTAGAGACTCTATGTTGCCATTGATTTCTCCATTCTAGCCATTGTCTTCACAATTGCTAGCCTGAATTCCATCTCCAACACCTGGGTTATATCTGCATCCATTTGTAAATCTGCAGAGTAAGTCATAATCTCTGAGTCTTTTCTAATTTGGGGGCTCCTCCTCCTAGTCTTTCTGTTGATGGGTGGTTGAGGGAATGTATAGAGTCCAAATTATTGACCAGAACCCAAGCAAGATGCACCTGTTTTCTAGGGACCTTAGGGTTGCTGGCCTCTTGTTTTCCCAGCCTGTCTTCTAGGGGAGGGTCCTGCCACGCTGTTACTCAGGCAAACTTGTTTGGGCGGAGTTGCCCTGCCCCCCTGTTGCGGGGGATGGGCTCAGTGGGAACCAGTTTGGGGGGCTTTTGTTCTCTGGTGGCTTTCCACATCTCTTCTGAGAGTCAGAGCAGAAGAGACCATTTCCAACCCTCTGCCTAGAGCAGAGAGATCACAGTCTGTTCTTCAGTGAGCTCTCCAGGCCACACCGTCTCCATTTCTGTCCGTGCTGCTATAAACTGCAGCGTCCTGGGTTGTGCGCCCCTCTGCAGCACCCCCAGTCCTGCCTCCAGGTCGGTGCACATCTCTGCCCTTTGTGCTTCTAAAACCACCAGCCGCCCCCAGATCGCCCACGCGGAGCCCGCCACTCCGGGATTCCTCCCCAGGGGCTGCAGTTCACAGGCGCGACCCCACAGCTCCGGGTCTCCATCCTGGGTGCTGCCTTAAAGTCCTTTCCCTGCCACTACTGGTCTGCGAGTCTGTGCCCCGTCCCCAGTGTGCGAGGTTGTCGCTCACCAGTGGTGTAGGATCCCCACAGCCAGGCTCCCTCCTGCTGCCGTTTATCCTCCGATATCTGCCTGAGGAATCAGGGCTTCCCAGTTCGTACCTTGGAACCAACCGCCTGTGATCTTCTGTTTGTAGAGATCCAGATCTTCTTACATCTCAGGCTGGTTTCGTGGGTGCTCAGAGTGGTCTGGTAGATATCCAGCTCAATTCCAGGGACCAGTTGAAATAGGGTCCCTTACTCCTCCACCATCTTTTCTTATCCCCAGACTATTCTACACATTTATTTGTTCCCCACATTTTATGTTGTTTATGTTATATTTTACATCTTTTAATATTGGGTGTCATTCACAAATTATTGCATCTACAGCTATGTTTAACAATTTTGTCCTTTAATCTATATGCTAGAGTTAAAAGTAAAAACAATGAGGTGCCTGGGTGGCTCAGTCAGTTAACTGTCTGCCTTCAGCTCAGGTCATGATCCCGTGATCCAGGAGTCTTGGGATGGAAACCTGCCCTGCGTTGGGCTCCTGATCAGCGAGGAGTCTGCCACTCCCTCTGCCCCTCCCCTGCTGGTGCACTCAAGCGGGCACTCTCCTTCTCTCTCTCTCTCTCAAATAAATAAATAAGACCTTTTTTTAAAAAGTGAAAACAATGTCATGAATTGGTTTTACTGGTTTGTACTACATTATTCTGGAAGATTGGCCATTTTAAAGCATGAAGCTAAGATTTTCTAAAGTTTATATTCTGTAAAAAAAAAAAGTCAGAGCAATCTGTTTTATTGACAAGTAATTAGAACTGTACAAAGGAAGGGTGTTGTAGGAAAATAAGATATTGATCAGAAAAGTGGCATAAATCCCAGAGGACAGTTACAGACATATGACAGATTTTTTTGCCAAAGATACCTGCAGCTGTATCTCCCTTTAAGTTCTTTTGTCTGTTTAGAAGAGTTTAGGAGTTGCTACCTTTAGTCTCTTGGAGAAATAAAAAAAAAAATGTTTCACAATAATCTTTACCAGGAGATATTTTCTTTATCAGGAGATCTTTTCTTGTAACACCTTGAACTTGATCTTTGCTTTGAAGCCTTATGGTGGTTATTTTACATGTCAACTTGACTGGACCATACGGTGTCCAGATATTTGGTTGAACATTGTTTTGAGTGTTTCTGTGAGGGTGTTTTTAGATGAAATTATCACTTAAATCAACAGAGTGAATAAAGCTCATGTGGGTGGGCTTCCTCCAATCAGTTGAAGGCCTTACTAGATCAAAGGCTGACCGTCCCCTGAATAAGAGGGGACTCCTCCTATCTGATTGGCTTTGAACTGGGACATCAGTTTTTATCCTGACTTCAGACTCAAACTCAAACATCGGCCCTTCCTTGGATTCAAACCTGCTGGTCTTCAGACTGGAACTATACCATCAGTTCTCCTGGTTTTCTAGCTTGTTGACTACAAATATTGAGACTTATCAGCCTCCATAATCATGTGAGCCAATTCCTTATAACTAATATACATATATGTGTACATATATATACATAATATATATACATATATATGCATGTATAAATATATATTCCTATATATCATATATGTGTAGATGATAGATAAATAGATAGATAGATAGATAGATAGATAGATAGATAGATAGATAGATAGACAGACATTCCATTAGTTCTGTTTCTCTGGAGAACCCTGACTAATACAAGCCCTGTCTTTCCTTGATAACCTTCTGTTGGGAAAACCGGTAGTTATAAATAGTCTTCTTTTCTTTTTTTTTTTTTTTTTGACAGAGAGAGACACAGCAAGAGAGGGAACACAAGCAGGGGGAGTGGGAGAGGGAGAAGCAGGCTTCCCGCCAAGCAGGGAGCCCGATGCGGGGCTCGATCCCAGCACCCTGGGATCATGACCTGAGCCGAAGGCAGACGCTTAACGACTGAGCCACCCAGGTGCCCCTAGTCTTATTTTCAAAAACAGCAAGTTACTGATTCTTTATATTTCTTGTAAATTGTGCTTGAAACTTAATAAATCATTCCTTCTTTAGCTTGCCCTTTTCTAAACATACCTTATGATACTCAGCTAACAAGAAAAATACAACTGATGCTTTTGACATCCTACATGGAAACACTCAGCAAGACCATCCATTCATAAGGTACACCTTTTCTCTTTTCCACACAGCCATAAATGATAGTTTTGCTAAACTTTTTGCCACTACACATCAAGAATCTCATTTCCTGGGGCGCCTGGGTGGCTCAGTTGGTTAAACCTCTGCCTTCAGCTGAGGTCATGATCCCAGGGTCCTGGGATCAAGTTCCACATTGGGCTCCCTGCTTAGTGGGGAGTCTGCTTCTCCCTCTACCCCCCGCCCCTGCTCATGATCTCTCTCTCTCTCTCACTGTCTCTCTCTCTCTCAAATAAATAAATAAAATCTTTTTAAATTATCTCATTTCCTCCCACTTTTAACTATTTTTCCCACAGTTTTTTAATTCCCACATGGACAGCCTCCTTGAGGCCCCATCAGGCTCACACCAATAGTCTCAAGAACATTCCAGTTTCTAACATGGCCCCACAACCACCACCACATGTTTTTTGTTTTTTTGTTTTTTTGGCTTGGCAATATCCTCTTTCCAGGTGCCTGGAAATTCTGTACCTTTCCATGGGTCAGAAGTTTGAATAGGAAATGGCAGGAATGACTTGATCTGTTTCAAAAGATCAGGGACTTCATCTGGAAAGACTCAAAGACTTGGGTGACTCAGTAGTAGGTAGGAAGAAAAACCAGCTATAAACTTCTTTACTTACATGCCTTACACCTAAACTGGGTTGATTTGAAGACTGGAACTATTAGCCAGACTGCGACAGGTGATCTCCCCATATGGCCTGGCTCTTTGATAGACTGGCAGCTTCAGGATGGTAGGACTTCTCAGATGGTGACTCAGGGTTTCAAGTGTTGCTCAAAGAGAACCAGCCAGAAGCCTTCTGGTTTTGTTTGATGTAGCCTGAGAAATTGCATAGGGCATTTCTGCTATATCCTACTTCTAATAGGTATAAAACAAAGGTCAACCCAGATTCAAGGCAAAGGGACATAGATTTCCTCTCTTGGTAGAAGGAGTATAAAAAAAATTGCTGGCCTGTTTTGATGTCACTGCACAAAACTAGAAGACAAGGAAGCCCATAATTTGAGAGAAACTTATCATGAGGAATGTTTGTGCTCTGAACATGGGGATGGAGAGGGCTTGAAGCTGTCAATATTTATAATCTTTCATTTATGTATAGGGGAAGAAAAATGTATGTAAATCAGAGGAAATAGTATAGAGTTAGGCAATGTTTCTTGACTACGTATTAGAAAGACCTGGGGAGCATCCCAGACCAATTAAACTAGAATCTCGGTGGGGGAGTGGGGATGGTGGTAGAAGCATGTAGGCATCAGTTGTTTTAAAAGGTTCCCAGGGGGCACCTGGGTGGCTCAGATGGTTAAGTGTCTGCCTTCAGCTCAGGTCATGATCCCAGAGTCCTGGGATCGGGTCCCGCGTCAGGCTTCCTGTTCGGTGCGGAGCCTGCTTCTCCCTCTCCTTCTGCTGCTCCTTCTGCTTGTGCTCTCTTGCTCTCTCTGTCAAATAAATAAATAAAATCTTTTAAAAAATTAAAAATAAAAAAATAAAAGGTTCCCAGGTGATTCCACTGAATAACTAATGTTGGAGTACACTAACTGAGCTGATCCTGAGGGTATCAGGAACATTGATGACCTTCATTTTAATTGCCTTTTAACAGCCCAGGTTAACTGGCCTCTAATGGCTCCCTAAGAGACTCCTAATAGTGACTATGGGCTAGTAATTGCAAGTATTGAAGAGAGCCTGAGAAAAGTCAATTCTTACTGGAGTTGTTAGATAATGAGCCTGGAGTCCTAAGCTTTGTACCACTCCCCAAAAAATCTGATTCCAAGAAAGGCACGACAGAAAGATACAAAGAAGCGGGACACCTGGGTGGCTCAGTCAGTTAAGCGTCTGCCTTCTGCTTGAGACATGATCTCAGGGTCCTGGGATCAAGCCCCACATCAGTCTCCCTGCTCTTGGGGAGCCTGCTTCCCCCTCTTCCTCTGCCCTCCACTCATGCTTGCTCTCTCTCTCTCTCTGTGTCAAACAAATAAAATCTTAAAAAAAGAGAAAGATATAAAGAAGCATACTAGGGAAAAAAAGTGTAGAAAGTACCAGGGTTGTATTAAGCTGTAATTGATGAAAGTCAAGTGTTGGGAGAAATGTTTACATTTCTTAAAATTTGCTCTATAAGATAATCTGCTTTCCTTTTGAATTTTGCATTTTCAGTGTGCCTGGACAGTTATGGTGCCTCTATGTGTGAGTGTTAAATATATATGTGTTTGTTTCTCCAGTTTGGTTTTGAGCTATTTGAGGATACGAAGCACGTTTTATTAACCACTGCAGTCTAAGTACCTGGAAATTTGTAAGGCTCAATAACCCTTGTTAAGCTAAATCACTGGACTGAGAAACCAAGAATCCTGTTAAGACAAAGAGAAGAGGGGCAATTTTCATAGTAAGTAAAGTGCTTAAGTGGGAAAACATGAGGTTGAGTGCAGAAAGTATATAGGAAAACAACAAAGTGATTAGAAATGGCATGTACTGCTCTAAACCATTTCCTTAAAAGACCACTACTGTATCTTAAGGTTTTGAATGATCTAGCAAAAGAAGCAATGATGATGATAATGAAATGATATGAAGCTATGAACATCACACACACAGACACAGACACACACACACACACACTGCACCATTTTACTTATGTTACCTAGGTGTTCAGCCTAAAAGAAAGAGTAGTGGTATGCACCTAAGAAAGCATTCTTTATTTATTAAACTACTGTAAATAGTTTCTGCTACAGGTAGAAAAGGTATACCATTATTTGTCCTGGATTTTTATTATATTAAAAATTGTAACATATGCAACAAAGACTTGGGAATGAGATTTTGTGTGTGGTAGCATTCTTTGAACGAATAAATTGCTCTGATTGCCAGATTATTATTAGGTAACATTTATTCAAGGTGAAAAGGACTCTGGGAAATGTCTACCCTATGATTTTTTGTTTGAACCTAAGATCCTTGGCCCACAGAAACTCAGTTTCTCTGGACTCACCTTAAGCATTCAGATTGGGCTTTCTGGTCCTGACTACAGATAAATCTTTGCTCGTGTACCTATAGATAACTTTAAATTGCTGTAGGCTGACAGTGCTCTTGAAGCCAGCAGCTCCAAATTTTGAAAAAGGCAGTATACATTTAATATTCTTAAGAAAATACTATCATTTCCTGAAGATATTTCCAAAAAGTTTCTTATTGAGAGGATCCTGATTATGAGTGAATTCTATGTTTACGATTAGATACTATCTTAGACCAGGTCCTTTCAAGAATAGAGGAGGCAGGATATTTTCATGCTGAATACAGCATCCATTGTCTTCTGCTTCCTTCTGCCTCTCTCTGACTCTGTGTCTAAAGAATGTGTAACTGGGCTTCAAATATAACTCCGACATTTCTAAAAGATCTGATGTTTGCAGACACTGCTGGAGTACCCCAGAAATTAGAACCCAAAACTCCACTTTTATCTTGGCCCCCTTCTAGGACCAAGAGGGCACAAGGGGGTTTCATTCCACTGGACTTCCGGTGATCATTTATGTCATAGATGGATCTTTCTGTGAATTTACCAACATTGGATTTTAACAAGCCGAAGAATTGCTCTTAAAATCTCTCCATGTAAGCACACTATTTTCTTAGCTTCCTTTTCCTTGAGCTCCCTTTTTGTGCATGCAGAGCTTCATTATTTAAATTCAGACAGATGCATAGAGCTGAATGGTTCTTTGGAGACTTGAAAGTCTAGCCTTTTGCTTATTCTGGGATACTCATTATAAACCAGACATAACAGCTTAAGAAAATATCGTAAATGCTCTGTCTCCATGTAATAGCATCATGAATATTGATGTTCAGTTTCTGTCAATCCTGTGGCTCTTTTTTATTTCATTCAAGTGATAAGATAAGAAGATAGGCCTGCTATGATATACATAGAGTCGTAGACTGTATAATACTTTCTTGGGCTTTAGCTTGTCCTGGAATGGAAATATGAGGCAAAAGTGTCTTTGTTCTTATGGTAGCAATACCCATTTTTCAGAAGAGAAAATTGAGTCTCACAGTGTTTGTTTGCCCCAAATCTCACTTACTAGCTAAGTAGCAGAGCCAGTATTCCAATCCAGATCTTCCCTATATGAAAGTAAAGTGACCTCTCTATAGCTAATATCATGTTAGCATTTTCTCAATGGTGTATGAAGAAATAATTAAATAAAGGAACGATTGATCACACCATGCTGATGGCCTGGATTACAAACAAACAAACAAATCAACAAAAACAAATTTAAAAAGGCTTTTCCCAGAATTAGAGGATCTTTGGCTGCTAGGCACCTACTTCACATACCAAGGCAAAGCAGGCAGCCATATTTAGGCTATGTGTCCTCTCCAATATGGTAATCAGTTCTGTCAAAGGATGGAGGTCTGTGCACTGGGGAGAGCCAAGTCACAGAGGATATGCCCATATGAAAACTGATTTGATATCGCTTAGTTTCAAAATGATAGAGTGATTCATACATTAAATTGAAAACGATAGCTTTTATTAATGAGCGGAATTTGGTCAAAATCAGTTGACTTTGTAGAAACTTACCACATCCAAAATAAGAACAAATATGAGACACTTGTTTTACAAAATGTTATTTTATTCAAAACAGTAGATTAAGAAGTGTTTATTTATGTCAAATATATGGTAGCAAACGTTCTAAATGTTAGTTACTAACTGGTCAAATTGTGCCACTCAGTAGCAGAGGGATTGGTTGGGACAGGCTGTCGGGGCTATGTTTTTGATAGTTCAATACCCTCCTACCCACTCTAACTAGTACATAAGAACATCACATTAATCTCTAAGTGCAAACACTTTTAAAGGAAAATATCATCTCTACCTATCCTCGATTTGTCTGAGAAAGCAACCTTAGGATTAGTGCCTATTCATCTAAAAGTGTGGAATCTACTTTAGACAAGATCTATCATGCCAGATCCAAAAGATTACAACAGATTGACATTCCAGACTGTTTGGGAGGATTAGAGATTGTGTCTTGAAGCTTCTTGTGCAGAAAATCCTTATATAGTTAAACAGGCATGGGCAGCATAGGAACTGAAAAGTAACTAGAGGCTGAATATAATGACAGCAGGTTTTCCCACAAGATTTTAAAGGCCTAAAAGTTAAGCTTGGAGTTCAAAACATTTGGAAATCAAGGATTGCAATCTATCTGGAATCATTTTCTCAGTCTGAAGAACTTCATTGAGTATTTCTGGAAATACAGGTGTGTCGTCAGTGAATTCTTTTATCTTATATTTCGTGTTTGATAATGCCTTTATTTTCATTTACTTTTGAAGGCTACTTTTCCTGGATTTAGAATTCTATGTTAGAAGTGTTTCTCTCTGCTTTTTAAAAAAGATTTTATTTACTTATTTATTTATTTATTTGTTTATTTAAGAGAGACAGAGAGCAGGGGGAGGGACAGAGAGAGAGAGGGAGACAGAATCTCAAGCAGACTCCACGCTAAGCGTGGAGCCCAACGCGGGGCTTGATCTCAGGACCCTGAGATCACGACCTGAGGCAAAACCAAGAGTCAGATGCTTAACCAACTGAGCCACCCAGGCATCCCTCTCTGCATTTTTAAAAATGTCATTGCATTGGCTTTTGGCTTTCACAGTTGCTATTGAAATGTTATTTCTCCATCTTTTTGTTCTTCTTCTGAAGGTAATAGGTCATTTTTTCTCCAAATACTTTGAAGATTCTGCCTTCATCGCTGGTTTTCCACAGTTTGATTATGATAAACCTAAGTTTTTTAGTTGCATTTATCCTGTTTGGAGTTCGCTGAGTCTTATGAATCTGTGGAATGAGGCCTTTCATCATATTTGGAAAATTTAGGGCCACTATGTCCACAAATACTGTTTCTTTCCTACTTCTTCTCTCTCCTCTATTTTTTTAAAGATTTTATTTACTTATTTATTTGACACACACCGGGGGTGAGAGGGGAGCAAGCACAAGCAGTGGGGACGGCAGGCAGAGGGAGAAGCAGGCAGAGGGAGAAGCAGACCCCTAGCTGAGCAGGGATCCCGATGTGGGACTCGATTCCAGGACCCTGAGATGAAAGCAGACACTTAACTGAGCCACCCAGGCGCCCTTCTCTCCTCTATTTATAGGACAGTTATACATATTTTGACCATGTGATTAAGTTCTACCTACCCTGTGTCCTTTTATCCCCTCATTCCTTATTTCTTTCCATGATTATGTTCAAAAGTAGTATGCTGTTAAAGTACCCAAAGACTTCCTAATTTAGATTTTTTTTTCAGTTCTAGAGTGTCCATCTGATTTTTTATCAATTCCAATTCTCTGTGTAATTATCCGTCTTTTTTTCCCTTTCCATCTTTTTTCCCCATGTGCTTTAATCATGTAGTCATAGTTATTTTAAAGTATTTGTCCACGAAAACTAACATCTGGACCATCTGTAGGTCTGCTCTCATTGCCTTGTAATTTTCTCTGTTTCAGAAATAACATTTTGAGGGTCATTAAAGAAAGTTTTTTATTTTTTATTTTTTTAAAGATTTATTTATTTGAGAGAGAGAGAGGACAAGCAGGGGGAGGGACAGAGGGAGAAGGAGAGAGAGAATCTTAAGCAGACTCCCCGCTGAGCACGGAGCCCAACATGCGGCTGGTCTTTGACTCCATCTCAGGACCCTGAGATCATGACCTGAGCCAAAATCAAGAGTCTGATTTAACCAACTGAGCCACCCAGGCGCCCCAAGAAGATTTTTTAAATGGATAGCTATATCATGCTGATGGGCTTGTTGAGCATTACTAACATTTCAATTTTCCTGAATTTGGTCTATAGCTTCAGTCCAATCCTGTTCAAAATTCCATTAATAATTTGTGTGGTACTTGATGAGTTACTTCTAGCATGTGCCTTGGTGCATATACAAGTCTATGAATGAAAGACTAAGGATAGCTAAGACATATTTGAAAAAAAGGAATAAGATGGAAACATGGCTTGTTATATGCTTGGCCTGAAACATAGTCTGTTATGTTTAATAAAAAATATATTTATTAAAAACAGTGCACAGTGCAAAGAAATAAAACTAGAACAGATTAGAGGAGCCAGACTTCAAAAAACGTATGTATCTTTACTATATGGCAGATATACTGGTATTGCAGGTCTTTGCGTGAAGGAGAAAATATTCAATAAATTATGTTATAATAATTGGCTTTCTATATGGAAACATGAAATTGGATCCTTATATCATTCACAAAAATCAGTTTCAGACTGACTCCTGACTCAAATGTGAATGCCAACATTAAAAAATATTTAGAAGAAAATATAGAGGAATAAATTTCTCAACTAAATATAGGGAAAGATTTTTAAATGAGACACAACCTGCTGATCATTTTTTAAAAATGATAAACTTGATTACATTAAAGTAAGAACATTAGTGTATTTTGCTACATCAAAATTAAGAATTTTATTTATCAAATTACATCATAAAAAGAATGAAGAAACAAGCCACTACCTGAGAGAAGATACATGCTACATAGATTAATAGAAATGATTATTATGATGAATATATTTGTAAGATGTAAAAATTGATATGAAAAAGAAAGAAAAACACAATAGAAAACAGGAAAAGATATTAGTATGCATTTTTATAGACAAAGAAACAGAATGACAAGTAAAGATATGAAAATACGCTGAATTGTATTAGTAAACAATAAAATACAAATTAAGACGATTATACCTACAGGACTGGTAAAAATTAAAGAAAGTGTGACAATACCCACTGCCGGTGGTATTTTAAGCAATTTGGTACTATTTTGTAAAGCTACTTCAGAGCCAAGCTATTCATTTGCATGTTCATACACTGGAGAAATTCTTGCACACATGCACCTAAAGATATGTATAATAATGCTTCCAACACTCTTGTTCATAGAAATAAAAAATGAAAATCTAGACTAATTTTGATATCTATTAACAATAGACTAGACAAATTGTAGCATATTAATAATTAAGTGCTGTATGGCAGAAAAAAATAAATGAAGAACTACTATACACAAAAACCTAGATGGAACTTAGAAATATAATAATTAAAAAAAGAAGGCACAGCATAATATTCTTTCTAAAGCTGAAACATATGCAAAACTAAAGATTTGGGGGCATGAATACAAAGCAGGCAAGACAATATTAAATAAAGATTCAGGATCATGGTTATTTCTTATGGAAGAAGCAGGAAGGTAGAGGAGAAATCATATGTAGACATAATGTTGATAATATTCTAGTTCTTAAGTTGAGGGCCCACGGGTTTTCATTTTATTGTGCTTTACAATTTACATATGTTTATATGTATATTTTGTATGAAGTACTATGTCAAAATAATAATTTAAAATGTCAAACCCGGGCGCCTGGGTGGCTCAGTTGGGCGTCTGCCTTTGGCTCAGGTCATGATCCCAGGGTCTCAGGATCAAGTCCCACATTGGTCTCCTTGCTCAGCAGGGAGCCTGCTTCTCCCTCTGCCTGCCGCCCCCCCGCCCCGGCTTGTGCTCTCTCTCTGACAAATAAATAGGTGAAACCTTAAAAAAAAAAAAAAGTCAAACCCTTAAAAAAAAAAACAGCCTACAGATACTCATACACTAGAATATGGGCTTCTTTAATAGACAGCTAAGAATAAGGTCTTTGCTGGAACGAAGCAAAAGACATAATATAGAGATATGGGGGCGCCTGGGTGGCTCAGTTGGTTAAGTGACTGCCTTCGGCTCAGGTCATGATCCTGGAGTCCCGGGATCGAGTCCCGCATCGGGCTCCCTGCTCGGCAGGGAGTCTGCTTCTCCCTCTGGCCCTCCCCCCTCTCATGTGCTCTCTCTCATTCTCTCTCTCTCTCAAATAAATAAATAAAATCTTTAAAAAAAAAAAAGAGTCAGAAGACATAATATAGAGATAGATAGATAGCTAGTAAAGGGGCTCATAACAGGTCTTCCCAAGATACACCTCTTTGATATGTGGACTATTTCGAGCTGAAGGCAATCAAGACCTTGTGGGCTTAAGAGAAATTTTGCCCTTTCCTTAACTACCTAAAAGAATCTAAAGTGGGGTCTTTCCCCAAATAAAGGTCATTACCAGAGATAAGTTTTATCTGAGTGACCCAACTGCATGATAGAGCAAACATTTAATTACCAAACATTTGCTCTTTGTTGCCCTATGAATTGCCTTCCTGCCCTTTGAAACTCCAGGTCCCTATCCCTTTCCTTAGCTCAGGATGGCGTATATACTTCATTTTATCTGTCTGTCTTTGAACCTCTCATGTATGTGGAGTCCCCATATCTATAAAATTTAATTTAATTTTCTCCTGTTAATCTGTCTCATGTCAATTTAATTTTTAGGCCAGCCAGAAGAACTTTTGAAGGGTAGAGGTAAATTTTTCCTCCCCAACACTAGACAGATAGGTAGGTAAATAGAGAGATAGATGATAAATAGGAGGGAAGGAAGAAGAATAAAAAGGATAATAGTAGACAAATAAAAAGCACTGAAAAAAGAATTTTGAAAGCACCAGAGCCAATTTGCCTCCCATTCCTACCTCCAGTCAGAGAATTATAATTAATTATAATTATAATTAATAATTCCACAATTATTAATGGCAAATGAGAACCAGTGAGGTACCAGTGAAGGAGATGCATTGTTCAAGAATATAATTAGAGAGAGATAAATTTAAGAAGATAGAGGAAGACAGGAATGTATAGATGTCTTGAATTTTCAATCTGTTGAAATTTCTGAAAATGTGCTTAAGCTCCAAATGACTTTAATTAGTGAAATGCCAAACTCGATTAGCCTGAAATGAGTAGAGTTAAACAGCAGAGTGTCTTCTAAACTAGACAGAAATCTGTTTTACAAAACTCATTTCTTAATCAGAAGTTCTTAAAAACCAATCCTGCTGAGTTTTCAGAGCTCCTCAAGATTTTGAAATTCTGTATTTGGGCTTATTTTAGGACAGGCATAATAGCAGCCCACCCACATACAGATTGCTTTGTGCTATCACACAGCTCTGCTATAGGGTGAGAGAACAGGAATGTTCCAGTGATAATCAAAATCTCTCTCTCTTTCTCTCTCTCTCTCTCTCTCTCAATCTGTGTGTGCGTGTGCGCATGTGCATGCTTGTGCACACGTGCATATGTAAGCTTCTCTCTCCTGATGTACAATAGGGATTTTAAAATTTTACTATCATTGGTAAGGGAGCAGTGGGGAGAATTGAATCTACCTACACAATCAATGCTGGTTTAGCTTCCAATCATTCATAATGCCCTGTTGATAGTAGCATGTATCAATCCAAGACAAGATAAGGGGTCTATTTATATTTCTATATTACCTGAAGACTTAAAAAAGTGTGAAGGGAAAACTGCTGAAATATTCAACATACAAAGGACACCTATTGGTTAACTTCTGTCCTTTGAACAATCCAAAATCACTGGTTTCTCTAACAGTATTTGTCACAATCTGAACTCATTCAACTTTGAAAGGTAGCAGAATTTGCCACCCCAAAATATAACTCTATGGCATAAGGATTATTTGAGGCTGATTACTTTTAAGAAATAGTAGACAAAGTAAAAACTCCAAAAAATGAGTAGAAGTTACCCTTTTGTAGGAGACATTGACACTTATAAAGGAGATCTCCATTTGTAAGGGTGTTATTCTGGTTGTACCAGGAAGAAGATGACTCTCAATCTCTAGAAACTCTTATCAATGGAGAAGGCAACTGACGTAAGTCTGCATAACAACCTTACCCTCATTTACTGGGCTTTTCCTGGTAACCTCCCATAATTGGTCCCCCCACTCAGTGTCTTTTGCCTTTAGCTGGAGATGGTGTGTAAAGAGATGGCTTGCACCATTTGGGGGAGTTACTCAGTTTTCCTGGGTGTGTCCTATATATACAGGAGGTATACATGTTATTGAACTTCTGTTTGTTTTTCTCCTGTTAATCTGTCTTTTTATTATAGAGGGCTCTCAGCCAAGAACATAGAAGGGTAGAGGGAAAATTATTTTTCCTCCCTTACGCAACACAGGCAGCTTTCTGGGATCTGGTTCTTGTCAAGTCACTAATGTGAAAAGGTGGTGTTGTCACTGTACAGAAAGAGGCCAGACTGCCTCATTTTAAGCCACACTTGTGTTTTTCTCTTTCCTTTTGCAAGATCTGTTTCCAGGTCTGGATTCAGTTTTCTGCTCTGGAGGGTCTCCGCTCACTCCCATAGAACTTCAAGGCAATAAAATATCATATTCACAGAAAAAAAAAAAAAAGCTTTCCCATCCAAACAGATTATAAATGATTTATACTTTGAGGAGAAATGGCATGAGAAAAATTGCTATTCTGAATACATAACAATATTTTGCCTTTACCATATACAGCATCAACATCCCGTATTTACAAGGGCTTTTTCCTTCCCTTTCAACATTGGAAAATTAGTAAACCCAGTTCGACTCATTCTTCTCCTTTTCATTTATTTGGACGGTATCAATTTTTCATCTATTACAAAATAACAACCATTAAATTTCTGTGTGTCTTTGCTACAAAGAAACTAAGTCATGCATATATACCATAAATATTACACATGGGAAGATTAATTGGATCATTTGGCTCTTTTCTCCATTTGGTTTCAGAAGCTACTGATGCTAAATAGAAAGGAAACCAACTGCACTTATGCATCCCCAGTGTTCTCTGCTGTAATTAGAGAGAAGCCGTTAGAAGTGTGTTCTCTGTCTCCATCCAATTTTTTCAGTTTCTGTTTCTCCACTGGTTCCTTGCACCTTCAAACATAGCTAAGCTTCCCCATTCTGCCATTTGTTTAGTAGACCCTGATCCCCTGTCTAGGAATTGTTCTAGTTTTCTACCATATCTTAGTCTCAGAATGATTCAACTTGCAATATATATGCTCTTTCCCCATTTCCTCATGATCTATTCCTTTTTAAAAATTGAGATGTAGGGACGCCTGGGTGGCTCAGTCAGTTAAGTATCTGCCTTCTGCTCAGGTCATGATCCCAGCGTCGTGGGATGGAACCCCACATCGGGCTCCTTGCTCGGCAGGGAGCCTGCTTCTCCCTCTGCCTGCCACTCCCCCTGCTTGTGCTCTCTCTCTCTGACAAGTAAATAAAGAAAATTTTTTAAAAAATTGAGATGTAATTTATTATGACATTTGCCATTTTTAAGTATACAATTCAATGGTTTTGGTATGTTCATAACCATCACCACTATCCAATTCCGGGACGTTTTCATTACCCCAGAAAGGAACCCCTTACCCATTGACCATCACTACCCAATCTTCCTTTTGACCCCAAGCCCAGCAACCACTAATCGTCCATTCTGGACATTTTGAATAAATGTAATCATACAATATGTGGCCTTCCATGTTTGGCTTCTTTCACTTAGCATAGGTTTTCAAGGTTCATCCATGTTATAATACAAGTCAGTACTTCATTCCTTTTATAGTTGAATAATATTCCATTTTATGCATATATAATATTTTGTGTCTATGTTTACCAGTTGATGACACTGAGATTGTTTCTACATTTCTGCTATTGTGAATAATGTTACTATGAATATTTGTGTACATGTTTTTGTGATTTTTGTGTGGACATGTTTTCAGTTCTCTTGGGTATATACCTAAGAGTGGAAGTGCTGTGTCATATGGTCTCCATGTTTAAAATTTGAGGAACTGGGCGCCTGGGTGGCTCAGATGGTTAAGCGTCTGCCTTCGGCTCAGGTCATGATCTCAGGGTCCTGGGATCGAGTCCCGCATCGGGCTCTCTGCTCCTTGGGAGCCTGCTTCTCCCTCTGCCTTTCTCTCTCACTCTGTCTCTCATGAATAAAAAAATAAATAAATAAATAAAATTAAAAAAATAAAAAAATAAAATTTGAGGAACTGCCAAACTGTTTCCCAAAGTGTTTGCACATTACAACATCCCTATCAGCTATACATATGAGAGTTCCAACTTCTCCACATCCTTGCCAGTGTTTGTTATTTGTCATTTTGACAGTCACACCTGGTAGGTGTGAAATGTCTCCCATTGTGGGTTTGATTTGCATTTTTCTGATGACTAATGGTATTGAGCATCTTTTTCATGTGCTTATTGGATATTTGTATAATCTGCTTTGGAGAAATGTCTACTTACATCCTATGTCCATTTTCAAATTGGATTATTTGTCTTTTCATTATTGAGTTGTAAGAGTTCTTCTTATACTCTGGATACTAGATTCTTATCGGATATATGATTTGCAAATATTTTCCACCATTCTATGGGTTGCCTTTTCACTTTTTTAATAGTGTCTTTTGAAGCACAAAAGTTTTAATTTTGATGAATTCCAATTTATCTATTTTTTCTTTTGTAATTTATGCTTTTGGTGTCATATCTAAGAATATATTGCCAAAAAATATATTGCCAAATCCAAGTTCATGAAGATTTACACTTATGTTTTCTGTGAACTGTTTTATAGTTTTAACTCTTACATTTAGATCTTTGATACAATTTGAGTCAACTTTTGTATGTTGTGTGGTAAGGTTATCAACTCATCCTCTTGTATGTGGATATCCAGTTGTCTGAGCATTATTTGTTGAAAACATTCTTCTTTCTTTTTTTTTTTTTAAAGATTTTATTTATTTGACAGAGAGAGACACAGCGAGAGAGGGAACACAAGCGGGGGGAGTGGGAGAGGGAGAAGCAGGCTTCCTGCCGACCAGGGAGCCCGATGCAAGCAGGGAGCCCGACGCGGGGCTTGCTCCCAGGACCCCGGGATCATGACCTGAGCCAAAGGCAGACGCTTAACGACTGAGCCACCCAGGTGCCCCAACATTCTTCTTTCTTGAATTGTCTTGGCATCCTTGTTGAAAATCAATTGCCCATAAATGTGTAGGCTTATTTCTGTATTTTCAATTCTATTCATTTGATATATATGTACATATATTTACATATATATATAGCCATTTTTTAAAGATTTTATTTATTTATTAGAGAGAGAAAGAGAGAGTAGGAGAGAGATCACGAGCAGGGGGAGAGGGTAGAGGGAGAAGCAGACCTACCACTGAGCAGGGAGCCCGACGCGGGGCTCGATCCCAGGACCCCGGGATCATAACCTGAGCTGAAGGCAGACTCTTAACCGACTGAGCCACCCAGGTGCCCGATATATGGCCATTTTTATGCCACTACCAAATAATCTTGATCAGAGGAACTTAAGTTTTGATGTTGGGGAGGTTAATCCTCCAACCTGGTTATTTTTCAAAATTGTTTTAGCTATTCCAGGTCCCTTATAATTCATTATGAACTTTAGGATCAGCTTATTCATTTCTAAAAAAAAAAAAAAAAATACAGCTGAGATTTCAGTAGGATTTGCTGTAAATCTGTAGGTAAATTTTGAGAGTATTGCAATTTTAACAATATCAGTCTTTTAGTCCATGAACACAAGCTGTCTTTACATTTATACATGTCTTTAATTTCTTTCAATAATGTCTTTACTGTGTAAGTTTTGCATCTTCTTAGTTGTTTATTCCCAAGTATTTCATGCTTCTTGATATTTTTTAATGGAATTGTTTCCTTAGTTTGCTTTTCAGATTATTCACTGTATAGGAATTGCATTGAAATACAATATCGGTGTAAACAATTGTACATAGTTGTATAATTTATTTGTGTATTTTGATCTTGTATCTTGAAACTTTGCTGAACTTGTTTATTAGTTCTAATAATTTGTGTGTGTGTGTGTGGATTTCTTATGGATTTTTTTGTTTGTTTGTTTACAAGGTCATGTAATCTGTGAATAGAGGCAGTTTTACTTCTTTTTTCCCCATTTGGGTGCCTTTTATTTCTTTTTATTTCTTAATTCTTTCCAGTTTGGGTGCCCTTCATTTCTTTTTATTTCCTAATGCTCTGGCTAGAACCTCCAGTACAATGTTGAAGAGAAGTGGGAAGAATGGGCATCCTTGTCTTTTTTCTGATCTTAGGGAGAAAGCTTTTGGTCTTTCATCATTAATTGTGATGGTATCTCTGGGTTTTCCAGAGATGGCCCTTACTCAGGTTGAAGAAGTTTCCTTTTATTCCTAGTTTGTTCAATGTATTTATGATGAAAGGCTGTTAGATTTGGTTAAATGTTTGTTCTGTGTCTAGTGAGAATATTGTTCTCCATGTTATTTGTACGGTATATTGCATCAATTGATTTATGTGTGTTGAGTCAACCTTGCATCACTGGGATAAATCTATTTGGCTGTGGTATATACTCCTTTTCTGCATGTTGCATAATTTAATTTGGTTTTCTAGTTTTTTGTTTAGGATTTTTATGCCTCTATTCATAAGGGATATTGGTCTATAGTTTGCTTTTTTTCCTCTTGTGATGTCTTTGGTTTGGGTACATTCTTTCCCTTTTAACCTTCCACTGATAGGTATCAAAGTTCACCCTCACATCCCAACTGCTCTAGCAAAGATGATCAAATCCAATGTCCACATCCTTTATCACTGTCTCTGATGCATCTGCCATTATTAACCATGATTCCTTTTCACCTCCTCAGGAACTTCTCTTCCATCAGCATTTACCCCCTGGAGAATTTAGCTCAGGGGATACTTCTTGTTTCTTGTCATAAGGCTGGAGGGCCGGGGGGAGTTGGTATTTATGGTTAGCAAGGCTTTTTGCAGATCCGCGACCAAGTCAAAGAATCTCTGCGACCATTCTGACCAGCATAACAAAACAAAGAAAATGAAACAAAAGACACTTATTAAACAATGAATTTCGCTCCTTCTACACCGTGTTCCAGAATCAATCTGCCTGGACGCACCCTGCTTCCATCTATCTGTGCCCTTTAGCAAGTTCTTTAACCTCTGAGTCTTCATTTCTCATTTGTACCACGAGAATAGTGCCTATGCAACAGCGCTGGGACTGTTAGAGAAGACAGCGCACACAAAGTCCCCGATGCATCCCCCCCAAGACTTCACAAACGACGACTATCGTCATCGTAAACACGATCTAAGAGAGATGGGTGTGCATGTGCTATGCACTCAATGCGACTCGAATGTGAAGCCACTGTTTCAATGGCTTCTCCAGGCTTGTTCAGGCTTCGTGAGGTAGGGGCCTGAAAAGTGTGGGATCACCGCCGTTCGCCAGCACGGAGAGAAGGACCGCCTGCCTCAACGTGCTCGGGGTGACATTCATTCACTCATTCCCTCAACCGATAGTTATGGAGCATCAGTGACGCGCCGGACACTGAGTTCGGGGCAGGGAATACAGTCATGAGTAAGATCCACCCTGCCCAGACCGCCACGTGACTTACTCTCTGGAGGGGCGGGGCCTGAGTATTGTCACGTGGTGCGGAAACTCTTTTCCGTGTCGCGCGCGGGCCAGCCGGGCTCTGTCACAACTCGTAAAAACCGTGTCGTTGTGGTGCAAAAGCAGCCTTAGAGCGTGGCCTGGCTGTGTTCCAGTAAAACTTTCTCTGCATTAGGGACGCCTGGGTGGCTCAATCGGTTAAGCGTCTGCCTTTGGCTCAGGTCATGATCCCAGGGTCCTGGGATCGAGTCCCCCCCCATCGGGCTCCGTGGTCCGCGGGGAGCCTGCTTCTCCCTCTGCCTCTGTCTCTCATGAATAAATAAAAAAAAAAATAAAAATAAAAATAAAAAAATAAAATAAAATAAAAACTTTCTCTGCATTAAACAGGTGGCGGGCTGGAATTTGCCTGGGCTGTAGTTGGCCAATGCTGGCTTAAATCCATAATCATAAGTAAAGGGAAACAAAAAAAAAAAAAAAGGAGCTTTTTTTTTTTTTTTTTTCCCTCCGTATGAAAGCAGGCTTGCATTTACCTCGGCCTTTACTCTCCATTTCAAAACCAGAATGGGCCAACGAAGTCTCCTTTCCTTCCGGGCTCTGGATTCGGCCCAGGGGTCACGAAATATAAAACCGCACCCTCTTCTTTCTAAGATTCTTTTTAATTTATTCATTTAAGACACAGAGATACAGAGAGAGAGCACACGTAGGGGGAGAGGCAGAGGGAGAGGGAGAAGCGGGCCTCCCGCAGAGCAGGGAACCCGACCCGGGGCTCGATCCCAGGATCCCGGGATCACGACCCTAGCTGAAGGCAGACGCCTAACGACTGAGCCACCTAGGCGCCCCAAAACCGCACACTCTTAAAGGAATTAGGGAATTGTTTGTGAGTAACGTATGCAAGGTTTGTCACAGAAGATTCTTACGCACTCTTATGTTGTTACCAAACAAATTGATCTCAAACTTTTAATTTTCTGAGTCACAATATTGGTGGCTTTTCACGTTTGCCTCTATGTAGCCCAACATTATCGTGTCTACTCCCGACCCCGAACCCTGGCCTCTGATATTTTGTTCTTGTGCGGGCCCGAGTAGAAAAAAACAAAAACACAGTTACATCCAGGGTTAGTTTCAAGAGTAGATAAAGTTTAGATTTGCTTTTATTTTTTCACTGGTTATAACATACATTCTTTGAGGAAAGCCAGGAACAAATGAGCGGCTTGACATTCCTGAGACACTGCTGAAACACTAGAAGGTTCTCTTTGCCCAAAACTGTTGCTGGAGGTGTGGAACCTCTGAAAAAGGGTCATTTTAAGTAGGGGCCTGCAATAATAATTATAAGATCATTTCTTCTTAAAAACTTTCCTATTTATTTATTTATTTTATTTTTTAAATTTAAATTCAATAAGCCAACATGTAGTACATCATTAGTTTTTGATGTAGTGTTCAGTGATTTATTAGTTGCGTACCACACCCATTGCTCCTCACATCCCCTAAATGCTGTTCATTGGAAGCCACGTGCTTTGTTCCCTGGTAGCTCCTTTTGGTGCCCGGGTCCTATTTGTATGCAGAAGTTTTGAAGGATTTTAGTTCATTCTTTGATAAAGCATGAAAGTCTTTAAGACAGGCTCATCTTCGTTGATCTGTTCTGATTCTCGTTCAAGGTTTGGTTATGCAGCTGGATGAGATTTTTTTCTCCTTTTCTCTTTTTGCTGTCATCTTGGAGCTGTGTATAAAGTATCCGAATTTTCTTGTTTAATATGTTCTGTGATACAGGGCTGTTTTCTGTAGTGGTTTGACCTTTTCAGCCTTGTATGTTCTGTTGGCTAGGTGGGAGTGCCCACCTTTCGGGTCCGGAGAAATTAGTTTGTGGAAAGGGTGCCATCTGCAGGTAATGGTAGGGAACAGAAAGTAAGCCTTCCTAGAATTAACAGCACACCAGGAGAACTTTGCTATCTGCAGCAAACTTCCATGTGAATTAAGTTCTTGTTTTAAATAATTTTTGTGACCCTAGATTCCCCATCCTCCAGGCTGGGATTGAAACTTTTTTATTACCAAGGAAAGATTAAACTTCCAGTTAAGTATTTCTGCCTGTGCTTTACACTTTAATGCAAATTGAAAAGAGCATAGACAGTTACACCCACATCCACACCTACATAAGCATGAATAATGAGCCACTGAATTTTCTACTATATGTTCTTCACTACATATTAAGAGAGGAAGAATTCAGAAAGTGATTTCAAATACTTCCCTCCGCCTCCTTTAATATTTACCCTCAAAAGGCTCCTATTTTAAATTTCTTATTTGTGACCAGTAATCAGTAGAGAGGTTTCTAGGAAGGCATACATGATCAATTTGATTAATGAGGAAAAAAGGTCATGTTGCATAAAGCGGACGACAGATAAAATATTAGGTGCTTGGAAAAATAATGTTGGGAACATTGACTCTCATCTCTAAGCAAGCATTTCTATTGCTGGCTAACTGCTAATTAGCCACAGATAGTGGATGAACTGAGAAGGCAGATGAATGGGCCTGTGAGGGACCAGAAATGGAAGATGGAGAGAGTGGGGGCCATGGACCCCAGTGGGTAGCCTTCAGAGCAGGAAGAATCTCACTTCCACTATAGGCTTCACTGTAAACAGTTGCAATCCAAATGGAATTTCCTTCCAAACAACCTGTCCTCACTTTCTCTTGCTAAATCAGAAGGAAAAGAGTACAGAAATAATCCTCTTTTAGATCAAAGTTGTCCAGATATGAAATGTGTTCCTTCTAAAAGTTGTTAAATTTCCTATTACTAGTGAGTCCAGCTGTAGGTCGATTAGAAGCCACTTGGGGGTAGTAAGAGCACATGGCCCCATCAGGCTCCCCTCTAGTTTCAGCAACAAAGTGAGGGAGAAGCAGCAAGGAGGCTACAATAAGAAAGTAGTGGAAATAAAGTATTTTCTTAGTAGGGGCACAGAGTAAATTTAAGACTGAATTATGTTGGTTGGTCCCAAGTAATTTCCTTATCTTCTTTAAGATAGTGGATCATTAAAAACAAAAAAAAAAGTATCCTGCTCCCTATAGATTCAGTCTCCTCCTGGGTTAGAAATGAATTTGATTCACATAACCAAACAGTTTTTTAAAATTACTTTGTAATGTAAATTCACAATAATATCTAATGCACTTTATAGTTCAGAATTCTAAAAATAAAGAAATTGATTATGCTTTTTATTTAGATAACATAAAGAGATTTTAACATCAACAGAGCAGTATAATTAGGAATGTAGGGTGGAAAATAGGATGTTTTCTAATGATCTCACATGGTATACCTGATAAGGTTTGGTCCATGCACAGAGAATTTCAGAATGCGATAAAAACAGAAAGATGTGATGCACTTAGCATTTTATTTTTCAAGTATTTTCCGGATATCTTTTCACCCATGGCTGCTGACAATAAATATCATACGTCATAAAAATTCTATTCTACTGATATGAAAAGACATTTCTCCAGAGCAGATGTATAAATGGCCAAGAAACACAAGAAAAGATGCTCGACATCCTTAGTCATCAGGAAAATGCAAATCAAAGCTATAATGAGATACCACTTCACACCCACTAAGATGGCTAGAATTTAAAAAGAAAAAAAGAAAGAAAAACAAAATAACAAATGTTGGTAAGGATGTGGAGAAATTGGTACCCTCTGATATTGCTGATGGGGATGTAAATTAGTGAAGCCACTGCGAGACAAAGTTAACCATAAAGTTACTGTATGATCCAGCAATTCCACTCTTAAGTATATACACAAGAAAAATGAAATCGTACATCTGAAAAATATATGAATGTTCGTAGCAGCATTATTCATAATAGCCCCCAAGTGGAAAAGACCCAAATGGATGTAAACTGATACATATTTTATATCCATACAATGGAATGTTATTTGGTAGTAAAAAGAAATGATGTACTGTTCATGCTGCTATAGGAATGAACCTTGAAAATAGTGAGTTAAATGAAAGAAGCCAGACACAAAAGATCACATATTGTGTGATTCGATTTATATGAAATGTCCAGAAAAGGCAAATCCACAGGGACAGAAAGTAGGTTAATGGTTGTCAGGAGCTTGGGTTGGGGGTTAGGGGTAAATAGGAAGTGACAGTTAATGGGCATAGGGCTTCTTTCTTGGGGAGAGGAAAATGTTCTGAAATTGGATAATGGTGATGGGTGCACAACTCTGTAAGTATAGTAAAAACTAATTGTAGAATTTAAATGGGTGGATTTCATGGTATGTAAATTATATCTTAATGGAGCTGTGTAAAAATTATACTCTATTTTCTCCCAAAAGATAGTTAAAATGCCCAGTGATTATATAATTATTATATCCACTTCCATAAGATGAAAAGATTGCTTTCAGAAAAAAAAAAAGATCAACAGTTGTTCATAATTATAATGGCTTTTGGCGAGCAAATCCTGATTCAGCTGCTCTCAATCTCCCACCAAAATAGGTATAAGGATGCCCCAAAAGATAAAAGATAAAATAAAACCTTGAACTGGTTGGTGATATTACCAGAAACTTGACTTAAAAAAATCCAGGGATGACTTACAAGCAACAATTAGACTAAGCAGGCCGGCCTGTAAAGAGGTGGGAAGTCCTTTTCTCTTCATGGTTATATGCACTGTAGATCTGATACTCAAGGATCAGACCAATCAAAGAACAGGATAGGCTTCTCTCTGCTTCAAGAGAGCTGTTCTTGGGGACAAGGCAAGGGTTATTTTACTATTTCAACCTCTCCACTCTTCTTGATTTCATACAGGAATTGCAATTGCCAGAATATAGCATGTCAAGAAGCCTGTGGTAGATATTGTATCCTGCGAGGTAGAGTTCTATAAGTAAAGTCTGTGGGTGGGAACAGAAATGAGAAGAGCCTTGTATATCCTCTGGACAAAGGAGAGACAAGTATAATGTAGATACTTTATTTAATGGCTATCACAAAGTCTGGCTAGATCTTGCTTGTTCAAGGATGTGTATATATATAATTTTTGCTTTGTTCAATATATATGTATGTATACACATACTGATCCTGTATATTTTACATATATATGTATATCTATATATAGTGATGGGGTGATGAAAATGAATGAAATACATATATACATATACCTGCTTTGTTTATATATGTATAAATTCATAATTCCTATGAAAAAATATTGGACAGAAAAATGAAAGCATTATTCTATAGATTCCATTGAATTTACGCCTATTTTTAATTATTTAATATAATTTCATAGAAGTGGAATTTCTGAGTCAAAGTTTTCATATTTGACAAATATTTTAAAGGTTTTTTACATAGATTATTTAATTTCCTTAAAGTTTCTGGTAAATTACAATCTCACCAGCAAAGTATGAAAATTTTCAACTTCTTGCCAATACTGGATAGTTAATCATAAAGAAATGTGT
>NC_138385.1:27942537-27965437 GCF_054177405.1 Leptonychotes weddellii
CCCCCCCCCCCCCCCCGGCAATGTCTTGTCTTAAAGACATTTTTCTATTGGGATATTCTCAGTTGTCTCATTTCTTTGTTCGAACTCAACATGGTAAGTGTACTTACCCTTATCCTCTCAAGTGTTGCAAATGTTACCTTGGTTTCAATAGCCTTTGGGTTTTTAGTATAATTATTTGTGAGTTTTTTACATACAGAGTTTTTCTTTTTTTAATGGTCAATTCTTAGGTTTTTTAAAAAATTTTAATTTAAATTCAATTTAGTAAACACATAGTGTATTATTAGTTTCAGAGGTAGAGTTCAGTGATTCATCAATTGCATATCACACCCAGTGCTCATTCCATCACATGCCCTCCTTAATGCCCATCACCCAGTTACCACATCCCCCCACCTCCCTCCCCTCCAGCAACTCTCAGTTTGTTTCCTAGAGTTAAAAATCTCTTATGGTTTGTCTTCCTCTCTGTTTTCCTCTTATTTTACTTTTCCCTTCCCTTCCCCTATGTTCATCCTGTCTTGTTTCTTAAATTCCACATATGATTTCAATTCTTAGTTTTATTCTATAAAGTTTTTTCAACCTTTCCCACTACAGTTAGGGATGACTTGGCAACCAACTGCTCCATCATTATTCTCTAATTTGGAATATACCACCTTTATAATATATAAAGTTCATAGACATCGATAAAGACACAGCTTATATAGATAAAGAGTTTCTCTTCTCTTGTATCAGTTACACATTGACTTATTTTAGCTTTGCAATCCATCAATATTTTCAATCTGGTGGTGCAAGTTCCCTTCATTATTAAGTTCAAAATTATCAGTGACACCATTAAATTAGCACTTAGAGATAATATTTATAACCTGTTCATCAAATTCTCCTCCTGTCAAATGATGTAGTACATCTTTTTGTTTATTAAGGATTTTCTCTTTTATTTACCAAAATAAAGTTTTATAGTTTACAGAGATCCTACACATTTTCCAAAGTTATTCTGAGGTATTTCATAATTTTTGTTGCTAGCATAGAAGTTTTTTTAAAAAATCTCCTTTTCTGTTGATATTTAATATCTGAGCAGATTATGTATTTTCTGGTACAATATTGTATATTTTAGAACAAGATGATTAAATGAATTATCTAAGTGCACAAAAATCTCATGCATTTTTGGTTACCTTGATGTGTTCAATTCTGAGAAAAAAATCCATCCCCTGATGTAGATTTTCCTGCTGTTTCTTCTTGCACATTCACCTGTATTCCCTTTATGTCATCTGAAATATGTTTTCCATCCAGAGTGTCTGTTTTATGAACATGAAATATTGCTTTTGGCCCAGCTGACTCTGACTTTTGGATATGAACATGACAACACCTGCTTTCTTTGTATTGTCACTTAATTTGTACTTTATTTTTAAACTTTTCTATCATGCTATAAGTATTTCTTCCTTACTAAATAAGAGAAGGAGATAGATTCTCTGTGTCAGTAGATGGAAAGATATCAATAAAAATGACTTTTGATTTTTAGGCCACCTAACTGGGTTGATTGTGATACCATTTACCGAACTAGGGGACACTTAGAGGAGAATAGGTTTTGGAGGGCTGAGATAACACTGTCCAAAAGAAGTTCCTGCAGTGATGGAAATATTCTAGATCTGTGCTGTCTGACACAGTCACCACTAGCTACAAGTGGTTATTGGCCTCATGAAGGTGGCTACCATGACGGAGGAACTGAATTTCTTTTAACGGCCAAATGCGCCTGGTGGCTACCGTATTAGACAGTGCACTTTGAGTCATGGAGAAAGGCGAAGACAGCAAAGGGCCCATTTAGTTCATCAGTTTCATTAGAATGACAGGAAGCCGGATTAGAGTGGGCTGAAGTGTGAATAAGAGGGAAGATGCAAATTCAATGTCCCGTGAAGAAAAAAAACAAAATCCAAAGATATGCGTGGAGAAAGCTCTCTGTTTTCTAAGAGCATAGAAAAAGTACAGAAGAACTGAAAAAGATATATACTCAAAATTGCAGTGGGTTATCTCTAAGTAGTGAGATAATGCTCAATTTTTATTTTCTTCTTCACACAATTTTTGTATTTTCTAAATTTTTACAATAGGTATGTGTTATTTGTGTAATTCTAAAAATGCAACAAATAGCATTTGAAATGCAAATCTCAGACATTGAACAATTTGAACTAATTATTCCATGTTTGATGAAATTGAGGTATTTGAATATGATTGTCTCAATGATATTAAATGTATTAGGCCAATACATTATGCCTTTAGAAAATAGAACTAGAATTTGAGAAATTCAAAGAAATGATAAGATCTTTGACCTGCCATTAAATCATTAACTGAACATAATATGAATCTTCCTGAAATTAAAAGGCTGTTAATGGGCATTTTAGTACATCAATTCAGTGTCATTAAATCGTACAATTTCCTTAACAATTTTTACTCCAGATCTAACTTGGTTTTTTACAAACATGATGGTTTAGGGACTAATCCCATATTTAAATTATTTAAATATAATTATAACTTTCAATCTCTGAGAATTCTTGAACACTCTTAAATATTAAATAAGATTAATATTTCCATAAATTATGGAAGCTCTTTTTAAACAAAACTGCAGTTGATTAGTAGCTATCACCAGATACCAAAAATGTCTAAATACCATAACATTGGTATTTTATACACATACTTCATTGTTGATTAAACTGTAATCTTTTCCTACTGGGTTTTTTTTTTCAGTTTCATATTTATCTTCATTTCCCTGAGCATGGGTATACTTTTATATGAAGTGTACTATTGCTTTATTGCCTATTACATGAAAAGGAAAAAAATTAAGATTTGATTAATTTTGTGGTCCTTTATTTTATGAATCTGCCATATGAGTTTGTTCTGAGATTGTGGGCAAAAGGAAGGTGTTTGGCTTCTGAATATTCCAGATGATTTTGGTTACAAAGCCATTGAATTTGCTTTCTGTTTGTAATCATTTTAAGCAGAAATGAAAGAATGGTATCCATTTGGGTCCAATAAAGGAAAAGCTTAGACTACTTCATTGTGCTTTGCACAGCGTTGCAAACACGTTAACTTTGTCTCTCCCCGTTCTTCAAACTCAAACTCCAGAATTCTGACTACAACTCTGGCAAAAAGCATAGAACCAAGACCCAGCTTGATCCCAAAATGCACAGGAAAGAGGATTCCTGTCCATGTCTTCTCAAGATAATTCTCCTAACAGATTGTGAGATTTGGCATAAAAGAGAGAGCATTAGACTAGGGGTAAGAATACCTGGATTGTCTTCCTGGGCTTCTGCTCACTTCCGGTGTACATGCCATTGGCTAATTATTACACCTCTTTACACTTTGGTTTCCTTATAGAAATATATGTAGTTACTAAATGGAGGCCATAATGGTTCTTACTCCATGAAGTATGGTGATGATTAGGGTTTTTTAAAAATATTTATTTATTTTGGAGAGAGAGAGAGAGTGCGAGAGAGTGCACAAGCAGGAGGAGCAGAGGGAGAGGGAGAGAGAATCTCAAGCAGACTCTGCACTGAGCATGGAGCCTGTCGCGGGCCTTGATCTCCTGACCCTGAGATTATGACCTGAGTGAAGCCACAAGTCGGACGCTTAACCGACTGTGCCACCCAGGTGCCTCTGGTAATGATGAAGTTTTGAGACAATTTTATAATGCATCTAACAGAGTTTCCAACTTATAATAATAAGTGTTAAATAAACATTATCTCCCTCCTTCAAGAAAGACCCAAGGAGTTCATCAAATCAGGTTCCATTCCCACTCTGCCTCTTCAGGTCATGGGATTGAGAGCAAGCTATTTAACTGCTCTAGCCTCAAGCCTTCTGTTAAACGAAGATAATATTATTACCTACCCACTGAGACTCTCAGGAGGATTTTAGCATACTGTGGCATAACACAGATGAAGCTTCTCACAAGACAGTAAGTACAAAATAGTACTGTTAATAGTTTATCTAGAGCTTCCCTTAAAGATGTACCAACACTAATACATGCAGGATGTGAGCAACACAATTCTTCCCATTTCCACATTCTTTCTTTCAGCCAACATTGGGAAGATATCCCAAACCTTCATGAAAAGGCACAAAAGAGCTTTCACAACATAGTAATTTGGGCTGGATTGGGACAATATCTTATAAATTATTGTCATGATCGAAGGAAGAAAAGATATGGAAAGTAGATTTGAGGTAGAAAACTCAGTAAATGTTTTCCAAAACCCTTTCCTTTCCTTTGAAAGATGGAATACATTCCAACTTTGATCCAATATAATGTGATAAACTTGTCAGCTGCCCAGTTCATTCATATTATATGACAAAATGTTTCTTATGAAAGGCCATATGTCCAAATTCGCTTTCTTTTTTTTTTTAAGATTTTATTTATTTATTTGGGAGAGAGAGAAAGAGAACACGAGCAGGGAGGGGGCAGAGGGAGACGGAGAAGCAGACTCCCCACTGGGCAGGAAGCCCGACATGGGGCTCGATCCCAGGACCCTGGGATCATGACCTGAGCAGAAGGCAGATGCTTAACCAACTGAGCTACCCAGGCGCTCCCCCAATCCACTTTATAATGATATTTGTGAACACCTTCACATATACAGTCAAGTGAAACATTGAAGTATTTATGTGGAGAATTCTGGCCCAATCTCTTACTTCATTAAAATTAATAATAATAAAGCTACTAATTTAAAGGGAAAAACTTCAACTTGAACTTTATAAGATCTTGCCTCAATTTTTCCGTTTAATTTGCACGTCCAGATACATCATAATGAAAAAATAGATTTCAAATACTGCTACTACAGAATGATATAAAAGTTAAAGTGAATAGTTTGAGGGCCAAAGGAAAAAGAAATTAATTTTATTTTTCTCCAGCCTTAATGGAGGTACATTTGACAAGAACGGCATATATTTGAGGTGTACGATGTGATGGTTTGCTGTATGTATACACTGTGAAATGGTTACCGCAATCATGTTAACATCCTTCACCTCACATAGCTACCATTTGTGTGTGTGTGTGTGTGTGTGTGTGTGGTGAGAACATTCAAGAAGTACTCTCTTAGCAAATTTCAAGTATGCAGTAGAGTATTATTAACTATAATCACCATGCTGTAGATTAGATCCCCAGAACTTATTCATCTTATAACTGTAAATCTGTACCTTTTGACCAACATCTCCCCATTCCCCTGCCCCCAATCCCTGCTAACCACTGTTTTACTCTCGGATTCCTCATGTCTGACTTTTGCAGATTCCACCTGTAAGTGAGATCACACAGTCTTTGCCTTTCTCTGCCTGACTTATTTTATTTAACTTAATGTCCTCCATGTTCATCCATGTGGTCACAAATAGCAGGGTTTTCTTCTTTTTATGGATAAAAAATATTCATATATCATGTTTTCTTTATTCAGACACTTAGGTTGATTCTACATCTTGGCAATTTTGAATAATGCTGCAGTGAACATGGAAAGGCAGATATCACTCTGAGATACTGATTTTATTTCTTTTAAATAAATACCCAGAAGTGAGATTGTTGAATCATAGGGGAGTTCTATTTTTAATTATTTGAGGAACCTCCATATTGTTTTCCACAGTGACTGCCCCAATTTACATTGCCACCAACAGTGCACAAGGGTTCCCTCTTATTCACATCCTTCCCAACATTTGTTATAACTTGTCTTTTTGATAGCCATCCTAACCATCTCATTGTGGTTTTTATTTGCATTTACCTGATAGTTAACGATGTTGACTACCTTTCCACGTACGTGTTGGTCATTTATATCTCTTCCTTGGAAAAATATCTATCCCAGTCTTTTGAGCATTTTTTAATCAGTTATTTGTCTTTTTGCTATTGAGTTGTATGAGTTTCTTATATGTATTGGATATTAACCTTTTATCAGATGTATGGCTTGCAAATATTTTTTTTTCCATTTGGTGGGTTGCATTTTCATTTTGTTGATGGGTTCCTTTGCCGTGCAGAAGTTTTTAGTTTGATGTAGACCCACTTGTCTATTTTTGCTATTGTTGCCTGTTTATTTGGTGTTATACCCAAAAAATTATTACCAAAGCCAGTTGTCAATGAGTTTTTTTCTCTATGCATTCTTCCAGGAGTTTTAAAGTTTCAAGGTTTATAGTTAGGTCTTTAATCAAGTTTGAGTTGATTTTTGTATATGTTATAAAGGTCCGATTTCATTCTTCTACATGTGGATATCAGTTTTCCCAGCACCATTAGTGAAGAGATTATCCTTTCCCCATTGTGTATTTTTGGTGGTTTCATCACAGATCAGTTGACTATATATGCACAGTTTGATTTCTGCGTTCTCTATTCTGTTCCATCGGTCTATGTGTCTGTTTTTATGTCAATACCATACTGGTTTGATTACAGTAACTTTGTGATACAGTTTGAAATGTGTGATGCCTTTAGCTTTGTTCTTTCTCAAGATTGCTTTATCTGTGTGAAAGAATAATAATTTTAAATAATTTTGCCTTGGGGCGCCTGGGTGGCTCAGTCGTTAAGCGTCTGCCTTCGGCTCAGGTCATGATCCCAGGGTCCTGGGATCGAGCCCCGCATCGGGCTCCCTGTTTAGCGGGAAGCCTGCTTCTCCCTCTCCCACTCCTCCTGCTTGTGTTCCCTCTCTAGCTGTGTCTCTCTCTGTCAAATAAATAAATAAAATCTTAAAAAAAATAAAAATAAATAAAAAATAAATAATTTTGCCTTATTTTACAATTTATACATATTTGGTGAAAAAAATAATAGAAACTACAGAGTGTAAGAAAAAAGATCACTGACAATTCAGTGATATCTACCATTAGCATAAAATATATTTAAAAATAGGGGCGCCTGGGTGGCCCAGTCGATTGAGTGTCTGACTCCTGATTTCAGTTCAGGTCTTGATCTCAGGATTGTGAGTTCAAGCCGTGCTTGAACATGCAGGGCATAGAGCCTACTTAAACATATATGTATATATACATATGTATTTAAAAATAAAAAAGCATTAATTTACATTTGTTGACAAAGAAGTGTATGATTGTACTACGGATGATTTGACAAACTTTACACAGGACTGATTCAAATAAACAGTAGCTTGGCCATTTTGTGACAAGGGTTTTGTATATAAATATCAATTTAATAATTTATATAATTATTATATAAATAATTTATATAATAATAAATAAATATAAATAAATTCCTCCTGAAGTTAAAAAAGCCAACTCTAATATACTATTTCTGGGTCAAAATAAATCCTGATTGTCATATTCATAGTTTGTATGTTTAAAAAAATTAATTTATTAACAAATGAAAGCACATGTCCACACAAAGACTTGTATACAAATGTTTAGAGTAGCTTTGCTTGCAACAGCCCCAAACTGAAAACAACTCAAATGTCCATCAACAGGTGAAATGATAAAAAAGAAGTTGTGGGATAGGCAATAAACATAAAGAATTATTGATACACATAACAATACATATGAATTTTAAAATGATGTAAGTAAAAGCAGTCAGAAAATAAAGAGTAGATTCTATAAGATTCCATTAATATAACACTCTAGAAAATACAGAGTAACTACAGTGACAAAATGTAGACTTGCAGGTGCTGTGTGGAGGAAGGAGGGAAAGTTATGAAGATAGGGTGATATGCTTAGGGAGGGACAAGAAGACAGGACTACAAAGGATCAGTAGGAAATTTCTGGGGATGTTGAATTTGTTGTGATTTGTGACTCTCTTGGTTATGGTGATGGCTTTACAAGTGTAAACATATGGCAAAACTTACCAAATTGAACACTTTAGAGATAAACATTGCAGTTTATTACACATCAATTATACCTCAATAAAGCTATTAAGAAAAGAACATGCCCGGGGTGCCTGGGTGGCTCAGTCGGTTAAGCATCTGCCTTCAGCTCAGGTCATGATCCCGGAGTCCTGGGATAGAGCCCTGCATCGGGCTCCCCACTCAGCAAGGAGTCTGCTTCTCCCTCTGCCCTTCACCCTATTCATGCTCTCTCTCTCTCTTGCACTCTCTCTCAAATAAATAGATGAAATCTTTTTTAAAAAAGAACATGCCCTATGTCCTGTTTTTCTTTGTTTAAAAAAGTAAGAAAGAAAAGAAAACTATAGGCCACTGATCTTTATGAAACTTCCAATGTTTTGTGCCTTTGCTCTGTGAAGCTCAATGATCAACCCCTTTGGAACATTACAGGTTCCTCCAGAGAGGTAGAAATGAGTATTTCAGGTCCTCTGTCATATTTATATAGCACTCTCCTAAGTTACCTTTTTAAGTCACCATTTTTTAAGTCTTGCAGCTTCAACCTTCACTCTTTTGCCTTTGTGTGCATGAGCTTGCAGGCACCCAGACACCCCTCTTCAGCCTCTGGGGCACTGAAAGACCCTTGCATTTCTTTTTCTTTTTTAAAAAAATATTGTATTTATTTATTTAAGAAGACAGAGATAGCTAGCGAGATCTTGAGCGGGAAGGAAGGGGAGAAGCAAACTCCCTGCTGAGCAGGGAGCCTGATGCGGGGCTCGATCCCAGGACCCTGGGATCATGACCTGAGCCGAAGGCAGACACTTAACCGGCTGAGTCACCCAGGCTCTTCAGACCCTTACATTTCCAAGAATTCTTTTTTGTGTGTGTGTTCTACTTTCATCTGTGAAATTTCATAAAGCCAACTAATTGAAGCAGTACTGAAACTCCCATTTTGCAACAAATGGCTACAAATATTAAAAGTTTCCTCTAAATGAATGCTGAAGTATCCAGTAATTCTGACCACAAGTTATGCAGTTACCAGACTCAAACACAGGAGCACAAATGGACCTTGGAATGCAAGAAGTTAAATGAACAAGTTTGGTTTTTCTATGGCTCGTGACAAAACACTCCTCGTTTTTGTTCAGATAAGTTTCTCATTTGTATTTACGTTTCTGTAAGTGTTGGATTTTTTTTTCCCCGTGGTAATATGATAATGTGTTAGAAATGTGTGTGTGTGTGTGTGTGTGTGTGTGTATTCCTTTGGAACAGAAGCGTGAAAAGAAAAACTTACAAATGGGTTTGGATGAAAAAATGTTTATGAAAAATTCAAGGACCCATTCTGAATGCGTTCTATTTCCTGGCAAGGTTTACAGAGAGCCATCAATATTTTTTAATGACATCTTTATTGAGACATAATTCACATCGCATAAAATTTAACCTTTTAAAGTATATGATTCAGTTTTCTTTAGTATATTCATAGAATGTGCAAAAATCACTACTTTATCTAATTCCATAATATCTTAAACACCCCAAAAAGAAACTCCTTACACAGAAGCTGTCTCCATTCCTATCCTCCCTCCAGCCCCTGTCGAGCACTAATCTACTTCTTGTTTTTATGCATTTGCCTATTCTAGACATCTCATATAAATGGAATTACACAATCAATGGTCTTTGGTGACTGTCTTCTTTCACTTAGTCTTCACTTACAGTGTTTTCAAGGTCCATCCATGTTGGATTATGTATCAATATTGAATTCTTTCCATTTTCAATGCATATATCAGTGCCTCATTCCTTTTCAATGCTGAATAATACATCTCATTTTTTTATCCTTCAAATAACGGACATGGCTGAATACTAATCCATTGAATGGATATACCACATCTTGTCTGTCCATCAGTTGATAGACATTTAGGTCGTTTCCTTTTTATTGACTATTATGAATAATGTTATTATGTGTACATGTGTGTAAAAATCTTTGTAGAAACATATGTTTTCACTTCTCTTGGGAATGAATTTGCTGGATTATATGGTAACTCTGTATTTATCTTTTTAAGCAATTGCCAACCTGTTTTCAAAAGCAACTGCATGTTTTACAAGCCCTCTGGCAATGTTTGAGGGTTCCAACTTCTCCACATCCTCACCAATACGTGTTGTCGTCTAACTTTTTGATTCTAGCCATTCTAGTGGATGTAATGTGGTATTTTATTGTGGTTTGCATGCATTTACCTAATCACTATTGATGTTTAGCATCCTTTATGTATTTATTGAAACTTTTTTGGAAAGATTTTATTTATTTATTTGAGAGTGAGAACACGAGCAGGGGGAGGGGCAGAGGGACAAGCAAACTCCCCGCTGAGTGGGGAGCACACCACCTGGCTAGATCCCAGGACCCTGAGATCATGACCCCAGCCTAAGACAGACGTTTAACTCGCTGAGCCACCCAGGCACCCCTTTACTGACCATTTTTATATCCTCTTTGAGAAAATCTCTAAGTCCTTTGCTCTCCTGTTTTAATCAGCTTATTTGTGTTTTTATTGTTGAGTTGTAAGGTGTCTTTATATATCCTGGATACTCCACTCTTCTCAGATATATGATTTGCAATTGTTTTCTCCTGTTATGTGAGTTATATCCACTTTATTGAGTGTCCTTTCAAATATAATTTTTTTAATGTTTATGAAGTTCCATTTATCAATTTTTTTCCTTTGGTTGATTTTTATTTTGGTGACATAACTAAGAAGCCATTGCTTAAGGCACATTCGTGAAGATTTACACCTATGTTTTCTTCTAAGAGTTTAATAGTTTGAGCTCTTGTATTAAGCTCTTCAATTCATTTTCAGTTAATTCTTGTGTATGGTGTAAGGTAAGGGTCCTACTTCATTCTTTTGCTTGTGGATATCCAGTTGTCTCAGCACCATTTAGTAAAGGGACTTTTTTCCCCATTGAAATATTTGGTACCCCTGTCAAAAATCAATTGGCAATAAATTAGTAGGTTTATTTCTGGACTCTCAATTTTCTTTTTTTTTTTTTTTAAAGATTTTATTTATTTATTTGACAGAGAGAGAGATAGCGAGAGCAGGAACACAAGCAGGGGGAGTGGGAGAGGGAGAAGCAGGCTTCCCGCCAAGCAGGGAGCCCGATGCAGGGCTCCATCCCAGGACCCCGGGATCATGACCTGAGCCGAAGGCAGACGCTTAACGACTGAGCCACCCAGGCGCCCGTCTGGACTCTCAATTTTCTTCCGTTGATTTGTATATTCATCTTTATGCCAGTCCTGCACTGTCTTTATTAATGTTGTTTTGTAGTGAAAGCTAGCAAATTTATGGTTTATTTTTAAAATTAAAAGAACTTCAATTGCCAAAGATTTGTTTCTACATTCAGATGAAAAAAAAAATTTTTAAATCTTCTTTAGCATACCGACTATATGAAAGTTCAATGTTTTAAAATTCCCCTCATCCTTTTCTTCCTCATAAGAGATTTTAAATGTGATCAATTATATTTTTACTTGTTTATTATTCTCTGTTTCATTCCAAAAAAAGATTTGAGGCAGCCTAGATAAATTCTCATTCTGATACCACGCATATTTGTTTATTTTTCTATTTGAGAAGAAATGAAAGATCCAGTATTCCTCATTTACTTTTTTTTAAAAAGATCTTATTTATTTATTTATTTGACAGAGAGAGGGAGAGAGCATAAGCAAGTGGAGTGTCAGGCAGAGGGAGAAGCAGGCTACCCACTGAGCAGGGAGCCCAATGTGGGACTTGATCCCAGGACCCTGGGATCATGACCTGAGCTGAAGGCAGACGCCCAACCAACTGAGCCATGCAGGTGCCCCTGGTATTCCTCATTTAAATACCAAACCAAATTACTATCTTACCCCTTCCTCACCCACATCCTTATCATGAACATGAAATATGCCTCAGACCTAGCTTCCCAAAGACTCAATAGGCAAGGAGAAAACCCTATAGACCTGCGAGCTTTCTTAGATTTACCTGAGCATAGGACCTTCGTCAGTGCTGTCTTTTCTGTTGATTTTAACCTCCATAGCTCCCCAAAGTTCAGCCTCCTAGTTGATCATAACTACAGGACCCTCTCATCTTCATTTCTGAGCCGATACTGACAGAAGCAGGTCCTATAAAAATAGTGCTCCATCCCCCAGCCTGTCCCTCAATTCTCAGTCTGTATTTTGTGGAGCTTGGAATGTTGTTGCAATTTAAAACTGTGTTCTCATGGTCCTGCCACATCTGTTAAAGTCACATGTGGCCTCCTGCACTGACCCTCAACTCTCTACTGGTATCCAGATTCAGAATCTGATGTGTCAGGCTGATTCCCGTCTTCTGTGTAGCCCCTGGGTTGCAGAAGTTTCCTCAGGGACAATAAATAAGACAATGCTTCTTCTCCCAAAGAGCTGATAATTTAGTTTCCTCTCAAAGGAAAGTAATAGCCTTGCATTCCAGTCTACTTGACCAGAGCCTAATATCTTAGCTGGCCCTTGTGGCCTACTTATCTGGAGTAAAAAAGCATTTTTGGTCCTTTGCAGCCAGTCAAGAGGGGCATCATAAAGCTGCAACAGAGCAGAGACCAACTACTAATTGAGGACAATAGCCTGGTGGGAGAGGTAGATGGGAGTTAGCCCAGCTACCG
Source organism: Leptonychotes weddellii (assembly GCF_054177405.1). Lineage (NCBI taxonomy): Eukaryota > Metazoa > Chordata > Mammalia > Carnivora > Phocidae > Leptonychotes > Leptonychotes weddellii. Next base: position 27,954,924 of record NC_138385.1, read on the forward strand.
ATGTTAGGCCGAGAGAAGCAGTTTTGATACTAGTCCTAACTTTTGAGTCTGTCTGTAAATGAATGTCTAAATATATTAGTGAACCATAACAACATGAACTCCAGATGGTACGGTTCAGACCTGAGAGACAGGACCTCCTTGATTTCCCTCACAGTGAAGCACCAGAATTCTCCTTTCAGGGAAGCATTATTTCAGAGTTCAAGAACGCTTCCATTTCCTAACACAGTCTTAGACTAGAAATATCTGAAGAGCAAAGGAATGATTTATTGAATGGAATTTTCAACTAATTGTTTATCTACATATCGTGGACAACAATCTATGTGTAAGAAATTTATATGTATTTGGCGGAGTGATAGATAAGAGTAAGGATTAGTAGGGGTAAATGTACCTATTTGTTAAGAATAAAGTATTAGTTACTCATGCATTACTGTTTCAACAAATATTTTTCAGCACCTACTATGTGCTAGCCTGTTCAAAGCACTGGGGATCCAACATTGCAGGAAACAAGCTAAAAAGTTGGTTGACAATAAGGGATTTTAAATGAATTCCTTTTTCCTCAGAATTTTATGTTGGGAAAAATAAATAATAAATGAACCCCGTAAGAGGTGAGGTTTTGGGGTTTTTTTTTAAGATTTTATTTATTCACTTGAAAGAGAGAGAAAGAGCGGGGGGGGGGAGGGTTGGAGGGAGAAGTTGCCCGACATGGGACTCGATCCTGGGACTCCAGGATCATGACCTGAGCCAAAGGCACTTGTTTAACCAATTGAGCTACCCAGGTGCCCCAAGAAGTGAGGTTTTAAGGATAATCAGAAAGGCAAGGGTTGCAGAGCCAGAAAAACCTGAGTTTGGATCTACCTCTATTCACTACCTGGGTGACTTTGGGCAAGTTAGTTAACCTATGTAAGTTAGGCGCTTTCTCGAAAGCATCAATTTCCTTACATAGCAATCAGAAGTGATAATAACTACTTATGAAACGTTACTGTGAGCATATAATGAAGCAACATATGTAAACTCACTAGTACAAGGACATGATGAGCATCACATTCTTTCCTTATGAGAATAGCAGAGGCAGCCAGATTTTTGGTCCCTTTGGCACCAGGCACTCTTTTCCATTATCTTTATTCTGAGTTGGCAATATCTTTCCCTCTTGTTTTGCTAAATTCATTGCAATTGTGTTTTTAGGACTCCAAACTCAGTTCCCCTCACAGGTATTTATCGAGCATCTACTCTCTGGCAGAAAACACACCAAATTTCCAAAAATACAAACACGAGTACCTGATTTCTGCCCTCATGTTTCTCACAGTCTAGGAGGAGAGATGGGCAAAAAAAAAATCCCAATTCTTTGCAAGGTGGCACGTGGGGTGATAGAATCACAGAGTACTGTGATGGGACACAGGAGGGGCATCGAAGCAAGACCGCAAGGAAGCGGGGTCAGTGATGGTTTTCCTGAAGCAGATGACATAAAGAACAACCAGTCATTTTCTCCAAAATATAGAGATTCATGAAGCTAGAATTCCTCTCATCATAAGCCAAAGGCGGATCACTTAAGTGTCTGGGACAGCACCCCGACATTCGTTTATAACCATGCCATTTGTGTAGCAACTGCTCCAACATACTTCATCAAGACAAGGTCTTACTCGATTCATTCGAGAGAACAGACATTTCCATTGTAGCCTCAAAGTCAGTGACTTACGCTTATATTTTTAGAGACACGCCATGATATCGTTTGGTAGTTCTCATTCTTGGCTGCAGGGTAGAATAGCCTGGATGAGGTGCTCAAAAGTACAAATGCCTTGCTCTCACCCCAGACGAATTAAATCAGAATCTTTGGGGATGAGGCCCAGTCATCTGTATTTTTAAGAGCTCCCCAAGCAACTCATATGCACAGTGAATATTAAAAATAAGTGATATAGTAGGGTAAACAGCTTTCATAGGACATGTGTTCTCTTTGTGGTTCAGTCACAAACTTAACCTTGTGACTTGAGTGAATCATTTCATTTTTCTTGTCCTTAATTTCCTTGTCTGCAAGATGAGATGAACTGCAAGGTCTAACATCCTCATACCATGGCTCTCTTCCTTCATTTCTGGATAGTATTTCTTCTGCTTATTTACCAGAGTACAAACTTTGGTATTTTGATTGCTCTTCTATTTACTTGATTCAAACACATGGTGATTCTCAAACTGATTTATACTGTGGATGAAAATGAACATTCTCAAGGAACAGATTTGGCCAAAGAAAATTTTTCAGAGACTTATGTAATGAAATCAAATATAATAACACTTGAGAGAACAGTTTTTCATGTAATGAGAGAATCCAGACTGTGATATATTGGAAGGGGTTACTCTCCAAGGGGCAGTACAGTGAGAGATGGGGGAGAGTTCAGACAGCCAGACTCACTACCTACTTAGAACTTAGCCTAAAGGGAAACTGAGTTTCTCAGGTGCTAAATGTGCTTTATGTTTATATTTCTGGGAAAGTTGAAGACCCTGAGGGAACTTGTTGGTTAGGACCAGTTTCAGGTTTACGTCTCTTAAAAATATACCTGAGGGCGCCTGGGTGGCTCAGTTGGTTAAGCGACTGCCTTCGGCTCAGGTCATGATCCTGGAGTCCCAGGATCGAGTCCTGCATCGGGCTCCCTGCTCGGCAGGGAGTCTGCTTCTCCCTCTGACCCTCCTCCCTCTCATGCTCTCTGTCTCTCATTCTCTCTCTCTCAAATAAATAAAAAATATATATATATATATACCTGAAATATATACAATGGATCACATACAAGGATTATGGCTATAACTCTGTAAAACAAACTAGAATTATTTTAAAACTAGAACCTCTGTGCCCTATAAAGTACTGTCAGCATTAAGAATATCATCATCTGTACTAAAAGGTGTTTTGTGTTTTTTTAATTAAAGATTTTATTTATTTATTTGACAGAGAGAGACACAGCGAGAGAGGCAACCCAAGCAGGGGGAGTGGGAGAGGGAGAAGCAGGCCTCCCCGCTGAGCAAGGAGTCCGATGCGGGGCTCAATCCCAGGACCCCGGGGATCATGACCTGAGCCGAAGGCAGACGCTTAACGACTGAGCCACCCAGGGGCCCCCCGTACTAAAAGTTTTGAAAAGAAAATCTAATGCCCTGAAATGGCCAGATGGTCGTTAATGTATTCCCAAGGAAAGATATGGTTGATGCATCAGAATGCTTGTCCATTGTTCCAGTCTTTGAGGTTGATAGTCAGTGCTGCTCCCAGTACTCTATCTACTGGTGGCAGGAGGAAATCACTGATGGGGAATACAGCATGATTGGAAAGAAAGCAGAAATGTCCAGTCTCTTAATTGGCTGTGGTCCCCTCATTCAAGGTTATCCAAAGTGGAAATAGTACAAGAAACATAATAATAAAGGAACTGAAATCCAAGGTAACTGAGGAGATAGTACCTGGCTTCTTGAAGGGAACTCAACTTTCCAGGCCCAGATAAATTGGTTCTCAGCCTGAGAGAATGGGTTATGGACTGTGAAAGACAGGTGGTTTAGATGCTGAAGGTTATGGAGAAGTTTAGAGGGTCGAGAAATAGTGAATACATTTTCTCATTCCCTCCTGCCACAGTAAAAATATCCAAAGCTATAGACGCTTAGGACAAGGTGGCCCAGTAGAATAAGAAGGGACTTCGGAATGACACGTACATGGCTTCACATCTCAGCTACACCACCATGGCCTGGAGGAGACCGCTTTACTTTCTGGGTCTCAGTTTTCTCAATCGTAAAATAAAAATAAAATATCAATCTCATAGTTTTGTTGTAGAGATAGAAGATCATGTATGAACGGTACATGGTAGGCATTCAATAAATAACAGCCCCTCTATTATTAAAATAGATTGTGCCTTAAGCTTGATTATTTCTCTACTCATTCTTGAGATTCTGGGAGCCTTGAAGAATAACTTATTGTGAAGATACATTAATAACCACCAATGTTGATACATCTTGTGATTGAGTTGAATAACTGCATTCTGAAGTTTCTTGGTGATTTGGAGTCAGACTAGATTTTCACCTCCTAGGGACAGATGTTTTGAAAGAGATTTTTTTTTAAAGTATTGTTAAGCTATTTAATGTTTTGGAGTCTGTCTGTAGCTAAAAAGAAAAGAAAACAAAACAAAAGAAAAGAAAAAAACAAAAAACAAAAAATCACCTCCCAGCCTGCTTGTTTAAAAGAAAATAAGAGTTAGTGTTTGTTTCATGTCATTTTGTTTTCCACATGACCTCTCAACTTCTTTTGCCATCTTTTTTTGGTCACCTGTGTTTTCTCTATCCCACGGGATGGTGCTCAACAGTGATGATATATGTGTGTATTTTGGAAGGCGAATGGGAGGAAATGTAAAATAAAGATGTAAAATATTGCTCACAACAAGCTTATTTTGAAGCTATAAGGCACAAAGGTCTTAATGACATAGTACAAAAAGAGTGTTCACAGCATAAAAATAGATGTGATTGGAAACATGCTGTGTTTTTTTCCTCTAAAATTTAGCTCTATAATTTGGGCCCAGTGCTGGAAAATTCCTGCCTTCTGAAGCGTGTGTAACTCTTTATTGAACAAAACAGGCACTCAAAATAAATGTGCATTTAACACATACATGAATGAATGAATGAAGAATGTATTTTATAATCTGGTGCAAAAATAGGCAGTGAGTATAGTTGTGTGGTAGATCTCCACTGCCTCGATTTCAAGCACTATTTAGTGACCAAAACTCATAAACTCTCAACATACCTTGACATCAGGATATTGTAGATAAGTTGCCCTAAATTAAGGTGAGCAAAACAAACCCTTCAAAACATTTCTTAGAATACATTTGAATTCAAGGCATGAGGACCTGGTGTTCGTATGTTGAAAAAGACAACCTAGTATAGTCCTAGGCTTGCCAACGACTGGTTTTGTAGTGATTCACTCAATATCTCTGAGTCTCAGAGTTCCTATCTATAAAATTAGGGACTTCCAATAAATCATCCTTAAATTCCCTTCTAGCATTCTTTGTGATTCTATAGTCTTTGAAAATTATATATGCTTAAAATGTATATAAAATTTTTTTTAAAGATTTTATTTATTTATTTGACAGAGAGAGACACAGCAAGAGAGGGAACACAAGCAGGGGGAGTGGGAGAGGGAGAAGCAGGCTCCCCGCAGAGCAGGGAGCCCGATGCGGGACTCGATCCCAGGACCCTGGGATCATGACCTGAGCCGAAGGCAGTCGCTTAACCAACTGAGCCACCCAGGCGCCCAAAATGTATATAAATTTATGCATAAACCCCCCAAAGCATAAAGATGTCAGCCAACTTTTCTCAAAATTAAATTTTACATATATATGTGTGTGTGTGTATATAAATAGACAGGTATAGATATAGATATGTTATAATTCTGCAATACCAGTAAGTAGTGTTGTGTACTTGTTTACAGGTTATCAAAAATGAGAGCTAAAGTTTCTGATGACTCTGGTCTGTTTGCTGAATTCCAGTGAGCACAACCTGCCCACATTTATGGTGATGTGGCTGCATCGGCCTCAGGAGTCTAAAACTGAATAAAGTCAAGAAGCCTGCTTTTTTGCTTCTCCCAAACAAGGTCAAATTAGATCTTTCATCTTATAACTCTGACGTGTTATAAGTGAGTGAGAAGGGAGTATTGTAAGGAAGTGAGAAGCAGAAGCACAGCCTGCTGTCTGCCCATGCATCTTCAAACCAAGGCAACAGACCAGAGTTAAGGGTTCTGAATTGCCCAGCCTTTATAAATTTGGACAGGACGCAAGCGGGCACTCTTCTGATAGATGGGTCCACCGGTAAATACGGAATTGTCCTAATAAATAAAGTACAACAGAGAGGACGCTTTTTGATATAGTCCCATGACAACATGTAGAAGTCTGATGAAAGGAGCTACAAACAATGTTGCTTTTGCAAAGATTCTCTTCGCAGAATCAATATGTAAGTTGGAAAATGGTTTTGGGTCCCTTTTGTTGAGTGTTGGCTCTTACAACAGTGCTGGGATCATAGTAACCATGGTATCCGAATAAAGCCCTGGACACAGCTATTGGTTAGAGAAGGCTTGTCTTTTTTAAAGAAAAAATATCAAGGTGAAAGAATCATATACTTTGAAAATATAAAAGTAGACTAAGGAAATAGCTTTCAAATATTCCATTTTATAAAGGAGGAGACTGAAGTCTAGAACACTTTGGTATTATACGTGAGACCATATGGGAAGATACTTTTCATCTATGGAAAGTTTGAAAGAGAAAATTATGCATGTGATGGGCATAGCTTTCATTTAAGGAAACAATATGTCATAAGTCATCACTTGGGGAACATAAATATCCTGGATTTCCGTACATTTAAATTTAACATGCAAAGGCATTAACTATGCTCACATTCCAAAATCTTTTATTTTTGCTGTTCTAATTTATTTATTGTATACAATTATTCCATTGTACATGACTTGATAATTGTTACAAAAATTCAAGCTCACAGCTTACTAAAGTCATACTTCTCCCTATCATGAGCTCAGTGTGGTAGACTTTGAGGTAAAAATTTTAAATTTTTGACTGTATCTAAAATATGTAATCGGGGCGCCTGGGTGGCTCAGTCGGTTAAGCGTCTGCCTTCGGCTCACGTCATGATCCCAGGGTCCTGGGATCGAGTCCCGCATCGGGCTCCCTGCTCAGTGGGGAGTCTGCTTCTCCCTCTGACCCTCCCCCCTCTCGTGCTATCTCTTTCTCATTCTCTCTCTCAAATAAATAAATAAATAAAATCTTTAAAAATAAATAAATAAAATAAAATAAAATATGTAATCAGAAACATAATGGTTTAATTAGAGTCCTGATTATTTGGAAATGTGTATAGGTTCATGTAGAATATAATAGTGAAGACATCATTCCTATGTTCATTTTTACCTATACCTTTATCTTTTATGGCCCACAATTTCATATTTTTCCACATCAACAAGCCAACAATAAAAACTGATATTTTGAAGGTGGGTCTTTCTATCTTATTTATATTACTTATTTCTAATTAAAGTGTCTCTTTTTATTGACACATGCATTAATCTTACATGCTAACCAATAACAGAACTCCACCTATTGAGATGGTTCATAGACAGCTTTTCCCCTGAAATATACCTATGAAATATTCAGCCCGCTCTTATTTTTCTTTTAGAATCGTATCAAAAATAATCTTTGGGGAGACGCAAATTACCTCAGGTACTGAGAATGAGCACCTCATTAAAATGTTCCTGGGTAATAAGCATGCTGAAATGCCTCAAGTGTAAGTAGATGGTGCAGATGGGTAATTTGAATATGCATATATTCTTGCCTTTATGTTGCTCTGCCCTACTTAAACTACCATTCATTTGAGTTAATGCCACAGCATCTCTATCCTTTCCTACATTGCATCCAGAGTTCAGGCTGAAATTATTCCTCTGTGCTGTATTATGGATGAAAGATTTGAGTAGGATTTTTTATTTCAGTGCCAGTCTTAGTAACATGAAACTGAAGCATCCACACTCACCATTACACCTAGGGAGTGTGGGTGTTGTCACTTAGATAATCTCACTCAACACTGCCTGGTGTCTCTTTTTAGCACATAAAACATCTGGCCTGACTGTTGATCACCATGGTTCCAAACTCACAAATAAACCTGATGGAGTCTCTGCATTTTGTGGCATGTGATCATTTCAGGCTACCTGACAGCAATTAAATCCCAAACAAAGTAGTGCACAAAAGGAAATGAACGGAACTCTCACAACATGCAGAATCCTTCAAAGTAAGTACAATTCTTTCTAAAACAAATAGACACAAGGTGATGACATGAATGTACGCTCATGTAACGTAAAAGGAGGTTAAGTCAATTTGCTCATTTAGTTCATTCCATGTCTTTCCTTAATGAGAAATAGAAGTTGGGGGAGCATATATCCCTATATAAGAAATGATGGAGTACCTTTTACTTATTTTTCCTTCTCATAATACAAAGAGAAAAGAACATTGCTCTAGCTCTTCTTAACATTTGTTCTTCCTTGCAATCTCTGGAATTCCTACTGTGAACCAGAATCGTGAAACAATTAGCATATGCACACTTTTGTCATACACGGTCTCACATTTTATTAAATTAGTAAGTGTCATGATTGGATTGCAGTTGTTGTCTCTCTGGAAAATGTCTTTCTTTTCCTCCTCGTCTCCTCCTTCATTTATACTTGTCCTAATGCTAATACCCATTTCTACTCAGATCTCGGGTTTTAATCCAAGGTTGAACAGACGCTGCTTAAGATTTTTGGTTTTTTTTAAGTTCTTGGGAAGAGCAGCGGGGCAGGAAATGGAAGGGAAGAATTAGAAAGAATGGAATGACTGTAGGGAAGAGGATTCAACTGCCAACAACTGCCTGTTGACCTCCAAGTCTCTCGTCAGTATGATCCTGAGCCATAAATGAAATTATGGCTGTTAGTGTGACATGTGTTAGAGAAGTGCAAAGGAAATGGGGCTAACCAAAGAAGCCATATCTGTGGTTAGATAAGAAAGAAGCCACTTACGCCTAGGAACAAAGAAGAATAATTTTTCCGAGCTTTGCATTCAATGAACTTGACCAAGTTCATCAAGTGCCTTCATCCAAAAAGCTTTAGAATACTCTTGGAAGTCGGGCGCCTGGGTGGCTCAGTTGGTTAAGCGACTGCCTTCGGCTCAGGTCATGATCCTGGAGTCCCTGGATCGAGTCCCGCATCGGGCTCCCTGCTCGGCAGGGAGCCTGCTTCTCCCTCTGACCCTCCCCCCTCTCATGTGCTCTCTCTGTCTCAAATAAATAAATAAAATCTTTAAAAAAAAAAATACTCTTGGAAGTTATCTAAGGTCCAGGAGTTTGTGTTTCCAAGACACAAGCAACTGGATTGCAACTCAAAAGATCATCTAGACCTCACAAGATGCCTGAAACTTGAAATTCATTTTTCAATAAAAATACAGTTATAAGTTAGTTAAGTTCTTATTTCAACTGTTGAAGGTTGGATTCACTTGGAGACACAGGTGTGCTGTTGGAAGTTAGGGATAGAATGCACATTTGTGGAGGAGGACTGAGGGCAGCAGGATGAGGCAGAGGGAGAAGTGGAATTGTGGTGTTCACAGCAAAGGCCTCAGCTGATCTCCTGGGTAGCTCTGGAGCTGGAACGGCTTTTCAGAATTATCTCAAATGGAGACAAGGGGTGGGGCCTTGTACCTTCACACTGACCAGTCATTGGCCGCAAGCTGACCTTGGGGAGAAGGCGTGATTTGGGTGAAATGATCTTTGCCCAGGGCCAAATCCCAAAGAGGGATGTCATTGGAAGCCATCGGCTGGTCAGCACTGCCAGAGCTGGGGGAATGAGTGCTTCACGATGAAAATGGAGCAGGAGGTGATCTGAGCTGTTGACCACAACATCCACTCTACTAACCCACAAAAGTCGATTTCACCCTTCATATACTTGCACTGTCATAGTAATGATACTATCCTTGATACACGTGGGCCACGTAAGAAGAGAAGGAGCTAGCATTAAGCAAAATTTCAAAGGAGACACCAGCCGTCATCGTCATCCTTCCACTTCTTTCCAGTCCTTCCTCTTGACCACCTAGTGACTCATTCCTCAGGCAGTAGGTTCTTAATGTCCCAGACTACTTCCCCGCACCCCGCACCCCACATACACACGTCAGCGTTCCACTCTTACTGACTCTATCTCATATTGTGCTCCAGCTCTAAAATCACCAATTTCCATTCCACACTCACACTTGTCAATTCTCTCATATAGCACAACCGAGTTCGAAGTGGAAGCAATTGTATTGACGATATCACCAGAAATGTATGAAAGCCACATCGGCTTTCTTCCTCTCACCAACATTTCCATTTTTAAAGAAGCTGTGGGGGGCGCCTGGGTGGCTCAGTCAGTTAAGGGTCTGCCTTCTGCTCAGGTCATGATCCCAGGGTCCTGGGATCCAGCCCCATGTTGCGGGGGGGGGGGGGGGTCCCTGCTCAGCAGGGAGTCTGCTTCTCCCTCTCTTTCCCCCTGCTCGTGCTCTCTCACTCTCTCTTTCAAATAAATGAATAAAATCTTAAAAAAATAAAAAAAGAAGCTGTGGGAAATCTGACTCAATCCCTAACTGATAGAATTTCAGGTAGTATAATTAAGGGAAATGAAGATAGGAGATTTAGGAGTAGGAATTTATCGGCCCTTGATTTAGCCCTCCTAAACTGATTCTGTTTAGAAGTATCTTTAGAGCTCTTCTAAGAAGACTTCGTTCAAATCTCCTCAGAAATATGGCTGGCCTTTCTCTCAAATTCTTAAGAGAATATAATTCTTTAGTTTGTAGACTTGTAGTTGAGAGTCACAATAGCTATTTTTTTAAGTCTTTATTTAAATTCCAGTTAGTTAACATAGAGTGTAATATGAGGTTCAGGTGTACAATATAGAGATTGAACACTTCTGTACAATGCCCTGTGCTCATACCAACAAGAGTCCCCCTTCGTCCCCATCACCTATTTCC
>NC_138385.1:27965937-28000186 GCF_054177405.1 Leptonychotes weddellii
TGAAACCATGATACAGCTGCATCATCGGAATCAAAGTGAATGGCCCATGCAGAGCCACTAATATGAGCCATTAGCCATATTGTGCCTTCAGGAGAATTATATGATCTTCCAAAGTCAATCCAAGGGTTTAAATGTTCTAGGGACCCATCATGTAAAATGTAACTGACAAACAGCTTGTCTAAAGCAACAGGGGCCCCACGTACTTAAAAAAAAACAAAAACAAAAAACACTTAGGCAGTGATATCTGGTAAGAACCAAGTTGTTTGTATTACAATTTCAGGTTACAAAATAGCAACTTGAAATAAATATGATTAATAAATGTCTGCTGGAAGACAATTCTTCATGGGTCCATTGCATTTCTGTATGTCCTGAGAACAGGGAAACTGATAGCCTTTGATCTAAACTAGCCTTTCAAATATGTTTGTTTAGCAAATATATTTAGAAGATACAGTGTCTCCCTCCAAAGCAAAGGGCAGGTTTGTTTACTCTCCAGTATCACAAAGAAAATGTCTTCTTCTAAAGCAAGCTGGGGCAGGTTTGCTTGCAGCCAATTATAAATCATTAGGGCTTCCTAAGCTTGAGGTTCCTCTGGTGTGATGTAAACTCCCTACGTGGGCCACCCTGCATTACTCCTGTGGTACTTGGGGGGAAGGCCACCCTGTGTTACTGCTGTGGTACTTGGGGGGGAAGGCCACCCTGCATTACTCCTGTGGTACTTGGAGGGAAGGCCACCCTGCATTACTCTTGTGGTACTTGGGGGGAAGGCCACCCTGCATTACTCCTGTGGTACTTGGGGAAGGGCCACCCTGCATTACTCCTGTGGTACTTGGGGGGGAGGCCACCCTGCATTACTCCTGTGGTACTTGGGGAAGGGCCATCTTGCATTATTCCTGTGGTACTTGAGGGGGAAGGCCACCCTGTATTCCTCCTGTGGTAGTTGGGGGGAAGGCCACCCTGCATTACTCCTGTGGTACTTGGGGAAGGGCCACCCTGTATTACTCCTGTGGTACTTGGGGGGGGGAGGACACCCTGCATTACTCCTGTGGTACTTGGGGAAGGGCCACCCTGTGTTACTCCTGTGGTACTTGGGGGGAGGGCAGTGGAAACTGAGGTGAACATGATGCTCATGCTGCCTCCTGTACCGCGACTTAAAAAGTCCTTTGTCTCTGACGAGGAATCTCATGTCTTCTGCCAACATCGGTGAGACTGTCTAGCTTGCAAACAGGGTAAAATCTCTGACCCCTCACCATTTTCAGTAATGACCCTTTCATTTTCCATGGGTTTGATAACAAATCCGTCTTGATTGGATTTATATAGATATTAATTTATTTAAAACTTTTGCTCAATTTAAATACGTTAAACCTTTGCCTGAGCTGAATTTTATGATATCACAATTTGCAAATGATCCTTCTCTAATAAGATTAGATATTCATTATAATCAGATAAATTCATTTCTGCCTGGAGATAATTCATAATTCATAGCAATAGTGTGAAGTAGTGGTTTACCAAGACCAAGTCGTAATATGAGAAATGACTCTTGCTTTCTCCTGCCACAGAAGGATTCTTGGTGTTAGACATTAGAATGATTCATAAAATACTACTTGAAATTTAATTTCTACTCTTAAATGAGGTTAGACCATGACTGTAATCAAGTTCTGAAATTTTATGGGATTTTTTCCCTGTGGTAAATCATGGGATTCTGAAAAACAAAAACGAATGAACCCAGGCTCTGAATTTTTTTCCAAATTTCCAGTCACTACAGTCAGTTAACTTATTTTCCAAATTGACTTTAATACCTTAAATCTATGCATCAAGCATTGACTGATCTGAGGTATTCTGTTGCATTCTGAAACATATATGCATTCTATAGTGGGTCCTAGCAATGGTATCAGACTTTAGTTTATGTTATAGAGTATCTGCACACCAAAATGGCTGCATTGTTTTTATCATTATATCAAGCAGGATGAACAGCCGTGGAAAAGCAGCCAATATCCCATGGTAGAATAAAATCTTAAAAAAAGGATTCAAAATGTGCATCTTGAAGGCTACTGACCCTGTAGCTAATAAGTACCCTCACAAGTTTAATTCTGACCTTCTTTCCGAGAATTGAGTTTAAACCTAATTATGAAAATGACACAAAGTGGGCTAAGCACAAAGAAATGCTAAAAATACCTAAAGCCAATAAGGTGTTCATTATTTCATATCTAAAAAGCTGCTAATAAAAAGAACTTCAGTCCAATCACTTCATGACAAAACCTGAAATGTTTAACTTCCAATATTTTACTCATTAAATATGCCTACCTTTCTTTTTCATATAGCAAATAGCTTTGTTTTAATTAGTTACCTTGAAAAAGTCTATATAGACCAAAGCTGAAATCGTTTTTAAATAACTTTTCAATTGAGACACAATTACAGATTTTGAATTGAAACAAAATTTCTCATCTCATTACTTTTACTTTAAAAAATATTGTAGGATCTCTTGGAAAATAATTACTAAGTTTTTTGACACAAGTAGCTTGAATTTAAAATTGGCCCAAGAGTATGACAGACTTTGAGGTTAGGTAAACTTACCAGATTTCTTTTCTAAACAAATGGTCTAGCATTCATATAAACATACCAAATGTACAACTTCTAGGTCAATAAGCATATTCTAAGCTTTTACAAATAAGTATATTTGTGACACTGTGAGTTAAAAATGTAAAGAAGTACAACTCAAGGGGCACCTGGGTGGCTCAGTCGGTTAAGTGACTGACGTCGGTTCAGGTCATGATCTCAGGGTTGTGGGATCGAGCCCCGCATCGGGCTCTGCACTCAATGGGGTCTGCCTGTCCCTCTTCTTCTGACTCGCTCCCCCCACTTGTGCTCTCTCTTTCTCTCTCTCTTAAATAAATAAATAAGATCTTTAAAAAAGAGTACAACTCAAGTGGCTGAATCCCATGAAGTAATACATTTTATTTGCAATACATAATAATATCTTTTTCATTCATTCAACAGTTATTTACTGGGCATTTGCTGTATGCTGAAAACTATACAAAACTTTGAAGATATAGACATGAATAAGACACCAAAGGCACCCTCTCGTCTTCAAGGGTCTGGTAGAGATTAGGACAATGATAGAGGTATGATAAAAACATGCTATGAAAACATGGAGTAGGGGCGCCCAAATCAGTCTGAGGTAATCAGACAAATGGTTTCCATGGCTGAGTCTTTAAGGATGAGTTGTCCAGGAGGCAAGAATGGACAAGGATGCATTAAAGAGTACCCATGCAAGAAAGAAGTTGAATCTGCTTTCACTTGAGAGTCTAGCTTATCTAGGTAAAGTAGGGGTGAAGTTACTCATAAGAAGTAGGAGGCAGTGTGTTGTCTAGTGGGACCCTCTGCAGAATGGCGGTAGTTAAGGACGTCAAAGAACTATTAATCCCTTACCAAAAGATATCGTGTCTCAGTCTGAAGACTATAGTTATTTTTACAGAGTATATTTGCCAATGCTTGTTAGACTGCTCTTATCTGGTTCTGTTTTAAAATATAGTCCATTTAAAATAAAGTAGGCCTAGGTCATAGATTTGTAAGAAAGAACTCTGCAAAGAGAAAGGCTATCGCAATATGAAGTAATTATAATGCCCATAATGTTTCCAGGTTTGCTTCCATATAAATTGATGTGTGACCTTGCACAGATCATTTAACCTCTCTGCTACAGATGTCATCGGTAATTTGGGGGTAATATCACAAATGTTACAAAAATGTGAGGCTTCATAAAGCACTCCAAAAGACTCCTATGAAGGGATTATAGATGCATAAAGTGCATTATGATGACAAGAACTAATAATAAATTGTTGCTTGGCACTTTGCACACTAATTAGAAGTGCAACCTGCTCCAGAGTATTAGAGGAGTCGAAACTAAGATGAGGATTCTGTTGCTCATCCCATTGTGGCTTATAAATAGGCTGATCACATAATTTTTGTCCAAATTGGGACATCTTTGATGGGGAAAGAGTGCACTAACCAGATGGGACACTCAGACGACCGGCATAAATTAGGACCGACCTAGGCAAATCGGGATATAGAGTCACCCTCCTTGTATATCTACCCCTTCGTTGTTTGGATACATGTAGCAACTTTTATAAAAGTTCAAGGTCCTCTCTGGGAAATTCCGAGCATGATGGTTGCCATTTGTGGAAGAGGCCATGATGGTACCAAAGCAAATACGAGGCAACTATGGACATTTTAACAGAAGCACAAGTCTAGTGGAGGAATATTATTGCACTCCCCACCCTCAGCCCACACTTGGAAATGGAGCTCTCATAGCTACCGAGCCTCTAATCATGCATTCATCTCACCCTCATTCTCAGGAAAGTCCCTGACCTAACAGATGCATTTACCACATTAACATAATGCATTGGTTCTGCTCTCTGTATATAAAACTCTGGCATATTTGCACTCTGGCTTATGCAAGTCACTTCACATTTCTGAGCTTCACTCACCCCATGTGAGAGTCCAAATGTTATCTAAGCTTCCTTATGGCTCTGGTAATGTTGGATTTTATGTTTTCTTTGTATGTAAGAATGAGAAAGAAAATAAATGAAGAAATATATATATTATATATATAATATATATATTCTGTTTTAGCTTGCAAATTCCTATAGGTTGAAGACATTGTTTTTCTCACTGCTTTTCCCCTCCCCCCAACAGACACACACATACGTACATACACACACACCGCATTCATCGTTATGTAGAAGCAGCAGCAAGGAGAAAAGGCAAGGCGGCAGGAAGTGGTGTTGGGGAGGTGAAAGGGCTGTATAAAAATGGAGGAAGGGAGGAAAAGGAGATTGGGAGGGGAGGGGAAGGGAGGGGGGCAGAGCCAGGCACAGTGCAACGGGCAGCGGCGTTGTCATGCACATTCATGATTGCTAGTCATGGTCATGGGCTGTGAAGGCAAGAAGAAAGACACGCCTTTAAAAGTCATTGCCATCTTACATTTTCAATCTGTAACAAAAGTTTAATAAGATGCAATCAGTCAATAATTTGCAAGATCATTAAACTCCTACAATAGAAGGAAAGAAGTTGTTAAGTCTTACAGACCTTCTGGTGGCAATTCTCAAAAGAAAAAATAATAGAAGTTGGTTCCTAGGTGCAGCAATCTCTAAAACTCAAGTTCAAAAGCCAGCTCTCACCTGTATTCTCCCAGGATAACAATTGGGCTGGGGCAATTTGAGTCATGGGCTCGTTCAAATTAGAATGATCTTATTTCTGTTCCAAGAGCGCAGCTTGCATGTAATGCAAAATCGCAAGACATAGAAAATAATATATGATAATATGAGTGGATCCAAGAGATAAGTGTGTTTCATTTACTTGTTTCCAGGCTAACCATTCACTATTGTTTGAATAGAGCTGATAAATGCAGACTAATGAGCCTTGAACTGAAGACCCAAAGGTAGAGGACTGTTTGGGTGTTGAAGCATGCTAATTAAGAAGCAGCAAAGTGGCCACATAAAATCTGAAGTCTTCCCTGTATCACTAGCAGGATAATGTAGCGAACAACACTTTGAACTAAGTATCAGGAGACCCATACATTATACTTGGTTCCTTAATTTAGTCAAGAAGCATTTATTGAAGACCTACTATGTGCCAGACGTTATGTCTTGTGTTAGGGAAATAAAAAGTAATGGGATTTGACTAAAGCATAGAATGAATGGAATGGGGTGGGGAAAGGAAAAAAAAGCTGGCAAGAGTACAAGTTAGATGGTGCAGACCTTTGTTTAAGGAGTTGAGGGTTTATCCTGAGAGAAGCAAGATGTTACCGAATGATGTTTAAGCAGATAAGTGACAATTACTTTTGTATATTTGAAAATATTTCTCCAGCTAGAGTATAGAGGAGATATGGGGATAGGGTCTCATATTCTATGCCAGGAGGCCAACTAGTATGTGATGGCTGTGGCACAGGGCAAGAGATGATAATGGCCCGGACTAGTTCTCACAGATCTTGCTGAACAATTGGATGTTTGGGGAGGGTGGGGGCAGTAAGGGAGAAGAAGCGGTCAAGAATGATTCCCATGTTTCCAGTTTGGTCAACTGGCTTCAGTATATGAAGCCACATAGAGAAATAGGGTACAGAGAAAGAAGAGAAGTTTCGTGGTGGAATGATGAGTTCAGTATTCGAAGTACTGATGCTC
Organism: Leptonychotes weddellii; assembly: GCF_054177405.1. Taxonomy (NCBI): domain Eukaryota; kingdom Metazoa; phylum Chordata; class Mammalia; order Carnivora; family Phocidae; genus Leptonychotes; species Leptonychotes weddellii. The sequence continues at coordinate 27,972,111 of NC_138385.1, forward strand.
AGGTGTCTCTGGGACACTGAAATAGAGATGTTGAGTAGATATTCGGACCTAAGGAAAAAGTTCACAACTTAAAATGTATATCTGGAAGCCATCCACAAAGGGATCATGTAAGCCATAAGAGTAGCTCAGATTACCGAAGAGCAGTGTGTAGATTGAGAAGAGAAAATAGGCTGGGTCACAGCCTGGAGAAGATCAGCATTTAAGAGATATGCAGAGGAAAATTAACCTGCAAAAGAAACGGAGAAGGAGCTAGAGAAGTAGGTGAGTGTGTTGTTATGGAAATCCAGAGAAAGGAGTGCTTCAAAAAGAAGTGAATCCAATGCTTCTGGGTACTTGGACAGGTCAATTTTCCTTTCTTGACCCTGCTATCATCTCTGTACAAGAAGGAGACTGGACTGGATATACGTTAAAAGTCATCCCAGTTCTGATCTCCTGCTACTTCATAGGAGATCTGAAATGTCTCCCCTTATTTTGGCTAATGGGAGGAAGCGCATTCTTTCCAAGATTGACCCTTCAAGAAAAAGTCCTCGAGGCTTGCCATCAGTCTAATCAAAGCTTTTACATCAAGTAACAATGACTACAATGCAATAATAATATTTAAAAAAAAAAACTAGTAAGCTAACAGGCATAAAAACAATGTATAAACAATAGCTATGTGTTCTTGAGCACCTACTAAATGACAGGTATTGCCCTGATTTCTTTTTGTACTTTAAGTTACTCACTGCTTATAAAAAATAACTACCCAGGGATGCTTGGGTGGCTCAGTCGGTTAAGCGTCCAACTCTTGGTTTCGGCCCAGGTCGGGATCTCAGGGTCATGAGATTGAGCCCCATGTCGGGCTTCATGCTCAGCATGGAATCTGCTTGAGGTCCTCTCTCTCCCTCTGCCCCACCCCTTACTCTCTCTCTCTCAAAAAAAAAAAAATAAATCTTTTAAAAAAGAAATAATTATCCATATTTTACAAAGGTTAAAACCAAACTCTAGATAAAAGTTCACAGTGTTAGTTTATGGTAGAGATGAGATTTGAAACTAGGTCTACCTAATTCTAGCTATTTCCATAGTATGAAATGTCCCAGAGACAGGACCTCCTCACTTCCTGCATCTTTATCTGTTATGGAGAATATAAATTCATTTTCCCTTTAACCTATTGTCTGGTCACAGCCAGTCAGAATTTCTAATAAAAAAAAAAAATCCAAGCCCGTCAAAAAGTTACTCTTGTCCTAATATGAGGCTCTTCTATAAATTTGCCGACAAATTTTATTTTGAGGAGATTTAATTAATTAATTTATTTATTTATTTGACACACAGAGAGAGAGAAAGAGCACACAAGCAGGGGGAGCAGCAGAGGGAGAGGGAGAACAGGCTCCCCACTGAGCAGGGAGCCCGATGCGGGGCTCGATCCCAGGACCCTGGGATCATGACCTGAGCCGAAGGCAGACGCTTAACCGACTGAGCCACCCAGGTGCCCCAAATTGTTGTTTTATAAGATCCACAGCAGTTGGTATCCTGACAAAAGTGAGCACAAGCAATGGGGGAGGTATTATCTTCTAAATCTTTCAATGGTCAGGGGTTATTTGCCTTCTTCAGAGCATACTTTACACTCATTTGAAGCTCTTGGCTTTTCCCTAATCCTTCCATAACATGGATCTCTTCCTAAATGCCTGTGTCGTTGGGTTCATTTTGAACATGTAATAGAGCACTGAGGATGGATCTGAATAATAAAGGAGGAGAAGGACAAAACCAGTAAATATGCCCTATAGAAGCCACCCTTACATAGGAAGCAGTATGAAGATGATACATAAAACTACTACCCAATATTGTGTGTAACACACACACATATGTATGCGTGTTGTCCTAGGGTATATATTGAAGTGACAAAAGAGACTTTAGTTTATTATTTTATGCATTTCCAAAAATGGTAGAATTTTATGGGATTTTACATTTTCTTTTGTGTTTTTGTTTTTTTAAACTAAAACTTTTTATTTTATATTTTTTAAAGATTTTATTTATTTATTTGACAGAGAGAGAGGGAGAACACACAAGCAGGCAGAGGGAAAGGGAGAAGCAGGCTCTAGGGAGCCCAACACAAGGCTCGATCCCAGGACCCTGGAATCATGACCTGAGCCAAAGGCAGATGCTTAACTGACTGAGCCACCCAGGCGCCCCAAACTAAAACTCTTTTTAAACAATAACGACACCACCTAACAGGCCACCTCCAGCCAATTCCACATTCTATTCCTCCAAAACTATTTTCATGGTGTCATCAGTCTGCTGAATGTCCAAAATAAAACTCTCATCTTGATTTTTTTTTTTTTTTGTAGCAGGCATCTCTAGGGATGTCAACTTCTACTCTGAGGAGTATCCTCCCACATGGGGGAGGGAGAATCTTTGCAATTTCTACTATATGACTGTCCTCCCCCACTTCTGGCCATAGCAATTGATCAAAGGTGGACACATAATCCAGGGTATAGCAATTCATTCCTCTTTTCTGATTATTTGAAATTGGTATTCAAAGATATTCATCTCTGTTGATGGCTTGAACTGAGGAAGCAATAGCCTATAAGCAATAGGTTGGCTATCTTACACAAGAAGATGGAGAAAACGTAAGTCTGCCAAAAGGACATGAAGCAGGCAAAAAAGACAGAATTTTTAAAAAGCCTATGAGATATGAGGAGATGTCTTAAAGAAAGACAGTGGCCCAAGAGCAAGCACAAGGAAGACTACCCTGGTTCCTAATAGCATGCTCATTTTTGGTTCTCAACCTTCTTAAGGCTGAAATGTATCCTTGACCATGGTTCCTCGTAATAATGTTCCTTATATTTACTTACACTTGTTTGAGTTGGCTTCTATCACTTTTTATCCGAAGCTCCTTGCCTAAGATAATGAATTACAACTTTTCTGCCTGGCCTATAGTAGAACAGCAACAATATGAATTTAAATGAAGGCTAACATACAAAGGGTATCTCAGAGTTACAGACAGCTGAAGGAATTGATCTCAGATTTGTGATCTCCTCAACAACCTGTAGTCCTTTTACAATATATGTATTTCTACTGTTGCATGTTTAACAGTGGTCTTTAGCCATTTCCCCTTTGGGCTTGTTGAGGGGAAGATTAAGTCTGTGGACTCTCTTCTACATGTAAATCCATATCCTACAAGGAGGGGTTCAGTGAAAACCTAAACATGCTTCTTTGGTATTTGTGTTTGCACAAAGCTGGGTATTCTATTTTGTGGCTGTATCAGAGTATCCTAGAGGATGCAGGAAACGGGAAGTCTTCTTTCATGGCCAAGAAAACCCATGAAATCACAATCAAAAGAAGGAAGGAAGGAAGGAAGGAAGAAAAAGAAAGAAAGAAAGAGAAAGAAAGAAAGAAAGAAAGAAAGAAAGAAAGAAAGAAAGAAAGAAAGAAAAAGAAAGAGGGGCACCTGGGTGGCTCAGTCGGTTAAGTGTCTGTCTTCAGTTCAGGTCATGATCCCAGGGTCCTGGGATCGAGACCCACGTCAGGCTCCCTGCTCAGTGGGGAGTCTACTTCTCCTTCTCCCTCTGCCTGCCACTTGTGCTCTCTCTCTCTGTCAAATAAATAAATAAAATATAAAAAAATAGGAAAGAAGGAAGGAAGAAAGAGAAAGAAGGAAGAAAGAAAAGGAAAAAAGGAAGAAAGAAAAGAAAAAAGAAAAAAGAAAAAAGAAAAAGAAAGAAAGAAAGAAAAAGAAAAAGAAAAGAAGAAGAAACAGCTGCTTCACTCAGATTGATTGCCTAGGTCAATGCTTAACTTGATTTATGTACATCATCAATAAAAGTGAGTTCTGACCCAGTGGCAATGATAGCTCCGAGATAAATGAGGTGTCTGTGTATGTGTGAATCATAACCTGTTAAGCCTTTCAGAAACAGAAAGCTACCTCTCTCAAATATAAATATTAGTAAAAGTATTTCCTCCAACTTTTTTCATTCATTTGAGATGCTGCGTTGGGATAACTGGGCTTTCAGTTAAGGCTATTTAACTACTGTGCCTTGATGTTGATTTTCTGTGTATGTTTCTCTCTTCCACGTAAGACAACAATAAAATAAAAGAAAGAAAAATGAAAAAAATCCCCGGAATAAAAAAAAAAAACACGGAGTGACAAAGTAATAAAGTTTACTATGTCCCAGAGCCAAGTTCACTTTGGACTTCCTGCCCTTCAAATCTTTTTCATCTCCATGGGCCTTCACTGAATATAGAAGCCATTAATCAGACCTTAGCTCCTGGGTACCAGGAACAAGGCAATTTTGGCCCCCAGCCAGACAGAATACAATCTGACCTATGTTGACCGATCGGTCTATTTGCCACTCTCCATGCTGGAAATAACAGGGTTAGGTTGACTGTGACACGTGGAGGTGATCCACTGAAATTGACAATGGGGAGAAGGGAGCCACTTCCTTCTCCCTTATCCTCCCCGGAAACCCTCCAGTGGGGCACAAAGGTGACAACTGGAAGAACTCAGGGCAGCAAGAGGACCGTGAACAGACCAGACAATGTCTGTAGGAGCGTGCCTCATTCACGTCAGAGTCTGTCGGGTGTGTTAGAAGCAAGTGTCTGAGATAATATTTCACTTCGTCTTTCTATCTTTCCCGCAGTGGGAGCTCGTCCTATGTGCCTTGTCCCCAGCCTTGGTTGCCACAACCAAGTCCTTCAGTCAGGCTGGCACCACCAACCCCCCGGCACAACCAAACCCCCGCTCCCCCCCCCCAGCCTCTATTATTCTAGCGGCCTTCTGTGGGGTCTCCCTCTGCTGCAGTCAATCTTGTTTACTATTGCTATATTTCATCTTCCCCAATGTCATTTTCTTCACATTTATCTCATCCGAAATCTCCTACAGTAGATTCTTCTCAGCCATTGAATCAAATTGAAATTCTTCCCCCTGCTTCCTTTCCCTAGACCGCCATCCCGCCCCTGCCCCACCCCCACCCCATCACTGCTTTTCTCATCCTGCCTTTTATAATTTCACCCTCAGCCTTCCCCTTACAAACAGGTGCCCCGCTTATAGTAGAAATAGGGCAGGTGTGAACCAGAGGATGTCCGCGAGGCATTTCCATTCTTTTTTAAATCGCCATCTTTAAAAATAGAGGCTGAGTGGAAGGGAAGTGTCAAGGAGAAGGGACAGCCAAGGAGGCAAAGCACCGAGACAAACCCTGGCCCGCTTGAAGCCAGCTTCCAGACTGCCTATTGCTACCCGGCGAATGTCTCCCATCCTCTCCAGTGTTGCTGTGGCCTCTGGGCAAAGACGGTGTTAGGAAATGCCAACTATAACCCATATTTCGAGTGTGCCACTCATTGACGCCTAATGGCCCTTGAGGCTGGGACTGGAGCCCTCTACCTTATGCATGAGGAAAGTAAGGGACTATCTGTCTCCGAACCGGATGCCCTTCCCCTTACTGTGCTCTCTTCTTTTTTTTTTTTTTTTAAAGATTTTATTTATTTATTTGACAGAGAGAGACACAGCGAGAGAGGCAACACAAGCAGGGGGAGTGAAGGAGGGAGAAGCAGGCTTCCCGCTGAGCAGGGAGCCTGATGCGGGGCTCGATCCCAGGATCCCGGGATCATGACCTGAGCCGAAGGCAGACGCCCAACGACTGAGCCACCCAGGCGCCCCTGTGCTCTCTTCTTAAAGGAGGTAACATGCAAGTGATCTATACTGATTACATCCCCTCCCCCACCCATCTTCTTCCTCTGCAGGGGAACTGTGTTAAGAAGGGAAGGTCATGAAGGTAAATTGTCTCCCTCTCAGTAGCGCCTGTAGAGGTCTTTCCCTGGCTCGGAAATCAGGGAACAAAGGAACTCACAAATTCTTATCCGTAGCCACTTGGCCCCCACAAACACACCTGTGGGTAAAATCAAAATGCAATGATTACTTTTAAAATTGAAAATGCAAATGAATCTCCATTAAATGTAATTACTTATCATTTTAAACCTAAAATATAATGTGTTGATAGAAAAAGAGATTTAAAAGGGCTATTGGAGGTTATTTGATCTTTAGTGGCCTGTAGAATATTCTCACTATTGCTTGCATTGTAAGTGAGCACGGCTGCTCTCTTCCGTAGCAATTCCTACTTCCCCACCAGATTATTCAAGTGCAGCATCAGGAGCAGATTGAACCCTTCGGTTCCTCACTCTAGATTTTCTTCTGTCGATGCAGCTGAAGGAATTATTGCCTTCTCCAGCAGCTACATCAAACTACCGATGCATACTGAATCTAAAAATCAGGCAAAAGCACTAAAGAGATTTTCGTGTACTGCTGCTAAGTCCCACTTCCTGCAGTGCCTACTTACCAAGCTGGGCTGCTTTCTTGGGTGGGGGCTTAGGTCATTCTCGTGCAGTATCTCATGGTTCTCTCTGCGAAAAAAATGTCTTGTTTCATTCGGCCTGTGAAGACACTAGTTAAGGATGACACCCAGTTTTCTGGCTTTGGTAACAGCAAGGCAGTTCGCAGAGACAGGGAAACTCAGGCAGGAGAGAGAAACTCAGGCTGGAGGGTGCAAGAATTGCATTTATTTTGAATGTGTTGAGTTCGAGCTCCCTGTGCAAATCCAAGGACAGAGGTTTGGGGCTCCGATAGGGCTCTAGGAATCATGAGCTAATTGGTAGGAATTGAAGCAACAGAGTGAAGTCATCCAGAAGATCAAATGCTTAGGAATACAACAGTTAGGATATAGTTTATATTGGCATAGGGAAATGAAACTCAAGGTTGCAAGGAGCAGTCAGAGATAGAAAACATTCTATAGAATTACGGAGCAAGAGTATTTCAAAAAGTAATGAAAAAGTAATCAATTGTGTCACGTGCCACAAAAGGATGGTTGGGGAGAGGAGTGATCTGAGTAGTCTATGCCTAGACAGTTTCCCCCATCTCCCTTAGCAAGGAAAGAAATGGCCCCATAGAACTTTTCTTGGTGACTTCCTGCTGGATTCAAAGGATCATTGCTTTCTCTAATAAGAGCTTATAAACCACCCCTTTCTTAACCCCTTCTAAATTCATTCACAACTCTGAACACATATCCACTGATCTATAAAGGATCCATTTTCTTCTCCTTATTAATAATCGGAATGGCAGTCCCCTGTTCAAATCTTTTGATATATTTTCCCATTCTCGATAATCAACAATCTTACCTATAAAATCTCTCAGAACCCTGGTGTGTGATACCTCTGGACCATGAGCTGTACATGTATTTAGAAGAAAGAAGTGTCCTTCAAAAAATTTTCCCCACATTTCCTGGATTTCTCTTCCCCCTTCCCAGTATTCCTTCTACCATTCTTATAAAAAGATTATTCCTTTCCACTAAAGGACATGAGCAAAATAGTTTGACTTTTAAAAACTCAAATGCCTTCAAGATAATCCAGTTAATTTGTCAGTAGAATAATGTCAGTGGGTTTCAAAACTCTAAAGGTAAAGGTATATTCAAGTTCATTCCTAATAGCCTGCAGAGAACTATTGATACTCATGTTCTATTAGCTATAACAGGGACACATGCCTAATTCCATTCAAATTACATTGAAACTTCACTGCATCATATCTTCAGATAGCAGATTTTTATCATCATGCTTAACGCAATTAAATCTTCAAGCATTCTCATAAATTATTAGCTACAAAGACCAGACTGCACCTTTACCTATAAAGCCTAAAGAAAGAGCAATCCTATTTTAAGGCAAAATTGAAGATTAACACAGTACTCACAGATGTGAATAAGAAGAGAAGCGAGTATCTTTCTTGCCAGTTCCTTCTGAAGACTCTAGTTGCCACTTCTGAGAGCTCACTCCTTCTTTCATACCCTTCTGCATGTACCAGGAAAACTGTCTCGCCTCATGCCACAATTTTCTTCCATTTCAGGGGTCTAAAGCCATAATTCTGGTTTCTACTGTTGTTAACTTTGGCTTGCTAAAATCCCCCAATCCTTCTCCCCTGACCCCCTCTGCTCGACCAATATCTACTCATCCCTTCCTCCCCCCTCCCTCTCTCCTCCTCCCTTACATACGGTTGTCGGAAAATCACCACAAAGAGATCCAGCTGGATGAATCATCCTTTAGACACACAACTCTTCTCAGAGGCACAGATCTTTTGAAAGCTGGTGAGGACATCTGTCTCCACAGCAATTCAGGAGTTAATCCTCAACCAAACAACCCTGTGAAGTAATTTAGAAGTACAGGGTTCATTTTTTTTCTTCCAAAAACTGTAGGGGAAATGTGGAACACAGTATCTACATATCGCTATATTGAAAACTCCAGAGAGATCCCTCTGTTCTCCAAGCAGATGGAGATCCCACTCTATCAAAGGTTTTGTCTGTTGGCTCTTTTAATGAGGCTGGTGCTCCTGACTCTTAGGAGTAAAAAAAGAGAAAGGTAAGAATTTTGCTGATTCACAGCTTTCTGGTATTTCTGCTGCTCTGGGCCTGTTTTTAGGGGCTCATATGTAGTTTAGTTTTATGTAGTTAGTCTCAAATGTAATCAAATTTGTATTCTCTGAACTTTCATGTTCCACTCTCAGATGACTAACTCTTTGAAAGTCATTTTCAGGATCTTGAATGATAAAATGCCTAACTCTCCTGATGGCACCAAATCCCAGAAAAATCTAAATGAGTTGAAAAGAATTCTACTTCGTTACAGATTCTATGGAAGACGAATAAAAGAGACTTGAAGTTATGCTCAGTAGGGCATTTAAATAGTGTCTTAAAATTAATCACAGAAGATTGTTTAAAGCCTTCAGATTTTTAAAAGTCAAATAAGAACTAAACATTGCACAAGTAATAAAGGCGTCACGATTTTAATTCTAACTTTTAATATTTTCAGAAAAGAAGGTCCCAGACCAACCATTATATAAAAATATTCACCATGACTAAGAATTCTGGTCATTAAAGATCAAAACTATTTTATATAAAAATGTTTAAAAACTACTTCTGGCTTTGACCCTGGATCATTTTGTATAATAATAAAACTAACTTGCATCTGTACGGCATTTGTGAAGGGCTTTCTTTTTTTCTCATTTTCCATTTACATAGATGCTTGTGGATGAGTACAGATGTGGAGTGAAAGCAGAGAGGCTATATGACTTTGCTTAAGGTCATGCAAAAATTTCATAATATGGCAAGTTTAAAAATTCTCCTCTCACTCCCTCTTCAAAAGAGGAGTATGCTTCTTGGCCCCTTCTTTCCCTGAACCCTCAAAGGAGGGCCCAGCCTTGCCCCAGAGGTCTTCAGCAGTGGAGGATCAGAAGTAAAGGAAGATACAAACCATGAGAGTCTCTTAACTCTAGGAAAAAAACCAAGGGATGTTGGAGGGGTGGGGGTGGGGGGGATGGGGTCACTGGATGATGGGCATTAAGAAGGGCACGTAATGTGATGAGCATGGGGTGTGAGATGCAACTGATGAATTACTGACCTCTACATTTGAAATGAATGATATACTATATATTGGCTAATTGAATTTAAATTAAAAGGAAAGAAGAAAAAGAAAGAAAGAGAAAGAAAGAGAGAGAGAGAAAGAAAGAAGAAAGAAAGAAAGAGAGAAAGAAAGAGTAAAGGAAGATAAAAGGGGAACTATAACTGGTATTTTGAGCTGAAGGCTGAAGCTAATTTGCACGGAGTGGGAGAGTTGAGAGGAAATAGATACAAGAAGAGCCAAGATATCAGACAAGTGTATAGGACAGGAAGAAACAAAGATAATTTTAAGATCCATTTCCAGAGATTATGTGTCCCCAGTAAAGAGATGAATTATTGTAAAGTTGCTCTTGGTCAAATGGGCTGTGGTTTCGTGCACCCTAACATTGCTCCAAACTATACCGTGTGGTTGCGTGTCTTCAAATGCTTCTTAGTAATATATCTTTGGCCTTCACAATATTTTTTTCCATTTTATCATAGTAACTCCATATCATGGAAGAAATCCCCAAAGAATTTCCATATAAATGGAAGAAACCCTCTTCTTTGTTGCCATATGATAATGACACTTCCTATTAGAGGTGACTGACTCAGAAGTCCAGCGCGAGGGGATGAGAACTAGACTGGGAAGAGGTAAAGATTAAACTCATACTAGATGTGTCAGCACATCTGAATAACCCAACAACCCCTGTCAGATACAAGTAGTAAATTGATTTATGAAGCACTATCATTGGTTACTGGCACTAATCAATTAAGTAATACGCTGATTTATTTATACATTCTACTAAGTTTCTAAGTAACAATTCAGATAAACTACATATGATACTTGCAGTTAGGAGTTCCAAGTTGAAAGAGAAGAAGGTGAAGAGAGAGACACAGAGATAATTAAAATAATGCAATCTAATATACTTTATAGTAGAGGAACATATCCATATGTGCTATAGGAATTCAAAGCATAGCGAATTGAGTGAGTAAAATAAAGGAAGGCCTCTCCGATGATATATGAGCTGGGTCTTCAAAACCAAGTAGATAAGAAAATGATGGAGAGAGAGTATACTCTATAGAATCATGGCTCTGCACAGCTATGGTGGCATGGTGTGTTCTTAAAAAAATTGCATATGCCTGGCAAGTGTCTGTGTAATGGAGAAGGGTGGTAAAAGCAAGGATAGCATTAATAATTTGCAAGATACAAAGTTGGAAAGTGGATTGAAACCAGATCAAGAAGAGTTGCAAAATTTTGCAAGTATATGCATATGCACATTTTCTTTAAAAAGGACTCATACTTTTCATAAATTGTCAAAGACCTTGTGACCATCCAAGAAGTTTGCGGGTCACTGCTAAAGGAAAAGGAGAATATATATTCCTTTTTAACATATATATTTGTAAATTCCTTATATTGATGAATACACCATAAATGTCATTTTAGATCATTCCATATTTTTCCACAATATAATTTTAATCCTGCCTAGAATATACATATATAAATACATATACATATCTGTGTCATATTTTGTCCAATCTCTTAATGTTGAACATTATTATTCCCATTTTTCTGTAAATATGATAAACATCCTTATAGCTAAATCTTTGCAAGCATTTGTAACCATTTAGTTATAATAAACTCCTGGAAATTTAATTGTTTGATCACATACTACATGCCTTTTTAAGGTCTTTAGTAAATACTGCCAAACCTCTCCCCAAAAAGATGGTGCTGATTTGAACTATTACTTCCACTGTATATGGTGTCTCTGTATACACTGGTCTGTAATCAAAAAAGGAAATTACACTTTTTCCACATTTTAATGTCCACTTGTGTTGTCATCATTTGGGTCCTTTGCCCTTTTTAGATTGGGGTGCTTTTCTATTACTTAAGGAATTGTAGGAGCTTACTTACACCTCTACTTACAATGTGAATTATTGGTCATTTTTGTTTGTGAATATTCACTCTAGTTTATTTGCCTTTCAGTTTGTTTTTGCAGTGGTTGATTTGCAGAAGTTGTAAGATTTCATTTAGACAGATCTATCAGTGTTACCCTTTATGAATTATGACTGTAATACTTAGAAAGTCCAGACCGATCCCATGATAATTTAAATATCTACCTATATTTTCTTCTAGAATTTAAAAGAAACCTTTGTCCTGTGGAGTTAGAGTGGTATGATTTTCCAGGTGTCCAGGTTCCACTGAGCTTCCTGAAACATCCAAACTAGACTCACCAGCTTCAAATGTCTCTTTATCTCTCAGATTTCTCTCTTACCACTTTTCCCTTGCTAACCACATCAGCATTCTCTCTAATCTTTGGACATGCCAAGCTCGATCCAACCAAAGGACCTTAATGTTTGCTATTATCTGGACAATGAGCATGGCTCACTCTTTTGCTTAGGTCAAATCTCCACTTAAGTGTTACCCACTTATTAAGCCTTTCCCTGAACACTCCATCTAAAATAAAATACCGGTCCAGCCCATTGCACTGTCTCCTCAGTCTGCTTTATTTTTCTTTATACAATTTAATTCTACCTGAAAGCATATCATATATGTGTGTGTATATATACACATACTTGTTTATTGTTTTATTTAGCATCATATGTTTCACATGAGCAGATATTTTGTCTTCTTTTCTTTTTTAAAGATTTTATTTATTTAGAGAGAGAGAGAGAGCACATGAGCACACGCCTTGGGGGAGGGGCCAAGGGAGAAGGAGAGAGAGAATCTCAGGCAGACTCCATGCTGAGCGCAGAGCCTGACTTGGGGCTAGATCTCACAACCCTGAGATCATGACCTAAGCCTAAATCAAATGTCAGATGGTCAACCTACTGAGCCACCCTGGTGCCCTGATATTTTGTCTTCTTATTCAATCTCTGTATCCCCAGTACCTACAGAGCGATGGGTGAATAGGAAGAGATCCATAAATACTTGCTAAATAAAGACAGTAGCAAATATTCATACCTGTTTGTATCTTTGTGAAATGTCTACTATGTTCCTCTGATTTATCCACCTATTTCAACACCAATTCCAAAATATGTAGCTTTATAATATATATTAAAATCTATACAATCCTCCTTATTCTTTCTAAATATGTCCATCTCTAGTCTACTGCATATATTCTTCCAAATGTACTTCATTTTTCCTATTTCCAAAAAAATGATATTTTAATTGGACTTCCATTAAATCATGAATTTATATGAGGAAAATTGACAACTAATATTTCTAACCATGAATAATTTTACATCTCTCCATTTAGTTGATTCTTCCTTTATGTCCCTCATTAAAGTGTTACAGTGTTCTTTGTGTAAGTTTCATACATTTCACTTGTTTTATTTCTACAGATTAGATAGTCTTGTTATCATAAAGGGAATATTTCATTCTCATTATTTCCTACCTGGTTAAAAATTTAGTATAAAAATTTCAACATATATCTGTTATGTTATATTTATTGTATAATTCAAATTTTATAACCTTATGCATATTTAATCTACTAAATCTATCAATGACTAGAACTTATGAAAAATATAATGTACTAATATAGTTCTGTCGGTTTATCCTTTCATTTCTAATAAATGTTTCTGTTTGTTTTTAGATGCTTTGTTTTGTTAATTGGTTGCAAAAGGTTAGTGGCTAGTACTAAGAGACTTTACCTTTTATAATTGGAAAGTCAATATCACTGTATTTTTGGTTTGTAACACTTTTTTCGTTTTCCTATATGGTTTAAAATACAAATGCATAAAACAATAATTATAAATCCATGTTAATGGGCAAATGATGTAACAGGATATAATTTATAACAACAACATAAAGGGGAAGCAGAGATGTTTAGAAACAGAGTTAATGTATGACACTGAAGCTAAGTTCATATCAATTCAACATAGATTGTTGTAAGTTTAGGATGTTAACTATAATTCGCTTGGTAACTAATAAGAAAATAACTAAAAAATATACAGAAGGGGTGCCTGGGTGGCTCAGTCGGTTAAGTGGCTGCCTCTTGATTTCACCTCAGGTCATGATCTCAGGGTCATGGGATACAGCCCAGTATCAGGCTCTGCGCTCAGTGGGGAGTTTGCTTGAGGATTCTTTCTCTCTCTCTCCCTCTGCCCCTCCCCCCCACTCATGTGCTCACTCACTCTCTCTCTCTAAAATAAATAATTATATATATATATATATATATGTATACACACACACACACACACACACACACAGAAAAGCAAATGGGAGGGGATCAGAACGGCACACTAGAGAAAACCAAACATGAAAAAAGGCATTACTGGAGGAACCAAGAACCAAAAGCTATATAAGACATAATGAAGACAAATAGCAAAATGACAGAAGTAGGTTCTTCATTGTCAGTAATCACTTTAAATATGAATGAAATAAACTCGCCAATTAAAAACAGAGATTGGCAGATTGGATACAAAAAAGTGATCCTTTCATTTATTTTGCTTTTCAGCTCTAGAGTTTCTTTTGGTTCTTGTTTATAATTTCTGTCTTGATTAATATTATTTGTTTGTTCACACATTGTTCTCCTGGTTTCCCTTAGCTCTATGCCCATTATTTCTTTTAATATTTAAGCATACTTAAGACAGGTGACAGGGCGCCTGGGTGGCTCAGTTGGTTAAGCGACTGCCTTCGGCTCAGGTCATGATCCTGGAGTCCCGGGATCGAGTCCCGCATCGGGCTCCCTGCTCGGCGGGGAGTCTGCTTCTCCCTCTGACCCTCCCCACTCTCATGTGCTCTCTCTCTCTCTCTCATTCTCTCTCTCAAATAAATAAATAAATAATCTCAAAAAAAAAAAAAAGACAGGTGACATAAAAGTCTTTGTCTAATAAATCCAATATTTTCTTGGAGCAATTTCTATTAATTTCCTTTTTTCTGTGAATGTGCCATACTTTCTTGTTTCTTTGCAAGCTGCATAATTTTCTTGTTGGAAACTGGGCACTCTGAATATTACAATGTGGTCATTCTGGATGTCAAATTCTCCTTCCTCTCAGTGGTTTGTTATTGTTGCTATTCTTTGTTTTAGTTGTTTGTTTATTTAGTGCATTTCGAGAATTAATTGTATGAAGCATGTATTCTTTTTTGGGTGTGGCCTTTGAAGTCTCAGCTAACGACTGGACAGAGATTTCCTTAAGTGCCTAAAACCAAGAGTCTCCACATCTTGGCTTAGGAGATCTTTGTGTGTATTGATGCATACCTTTAGCGCTCAGCCACGCAGGTGACAACTCTGCCTTAGCCTGTACTTTCTGCTTGTGCAGAGCCTCAGGATTAGCAGACATGAGAGCTCGGGGTCTACAGAGATCTTTCCTGAGCATGAGCAGCCTGGATATGCACACGTGTGTGGATTTCTAGATTTCCAGGAATAAGGTGGAGATTTTTAAAGCCTCTTATGTTTATCTTTACCTTTCCTTTTTTTTTTTTTTTTTGTGAGCTTGTTGTTTGTCTCAAATCTTATCATAGCCTGAGGCAGCTGTGATTTTTAAACGATTTTTACTTCTTGTTTTAGACAAATACCCCCAAGGTTAAAGTTATCAGCCCTGGACTGTCTATGTATCCAATCACATAAAGATAAGCCTAGTGGGGAGGGGGGTGGTTTTCTAGGAAACTGTCAGGTCAGATAATAACAATTCACTACAAATGGGGCTTTGAAAAAGCTTAAACTCAACTCTGACCACTCCAGGAACTGCTAGGCTGCTGATTTTCACCATGATTGTGGGCCATTTTTCTTTTTTTAAGATTTTATTTATTTATTTACTTACTTATTTATTTGAGAGAGAAGGGGAGAGGGAGCTCGTGCATGCATGAGCAGGGGTAGGGACAGACTCCCCACTGAGTGCAGAGCCCGACACAGGGCTCCATCCCACGACCCAGAGATCCTGACCTGAGCCTAAACCAAGAGTCTGATGCTCAACCAACTGAGCCACTCAGACACCCAGTGGGCCATTTTTCTTGATCCAGCACTCTCATGGTTGTTGCAAGCCTTTGATTAATTTCCAGAGTTCAGAAAAAGTCTATTTTGACAATCTTTGCCAGTATCCTTGTTACTTTTATGAAGGAGTGGATATCAAGCTGTCTTTATTCCACCTTTCCCACTGATGTCACTCCCCTTAATTTCCATTTATTTTCCAGCTGTGGCTGCATGTCAAAATTTTTGATATGTTGACATTTATTTCTCATTTAGCTCAAAATATTTTTAATTTATAGTTTTTGCCATTTGTTTATAATTATATATCTTAATTCTAAATGTATAAGTATTTCCTAGTTTTCTATCTGATTTTTAATAGACCCAGCTCAACAGCACCATGATCAGAGAATATACTTTTTATAATTTCAAAATTCCATTGTTTCTTTGAGAGTTCAACTATCATCTAATGTTCCCCAAGGCAATATGTCTTTATTTTCTTCTGGATGCATTTAATACTTGCTGTTTCTCTATTGTTATTATCAGCTTTACAGCCACCTAGATTTAGTTTAATTAGTATCTCTCTTGTTTTGTGTTCATAGGGCTCCTTGAACATAAAATATTGGATGAACCTCAAAATCATGCTGAAAAAAGGATTACAGACACAAAAGAGTATATAGTACATGATTCTATTTACATGAAACTTGAGGAAATACATATCCCCTCTATGAAGATAGACTGAAGATCAGTGTTTATCTGAAGCCAAAGATGGAGATTGACTGGAAAGGGAAACAAGGGTATCTTTTAGCATGATGAAAATGTTCTTTATTTTAAATGTGTTGGAGGGGGTGCCTGGGTGGCTCAGTCAGTTAAGCGTCTGCCTTCGGCTCAGGTCATGATCCCAGGGTCCTGGGATCGAGCCCCGCATCGGGCTCCCTGCTCAGCAGAGAGCTTGCTTCTCCCTCTCCCACTCCCCCTGCTTGTGTTCTCTCTCTTGCTGTCTCTCTCTCTCGCTTGCTGTCTCTCTCTCTCTCTGTCAAATAAATAAATAAAATGTTTTTAAAAAATAAGTAAAAAAATAAATGTGGTGGAGGTCCCATAAAATGTTGTTTTAAGCCACTAAGTTTTGGGGTGGTTTATTACTTTGTAATAGGTAACATTTATAGACATTGGTATGTAGAAGCATAGTGAGGTTGTAACAGAGCACTAAAAGGTGTTCCACTGTCTATGGGACCAGGAAGCAGGCAGAGGCTAAGAAAGCAGTCTGGAGTCTGTTAGCAAAGGTTTGAGGAATGTCAAACAGCTAGTGAAAACTGGAAAGGCAACGAAGAACTGTTATTTGAATCTGGGAAAAAGAGAATCCACATCGTAAAATAACAAAACAATTAGCAAAATGTCACCTAAGTAACCTTGGAGAATAGAAAATATACATAAATGAACTTACAGCTTGGGCTAAAGACATGTCTCAGCAGAATTTTGAGCATGACAGTTGGCTTCTTCTAGCTATGTATGACAAAGTACAGGAAAGAAAAGATGAATTTGTTGATTAGTTCCAACAGTTTTTTGGTGGAGTATTTTAGGGTTTTCTGCAAATAGAGACAATTTTTCTTCTTCCTTTTTGGTTTGAATGATCTCTCTCTCTCTCTTTCTCTCTCTCTTTTGTCTAATTTCTCTGGCTAAGACTTCTAGTACTATGTTGAATAAAAGGGCCAAGAAGGGGCATCCTTATTTTTCCTGATCTTAGAAGAAATATTTTCACCATTGAGTATGATATTAGCTATGGGTTTGTCAAGTATGACCTTTCTTATGTTGAGGTACATTCCCTCGATACCCAATTTATTCCATCTGTACCCACTTTGTTGAATTTCTTTTTAACATGAATGGATGTTGGATTTTGTCAAATGCTTGTTTCTGCATCTATTGAGATGATCATATGATTCTTATCCTTCATTTTCTTAATGTGGTGTATTGCATTGATTGATCAGCATATGTTAAGCCACCCTTGCATCCCTGGAATAAATCCCACTTATTTGTGGTGTATGATCCTTTTAATGTACTGTTCAATTGAGTTTGCTAATATTTTGTTGAGGATTTTTGCATCTGTGCTTATCAGGGATATTGGACTGTAATTTTCTTTTCCTATAGTGTCCTTTTCTGGCTTTAGTATCAGGTTACTGTTGGACTTGTAAACTGAGTTTGGGAGTGTTTCTTCCCCTTTGATTTTTGGAAGAACTTAAGAAGAATTGGCATTAATTCTTCTTTAAGTGTTTGATAGAATTCACCAGTGAAGCTATTTGGTCCTAGGCTTTTCTTTGCCGGGAATTTTGGGTTTTGTTTTTTTTTTAAGATTTTATTTATTTATTTGACAGAGAGATAGAGAGAGAGCACAAGTAGGCAGAGTGGCAGGCAGAGGGAGAGGGAGAAGCAGGCTCTCCGCTGAGCAGGGAGCCGGACGTGGGGCTCGATCCCAGGACCCTGGGATCATGACCTGAGCCGAAGGCAGACGCTCAACCGACTAAGCCACACAGGCGCCCCTTGGGTTATTGATTCAATCTCTTTATTAAGCATTGGTCTGTTCTAATTTTTTATTTCTTCATGATTCAATCTTAGTCAGATATGATGAAAGATAGATAATTGGAAGAAAGGCAGGCAGGGACAAGGGGACCCCACCCTAAGAGGAAACCACCCTTAAAAGGATTTTACACCACCTTGGAAGGATCCCTCCACCCTTTCCCACGTGGGAGATGGATGACAAAAACCTGACTGGGTGACAGGTGGAGGGAGGGTTAATCAGATTAAAACAGCACGCCAACAAGCCCATCAAAACCCCTAGACTTAGAAACTCTGGTGGCAACCCTCTTGGGTCCCTTCCCTCTTTGGGAGCTTTGTACTATTGCTCAATAAATTTTACTTTGCTGCCCACCACTCTTTGTCTGGTCTACCTCTTCATTCTTTGAAGCGGCATGACCAAGAACCCTGGGCACTAAAAGAAAAAGAAATCCTGTAACAGATATGTTTCTAGAAATTTATCCATTTCTTCTAGAGTGTCCGGTTTGTTGACATATAACAGTTCATACTTGTCTCATGATCCTTTGTATTTGTGTGGCATTAATTTTAATATTTCCTCTTTCATTTATAATTTTATTTATTTGAATCTTCTCTCTTTCTTGGTAAGAATAGCTAAAGATTTGTCTATTTTGTTTATCTTTGGACCTCCCTTTTTTTAAATGGAAGTGCCCACTGTAGGTATGCTAGCCTTAGCTTACCTTTGGATATATCTGAGGAAGGCAAATAACATGACTTTTTATCTGACAGGTCTTAGGATCAAGAAGAGCCGCAGCTCCAGAAATATATTAGATGAACTACATGGAATGAGCCTAATCTACATCTAGATCAGACTTAGATAATGAGATTAAGACTTTGAGGCTGAGCCAAATGTCATAACGAGATTTGAATTTGGGAAGAAAGGATAAACTATCTTATACAAGCTGGGAATGTAAATAATTGTTCCTAGAAGAGAACTGGAGTAGATTGAACATTACTGCTCCTGCTATCAATAGGTGGCATGTTTTTCCCCAGTGCTTTGAATGTGATCTTCCCTTATGAGCTATTTTGACCAAGAGAATATAATAAATATGGCATTGTGTGAATTGCAGAGCCTAAAGCTAAAGAGAAGTCCTTGAAATTTTTTGCCTTCAATCCCTTAAAATGCTGCCCTGAAACTGACATTCTCTTGAAAAAGACCAGAGTTAAAGACTGAAGAGAAAGTTCCGGCCATCCCAGATGTTCCAAATGAGTCAAGCCCCTTGACACCTTGTCAGCTGAATGCAGCCACTTGAGTGAGCTTCAGCAAGATCAGCAGAACAACCCAGTCACTCCACAGAATTGTAAAGATCATAAATAAGGCCTTGTTGTTTTAAGCCACTAAGTTTTGGGGGTAGTGTGATACAGTATTGGTTTTCTACTGCTATCGAAAAATCACCTTAAAAATTAGCAACTTAAAACAGCCAGCATTTATTGTATTACACACTTCCTGAGAGCCTGGAGCCTTGGAGCAGCTTCGCTGAATTTCTGGCTCAAGGTCTCTTGTGAGGTCGAAGTCAAGCTGTTGGCCAGGGCTGCAGTCAATTCAGATCTTGGCTGGGACTGGAAAATCTGCTTCCAAACTCACTCACATGTTTGTTGGCAGGTCCCTGTTCCTTTCCGGCTGTTAGCCAGAGGCTTTGGTCCCTCACTCGGTGGGCCTCTCCACAGGCTAGTTCACAGCATGGCAGCTTGTTTTCCCCGGAGTAAGTGACCCAGGATTGACTGAGCACGGATGTGAGAGAACACACAAAATAGAAGCCACAGTCTTTTTTTTAACCTAATCTTGGAAGTGACGTATCATCAATTCTGTTGGAGGCTGTCGGTCGCGCAGACTAACTTTGGCACAATGTGGGAAGATACTGTGCAAGAGTTTGAAGGCCAGAAGGTAGGGATCACTTAGGGTCATCTTGGAGGCTGACTACCACACACAGCAATAGGGAACCAGAACAGATTTCGCAGAATTATTCTTAGTTTTGTTAGCTATGAGAATGACGGGGTGGTTTTCTCATAAGAAGTTCATACGTTTAGAAATGCATGCTGAAGAT
Source organism: Leptonychotes weddellii (assembly GCF_054177405.1). Classification (NCBI taxonomy): domain Eukaryota; kingdom Metazoa; phylum Chordata; class Mammalia; order Carnivora; family Phocidae; genus Leptonychotes; species Leptonychotes weddellii. The sequence goes on from NC_138385.1 coordinate 27,992,028, forward strand.
GGAGTATGTAATGATGTGGGCCATAAGATTTCTTTAAAATACTTCAGCAAAAAGAGTAATAACAAAATGGATAGATAAAGCAAATATGGCGATACCTTAAAAATTGTTGAATATGGGTGATGGGCAAAGGGAGTGCATTATCGTATCTGTGTAGGCTGGACATTTTTCCTATAAACCTTTAAAGTCAACATTTACAATGTGCAGGACGTGGAATCCTTTGCCACTTCTTGAACTTGGGGAGATGTTAGATAACAGCTTAAAACATGTGCGAGGGAAGAGCTACTTTTTCAAATTTCTTTTAAGTCATGCAAGGGAAAGAAAAAGAAACAAAGACCACTGATAGAAGAGGATATTGAGGATGACTTTACTTTTGCCTTGGAATTGGGATCTGCGGCCCAAAGCTGAGAACAAAGAATGGTTAAACTCTTCACATCTGAAAGAGGCCTCAAGGCCCAATCAATAATTGGGGCCAGACCCCTCTCTCGGTTATTATACAAAAGCTGCTGAACTGACTCTGTCAGCCTCAAGTATCTCTGCAGGCCACTCCCAAAGTCTATAAAAACAGAAGGCTAATGAGACGGCAGGCAAACCAGCATGTAGTAAGCACCCTAATGGCAAGTTACAGCAGGTTTTCTCCCTCCCTCCTCTGCAGGATTAGGAGATAAGTATCTCACTGTTGGCATGATGCTTGGTCAGACCTGCCTGTGGCACTGGTGGGAGGAGTGTAGTAGTGGGGGGGGGTGGTGAAGAGCTTTGAAGAAAGCTTGACACATCCCTCTCAGGGTTTGTGTGGGATCTGCAGACAAAGCTAGTGTTAGCCTGCTTCTCTGCTGTGAAGGCAGAGCGTTGGCTGGTACAGCCAGTGGAGGTAGCTCAAGGAAAGAATGTAGTGCGGCGTTCTTGGTACAAAGGGGAGAACCCTCACCCAAGAAACTCCCCAGCGCTCTGCAGCACTGGAGTGTGCAGAAATGAACCTCAGCAATCCCCTTAAATCCACACGAAGGAGTATGTGGTACAGGAGGGACAGAGGCGGTAGGGCTCTATAGGAAGACAAAAATTGAGGAAACGTTTTACCCAGAGAGGGGGTTGGGGTGTGACTCTAACATATCATCAGCCAATATCAGGAGGCTCACTGAAGATTACGCTGTATGGTGCACCGCGCCCCCCCGCCCCCGAAAAACCAAACAAGATATCTGTGGTAGGCATTACCATCATTCTTCAATACCCAAATTCTTTCCGCATCTGGCCACTGGAACAGTTTCCCACTGAAGCTGTGCGAGGTGGCCATGTGCTGTGATCTGACCAATGAAATGAGGCAGAAGTAGCATGTATCACTTCTACATGGAAGTATTTCATCCCCAATGCTTGGTGCTCTAGCCTACTTTTTCCCCACTGCAGTGAGTATAAAAGTATTTATTCATGGAGAGCCCATACTGATGGAAATATCCTGGAATGCCAAGTCAACATAGGGAAAAATATGAACTGAAGAGTCACCTAGATCCCCAAAGACTTTGAAAGATTAATTTTTGAAAGTTCTTTTTGTAAACCCCTGAGGTTTTGGAGTTGTTTATTACTGTAACAGAGCCTAGTGAAACCTGACTGTTACTCTGTCAATGAGGACACATTAGTCAAAGTCACCAGCAATTGACTAGAGACTAGCCATGTAAGATGATCCCTACTATCTCTCTCTCACTCTCTTTTTTAATTCAGAGACTCACTTTATATTTTTTATTAACTTATTTTATTTAAATTCAATTAGTTAACATATAGTGTATCATTAGTTTCAGATGTAGAGCTCAGTAATTTATCAGTTGCATATAACACCCAGTGCTCATTATATCACATGCCCTCCTTAATGCCCATCACCCAGTTACCCCATCCTCCCACCCACCTCCCCTCTGCAACCTTCAGTTTGTTTCCTAGAGTTAAGAGTCTCCTATAGTTTGTCTACCTCTCTGACTTTGTCTTATTTTATTTTTCCCTCCCTTCCCCTATGAGTCTCTGTTTTGTTTCTTAAATTCCACATATGACTGAAACCATATAATTGTCTTTCTCTGACTGACTTATTTCACTCAGCATAATACCCTCCAGTTCCATCTACATGGATGTGAATGGTAAGATTTCATCCTTTTTGATGGCTGAGTATTATTATACATAAATTGGCTGGTAACTCTCTCTCTCTCTATATATATACCCCACATCTTTCCATTCATCTGTTGATGGACATCTGGGCTCCTTCCATAGTTTGGCTATTGTGGACATTGCAGCTATAAACATTGGGGTGTAGGTGCCCCTTCAGATCACAACATTTGTGTCCTTTGGGTAAATACCCAGTAGTGCAATTGCTGGGTCATAAGGTAGCTCTATTTTTAACTTCTTGAGGAACCTCCATAGTGTTTTCCAGAGTGGCTGTACCAGTCAAGAAATGGGCAGAAGACATGAACAGACATTTCTCCAAAGAAGACATACAAATGGCCAACAGACATATGAAAAAATGCTCAACATCACTCAGCATCAGGGAAATACAAATCAAAACCACAATGAGATACCACCTCACACCAGTCAGAATGGCTAAAATTAACAGGTCAGGAAACAACAAGTGTTGGCAAGGATGCAGAGAGAGGGGAACCCTCTTACACTGTTGGTGGGAATGCAAGCTGATACAGTCTACTATCTCTCTTATTCTCCCTTCTCTCTCCCAATTCTATAGGAGTTTTGCTTTAAAAAAGTAGAAGAAAAGGGGCACCTGGGTGGCTCAGTCGTTAAGCGTCTGCCTTCGGGTCAGGCCATGATCCCAGGGTCCTGGGATCAAGCCCCGCATCAGGCTCCCTGCTCAGCAGAAAGCCTGCTTCTCCCTCTCCCACTCCCCCTGCTTGTGTTCCCTCTCTCGCTGTCTCTCTCTCTCTGTCAAAAAATAAATAAAATCTTAAAAAAAAAAAAAAAGGTAGAAGAAAAGGTCAGGTTTCCCATCAGTGGTAGGAGGTGTCTCCTGATATCACTCTGAGGAAAGCTTTGAATCCAATGAGATTGAATATTGGAGTTTTTAAATTATATGACTTTTTTAGAATGGAATCTTGCCATTTGCAATGATGTGGATGGAGCTAGAGAGTATTATATTAAGCAAAATAAGTCAGTCAGAGAAAGACAAATACTAAACGATCAAAGGGGAAAAAAAGAGAAACACAAAAACCAAGAAACAGACTCTTAACTCTAGAGAACAAACTGGGTGCCTGGGTGGCTCAGTTGGTTAAGCGGCTGCCTTCGACTCAGGTCATGATCCCGGGGTCCTGGGATCGAGTCCCACATTGGGCTCCCTGCTCAGCGGGGAGTCTGCTTCTCCCTCTCCCTGCCTCTGCCCCTGCTTGTGCTCTCTGTCTCTGTGTCAAATAAAAATAAAATAAAATCTTTAAAAAAAAAAAAAAAAAACAACTCTAGAGAATAAACTGATGGTTTCCAGAGGGGAGGTGGGCGGGGGGAAGGGGGGAAATAGATGATGGGGATTAAGGAGTGCACTTGTGAGGAGAATTGGGTGATGTATGGAAGTGATGAATCACTATATTGTACACTTGAAACTAACATAATACTGTATGTTAACGAACTGGAATTTAATGAAAAACTTAAAAAATAAAAACACATATATCTTAATGAATAAATAAATAAATTACATGACTTTCTAAATAACTGAATGTGACCAGTGACCAGAAAGCTATGGCATCTGGTCAAGATAGTTTTAAGATATTTGTTACATAATATGGAAGGGATATCGGAAGTAGCAGAGTTGAAAGCAATGATGAGAGGGAACAAAAGTTCCATAATTGTGAACCCACTAAGATCACACAGATTGCGGCCAGTAAACCAGTTACATCTCCTACAAATTCAAGAATACACGATATACAGAGAGTATGATTGATAATAATTACCTCTGTGCTGCTACCATCTGAAGATTAGGTGCCGTTTGGTTTGGTTTGGTTTGGTTTGGGGTTTTTCGGCCATTTCTCTTCCAAAGACCAAATCCTTAGATTCGTAGCTTTCCCTTCGCTAATTTCTCAAGTATTATAACAATACAGCCCCCAGTGAAGAACTTTCCTGTTGGAACCCCACAGTACCCAGCAGTGTTCCCTACATTGTGCCTACTTAAATATTTGCTTATGGCAGATTTTATCAGAGGACAAGGGAGTCTCAGGATGCAAGCTATCTGTGGAGTTAGACAAATTACATGCACAGCATCTCACTTATTACCTATGCTTGACTAACTTAATGTAAATCTTCACTCGGTGTTTTCTGCTTTTAATACTTGGTTCTTGTTCCAGATTTCCCTTTCAGCCTCATCTGTGGGTTTATACTGTCTTCTCTTGATCATGTAATCTTATTTTTATTTACCAACCTATTTATCTCCTCTCCTAGGATATTTGAGGAAGTACCGTCCTTCCTGAGTGTTTACCCCTCACCACCACCCGCCACCACCATTCCAGAAAAAATCCTCTTGACTCAGTGGCCTCCATGGCCTCAGTATGGAATATCCTTGAACTTGCTTCTTCCCCTTGAGACCTAGCTCAGCTCCCCTGAACTGTCTCTTCTCTATACCTCTATGTATCTCTTGTCCCTCTCTATCAATCTTTCCAGCTAGAAATTCTACTGCCTCCTCAGATGCACATATACACACGGGCTCTGGTCCTATCCCAGCTGAGATTGCTCACAAAATGATACGTGGTTTTAGGGCAATTGTTTATGGATCTCAGCAGATACTAAAAATCTCTCACTATAGCTAATAAAAAACTGTATGGAACTTTTCAGTTTGCTTAGTCATTTCAGAGTCCAGTAGTTCTATTTATTTACAGAGATTAAAACATATTCTTAAATCCAGCATACTCTGAAGTCTCCAGCTGTAATATAAAATAAATCTAAACTAAGTATTCACTTCCAAATACCTTGCAATTGTCATTTAACTCTGAATACCCTTATATTTCTATTTTATAAAACAATTCTAAACAATTTGTAAATATTGTGGTCTCAATGCCATTTTAGTCAACTTACTTTCAGAGTTACTCACATAGCTTTAATAAGAATCACTAACTTTAAAAAATGGCAAATCTAAACAACATTATATCTTATTTTTTCATTTGTTTTCCTTCCTTTTTGAAATTCTCTCCTTCCTCTATTTTGATGACCTGGGTATCTCTTCTCTACATGTGTGGTCACTTTTCAATTTCAGTGGGTTGTTTTTTCTCTATTCATCTCTTAAATGTTGATTTCTTTCAATGCTCCATATTGGCACCTCTTTTCACATTATAAGATTTCATGGGTGACAAGGATACAAATGTAGTGATCCAAAGGGGCACATGCACCCCAATGTTTATAGCAGCAATGTCCACAATAGCCAAAATATAGAAAGAGCCTAGATGTCCATCAACAGATGAATGGATAAAGAAGATGCGGTGTGTGTACACACACACACACACACACACACACACACACACACACAAATGGAATATTATGCAGCCATCAAAAAATGAAATCTTGCCATTTGCAATGACGTGGATGGAACTAGAGGGTATTATGCTAAGCAAAATAAGTCAATCAGAGAAAGACAAGTATCATATGATCTCACTGATATGAAGCATTTGAGAAACAAGACCGAGGATCATAGGGGAAGGGAGGGAACAATGAAACAAGATGAAACCAGAGAGGGAGACAAACCATAAGAGACTCTTAATCTCAGGAAACAAACTGAGGCTTGCTGGAGTGGAGGAGGGTGGGAGGGATGGGGGGGCTGGGTGATGGACATTGGGGAGGGTATGTGCTATGGTGAGAGCTGTGAATTGTGTAAGACTGATGAGTCACAGACCTGTACCCCTGAAACAAATAATACATTATATGTTAATAAAAAAAAAAAGATTTCATGGGTGTTCCAACCAGTCTTGTGACCATGCTTAGTATCCATATACAATGAATCTGATGCTGGAAATAGCTATGTAAACAAAATAAAGTCTTTCATTCAGTTTGTATTCTAGTTAGTGAAGGTACAAATAAATATATTGATTGGCAATAAATGCTATAAAAAATAAAGCAAGGGATCAAGGTGCTATTTTCCATAAGAGTGTCACTAAAGGCTACAGCAAGATCGTAACATTGGGCTGGGACTTGAATGAAATGACAAAGTGAGCCGTGTAGGTATCTGGAAGATATATATTCCTGACATAGAGAACAGACAGTGCAAAGACCCTGTGGCAAACACATGCCTGGCAGGTTTAAAGAACATCAAGACCAGTATGGTGGGAGAAGAGTGAGTGAGAGGAGAGTATTAGATAAGACAATGGAGTTGGGCCTTTATCTAGAACCTTATAGGCTGTCATTAAGACTTGCCCTTTTACTCTGATTGAAATGGGGAGCTGTTTTATAATTTTCATCAGGGACATGGTAGGATATGGCTTATAATCTTTTACACATTTTTTAAAGACTTATTTCTTTATTTGAGAGAGAGAGCATGTGTGCTTGAATGGGGAGAGAGGCAGAAGGAGAAGGAGAGGGAAAGTGTCTCAAGCAGACTCCCCGCTGAGTGCAGAGCCCAATGCGGGGCTCAACCCCACGACCCTGAGATTATGACCTGAGCCGAAATCAAGAGTCAGATGCTTAACTGACTGAGCCACCTAGGTGCCCCATTACACTTTTTAAACATATAAACTGTATATATTTAAGGTATAAAACATGATTTGACATACATATACAGAGTAAAATGATCACCACAATCAAGCTAATAAACATATCACTTCCTCACACAGTTACCATTTTGTATGTGGCAAAAGTACCTGAAATCTACTCTCTCAGCAAATTACTAGTATTCAATACAGTATTATTATTTTTTTGTTTGGTAAAGATTTTATTATTTATTTATTTGACAAAGAGAGACACAGCGAGAGAGGGAACACAAGCCTGGGGAGTGGGAGAGGGAGAAGCAGGCTGCCCATCAAGCAGGGAGCCCGATGTGGGGCTCGATCCCAGGACCCTGGGATCATGACCTGAGCCGAAGGCAGACGCTTAACGACTGAGCCACCCAGGCGCCCCTCAATACAGTATTATTAATTATAGTTATCATGCTGTACATCAGATCTCTAGACTTACTCATTTTACATAACTACAACACCGTACTCTGACCAGCTCTCCTCATATCCCTCACCTTCCCACCCTTGGCAAACCATTCTACTCTCTGCTTCTGTGTATTCAACTTTTAAGATTTCCCATGTAAGTGAGAACATGCAGTTTTGTTTTTTCTTTCTGTATGTTGTTTATTACATAATGCCTAATGTCCTCCATTTCATCAATATGGCTTATGCTTTAAGAGTCACAGTGACTAGTTCATAATAGACTATGGTGGGGATTCAAAGCTAGAAGCAGAAAGACCAGTTGGGAAGCTGTTGCTATAATCCAGGCAAGAAGCAGTGATGATTTGCACTAGGTTGGTAGCAGTGAAGTAGGGAAAAATTAGGAAGTTGAGAATAGATTTCAAACTTTGAGCTGACAGGATTATTGTTTGTTTGGATGAAGGTAAGGACTCAAAGATGATTCTTCATTTTTTTGACCTGGCCAACTAGTTAAGTCTACATCTGTATCTGGACCTCTAGATCCACATAAATATATATCCACCACCTACTGAATAACTTCCACTAGTTGTCCCCAAGGCATCTCAGATTCAAAAGTAAATTCATCTTCCCCTAAGTTACTCCTTCTTTGAATAAGTTGCCCATCCATCCACCCAAATGTCTATATGCCTTCTTCCTCACCCTCTCCCAATCTAATTATTCCCCAAGTCTTTTTTTTTATTCTTATGTTAATCCCCATACATTACATCATTAGTTTTAGATGAAGTGTTCCATGATTCATTGTTTGTGCATAACACCCAGTGCTCCATGCAGAATGTGCCCTCCTCAATACCCACCACCAGGCTAACCCATCCTCCCACCCCCTCCCCTCTAGAACCCTGTTAGTTTCTCAGAGTCCATCGTCTCTCATGGTTCGTCTACCCCTCCGATTTCCCCCGCTTCATTCTTCCCCTCCCGCTACCTTCTTCTTCTTCTTTTTTTTTTCTTAACATATATTGCATTATTTGTTTCAGAGGTACAGATCTGAGATTCAACCGTCTTGCACAATTCACAGTGCTTACC
>NC_138385.1:28000686-28024914 GCF_054177405.1 Leptonychotes weddellii
TCTTCTTTATCCATTCATCTGTCGATGGACATCTTGGCTCTTTCCACAGTTTGGCTATTGTGGACATTGCTGCTATAAACATAGGGATGCACGTACCCCTTCAGATCCCTACTAGCTGGATTTACACCCTGAACATTTCAGCAGAAGGGAGAAGTTGAATGACTGGGAAACTGGGAGATGGTCTTGATTATTTTTCAGCGGGAAGCTTTCTGTTTCACAGCTAAATGTTTCGATCCCAGCCTGAAGAGCTGCTCTCTCACTTGACTTTGAAAACAAAGGAATCTGTTCTTAATGGGTATGATTTTTCCTTTGAAGATGATGAAGTTCTAGAACTAGACAGTGGCAATGCTTGTACAACATTATAAATGTACTAAATGCTGTCGAATTATACACTTTGAAATGGTGAATTTCATGTTCCGTATATTTTGCAACAATAAAAAAGGAAAGAATCTGGGGAAAAAAGAACAAGACAAAAATTACAAAGAAGACCAAGTCCCCCTTGGTGACCCCCAACTGCCCTTTTCCTACTCATCTAGCCTTCCTTTCCCCAAGTGTGTGATAATGCTTGCCCTGTCTATACAGAGACGCTTTTTTCTGCTTCTTTCAGGTCTGCCTTTCTGACTCATTGCTGTATGTTGCTCAGACCAGATCTACATTGTCTCCTCAACCTTGCCAATAATCGCATAAATGCTCATTCTGTTTACAGTGTAGGAACATACCCACCCTTTGGATGCCAATGTTTCTACTGAAATGGCTCTGTCTTTCCCAGAAAGCGATCGGTGTGGAACACAGTAGTGGAAACCAGGACTGTTGCATCGCATGCTATTGTTAAAGAAGCATAGGGTTTGGAATCAAAGGAATCAACCCTCCGACTTAGTATATGCCATGGTAAAAGTGAATTATCATGAGCCTCAGTTTTTGTCTATAAAAATGGGATACCCCTGTCGCAGAGGGGAGTTGGTGACATTTAAAGATGAATATGTTTAAAGTGGTGTTACATACAAGACACATTCGACAAATATGAGCTCCATCTCCTGTGTCGTCTAGCTCTGTCACCAATTAAATGTGGAATCATCACCAAGTTCTTGAACCTTTTTAGCTTCCATTTTCTGTGAGTAAAATGAGGGAGAAGAACAATGGTTTAACAGTAAGACAGAAGATGGGTAGATCTTGAACAACACCAAAAAGCTGCACCTTTCTAAAATTCCTCTGGGTTATTTTCATTTTAGGTCATGCAGGACTCAGTAGTGTGTAGACCCCTATCCTTATCATTTCATGAAGAGTGGTTCCATTATGTAATTCTGTTCTATTTTATAGAAATGCAACTGACGATTTCCAAAATTCATACAAAATCATATGCTATGATCTTGAATTATAAAAGCAAATCTATTGAGCATATGCTTGTCTTACAAGGAGCAAACACTCAGAAAGATGGAGTTTCTTTTTATTTATTTTTTATAGATTTTTAAAAAAGATTTATGTATTTATTTGAGAGAGAGAAAGCATGTGAGTGGGGGGAGGGGCAGAGGGAGAGAATCTCAAGCAGACTCCCCACTAGGAGCATAGCTTGGTCCCATGACCCCTAAGATCATGACCTGAGCCAAAACCAAGAGTCGGACACTTAACCAACTGAGCCACCCAGGCACCCCAGAAAGATAGAGCTTCTAAAATGTTTTGAATTTTTCTTGTTCAAGTCAGCCTACATAGCCTCAATTTAGGGTGTCTTTCATCAAACTAGTTTACTCTTTTTTTTTTTTTTTTTTTGTCCCTCTAGGTTAACAGAAAATGCACAATTTCACCATTATATATTTTGAAGTTCTTGGAATAAAAAAATATATGCGAGTTAACACTGAATGTCTTTTATGTAAATATTTTTACGCCAGTAATATGTACTGGTTGCTTCTAATAAGTTCCTTAAAAAGCCATTCTTTTGTCTACTCAACCATGGAAAAATTGAACCAACAAAAAATGTATGATTTGCCAAACATTGTGTGTTTCTCTGCCCTCGTGGACTTTGTGGTCTCATAAGGCACATAGATACTAACATGCCATACAAATTAATGTAAAATTATGCTCTACGATATGCCACAAGTAAAGGTCCGTGGTGCTATGAAACTGTATAATATGGAGACGAACCTAAAGCCATGGGTGTCAAGGAAGGGTTATTATTAGGTTATCGTTTCATAATGCTTCACAGAAGCCTTCACTTCATTTTTATATTCTAAGTTGGATAACGGTACTGCTGTTCATTCAGTCACCTACACTTGAATTTCACAATCATCATTGATCTAACCTTCTTCCTAGACTGTGACTACCTTCAATCAATCACTATAGCCTATCCTTCTGGGCAGTATCTCACACCTCTTAGTTTTTCTTTCCATTTCTAGTGGTGTTCCCCATAATCATTAACTATTGCCCCTTTGTTGGACTATTAGCACAATGGTCAGTTTTAATGGGCCTGCTTCTGCCCTTTTCACTCTTCTAATCCTTTCTAATCACTGAGGCCAGAGTGATCTTTATTAAATCGCCTCAGTGTCTATCCTAGCAATCTGTCCCTAACTCGGTGATTTTGATGTGTAGAGTGGTTGAAAACCACTGTCTCAACACAGCTTTTTAGCCCTATTTCCCTCTGCTTCCCTACGGCATACACAGGACTACAGCAATTTCTTAAGCACCATCTGCCTTTTCTGTTTCTTCGTATAGACTCTGCTTAGAATAGCCTCTCCTCCTCACTTGTCTGCTAATGACAATCCTTGTTTTTTTTTTAAAGATTGTATTTATTTATTTGAGAGGGAGAGAGAATGAGTGGGGTGAAGGGGCAGAGGGAGAGGGAGAAGCAGAATCCCCGCTGAGCAGGGAGCCTGACGCAGGACTCGATCCCAGGATCCTGGGATCATGACCTGAGCTGAAGGCAGATGCTTAACCAACTGAGCCACCAAGGTGCCCCTACAATCCTTGTTTTTGAAGGTTTCATTCCAGAGCCACTTCCTCCATTGGGCTTTGGGACTTCTCCCAAGTTGGAATTGATTTCCCACTCTTCTTGAGAACTCCAGGAACATTTTGTTTATAGCACTTATGTGTTCTATTAGAATGTCTTGTCTCCTTTAGTAGACCATAATCACATAAAGGTTTTTTCTTAGATAATTTATACCCACTTTAATGCTTAGTTTAGTTCTTTGGGCAAAGTAGGTGGCCTAAGATATATTTGTTGAGAAAATGAAACAAGTTTCACCATTCTGCAAAGAGTAAAATTGCCTGTGAATGTACTGCTATCAGGACATTTCCCCCTTAACTACAAAAGTTCTTGATGTCTCCACTGGCAATTTCTGCTTTCCATAAATATAAATTTAGCTATAGATATTCGATATATAGATATATGAACCCACATGGCTTCAATATACACTCTTTTCATGAATAGAAAATCTATATAATTTTTTGTCATTCACTCACTTTTACTTCACAGTCTGACTTTTAATCCACCCATTTTCAAATAGCAAAGGAGATGAAATGACTTCTCGATGTCGTGCTGTGAATCACTGAGAAAATAGCCTCAGAGTGGGAACTTCACAGCACTTTTTCAAGTAGACTTTCCAAAGGTCACTTCTAAAGTTTGATTATCTTTAACTCGTTTTCATCCAATGAATTCATTTACATTGTGGACTAAAATTCAAAAAAGAAAAAAAAAATGGTCCTGCTTTACTATTAGTGGAATGATGCTTAAAACTTCAAAAATAGTTTGATTTATACAAAGACAAAGATCTCATTGGCTGGATGAAATCAAGTACCTTTTGACAAATAGGGCCCAAAGCCAATTAGTTTTCAAGAATAAGGGTAAAAGTGTCCCAGATTTATACAGAGATCACAGACTGTATCTATATTACTATAGATTTTTTATGTCTTAGAATTGATCAGGCATTTCATGTTTTATAGGGTGAACATGAACTAACATGCAAATCTGCTTATCATTCCAGAGTCTGTAAAAAGTTTTACTAGCCTAGAAGAAGTTCTTCTTTTGAATTGAGAAAGATTTAAATAAAAATGAAAAATAGTCCTTATAACATTGAAGCTCTCTGCATTGAAGTTCTCTGTCTGGTTTTTTTGTTTTTTCTTCAGATTACCAATAGTCTTTGTCATAATGGCTACATCCCTTTAGGGATTGTGGGTTGCATGTCTCCTCTGGAGCCCTCTTTCTGTCTCCCCTCCTTGGTGTCTTTGTCTTCCTGCTATTGTCTGATATACAAGGTCCTCTACTACGATAATCTTTCCCTTTCCTGCCCAGATTTAAACCACTTTCCCACGTCAAAATTTACCCCATTTCTTCAGGAGTCATGCAGATAAGTGTTTCTCAGACTTTAATGTGCACGTGACTCACTGGTATCTTATTAAAATGCATATTCTCATTCAGTAGGACTGGGTTGGAGCTCACGATTCTACATTTCTAACCAACTCCTTAATGATACTCACATCTGCTAGTTTGGGGACAGCACTTGGAATATCAGGGTTTTAGGTGACAGAAAAAAATTTCAATCAACTTCACTTTTATAATCTAATAATGGCTTCAAAAGCTTTACTCTGTTCAGAAAAATGTACATTGTTAAATAAACCTTCAATAACTCACATGTAAATATGATATGGAATTTTTAAATACTACAGTAATATCCATGGGAGAAATGTTAAGAGGACAATCATCATTGAATGTCTCAAATCACGCAACAGAGTAGACAGATGCTTTGCTTATAAAAACAGCAAGGCCTAATAATTAGAGGACTCAGGAAGCAGATATTAATTCCCCCACTTTATGGATGAGGAAACTGAGTTCTAGTGATATTAACTGGTCTGAGGTCATGAAGATTGTAATTGAAACAGAGAGGCTTTGAACACCGATTTTCTGACTGGAAAAATCTATGCTCTTTCTACAATGTAACTGCACCTGCCTGATAGCTAAAGAAATTTATCAGAGTCATAGGCTGAAAAATCCTTCAGGGGATTTTAAGATTCTAAAAATTTAACTATCAGGTAGATGCAACTGGATTCTGGGGGGAGAGAAAACAACATTTGTTAATTCATTTTGTAATAATACACACACACACATAATATTACTAAAAGCAAAAAAGTAAAACTTTATATTCAAATAAATCTCTAAACTTTATATGCGGTGAAGTTGATTAAAAAAAGGTAGCAATGAACATTCAAAACTCATAGCTGAATTTAAGTAAATAACCTGCTAAAAGTAGTTCTGTTACTATTTTTAGAATTGTATGGATTTTTGTCCAACATTTTATTTCACCAGATTTTCTTATCAATTTGTAGACTTCCATTATTTATTTATTTAAAGCTTGACTCCTCTTCTCTGAGTGTAATTTTAATATACTCTCTACTGAATTCTTACAATGTAATTTGGAATAAAAGTCAAGGAACAATAATAGCAGTAGGATCCCAAGTCCAATGTACTACAGGCTGATCTTAAAATAGAGTTCAGAATAATGATCAGCTTTAGGGCTGAAAGAGACCAAGAAATAAATAAGATATAATGGAAAGGAAAAAAAAAAAAGTCTAGTTCATTTTATGGTGCTGTTCCTATTTCTCTGTATTCAGTCAGCCACAGCTATTTCTTACAGCTGAATAAATAAAGCAAAACATAAGAACTAGCATCTTAAAACATATATAAAATTCAGTAATAATCTTAGGCAGGAATATTCTTTAAATTGAAATGACTGCAATTTTGTCGACATAGTTTTTCTCCAAAGTCAAAAATACCCATATTTTAAACCACTTTTCACATTCAGTCTGTCCTCCAATAGTTATAGGGCTCCATTAATGGGGAGACGAGGGGACAACATTTCCTTTCAAACTTATTATGTGCCTTGGGTCAATGGTTCCACCATATCTTTATTGCGTTCAGCTTATCGTCTCCTCTCCAAGGCAGGCTCTCATGCAAAAATATTGAACTATGTCCAACGTGTAGAAATTAACATGTCTAAAGCAGGATCCAATATTTTGCAGAGACGATGCATTCTAAACCATAAAAAAGGTGGGCTCACCCTCATCCTAGTACCTAACTAAAGATTTCGTGGGGCAGTTTCAGTTCCAACTCAGGCATAATTCATGATCTTTTGATGAGCTAATCATCCATAATGGGTCTGTTTTCTCTTCCGGTCATGACTTATCCTGGTCATCCTGGCCATCCTGGCCAGTTTCTCACTGCATTTGCTTGCTCCTTTGATTTCTCTAACTTGCATGTGTGCTTGGTAGTGCCCCACCAATAATTTTAGATCTCCCAGCCACTGAGTCGAGATGAACAACCTCAGCAATTACCAGGCATAATTTTAACTCCATGAGGTCCACACAGGGAAAATCAATGATCTAAACTTGAGAAATGATACAAAGCAAACCATAGGTTATTTCAATCAGACAAAGATACACATGCTATGTGACGTTTGTTCATTATACCAACGTGATACGATGAGTGTAGTCAAACATGCCCTATACTAGTCTGAAAATAAGATCCCTAAATGCCATAAAGTTTAGTTGTAGTATTTGTAGTTAAACATACAATTGTATGTTCTTATGTTTGAGTCAGAAAGGGCTCTTTTTTTTCTGTGAGAATGGTAAAACGAACATATCTCCTAGTAAATGATCATGAAGGCAAGTAGAAAAGCCTACCAAACATACTCTCATACTGTTGCATGGAATCAGTGTTATTTGAAATACATTAGAACAGTGGCCTCTTAAACTATAAAAAGTAATGTATATATATATAGTAGTTTTATCAATGTAGCAAACTGACCTAACACCAAACTCTGCTCTAAGGACATATAAATACTGAATAAAATATAGCTATTTTTTTCAAGATTTTTATTTATCTATTTGGGAGAGAGAGTACAAGTAGGAGAGAGGAGCAGAGGGAGAGGGAGAAGCAGGCTCCCCACTGAGCAGGGAGCCCAACATGGGGCTCGAACCCAGGACCCTGGGATCATGACCTGAGCTGAAGTTGAACGCTTAACAGACTGAGCTACCCAGGCGCCCCATAGCTATTTTAATAATCATAATGAATCCTGAAAGAAAAATTCCCAGCTGACAGAAGTCTAAAAAGAACTCAAGCTCTCGGCTCCTCCCTGTTCAACAGACAGCCCCATTTTCTGGTGCAGTGTCAGCCATGTCCCCGATACATCATGGTGAAAGTCACAGAAAACAGATGTGGCCATATTGGGCTTTTAACTCTGACAAAATAGACATTGTCACCATCAATGACCTCTTCATTGACCTCAACTACATGGTCTACATGTTCCAGTATGATTCCAGCCACAGCAAATTCAATGGCACAGTCAAGGCTGAGAATGGGAAACTTGTCATCAATGGAAAGCCCATCTCCATCTTCCAGGAGCAGGATCCCACTAACATCAAATGGGGTGATGCTGGTGCTGAGTATGTTCTGGAGTCCACTGGGGTCTTTACCACTATGGAGAAGACTGGGGTTCACTTTAAAGGTGGGGTAAAGATGGTCATCATCTCTGCCCCCTCTGCTGATGCCCCCTATGTTTGTGAGGAACATGAACCATGAGAAGTATGACAACTCCCTCAAGATGGTCAGCAATGCCTCCTGCACCAACTGCTTGGCCCCTCTGACCAAGGTCATCCATAACAACTTTGGCATCATGGGCCACAGCCCATGCCATCGCTGCCATACTGAAGACCGTGGATGGCCCCTCTGGAAAGCTGTGGCATGATATCTGAGGGGCTGCCCAGGACATCATCCCTGCTTCTACTGGTGCCGCCAAGGCTGCAGGCAAGGTCTTGGCTGAGCTGAACAGGAAGCTCACTGGCATGGTCTTCCGTGTCCCCACCCCAATGTGTCAGTCGTGGATCAGACCTGCTGCCTGGACAAAGCTGCCAAATAGGATAACATCAAGAAGGTGGTGAAGCAGGCATCGGAGGGCCTTCTCACAGGCATCCTGGGCCACACTGAGGACCAGGGAGTCTCCTGTGACACCCACTCTTCCACCTTCGATGCTGGGCCAGTCATTGCCTTCAATGACCACTTTGTCAAGCTCATTTCCTGGTATGACAATGAATTTGGCTACAGCAAAGGGTGGTGGACCTTATGGTCTACATGGCCTCCAAGGAGTAAGAGCCCCCTGGGTCACCAGCTGCAGCAAGAGCAAGAGGAAGAGATGGGCTCTCAGCTGCTGGGGAGTCCTTGCCTCAACTCATCCCCCGACACATACTGAGAATCTCCCGACCTTTACACGGTTTGCATCCCAGACTCCCTGAAGAAGGGGAGGGACCTGGGGAGCCCTACCATCAACAAAGCATACTGTGTCCAGCCAAAAAAAAAAGTCAAAACCAGAGTGATAAGCAAATTAACTAGTATTGTGGTGGCATAAGGGCTCTCTGAATGACATATCTAACAAGCATTCCAAAAGAAGAAGATAGGAAGTAGGGAGAAGCAGTAGTGAAAAGAGGGGAGAATTTAAGGAAGACAGGAATACTCAGATCGAAAGAGCAAAGCTCCAATGGAGATAAATCAAACTAAAGTGACACGTGGAAACAAGGTAGGAAAACTGTAGAATAGCAAATGCAAAGGAAAAGATTACAAATAATCTGAGGAAGGATATATTCCCCCAATAAAATGGCAATCATATGGACAATAGATCTCGTATCAACAACACAGGCAGGAAGACAGTGGACATCTATCATCCAACAGCTGAGGGAAAATAACTGCCTGCCTAGGGCCGCTAAATATTCAAGAGTGAATGTGAAAAAAGACACTTCAGACAAACACTGAATGGGTTTACCACTCACGAATGCTTACTGAAAGCATGACTAAAGATTATCCTAAAATGAGACAAAGTCTGAACCTTGAACGAAGTAATGGAAATGCAAGAGGGCTGTGGTGAACAAAGAAGTGGGCACAAATGTGAGGAAAGCTAATGAGGCATCACTTGTAAAACGTATACTATGAGGAACACTTTGGGCAAGTTTAAAAACAAGTTGGGACCTCCACTTCTGGGAAGACAGAGATGGATTTTCCCTATTCCTCCTGCTAAGTACAACTGAAAATGCTGGACATTATATATAAAACAAACATATAAAGACTCTGGAAAGTGGAAAAGAAAGCAAGTCAATTATGGACTTTGGGGACCAAGGAATGGTACACCGGTGAGTTCTCAGACAGAAAGATAGATACATGATAGAGAGACATAGAAATAGATATATCTCCATCCCACGAATATCAATAGGAGCAGACAAAAAAAGCTTCAGTGAGACTTATTGTCTCCAGCCAAAGAACCAGGAATGGGAGACCTTAATAAGACAAAAATCTTTTAGACAACAACCAGCCTACTGCACTCAGACACCATGGAAGAAACTGTAACCTGACTCCCACCCATGAAAGCAAAGGCCAAAGGGGGAGCCTAGACACCCACTCTCACAAAGCTATAACAAGGTTCTCCAACACCAACGATTAGGTGGTTCAGAGAAAGCCATATTAAAAGCAGGGACTTTTATCCCCCCTGCCTGGTAACGAATCCCACCCTCATGGTGTCAGAGCATACCTTATGGGGAGCCTGAGCTTACGCCCCACCCACCATCAATGAGGCATTGTGCTCCCTCCCTGCCGGAGTTGTGTAAGAGGAGGCCTGGTGGAGAGTCAGGACTTTTACAATTTTGTAGAGGAAATGAAGTGACACAACCCCATGGTGAAAGTGGAAACCACATGGCTGGAAGTACAATCCTATCCAACAGAAATGAGTACACCCCACTCCAATGCCAGTGTCAGTGGAAACCAAGCTGGGACCCTTTACTACTACTCCACCTTACACTAAATGAGGCAGCACTTCATTTTCCCCTGCCAGAGAAGTGTCAGAAGAAAGAGAAAGTCAGCAAAAAAAATATGAAGATTTCAATAAGATCCAGAGCCTCCTAAGATAAGATGAAAATGCCCAGCTTTCAATAGAAAATCATTCATCATACTAAGCACTAGAATGATCTCAAACAGAATGAGAAAAGACAATCAGTAGATGCCAAGGTCGAGATGAAAGAGATGTTAGAATTATCTGAAAGGAAAAAAATGGCACCCACATAAATGTATACCCAGCAAAAGTACCCTTCAGGAATAAAGAGAAACTCAGGCATTCTCAGATGAATGAAAAATGAAGAGAATTCGTTGCCAAGAAACACGCTCTAAGAGAATTGCCCAAACAAAGAGAATTCGTTGCCAAGAAACATGCTCTAAAAGAATGGCCCAAAGAAGTTCTCTAAACAAAAGGGAAATGATAAAAGAGAGAACCTTGAAGCATCAAGAAAGAAGAAAGAACATGGCAAGCAAGAATATGGGTAAATACAATAGGCGTTTCTCTGAGTTTTTTAAATTATACTTGCTGGTTTTAAAAAAGTCTAACACTGGTGTGGTTTTAAATGTATGCAGAAGAAATATTTAGGACAACTATATTATAAAAGAGGGAAGGAAATGAGACATAAAAGGAGGTAAGAGTTCTACACTTCGCTCAGAATGGCAAAATAAGGACACCTATAGAAACCTCAATCGAGGGACGTTCTAGAAAATACCAGACTGTCTACAGGAGCCTATGGAAACATGATGGCTAAATGTATCATGATCTCCTGGATGAGATCCTGAAATAGAAAAAGGACATTAGATTTTAAAAAACTGAGGAATCTGAATAAACTACAGACTTCAGTTTAAAATAATGTACGAATATTAGTTCATTAATTGTGGCAGATTGACCATACTAATGTTTATAATAGAGGTCTGAATATATGAAAACTCTACTATCTTTGCAATTTCTCTGTAAATGTAGAACTATTCTAAAATTAAAAGTTTCCTTTAAAAAATTGCTGTACCATTAAAAAAAATTATGCTCAAGGACTGATTTCATTCACACTATGTTCTCTGAATACAGTGTGGTAATAGAACAATAAGAAAGAGACTATAAATATCTAAAATGATTACAGAGATTAGGGGCACCTGGGTGGCTCAGTCAGTCAAGCGTCCAACTCTTGATTTCAGCTCAGGTCCCAGTCTCGGAGTCCAGGGATCAAGCCCCAAGTCATGCTCTGCGCTCAGCAAGGAGTCTGCTTGAGGATTCTTTCCCTCTCCCTCTGCCCCTCCCCCCACTCGCACACTCTCTCTCTCTCTCTCTCTCTCTAAAATAAATAAATAAATATTTAAAAAATAAAGTAAAATGATTATAGAGATTATAAAAATAAATAAGAACGGGGTGCCTGCGCGGCTCAGTCGTTAAGCATCTGCCTTCGGCTAGGTCATGATCCCAGGGTCCTGGGATTGAGCCCTGCATTGGACTCCAGCCCCGCATTGGACTCCCTGCTCAGCGGGAAGCCTGCTTCTCCCTCTCCCACTCCCCCTGCTTGTGTTCCCTCTCTCACTGTGTCTCTCTCTGTCAAATAAATAAATAAAATCTTTAAATAAATAAATAAATAAATAAATAAGAACTATGATGAAAGCACAAAATGATATTTAAAATTCAGATATGTAAAAATAAAAAAAATAGAAATTAATTTTTTTCTAAATGGATGAGTCAAACAAATCATAAAGGAAATGGTTATATAACTGTAATTGAATAATCACAAAAATACTACACATAGGAATTTACTATGCAGTTATAGTAATTAAAACAGTGTGATATTGGCAAAATGAAGCAATTAGGCTAATGAAATAGAATTAAGCCAAATGTATATGCATACATTTGTACGTGTATGAAAATTTATCATATAACAGAGATGACATAAGAATTTTTTAGGAGGGCGCCTGGGTGGCTCAGTCGTTAAGCGTCTGCCTTCGGCTCAGGTCATGATCCCAGAGTCCTGGGATCGAGCCCCATATCGGGCTCCCTGCTCCGCGGGAAGCCTGCTTCTCCCTCTCCCACTCCCCCTGCTTGTGTTCCCTCTCTTGCTGTGTCTCTCTCTGTCAAATAAATAAATAAAATCTTTAAAAAAAAAAAAAAGAATTTTTTAGGAGAGTGCAAGCTTTTCAATAAATGGCATTGGACCAATTGAGTGTATATATATGTGTGTGTATATATATATAGTGTAAAATTAAAATAATGTATTTTTCTTCATATGAAGAAAAATAAAATTGGATCCCTACGTCACATAATAATAAAAATCAATTACAGATGGATTTAAAGACCTAATATAAAAAAAAAAACTTTTAGACAAAATACAAGAGACTATCTTTATGATTTGGAAATGTCAATGGCTTTCTAACACAGGAACTCAAAGCTAAAACTACAAAATAACAGATCAAAGTTTGAGTATGTCATAATTTAAATTTTTCTGTATGACAAAAGACAGGGTTAAATTAGAAGATATGACTGGGAGAAGACATTTCCAATACATATAAACCAAAACCACATTGGGGATCAAGAATCTATAAAGAACTCCTATATGTTTGTTTGTTTGTTTTAAAGCAGTTAAAAGGTGGTCAAAGAATACGGACAAGCGATTCACAGAGGAGAAATACGAACAGTCAATAAACATATGAAAGGATGTTCGATCTCAATAATAATCAAAGAAATACAAATTTAAATAAATATCTTTCATACCCAACAAATGGATGAAACTTTAAATCTGACAGTGTAAATTTAGGCAAGGATATAGAAAAACAGGTTAGGTTCACTCAAATGCTGTGCGGTTGGAGTGCAGTTGTTAAAATAATTTTGGAAAGAACTTTATTTACATAATGGAATGCTACTCAACAGTAAAATAAATGAACAAGGCCAATATGGATACATCTCAAAACAAAATGAATGATAAAACAAGTTACAAAATAATTCATATATAATAGTAAAATGCTTATAAATTTAAAAAAATCACACAACCAGGGTCCATCTTAAAAATAAAATAGCCAGTTATTGAAACAGCAAAAATGAATTTATTTGGAAATAATGTAAGAATTGCTGTCTTGGACATGCAAATTAAGGCAAACCATAGTCAAGTTCAAAGAACTAAGGAGCAGAGCATGCTTTTATAGAGGAAAGGAGGAAGTTGAGAAGGGTCATTTTGAACGAAAGCTCACTGGAGGAGATGGAAAGTTCAGGGTAGTAGCAGTGTCTCATTGGCTAGGTTGTTGCTAAGCATGGAGAAAAATCATTCTTCCTGCTAGGTATGGAAAGAAAGCTGTGAGGAGTGGTACGTGAGTGAGAAACCTTCCTTCATGGCTTCCCAACTCCATTTTGAATTAGGTTTCCTGTATTAATTTTCACAACAGTAATATACTGTAAATGGTTTATGGAAACATTTTTGCTGTATTAACATAAAATGAGACATGGAGGAAACTAACTTTAAAATGGTGGTCATTCCAGGAAGGGAAGGCATATTGGGATAAGTTCAGGGTACAAAATGGGCTTCAACTGCATCTATAAGTTTTATTCTTTAAAAAAAGACTCAAGCAGATATGGCAAAATCTTAATATCGGTGAAGGTGGATGGTGGATTCTTAGTGTCCAGATTATTGGAAAGAACATAAAACCTCTCCTAATCCCAAGATCCAGAGTTTACCATCGTTAAACTTGTAACACATTTCTTAGAGCCTCTGCGCTTCTCCCTTGTTTTCTTATTCTCTAGTGTGTGTGTGTGTGTGTGTGTGTGTAGTAAATTGGGATCATGAAGTTTTACATACTAATTTCTTCATCTAACATCATATAGTAAGCATTTGAGCATTTGATATATAGCCATTTCAATACCTTCCAGTTTTTCACTACTTATATAAACAAGAAATGGCTGTTTCTGATGTGCATCTTTGGCCCCATCACTGAATATTTCTTAGGATAGATTTCTGATGTGGAATTACTTGGAGATTAATACTTTAAGGCTTTTGATACCTATTTTGCTATATTGCCTTTGAGAATATTTGGGTTAATTTGCATTCCTATCAGTAAAATGAGTATCCACACTCATCACGGAGAATTAGTATCTTAAAAACATTAGTCAAATAAATACACCTCATTTTAATTTTCATTTCTTTGCTAATTAGGTTGAGCATTATTATTTTTTTGGTCAATTGTTTCTCTTCTTTTTTATGTCTGTATCAATTTTTTATTAGAATATTCATCTTTGTTTGGAGTTTTCTAGTCTCTTTCCATTGTCTTTATATTCCCGTTCTAACACCACATTGGGGTTAAAGTGTTTCTTTGATACATTTTTATATAAGCAAGTAATCTCTCTTTATTTTTGTTGTTCAAAAATTTCTTGGCTGTCCCATGTTTTAAAACTTCCAGATGAGTGTTAAAATCATTTTCTCAAGTTTCAAAAATCCCACTGGGATTTTGATCTGAATTACAATAAACTTACATCTGAATTTTGGAAAACTTGGCATGTTTATATTGTTTAGTCTCCCTCTCCAGGAACATGTTATTCTTCTACGTTTATGTAAATCTTGTATCTCTCCCAGTAAAGTTTTGTCATTTTCCTCAGGCAATTTTTAATTGTTTGCTTCTGGGTATTTTGTACATTATGTTGCCATTTTCAGTGGTCTTGTTTCCCTGCTATATTTCCTAACTAGTAGTTATCAATATGTAAGAAAGTTCTTTAGTCTGTTTGTTTCCTTTGTATTCGGGCATTTGACTAAACTCTCCTGTTAGTTCTAAGATTTTTTAATGTAGAACCTCTTAGATTTTCTATGCAGATATTTCTTGTTGCATTGGCTAGAATTTCTATGCCATAATTCTAACGATGAAGTATGCTTGCCTTGTTCTTAATTTTGATTAAGAACAGCGTCTCACTGTTACAGATGATGTTGCTTATTGTTTTCATCTCAATATCATAATGTTAAGAGCCTATTCTTTCATGTGTAGGCTTTTAAAAAATTAATGCTTAGCTTCGTTTATCCAGAAATGGGTGTTGAAATATAGCAAATGCCCCTTTTGGCCATGTACTGAGATAGTCTAGTAACTCAGTTTTCTTTTGACCTCTGGGTATGATATAGTAAGAGATTTCCTAATGTTGTCAGGCTAACATTCTGGAATAAATTGTACTTGGTGATATTATTTTCTTTTTAATACTGGCCATATTTTATTGGCTTAGTTCTTTATGTCAGTTTTTTTTTAATTTTAAGAGAATCAGTCTTTAATTTCTATGTGCTATCTTTGCTAAGATTTTGTATCAGGGTCAGATTAGCTTCAAAAAATGTGTTTAGGAGCCTTCCTTCTTTAATCATGGTGTGATTTTTTTAAAAAAATTACTGGCTAATTACATATTCCATGAAAATCTGAAAAAAAACCCATAAATAATCAGTCTGGGAATTTGAATAGAGCTTCTCAATAGAATATAAGCCACAAGGAGGATTTTTGTCTCTCTTGTTCACTACTGTATTTCTACTATCTAGAACAATTCCTGGCATAGAGTAGGTATTCAGTAAATATTTGTTGAATAAATATAATGGATAGTATCCTCAGACCTTTTGTATAGTATTGTTTGGAAGGTTTCTCTCTTTCTGAATTATTCTGTATTTTGCTCAATAAAGCTCTTTTAGTGTATCACTTCACACACACACACACACACACACACACAAAACTGGTTTATTTTAGAAAACCAAAGTACAGGTGTTACTACAAAGACCATGTATTGTGCTTAAATTCCCCACTGATATTAAGAACAATTATCAAAATTTTCTAAAATTTTCCAATATTATAAGTTTTAACAAGGCCATAAATTATATTTTAAGAAAATTTTCAAGCTGACATTTCAAAGTTTCAGTGATAGACATAATGAATTGTTAGTGTCAATTTGAGATGGACATGTAGCTCATTATCTTGGTAAAAAAGCTAAAAGCAATTTCTCTTCCAAGTCCCTTAATACTTTTCAGAACACATTACAGACCTAAAGGTCACTTAAAATAAGCTCTAAATGTCACTTAAAGTAAAACTATGTCACTGAAAATAAAATATCAAATTTAAGCATCATCGCTCAGATTATATAATCGTTTTCTTTTGCCTATATTACAACATCAGGGGTAATATGGGGATAGAGGAGCAAAAAATGTCTCAGGTTGGGATTGATCATAATATATATAATTTTTAATCCCTTTCTTTTCAAACAAAGAGAAGAAATATGGTCTGATAATGTTAACTCAAAGATGATTAATTTTAAAGAGCATGACCTCAGCAAAATACGATGGTAATTTTTATGTAGTGACTTCTGGATTATGAGTCATAATAGATCAATGATCTGTGGTATATTTCACAAATACAACATACCACTTATTTATTTGACCCTGGATAACATGGTACTATTCCAAATGAAAGGAAGCTGTGATTGAACAGTATAGAGCAACCAAAAAATGAAATAAACCTACAATGCCCTCTGTTGATGAAATGTGTGACTACAGAATGCATGATCAAAAAGGAAAAATTCAATGTATGTTTCTTAGTTCATTTTTGTATCAGTTTAAAGTAGTTTCTCTAAAATATGTCTTAATTTAATTTCATAAAATGAATATTCCATTTTTATAGCAGTCAGCACAGAACTATAAAAATTAATAGGAAAAAATCAAAATAAAAATGGTTAATGCAGCAGTTCCAGTCACATGGCTTTGAACAGGTATGATCTAGTCTGGCCTTGTTCCAGGAGAACAACAATAGGGAAGGAAGAACCATTTTTAGAGAATTTCAACTAAGGCAGAGTGAAAGAGGTAGATAGGTGGTCTTCTGAACAAGTCAGATAGATTGCTATTCTCTCCCTCATTTTCCCTAGTCTTCAAATATCAGCCAAGTCCTTACAACTGATGGAGTTCACCTGTGGTGTATGGGTGCAAGGATGGGTTGGTACCCTGAAACAAAATCTAAGTCCCCTCCTCTAGAAGGTGTTATAGAGATTGATAGACATCCTTTGATACTCTTCTCCCTCTCCTTCTTAGTAACATGATCATAAATTTTGGTTGGGCATATTGGTCCCCAGCATAAACACTATATTTCCTAGCCTCCTTTGTGGCTAGATTTGACCACGTGTCTACATTCTGGCCAGTAAAATGAACATGGTAGTAACATATGTAACTTCCAGGAAATGTCTTTAAAAGAGAGGACGCATGTCCTTCTTCACCTTTTCCACCAGCCTGGTAAGCAAGGACTGTTGGGCAACCATCTTGGAATTTAGAACATATATGTTGAAGATGACAAATCAACAGAATATAACATTTGTGTTCCCAATACATTTATGAATCTCCCCTACTCATGCTGGACCGCCTGTCTCTTAATCAACTATTTCTTTGTTAAGTTATTAGTTTGCATCTTAGCTACACCTGAATCTAAACCTGAATGAAAATAAAAAGGAGTTTTGGGTAAAAAATTTCAGAGACTATGACACTATCAAGCATTATGACAAGTTGCTTTATACCGATTATTTGCATAACCTTTACCACATTATTCAAATAAATTTGCATTAAATTTCCATTGAATGTGTTAAAGATACATTGTATAAACCTAGGGTAAATTTTATTGTTATAGAATGAAAACTTTTGTAATATTTTCTGGATACCAATGACCTTACTTCAGTGGTTATGTTGACACAATTGTTAAGGAGGGTTTCCTTGATGATTCAGGTTGTAGAATGTCCTTTTTTGTGCAAAGGATTATTCTGAGGAAACTCAGGTTTCATTCTACACTCATACTACTCTTCCTTCAAAATCAAATAGAAATGGGCTCACATCTTCCAGACACCAGGAGCTACTACACTTTGAGCTTAAGATGTATGACATTGTTACGGAGGTGATTAAATATGGTAGCATAACCCAAGAGAAGCTCCTGAGCAATGGCAGAATCTCCATAGCACAGCTAAAGGGGCAAATGCTTCAATTACAACAACGATGTCTTAATATCATTTGATATCCCCTCTGTCAATTTCACAACTAGAGAGATGATGGGTTGCTTGTCAATGAACCTGATGGTGAACACTGAAAGATTTAATGTGTATAGGTAACTGCTGACAAGGTATCTCCATTTATTCATCTTTTCAACACAGGGACAGAAAATTAATAGCATAGACTATCTAACTTGTGATTCTTCTCTACTTGGGGATAAACATATTGAGGCAGTATGATGAAAGGACCCCAAATCAAGAGGCCTGGTTCCTAGTTAACTAATTCTGAGACCTTTTTTTTAAAAGATTTTATTTACTTTTATTTGAGAGAGTGAGCAAGAGAGAACACGAGTGGGGGGAGGGGCAAAATGAGAGAGAGAAGTAGATTCCCCTGCTGAGCAGGGGGCCCGATGAGGAGCTCCATGCTGGGTCTCCATGCTGGAGCTTGATCCCAGAATCCCAGGATCGCGACCTGAGCCGAAGGCCGACGCTTAACTGACTGAGCCACCCAGGCGCCCCTAATTCTGAGACCTTAAGCAAAGCAATTAAATCACACCAGCTTCCTCTGACATAAAATAGGAATTACACTCGTCACACCTACCAGACAGGACTGTTGAGAAGGATTAAATGAAATCATTTAAATGAAGATGCTTTGGAAATCATAGAGATGATAAACAAATGTAAGAGCATTACCTTTCTATCCAGATTACTAGAGATAGCAAACTCTTTCCATGAATAAATTGACGATGTAACAAAATACACTTATCTAACTTCATCACCATAGAAAGCACTGTCAATGCTCCCACTATAATGTAAAAATCACATCTATTCAAACACCAGCCTTGGAAACACTCACCAAGTTGCCCACAAATATTTCACAATAATATCCAAATGGCTGAGGAATCTGGTATTTTCAAGTTTAATATTATATGACGTATACGTCAGGACTTGGGGAAAATTGCAGTAAAATTTATACACGATATCCTCAGTATCCTTTTTTTTTTCTTGATTCTATCCTACTCCCTACCCTCACACAACTGTATTAAACCTATTTTCTCATTTTACCCCCTTCCACCAGCAGAACCCCATCAAATAACTAAGGTAATCTGAGTATTTAAAAAATTGATGTCATATACATCTTGGCATAAATTAAAATCTCACAAAGTGCCTGGATGGCTCAGTCAGTTAAGCGTCTGCCTTCGGCTAAGGTCGTGATCTCAGGGTCCTGGGATGGAGTCCCAAGTCATAGGGCTCCCTGCTCAGCGGGGAGCCTGCCTCTCCCTCTCCCCCCTGCTCATGCTCTCTCTCGCTATCTCTCTCTCAAATAAATAATTAAAATCTTTTTTAAAAAATAAAAAAAGTCTCAAGAGGGAGAAGTATTTTAAGTTTTATCTCTAAAATGTGGAGTAAACAAAAGCTTTCACAACCTCCTCCCCTAAGAATTTCAGCTCATTAGTAGGGGGATTAATCTTCTCCTGTGTAAAAACCAAAGTGGCAAAGGACCAGCCCATGGACTTTAAAACCACATTCTGTAAGCATATAAGCCTAATTCTGATGGGAAATCAAGGGCAAAACATACTTTTTCCGTCATATCCCAACAATAAAATAGGCCTCTGTAATTCCTGTCTGAACCATGTAGCTTTACAAAATAGCACTTATAAGACTGCAACAGTTTAGCTTGTTAACAGCAATTAAATAAGAAGCAGAGTATTGCTGCTTGTTTCCTATCTTTCCTTTATTCTGGATAATCTGAGCTGCCCCCCCACACACACCTGTAACCTCTCACCACTCAACCATCCTCCTAAACCACACTTACTTGACTTGTTCCTTCCTAAAGGGCTTAATTTTTCCTGTTGCACCAAGAGGCAGTTATCCAATTCTTGAAACTATATCTGTATACTGGATCTCTATCAATGCCAACACCCTACCTGTGTCTAATGCCTACCATCACACTTCCTAATATCAAACATATCCTTTCTGAGATATTTTAAAAATTAATAGTATAATGGGGCACCTGGGTGGCTCAGTCCGTGGGCATCTGCCTTCAGCTCAGGTCATGATCTGGGAGTCCCAGGATGGAACACAAGAGCTCCCCGCTCAGCAGGGAGTCTGCTTCTCCCTCTACCCCTTCCCCCCACCCCTGCTCGTGCTCTCTCTCTATCTCTCACTCTCTCTCTCTCAAATAAATAAAATCTTTAAAAAATTAAAAATAAAAAAATAAAAATTAATAGTATTACTAAAATATCAATCTTTCACATTTCATAAAATTCAGCAAATCAATAATATTTCACATTTCGCAAAGTTTCTGATAGTCACAGTACTTAAACAATAACCAAAAGGATGAGATCTTCATTGAATACATTGATTTATAAAGGAATAGGTACTTGGGAAAGCATGTGTTCTACACAGTGTCTTCAAGTTGAACTCATGTTGTTAGGGGCCCAGAGAAGGAATAGTCATTAGCAGAGAGAAAGACCTGGAAGGCACCTTTCTCTTCTGCATATACAAATAGGAAAAGGCACCAACAAGAAAATGCAAATTTTTCCTTTTATCCACAATAGTTTGCTGTAATTTGTCAGAAACATCATTTCATAGCACAAACCAAGATTTTTGGGGGGAAATAGAGTGGATTTTTGTTTGTGCTAACATAAAAAGCAAAATCATTACAAAGGGAGAGAAGTAGTAAAGAAATTTAGAGATATGCTCATTAAATTAAATAAATTTGCTGCAGAGACCATTGAAACAACATTTTATAATTGAATAAGCACATTCCTGCCAGTGACCAAGATTACAAATTTTGAAACATTTGTGGCTAATATTTTGAAAGCACAGGAATAAGCAACAATAATTATTAGGAACTTAACTTTTTCCCCGAAATAAGAACTTTTAAAAAGATGATTTAATTATAGGCCAGAAACACAGAGAGTTTACAAAATATTTCAATAATAAAAAGTAATCTGTTTTCTGTGTACACAATAAGTTGGTCTTTGAACAGAAAGAAACTCAGAATCTGATTTTATGTTCTGTATGTTTTAATGTAATAATTTCCAGTAAAGGATTCATAAACCACCTTTATTTCTAATCCTAATATCGCTTTAGATAAATGTGTTTATACAGGGCGCCTGGGTGGCTCAGTTGGTTAAGCGACTGCCTTCGGCTCAGGTCATGATCCTGGAGTCCCGGGATCGAGTCCCGCATCGGGCTCCCTGCTCAGCAGGGAGTCTGCTTCTCCCTCTGACCCTCCCCCTTCTCATGTGCTCTCTCTCTCTCATTCTCTCTCTCAAATAAATAAAATCTTTAAAAAAAAAATGTGTTTATACATATATAAATGTATATTATATGATAATGTGAATCTTTCCATCTTATTTTTAAAATATAATTAACTTTATATGCATATTAAATAAGACAATGTGTAAGGTATGTTGAATTTATTATCTTAATAAAACTGTAATAATTTTTTGATAAATTAAAATATAAATTATATACATTATCTCATATGTATTCATTTCTAACTATTATACCTAGTCTAAACTCAACCATTTATTGCTACCAGAACCAACCATTAAAACTTCTTTCCTTACAGGCTCCCTGCTCCTCCCCGTTCGACAGACAGCCGCATCTTCTGGTGCAGAGCCAGCCGCGTCCCCGAGACACGATGGTGAAGGTCGGAGTGAACAGATTTGGCCGTACTGGGCGCCTGGTCACCAGGGCTGCTTTTAACTCTGGCAAAGTGGATACTGTCGCCATCAATGACCCCTTCATTGACCTCAACTACATGGTCTACATGTTCCAGTATGATTCCACCCATGGCAAATTCCACAGCACAGTCAAGGCTGAGAACGGGAAGCTTGTCATCAATGGAAAGTCCATCTCCATCTTCCAGGAGTGAGATCCCGCCAACATCAAATGGGGTGATGCTGGTGCTGAGTATGTTGTGGAGTCCACTGGGGTCTTCACCATCATGGAGAAGGCTGGGGCTCACTTGAAGGGCGGGGCCGAGAGGGTCATCATCTCTGCTCCCTCTGCCAATGCCCCCATGTTCATGATGGGTGTGAACCATGAGAAGTATGACAACTCCCTCAAGATTGTCAGCAATGCCTCCTGCACCACCAACTGCTTGGCTCCTCTGGCCAAGGTCATCCATGACAACTTCGGCATCGTGGAGGGACTCATGACCACCATCCATGCCATCACTGCCACCCAGAAGACCGTGGATGGCCCCTCTGGGAAGCTGTGGCACAACGGCCGAGGGGCTGCCCAGAACATCATCCCTGCTTCCACTGGTGCTGCCAAGGCTGTGGGCAAGGTCATCCCTGAGCTTAATGGGAAGCTCACTGACATGGCCTTCTGTGTCCCCACCCCCAACGTGTCCGTCATGGATCTGACCTGCCGCCTGGAGAAAGCTGCCGAATACAATGACATCAAGAAGGTGGTGAAGCAGGCGTCAGAGGGCCCCCTCAAGGGCATCCTGGGGTACACTGAGGACCAGGTTGTCTCCTGCAACTTTAACAGTGACACCCACTCCTCCACCTTTGATGCCGGGGCTGGCATTGCTCTCAACAACCACTTTGTCAAGCTCATTTCCTGGTATGACAATGAATTTGGCTACAGCAACTGGGTGGTGGACCTTATGGTCCACATGGCCTCCAAGGAGTAAGAGCCCCCTGGACCACCAGCCCCAGCGAGAGCAAGAGGAAGAGAGAGGCCCTCAGCTGCTGGGGAGTCCCTGCCCCAACTAATCCCCCAAAACACTGAGAATCTTCTGACCTCCACCGTTTCCATCTCAGACCCCCTGAAGAAGGGGAGGGGCTTAGGGAGCCCTACCTTGTCATGTACCATCAATAAAGTATACTGTACCCAGCCAAAAAAAAAAAACAAAAAAACTTCTTTCCTTACAGAGAAAACTAGAAGCCAGGAAGTCAAGAACTGCCTGGCCCTTTTTTTTCACCATCATACATTTCATATTACTTATAAAATTTTCAAGTTACAATAAACATATATATTAAAACTATCCAAAGACTTTATTTATCCTATCAACTTATAGCTGTTATAGAAATAAGGGACAAGAGTAAATGAAAAATTCTGTGTAGTGACCAATGCGTTATATACTTTTCTTCCTTAGAAATTGCCCAGATAGCCAAAGAATATTTACTAATTAGCTCAATTCAATATGAATTTAAGGACATAAAGTTAACTAAAGACATGGAACTTAGAATTTAAGCCAACACGTTAAGACTTAATGATTTTAGCATTATAAAAATTCACAAGACTAAGCTTTTTAATATACCCATTTTTGCAAATTCATTTAGTTCACAAAATTTTACATTTTAGTAATTTAAAACTGCTTGTGGAAACAATAATGACAATTTATTTGACCTATAAAACAAAGTAGGAAATTTAAATATTTTAAACCTTCATAAATTGAAGTCTTAAACTATCTAGAATATTATATCTTTATTATTTTTACAGGGTGGTGAAATCAGGGAGAAGACAAAAAATTGTCATTAAACCAAAATTAAGTCACTGTGATTTGTCCAAAGTGTCATCTTCTTATTTGGAATATTACATGAACTATTTTCTGATACAATTCATAAAACTCTTTACTCTTGAAATCATCCCCAAAACAACGTGTCTCATTTTTCTGCTATTTTGTTACCTAGTAACTTATGCCAATAGAAAATTTGGCATCTAATGAACAGGAGGTAACAAAATTAAAAGTTAATAATATGTGTGACATTCAATCCATAATTTGTTTTTGTTTTTCTGTTAGTTTCTCACAGGTGGAGAGACTCCATACTTTTTTTTAAGATTGATTTATTTATTTACTTATTGAGAGAGAGAGAGGGTGTGGGGAGGTGTAGAGGGAGAGAATCTTTCAAGCAGACACCTTGCTGAGTGCAGAGCTCGATGTGGGGCTCCATCTCATGACCCATGAGATCATGATCTGAGCCAAAACCAAGAGTCGGATGCCCAACCAACTGAGCCACCCAAGTGCCCCAGGACTCTATACTTTTCAATTATTCCTACCAGTTGTCACATTTTATTTATTTATTTAATTTTTTTCCAGTTGCTGTATTTTATTTTTATTTTTGTTTTTTAAAGATTTTATTTACTTATTTGAGAGAGAGAGAGAGCACAGAGAGAGAGGGAGAAGCAGACTCCCCACCAAGCAGGGAGCCTGACACTGGGCTTGATCCCAGGACCCCGAGATCATGACCTGAACCAAAGACATCCGCTTAACTGACTAAGTCACCCAGGCACCCCTCCAGTTGTAGTAATTTTTTTTAAAAGATTTTATGTATTTATTTGAGGGAGAGAGAATGAGAGAGAGAGCACATGAAAGGGGGGAGGGTCAGAGCGAGAAGCAGACTCCCTGCCGAGCAGGGAGCCTGATGCGGGA
>NC_138385.1:28025014-28091256 GCF_054177405.1 Leptonychotes weddellii
ATCTGAGCCGAAGGCAGTTGCTCAACCAACTGAGCCACCCAGATGCCCCAGTTGTAGTATTTTAAAAGTCAGTTGTTAGTGGCTGATATCAACAAGATGGTGGAACAAGAAAACCCCAGGCCCCAGGCCCTCTTTTCCCCCTGGTGATATCAAACAACTACAGATTGACTAAATTTAACTTTATAGGAACTCTGTAAACCAATGAAAGATCTATAGCAACCAACTGATTGCCCAATCAAGAAAAAAAAAAAAAAACACATGAAAACTAGTGGGAAATTTTGCAGCCTTTTTGCTCACTTTTGCCTCACCCCTCCCTGATGGGCGCATGCTGGAAAAATAGCAGCCCAATTCCTGGTTACATCCATTGGGCAGGAGCAGAGTGAAACTTGTTTACAAGGACTTGGTCTGTCCTTGGGCTGTTGGAGTGACTGGTTTATGTCTTGCCTGACTAAAAGCTCACTTGAGGAACAGCAGAAACTTTTGGATCTCAGTCTGGAAGTCATGCGAGACAATGGAGAGTATCTTGGCATGCAAACACTATAGGGGGGTGCAGGCCTGCGAGCCAGAGATTCTAAGTAGAGGAATACAATAGAACTTCTAAGGCCCCAAGAAGCTTGCATGAGACTTTTGGGGAAATGAGACATTTAAAAGCCCCTGGGAAATAAAAATTTAAAAAGCACACACACAGACTCACAAAAAAACACACACCCAGAGAAGACCCAGGGCTGATCCCAAGGCTCAGGGTCCCTCTAAATAGTGAAGGTCTTCTATGTCAGTCTTTAAAGACTAGAAAAGGTGGGCATTTTTCCAAATGCCCAATTCTCAGCAAGGTATCAAAAAGCATACAAAGAAACAAGAAAACGTGGCCCATTCAAAGGAAAAAATAAATCTCCAGTAATCATTCCTAAAGAACATATGCATCAGACTTACTACACAAACATTTTAAAAGAACTATCTTAAATATGCTCAAAGAGCTAAAGGGGAGCATGGACAAAAACTACAGGAATTCAGGAAAAAGATATATAAACAAAATGAGAATATCAACAAAGATAGAAATAATAAAGTATCAGATTCTGGAGCTGTAAAACACAATAACTGAATTGAAAAATTTACTAGAGGGGGATTCAAAAGAAGACTCAAACAGGGAGAAAAAAGGATCAAAGTTAAAGACATTAGAAATTATTTTTTTAATTATTAACATATAATGTATTATTTGTTTCAGGGGTACAGGTCTGTGATTCATCAGTCTTACACAATTCACAGCTCTCACCATAGCACATACCCTCCCCAGTGTCCATCACCTAGCCACCCCACCCCTCCCACCCCCCTCCACTCCAGCAACCCTCAGTTTGTTTCCTGAGATTAAGAGTCTCTTATGGTTTGTCTCCTTCTCTGGTTTCATCTTGTTTCATTTTTTCCTCCCTTCCCCTATGATCCTCGGTCTTGTTTCTCAAATTCCACAAATCAGTGAGATCATATGATACTTGTCTTTCTCTGATTGACTTATTTCGCTTAGCATAATACCCTCTAGTTCCATCGACGTCATTGCAAGGACATTAGAAATTATTGAGTCTGAGAAGTAAAAAGAAAAAAAGACTGATGAAAAGTGAACAAAGCCTAAAGGACTCATGGGACACAATGGAGTGAACCAATACACACATTAGGGGAATCCCAGAAGAGAGAGAGAGAAAGGCGAAGACAATTTATTTGAAGAAATAATGACAGAAAATTTCTCAAATTTAAGGTAATATATGAATATACAAACCCAAGAATCTTAACAATTCCACTTAAGATATATCTAAAGAGTCCTACCCTGACACCATTATAATTAAACTACTGAAAGCCAAAGAAGGAATAGTGAAAATAGCAAGAGAAAAATGACACATCATGTACAAGAAATCCCAATAAGATTATGGGTGGATTTCCCAGCAGAGACCTTGCAGGCCAGAAGGCAGTGAGAAAGAAATAAACTGTCAGCTGAGAATTCTACATCCAGCAAATACGTCTGTCAATAATAAGGGAGAAATTAAAACATTTCCAGACAAACAAAATCGGGAAGAGTTCATTACAAATAGAAATGCTAAAGAGGGGCACCTGGGTGGCTCAGTCGGTTAAGTGTCCAACTCTTGACTCTTGATTTCCACTCAGGTCATGCTCTCAGGGTCATGGGATCAAGCCCCATGTCAGGCTCCACGCTCGGTGTGGCACCTGCTTGAGATTCTCTCTCTCCCTTTCTCTCTGCCCCTCCCCCCTCAAAAAAAAATAATATTAATAAGTAATGCTAAAAGAAATACTAAAAGGAGGGGCGCCTGGGTGGCTCAGTCAGTTAAGCGTCTGCCTTCGGCTCAGGTCATGATCCCAGGGTCCTGGTATCGAGCCCCGCATGGGCTCCCTGCTCAGCAGAGAGTCTGCTTCTCCCTTTCTCTCTCCCTCTGCCTCTCCCCCTGCTTGTGCTCGCATTCTCTCTCTCTCAAATAAATAAATAAAATCTTAAAGAAAAAGGACACTAGAGAGTAACTCAAAGCCATATGAAAATATAAAGACTTCTAGTAAAAGCAAATGCATGGGCAAATGTAAAAAACAAAAACAAAAACACAGTATTATAGCGATTTTGGTTTGTAACTCCACTTGCTATTTTCTACAGGATTTAGAGAGACAAAATCATAAAAATAATTATAAATCTATGTAAGTGGGTATCCAATATATAAAAGATATAATTTGTGACATCAATAACAAAGTGGAAGCAGGAAGCAGAATTGTAAAAGAGTGAAGTTTATGCATGTAATTGAAGTTAATTTGGTATCAATTAAGACAGATAATCATAACTTTAGGATGTTATATGGAACCCCTATGATAACCACAATAAAATATCTATCGAATACACACAAAAGGAAATAAGAAAACAATCAAAATGCATCACTACAAAAAACCGAACTAAAGATAAAGGCAGTAAGCAGTCATGGAGAAAAGGAAGGACAAAAACACTAAAAGAGGTACAAAAACCAAAAAATAAATAAAGTGATAAAAGCAAATGCTTCCCCACCAGTAATTACTTCACATGCAAACAGATTAAACAGCCCAATCAAAAGACATATATTGGCAGAATGGAATAAAAGCAGAACCCAAGTGTATGTTGTGTAAAAGGGAGTAATTTTAGGTATAACATGCAGAGATTGACAGTAAAAAGATGGAAAAAGATATTTCATGCACATAGTAATCAAAAGGGAGTGTAAAGTTAAGTTGTTGATTTTTTTAAAGATTATTTATTTATTTATTTATTTGAGAGAGAGCAGAGCAAGCGAGAATACGGGTTGAGGGGGAGGGGCAGCGGGAGAGGGCGAAGCAGGCTCCCCGCTGAGCAGGGAACACAACACGGGGCTCAGTCCCAGGACCCTGGGATCATGACCTGAGCCAAGGGCAGACGCTTAACCGACTGAGCCACACAGGTGCACCTAAGTTGTTGATTTAAGTCCTTTTTTTAAAAGAAAGCATTTAAACCTATCAATTTCCTGCTCAGCACTGATTTTGTTGCATCCCATAAGTTTTAGTGTATTGTATTTTCATTTGCATTTGCATCAAGATAGTTTCTAATTTCCTTTTTAATTTCTTCTTTGACCCATTGGTTGTTTAAAAGTGTGTTGTTTATGGGACGCCTGGGTGGCTCAGTCGGTTAAGCGTCTGCTTCAGCTCAGGTCATGATCCCAGGGTCCTGGGATCGAGTCCCACATCGGGCTCCTTGTTCCGCGGGGAGCCTGCTTCTCCCTCTGCCTCTGCCTCTGCCTCTCTCTCTCTATCTCTCATGAATAAATAAATAAAATCTTTAAAAAAAAAAAAAAGAAAAAAGTGTGTTGTTTAATTGCCACAGATTTGTGAATTGACCAGTTTTCCTTCTGCTGTTGATTTCCAGTTTCATCCATTGTGACTGGAAAAGATACTTTGTATGATTCAATATTTTTACATTTATTAGGCTTGTTTTGAGCACGTGGGTGGCTCGGTTGGTTAAGCATCTGCCTTTGGCTCAGATCGTGATCCTAGGGTCCTGGGATCAAGCCCCGCATCGGGCTCCCTGCTCCGCGGGGAGCCTGCTTCTCCCTCTGCCTCTGACTCTCTGTCTCTCATGAATAAATAAATAAAATCTTTAAAAAAAGACTTGTTTTGTGGCCTAACATACAGTCTATCCTGAAGAATGTTTTCACGTGAACTTGAGAGAAACATGCATTCAGCTATTTTTAGGAACAATAACAGAACTAGAAAAAGAACAAACTAAATTCAATGTTAGCAGAAAGATGAAAATAATAGATGTTAGAGCAGAAATAAAGGAAATAGAGAATATCAAAACAATAGGGGGGAAAAAAACCCCAAACTAAGAGTTGTTAATTTGAAGAGATCTAGATGACCCTGGGTTTGGTGATAACTTTTAGACATAACACCAAAGGACCTACTCATGAAAGAAAGCATTGATAAGCTGGATTTCCTTAAAATTAAACATTTCTGCTCTGTGAAAGACTTTGTCCAGAAAGTAAAAACACAAGCCACAGACTGGGGGCAAACATTTGCAAAAGACATATCTTATAAAGGACTGTTATCTAAAACATACAAATAACCCATGTTCATAGCAGCATTATTTACAATAACCAAAAGGTAGAAGCAACATAGTGTCCATCAATGGATAAATGGGTAAAAAAATGTGGTATATATATACTGTGAAATATTATCCAGCCCTAAAAAGGAATAAAATTCCTACACATGCTGCAGTATGGATGAAACTTGAAGACATTATGTTACATGAAATAAGCCAGTCACAACATGACAAATATTGTGTCATTCTACTCCTATGAGGTAACTATTCTATCTAAATCTGTAAAAACAGAAAGAAAAATGGTAGTTTCTAGGGGCCGAGTGGAGGGGAGAATAGGAATTTAGTGTTTAATGAGTATAGATTTTCAGTTGGGGAAGATGAAAAAGTTTTGGACATGGATGGTGGTGATGGGTTGCACAACCCTGTGAGTGTACTTAAAGCCACAGAAGTGTGCCCTTAAAATTGTTTAAAATGTTAATTCTATGTTTTGAATATTATACTGTAATAAAAAAAATAAATGAAAAAATCAATGGTTAGCAAGAGTAGTCTAATGTGCTTGATGAGAATATTTTCAAAGGTCTTTGAAGTGTTCCCTTGGATACCAGTAAGATCAAAATTCAAAATGCTTTTTTTAGAGACAATGATACTGGGCTGCACTCCATTTTATTTGACAAAGCAAGAAAGTTAGATGTCAACATAACCACAATAACATACCAGAGGAAGTGTTATTACCCAGCCAGTAAATATTGAAATCCTTCCATGCTCTATTCTTTGTTTGTATGTCCTAAACTGACATGAGGGAATTTCTTCCATACCTAGAGCTTCAATTATCATGTATATGCAGATGCCTCACAAATTTATGTCTTCAATTATCTCCCTGAGCTCAACTACTTCATGTCTCAATGTCACCTCAAACTCAACATGTCCAACACCAAATTCATGATTACTAATCCTACACATGGTTATTTCCTATCCATCTAGTTGAATAAGCCATAACGCCAGGAGCGTCATTCTCCTTTATATCCCATATCCTATGAGAAGCTCCTGTGCCACCATGTACTTCTTGCTACCACTTATCTCATTAGCACTTTTACATTCATTTCTGTGGGTGTTTGATTAATGTCCATCTCTCACACCACAGTGCACATTCCAGGTGAAGAGACCTTATTTTCACTCATAATCATATCCCCAGAATATATCACAGTGTAAACACCCTTTACATGAGTGTTTATTACATACTTGTTGAATAAAGAAATCTTTAAGCTTTGAACTCATCATTGGGAAATAAGTTTGATGTGCAAAATTTATAAATAATTCCTTTCTTTCCTATTTATATGAAGATGTGAGTCATTTCCCCAAGCAGTTAGGGGTTGTAGTTTGCCACTCATGTTGAGATTACCCTGGCCATTGCTTTTAGTTCTGAATTTTTAGTTCAGTGTCATCTTGGACATCTATCCAAATTTCTCGAACATTTCCTGTTGAGTACAATGATTCCTGTATCTTTTACCTCTCATTAATATTAATCCAAATATACTGTTCAATTCCTTGAGTGGAAAATATGAAATACTCGATGCTCACAAGTCCGCAAGTACAGGTAGAGGTCCTGAGGATGGGGATGGGGGAGTTTATCTCAGGACTCAACTCTGTGGATTCGAGTCCTGCTTTTGCTGCTAGTTTCAAATGAGTTTACTTAATACCTGACCTGTTTCTGCATTTCTGAAAGTAGACACGGTATTAAAAATACCTATAGCACAAAAGTATTGTGAGAATTATGTGGGAGAATGTCTCTGGAATTACTTTTTAAGCTGTACAGTGACACAAATGTATATAATTAGCCCAATGTGAATAGGGTTAAAGTGAATCCTAAAACAGCAATGGGACTGTGGAGGAGGTTTCTGGCAAAGACTCACACAGTTTGTGGGTAACTACTTTTCACAGTACATTTCCATCTTGTTTCTGAACTTGTTTTTGAAATGAATAATGGAGTGGTTGCAGCAAGGACAAAGATAACTTAAGAAAAAAAGGAGGGACGAGCACTTTTAAAATCTCGTATTTAGCCGATGAATTTAGAGTCTATTTCTACAGTGTTTCAGCTTCCTGGAAATCCCGACCGCCCCGGGTGTCTCTCACCTCCCTCTCTAACGACCCGACGCCGCAACCAAGTAGGCCGATGTCACGCCGCCTGCTTCTGGGTCTTACGTCATCAGATTGTGACATAGCGCCCTCACGTAGGTGCTCGATTGTGACGTCACACGCCCTTTGCAGTATATAAAGCCGAAAGCGGACCCGTCTTCCAGCTGCACCAGGCAGTGTGGGATGCTTGTCATCTTGGCCCGCGACTTCCCTAGTCCGGGTGACTAGTGTCCCCCTGCTTCCCAACTGCCAGCCGAGTGCCTCCGTGCCCGAGAGAAAGAGGCGGAAGAGGAAACATGAGCATGCTGTTGCTTCTTCTGAGCGGTATTCTGTTTGCTTTTCTGTTTGTCTTCTGGAAAAGCCACTTACAGGTACAGTGTGTAAGAGAAATTGGAATTAGATGAAGTGAGGTGGTTCATGGATGGGAGGTGTGTGTCTGGGGGAGCAGAACGATACTAAAATAGTAAAATAAGAGTAAGAGAAGGTTATTTCATTTCTCTTCTCTTGCAAGAGCCCCAGATGTTTACCCCCAATGCTTCTTTCTTACCGACCAATGACTGGGCAGCTGTGGTCTGCTGTAAAAGGCCCCAAGTCACTGAGTATGTGGTCAGCTTTTCACCCACTTGAAAAGTAGAGCTGAAAGTGCCCGCTCCACCACCTCCTGTTTTAGGAATCTGTACCTTCTCTCTCTTCTCTAGTTTCTACTACTCCTTAGGTTTGTTTGCCTCTTTCTCCCCTGGTTTCAGTCATCTGTATGGCAGGTATTTGGGCTTTCACAAATAATTCAGGTCAAAATGTGGGTTTCCCGGTGATATTGAAAGCTGCAAGTGACTTTAGATCTTTAGTGATCCTTTTAGATAAGGATCAGGGTCCAGGTATAGACCTACTTTTCTGTCTAAGAAATGTAAGCCAAAGATATGACATTTTGATATTTAAAGGCTACTTTCATTTTTTTTTTTTTTTTTTCAGTGTTTGGGAAGAGCGTATTTCCAAAATCAACATTGTTGATTTTCAATCTCTAATTCTTAGGGGAGGACAATCAGTTTATTTTGGTAACCGAGACTAAGCATGTTAGTTGGCAGTACAGTAGACCCTTGAACAACATAGGTTTGAACTCCATGGGTCTTTACTTTCTCTCTTTTTTTGATACAGTACAGCAAATGTATTTTCTCTTCCTTATTATTTTCTTAATAACATTTTCTTTTCTCTAGCTTTATTGTAAAAATACAGTATATAATACATATATAAGATGTGTGTTAATCAAGTGTTTTCTGTAAGGCTTCTGGTCAAGAGTAGGCTATTAGTAGTTAAGTTTTGGGAGAGTCAGAAGTTATACATGGGTTTTTGACTGCACAGAGAATCGATGCCTTTAACCCCCCCACACCTTGTTCAAAGGTCAACTGTATTTGGAAATTGTTAAACTCAATAAACTACATGTGTATAATTTCCTTCCCTTACAGAGCAGCGTTGGTGAAATGTCATCAAATTCGACTTCTCTTGCACTAGTAAGACCAACCTCTTCTACTGGGTCAACTAAGAGCAATACTGATAAGAGTCTTTCAGTCAACAGCCTCTCTCAGGATATCTTAATTAATTCCCCACACATCATAACCATGCAGAAGCGAATATTGGCAAACCTCAGGATCGTGGAATACAAGCTGGCTGAAGTGGAACATTTCCTAGTTACCAAGGGTTTAAATGGTGCATTAGTTAACTGGAAATCTGACAGGCTTAGAGAATGTAATGACAGTGGAGGCAATCATTAAAGGCACTTTGAGTGAATTCATTTGATTATATGTGTTTATACCAAATGAATTGTTTAAAAGGGGAGGGGATGCCAAGTCAGGTACAAAAACCAGATGTTTATCAATTTGCTTTTACTGACATTTTAAGAATTGATTACATGTTTTATATATTTATACATTTATATATTTTATATATACAAGTTTGACAAGTTTATAAACATATAAATATATGTATGTATATATATATATATGTTTTACTGGGGAAGGAATGAAAGTACAGTAGAGAAAGAAATGGTTCCTCAATTTTGCGTTAGAAAATAAACTACAGCAAAAAGAATATAGTTGAGATATAGTGATTTCAATTTCACTCACCTGTGAAAAACAGTTTTGGTATACAATATGCAAATGTCTTTTTGCATTAAAGAAATGGGATTTGATGGAACTCTTTCTATTATACAGAATTCTCTCTTACTACTGTCAAATCCGTAATAAGAGCTATCATTGAGCACCCTAAAATATGCCAGGCACTGTTAAGATCTTGCTTTAGACACTTGTGAAGATAATCACACAAACTCTTTACTCTTTGTAGTCAGCTCTTGAAGGGGATTTCTTCCCCATCACCCTCTCCTCCATCAATTTGATGTTATTTCATTAGAAATGTGCCTAAATCTTCCCTGAATTACAAGAATCACCTATAGAAAATGGCATGCGTTTTTCTATTTGGTGGAAAATTGACACCTCAGGGCACCTGGGTGGCTCAGTTGGTTAAGCGACTGCCTTCGGCTCAGGTCATGATCCTGGAGTCCCTGGATCGAGTCCCGCATCGGGCTCCCTGCTTGGCAAGGAGTCTGCTTCTCCCTCTGACCCTAACCCCTCTCATGTGCTCTCTCTCAAATAAATAAATAAAATCTTTAAAAAAACAAAAAGAAAAAAGAAAATTGGCACCTCAGATAGCACCAAAATATAATGATAGAATGCATGTAATATGGATTAAAATGAAGAGAAAGTGTTTCTTAACTCTAGTCAGCCGTCTATTTCAAGTATTTTATAAAAATCCAGTGTAACTGAGGAATTAATCTGTTGAAGTTCACTAATGACATTTGACTTACCCTCAAAATCTTCAGAATATCTAACACAAGGTCATTTTATATATATGTACATAGCTCACTGAAATTGTTCAATTATAGGCCTATCTGTTTTTCATGCCCCTTCTCCCCAAAATAAATTACCAGTATAAATTAAATACCTTAATCCCTTACTCCTTTAATCTTCAATCAAAAGGAAGAGGAAAAGGAATCGAAAATGTATCAGAAGGGCGCCTGGGTGGCTCAGTTGGTTAAGCGACTGCCTTCGGCTCAGGTCATGATCCTGGAGTCCCTGGATCGAGTCCCGCATCGGGCTCCCTGCTCAGCGGGGAGTCTGCTTCTCCCTCTGACCCTCCTCCCTCTCATGTGCTCTCTGTCTCTCTCATTCTCTCTGTCTCAAATAAATAAATAAAATCTTTAAAAAAAAATGTATCAGAAATTAAGGCTTAAAATGATTCCTTTTATTCCTCACTTGCTGAGAACAAAAAGCCAGAAGTAGTAGTATATGTGGTTCTTAAGCTTTTTTGAGTCATAGATCCCTTTGGTATTCTTATGAAAACTCTAGACTCTGTCCCTAGAAAATGCAAGTACACATTCACATAGAAAGATATTATGTATATTATGTATAATGTCGGTTTCATAGAACATAACCTGAAAGGTTAAGGACCTTAAGAACAGCTGAGAAGTTTCTTGCATATTTAGGCAATGTTCACTATCCTAGGCTGTGATGTTTAAACCAGTGGTCAATAATATCAGTGTATAAGCCTATTAATGATATGTTTTCATTATCTTTTTTTTAAGGAAACTGGGACATAGGACTTTCTAATTTGCCTTCCCTCATTCTTGACAAGTTTATCTCCTTTAAGTGTATAAATAAGTTATCACCTGTAAGTAGTAACTTACTCAAATAAGACAAAAATCATTTTACTTGATCTATTAATGATATATTACAATCATAAGATCTTAGATTTGATTGAAGCCATTTCCTCCTTAGCATTTTGTCCCATGTTCTATTTGAAAATAAACCTAGATTTCAGAGAGTATAATGAACAACTCTTAATTTTGTGAAACACAGTAGAAATCAGGTGGGAGATATTTTCTTCCAAGTATAACCTAGGAAGACATTATATAGGGAGAGAAGTACTTGAAGCTTCTGGATTCCATTTTCTAGATTTATCACTTACTGGCCATAGACTCCTTATTTTTCTGTCTTATTTCACTATTTGTAAGTAAACATAACCACTAATTTCACATAGAAAAAGAGACCCATAAATACATGAAAATTTTAGATATATTTGGATTAAAAGTATGAAACTACAGTGCTCATAGACACAGTCCATTTTTTCATGTATGTGTAGCATTTCTAGTTAAATGAGGCCTTCAATTTTAACACTTTCTTTTAAATATACTGATTTATTTTCCCCAGCTTTATGGAAAAGAAAGATTATATACTAAGAAAATATAGGCAAATAATATTTTTAAACTTGTATAATAGAAAATATAACAATTTTCTAAATAACTGGCTCAAAATAAAGTCTTTGGTATATTAGAAAAATATGGTAATATTTACAAAAGTATTACTGTGACATAGAGACAGCTATGTATGTGTTATACAGGTAGATAATCTAAAAAGAAATATAATCACATTGTTAAATATTAGTAGATTCACATTATATTACACTCCTGCTTAAATGGGAAAAACTTATACCATCATGAACATAGTATATACATTTTTCTACTCCGTTAACATAAAATATAAAATTTTCCTCTGTTCTAAAATAATCACATTGTATGGCCACGTATTTTAAAAAATTAAATCTCATT
Source organism: Leptonychotes weddellii (assembly GCF_054177405.1). Taxonomy (NCBI): domain Eukaryota; kingdom Metazoa; phylum Chordata; class Mammalia; order Carnivora; family Phocidae; genus Leptonychotes; species Leptonychotes weddellii. The sequence continues at coordinate 28,036,381 of NC_138385.1, forward strand.
CTGGTTTTCTGCTGCCACTAACAGTAGGTATTTCATGGTCAGTCTCTTTTTTAGGATCTACCATATCTTTATATCTCTCCCCACGATGTCGTTCCAGGTATGGACCCCAGTTAGAAGCTGGTCTGCAGCAGCTTACAATGCGCTGAAAAGGAAAAAAAAAAAAAAAAGCTTGTTTTAGACCATAAGTGTTAAAATCTGTAAACAAGCAAATATCAAACCGTATTATTAAGTTTCTTTGCTAGCCAAAATGAAATAAGAACCATAGAAAAGTAAAAAAAGTGATCATCAAAATTCTTAATATAGTATACTAAAAAAATGATACTCAGATTTAACTGTTACTAGAATTACACCAACTATGAAACCAAAATAACTGAGTATGTAAATGATTTTAAAAGAAAGTGTATGAGCCCATTTGAACAACAGAATCAATCCATGTATTTTCATTGAATTATCTGACATTTCTATCCTGCCCTTAGAAGGAGGGTTAGGTGAGGATTTTTTTTTTTTTTTTTTTTTAGGTGAGGATTTAAACCAGTGTATACTTGGGAGGTTTCAAGAACCGAACAAAGGGAGCTCCAGGGTCAAACCATTGATCGGGGTGGGCTTGGGAAATTATTTAAAATCTGACTCCTGAGATTTGTCTTAGTCATTGTCCTAGTGAGATGTCATAATCAACTCCATCTGCCTACACCTCTATGCAAGAGGGATCACTCAGGGTCTAGATGGGGTTTGAAATAATTTACCAGGCTTTTTCCAGTCTAAACACATTATGAGGGCAGGTATTATAACCAGACAATGTATTTAAAGATTATAGATCTAAAGCAAAAAGGTCCTTTGCTTTGTGTCATCTTCAGGGAAACTCAGTACAAGTATAAACATTACTTCTATGTGCTCAGCACGCTCATAGGGCCTGAGGATATAGCAGCAAGCAACATAAGACTCTCCCTAAAGGAGCTTAGAGTCTAGTACGAGACACACAAATACATATATGGTATAAAGCTATGCTATGCACATAGTAATCAGATGATTGTATCAGGTGTAGAAGTAGCCTAAAGGTTCATAATCTCATATTACCACCATATGAGTAATCTTCATTTTGATAAGTGCTTTCTATAAAAAAGTATAAATAATATAAATGTGCTTACTTGAAAGATATTTCCTTCAGCTTGAATTATTTTTATGACGGCCATAATTGGAATCCAAATAATGCAGAAAATAATCATACACCAGCCTAGAGCAACTCCCCAGTCAGGGTATGGAATTTCGGCATAATTAGGCCTATGAAATTTCACGAGTGACCAGATCAAAATTGCCTGTGAAAGTAAAGTATGAAGAGACAATGCTAAAGGTTAGACTTTATTGCACTGATGATTTCAATTGCACTAATTGTTAGGAATTTGATCCCTATCCTTAGAAATAATTTATCAAAAGCAATTAGGGCGCCTGGGTGGCTCAGTCGGTTAAGCGACTGCCTTCGGCTCAGGTCATGATCCTGGAGTCCCGGGATCAAGTCCCGCATCGGGCTCCCTGCTCAGCGGGGAGTCTGCTTCTCCCTCTGACTCTCCTCCCTCTCGTGCTCTCTGTCTCTCATTCTCTCTCTCGCAAATAAATAAAATCTTTAAAAAAAAAAAAACAATTAAAATGAAGATACATTCAAGCAACTAAGATAATCCCGTAACTAGCCAGAAGATAATACTAAATGAACTAATCTAAATAACTTGTATTTGGCTTTGAATAGATTCTTCCAAAATGAGCACCTCCGTATATTTATAAGAGATACAAATGCTGGTCCAAGATGTTTTTCAATAAACTACTTTATCGTGAAATATTTCAGATCGAAAATAAAACAATATCTGAACATTTCCATGACTGAACTTTTAAGTTTCACTTAATAATAGTATGGTTTTATTCCATGCTATAAGCTAGCCAGCATATCAATTCATTCAAGGAGAATGTAAAGTACCCTTTAGTGAACATGCTTTGCTCCTTGCTTAGCAGTTGTTTCTATTATTTCTCACTGCACGGAGCATCCCTTACTCCACACCCAAAACACAGACACATTCACAAGCTACTGGTATGTATTTGCTAAAGCACACTTCACTTCCAGCCTCTCTGAGAGAAAAACAAGCTCAATGTATGTTTGGGTGAAACAGTGAACTCTGAATCTTAACAAGAAAAACACTTAAAAGCCAAGTTAAAAAAAAAAAAACTTTTTAAAAAACCTACTAGACATGTTGCAGCATTAAAACTAATTATTTAGAAATCCGTAAAGCAAACAAAACAAAAACCAGAGTCACCTAGTAGTTTCTCTAAATTATTTAGCTGTCTATGTTTTACTAAAATCAGTGAGGAAATGGAATGTAAGAATATCAAATAGGTAAAGTTTAATAGATTAATTAATAATCAATTTAATAGATGAATTCTACTTAATTACAGTAGTTTAAATGTATTTCCCAATTATCATAATTTTTTTCCATAACTACAAGAGAATGGGTGAGGAATACTGGAGTATCCATGACTTCACATCACTTTATACAAAACAGACAATAATGTATATCATTTAATATATAATACTTTTGCATTTTAAATTAAATCCAGTTGTCAAAGCTATGTAATCAATAAAAACTAGCTGGCTAAAAAGTCTGGTGAGACCTTCTGAATTGATAAAGGGTTTATTTTATTATGGAGAATTGTCAGAAGAGGAAAACAATATTTAGTACCACTGTCTAAATCATTTAGCTAGAATACAGAACAACCAAAATATTTTAATTCAGTACATCCAGTCCCAAATTGCTCCCTACTTGAAACTGACCTTATAAAATGTGAAAAAAGTAAAACTTAACACCCTCTAAAACAACCACAATGCTTCAGATGTGAAGCAAATTCTGGATCAAATTATTTAATGCCCTTTCCTAGGAAAAGCTTTGAAGCCTGGAGGCAATGAGAACCAAAACACATCCTCTGTGAAGCTTTGCCCCTGCCCCACCTCCACCATTGCAGTAATTCTCCATCCTGTTAAGTGTTTATTTTGTCATTGACTGCCCTGAACTGTTATTTAACGATATGTCTATATGCCGGGTCTCTCCAGTAGGGTATCTTTTGCTTTCCCTCAGTTCCTAAATAGCACCAATTGTTGAATTTAACATAAACGATTGCCTCTGTTGACAGTGGTTTCTTTTAGTAATTTCAGATAGTAAACCCCTCCCATGAAGAAAAAAATGTGCATTAAAATCTGAGTGTTGTTTCTTAGCAATTAATATATTTAGATCACAATCCTTACAGTCCATGTCTGGGTCTTAGCAGAGACTTTAGGAACATTGTAGATGACTCACCATATTTTTTAGGGAACCAGCAGATGAATGATTTATTTTTATTCGATTGATAATTTTTAAGTACGTAGGACCTTTAAGTCTATAGGAGCCTGTTCATTTTCTCAGATGGTAAATGTTTAAACCTATAGCCTCAAAAACAATACTGCGAAGGCATTTTAATTGAGGCAACTTGCAGTCATAAAGCAAAAGTTGACGGTCATTAATTTATGACCTTAGTTTGCCTTATTGTCTCCAATATGAATTATTCTTCAAGTTTATCTTAGAAATGGTCAAATATATACCAAATTCATGGCATATTAATTACTTACAATCAGAAGAACAGGTGTAATGACAAACCAGCAGGCTCTCCACCATAGCCAGAATATCCACCTTTTTGCTCCAATCATCATTTCTATATCTTCAATGAATCTGTTCCCACCTTATGAAAAAAAAAAAAGAGTACATTCAGTCCTTGCTCACATTTTCCTCCATTAATAATTATGGCCCCAAATTATCTTTCTGTCTAAACATTTTCTTATTCTATAGCAATGAAGTATACACCTTTTTTCCAGTATTATTATACTTTACAATTTTAGTAAACGTAATGAAAAAGAATCACACTAAGTTATTTTAATAAAATGTGTAGATAATTCTATAGTTACTATTTACCATAAATCCAGATGATTCCTATTATTTCCAGTATAGCTGCAATTAAGATGCCCCATCCAGCACAGAAATGGTCAATCAGATGAACCCAGTAAATTCCAGCCTACCAAAAAAAAAAAAAAAATACCCAATTACATCTAAGTATATTTTTAATTATTTTTAGGATTGATGAAGTCTTTAAATCAAATCTATTCATTTGATTTTAACATGTGCTCCTTGGTTTCACCTGTACTAAGATGTGAAAAAGGAATATTTTCAAATGTAAACACAAATGTGGCCTTAAATATCTCAAAAAGGATGCACCTTTCATCCTATACTGAGTCACTGGGAAAAAAGAAGCATTTAGAGTAGCTGATTATCAAAATGACATGCAGTGGCTGTGTGCTGTGTGGTAGCTATCCAAAGGCTAGTATGTGTTGAACGTTTATAACTTTATTGTAATTGGAGAAATTGTCCAATATTGGGTCACCACCCCTCTTCACAATATACTTAACTATCGAAATTGTGCTATACTGGGAAAAACTCTGGGCTCAAACTCAGAAAACCTTGAGCTGAATCAGACTTGGACTTGTCCTTAAACATCCTCTTAAACCTTTGTTTTCCTCCTTTAGATTATAAAGCATGTTCCAACTAATGATTTGTCTATGAAAAAATACTATAGTAATACCTGAGTCACACAGACGAGACCAAGGAGAAACAAAACCAAGCAGCAACCCAAAGTTATAGGAACCCTCATTTTCTTCATCACTTTGGGAAATAAATCTTGAATCGTTGTTGTAATTGTTTCTTCAGAAGGGGAAAAAAATGGCATGTCATATGTCAACTCATTTGCCAATAATTTTAATCAAAGAATTCAACTTCTATTAATCAAATTTACAAATATATGCTGAAAATATACTCTGGGTCCTACTCCTTGCTTTTATTTACTTATTTATTTTTCCCTACATGAAGTGCTTTATTTTTTATTTCTTTTTAAATTTTATCTTCTTTAAATTCAATTAAATAACATATAATGTATTATTAGTTTCAGAGGTAGAGTTCAGGGATTCATCAGTTGCATATCACACCCTGTGCCTACCCCTTGCTTTTAAAAATCCATAGGGTCCTTTCTCTTGGCAGTCACCACTTGTTGGTTTGGATAAAAACCAAATGCAGCTCTCTTTCTTTGTTGTTTTTAGTCTGTTTTACAAGGTTTTTCATCGCTAGTAACTACAAGGTAACAGATCCCTGAGGGCTGACGTAGTTTGAAAGAGCGTTATGGGAAAGGAAGAATTCTAAGAGAACTTTTAAATAAGGTGAATATTTGAATAAATGGCATGGAGACAAAAAGGCCTTCTAGGTTTAAGAAATAAATGTGTTCATGAAACAGAGTACTGGCTGAAAGCAGAAGGATGTAGGGGTGAAAGAATTAAGATACAGGTTTGAAATTTTCAAGGGCTTTGAAAGACAACTAAAGGAAGCCAGACTTTATGCTGTACATAGTCAACTATTTTTTTTTCTAAAGATTTTATTTATTTATTCATGAGAGACAGAGAGAGAGAGAGGCAGAGGGAGAAGCAGGCTCCCAAGGAGCAGGGAGCCCGATGTGGGACTCGATCCCAGGACCCTGGGACCATGACCTGAGCCGAAGGCAGACGCTTAACCATCTGAGCCACCCAGGCGCCCCTGTACATAGTCAACTATTAAAGTGTGTTATGTAAGAGTGATCTGATGAATAATGTTTCAGAATGTCTAGGTGTGTACCCTAGGGCCACGTGCAAGAACAGTCATTGCAGTAGCGTGTGTGATTTGTCAGAATTCGGAAATAATCCAACTGCCCATCATTATGGCAACAGATTGTGAATTAAGTCGATCCATATGAATATGTATCAACACAGATTCACAATACATGTAAAAAAAGCAACTGTCAGAATGATATGTATGTTATGAAACTTCACGTTTATGTGACAACATTTATATGTTATTTATGGATACATATATAACGTATACAGACATGGACTGAGTAACACATAATCCATGGGGACAGTTAGTTCTAGGAAGGAAGAAATGTGAATTGTATATGGGAGAGAAAAAGAGGAGACTTCAATTTCATTTCTGAAGCAAATATAAGATATTAATGTCTGTTCCTTTTGGGTATCTACTACATGAGTACTTTGTACTTTTCTGTATTTAAAATCAAGTTAAAAAGAATTTTCAGATTCTAAGAGTAAAAGCTAATGGGGAAAACAAGGGTAAGAAAAGGATATAAGAGGGATATGGTAACACTGGGAGTATTACTTACCAATGGATGCAAACTGAGAGTCAAGACCCAAAGTCAAAAGCATGAAGAAAAATAATATGGACCAAAATGGGCCACCTGGGAGTTGGGCTAACGCTTCTGGATAAGCAATGAATGCCAAATCAAAACCTAAGAAAAATGTATGACATTTCATTTAAATTAGTTGCCAAAAAGTTCACACATTTGGACATTTTCAAAATGAGATACTGGAAAAATGTCATTTTGATTTGCCGACTCAATCCATGATATACATTCTCGGGCAACTATTTCACTTGCCACTTTTAAGAATATTTGCCTTGGTTGTTCAATGAAGTGATAATGTGAGCATGTGATGTGAACTAAGCTAGTGAGATGAATTTTGTAAATGGTACATTTCTCACATAAGAAATCTTAACTGTTTAACGATTTTGTTTAACCTATTTCATTTTTTAGAGATTCATGAAGAATAACAACTGTCTTAAACTCCAGAAACCTAAATTAAGTTATCTTAGCCTAGAAATTCTAGAAGAATTACACTATCAAGAGAGCTATGCTTATGGAACTACATTTTTAGTCTTCAGCTGTCTCTCCAGATGTTCACCCAGGGTCACTAGCTGTAGAGCCATTTTAATTAGTATAAGGACACTTGCAAAATTGTATGTAACAAAACTAGAAGCTGAACCTTATTTTCTATTTGATGTATATTATCGTTAGAGGTGCTTTTAATTTTTTTTTTCAATTATATTATGTGATACTTAGTTGTTTGAAGTATTTTAAGTTTCTCCAGACTCCCAGAGGACTGACCTAGGATTCAGGAGGATTAGCTTCTAGCCTAGACTCTGTCACTTCCTAATGATTTAATCTTCTGCAAGACATAACATTTCTGTGCATCAGTCCACTTCTCTGTAAATGAGGAGCTGGACACTAGATTATCTATAAAGTCCCTTCTAGTCCTAACATTCTATTTTCCTGCATTGGTCTCTCCATCAAATGATATTGGCCATAAATAAAAATTTAATGAGGGATTCCTACTACTAAGAACCCTGGAATTCTTTTCCTAAGAATCTTAACCAGATAATTAAGCATCCCTAGCTAATGTCTTTAAAGTTAGGAAGTTCATTAATCAGATTCCTTTAAAGCTGGACATAGCTGGACACTCAAAGTTACCTGGGTTTCTATCTATATGATATTAATGTGTTTTAAAAATTCAGACCCAAGGCTGCACTTGTACATGGAAGAATACACACACACATATACTCTCATACAGTCATAGATATATGAATACACACATGTATATGTGTATAAATTAAATGAAGATAACACATGTAAAGGCATCCATGATGCCTGATACTTGTACAGTAAACAGTTCATATTAAGGACTGGACAAAATTCAGAAAATTATTTTCTTAAACAATTATTCCCTAATATAGTCCTATTTTCTCAGACCGTCTAAGAATTATTACATCATTAAAGTAATCAAATTATATAAGATGCAATGAGAAAGAAAATGCAACACCCTAAACATTGCTTGAGTGCTTTAAGTAAATTGCTATAAAATATATTAGTGTTTCTTAAATGAGCTACACCGAATTAAGTGAAGTTATTAATGTATAGCATCACATACCTGATTTTACGACTTGAGCAACTTCCTTTCCGGATATATGAGCCATGTGTCCCAAGATAGAAAAAATAGCAAATCCAGCGAACACACTAGTGAAGCAGTTTATCAGACAAACTAAAATAGCATCTAAGAAGCAGTTGTTATTGAACTTATTGTAAGATGATAGAGCAACTAAGCCACCCCAAGCCACTGAAAGGGAGTAAAATATTTGAGTGGCAGCATCCTTCCAAACCTATAAGAGAAGATAATTTCATCTTTAAAAACATACACTTTAAACTTTACTTCTACAAAAGATTTCATATATACAAATGAATAAATATGAATAATAATGAAGTAAACACCAGAACACCAAACCCACTGCTCAGCTTAAAAAATGAAATGTTACCAGTCTTTGGAAACCTCCCAGGGCCCCTTTCTGATTAGATCACCCTTCACCCTCCAGTGGTAACTGCTATCCTGACTTCTGGGTTTCTCATTTCCTCATTTTTCTTTAGATTTTACCCTAGAAACATGTAAACCCAAGCAATATGGTATTTAGCTTTTCATGTTATTGAGTTGATAGAAAAGTTTTCTAAATGCATGTAAACCTATACAACTTGCCTTTTTTCATTCAGTATTGTATGAGAGTTATCCGCTATCAATTTGAACCATATGAAATTTTAATTTTGTGTCAAAACTGAAAAAATATAGACAAATTCATATGGCTTAGTTAAATATATGTAGTTTTGAACTTTTTTTTTCACTGCTGTATTGCCCCACTGTATATACCACAGATCATCCTCTATCCTATTGAGGGACACTGAGGTGGTTCAATATTCTGCTATTAAAAATGTTGTAGCTATAAGTATTCCTGTGCATGTCTCCTCATACCGAGTTGAGGAACGGTGATGTCAAAGAGTATATGCATCTTCTCTTTTATGAAATAGTGCCATATTATTTTACCGCTTTGGACTCTCACCAGCTAGGTGTGAGAGCTCCCATTCCTTCACGTTCTTGCCAGTATTGGTCAGAATTTTTAATATTCTCCAATCTGGTGGCTGTCAAATGAGAGTTTTCATTACCCTAATTATTTATAAGGTTTAATATGTTTTTATGTCTTCATATTCCACAAGTTTTTTTCCCTGTGAAATTCCTGTTCAGGTCTTTTGCCAATTTCTTGTTTGGGTTATTTGTCTTCTTTGATCTCTAGAAATTCTTTATGTATGCTGGATTCTAATCCTTTGTCTATTATATATGTTATTTTTTCCTCCCAATTTGTGGCTTATTCTTTTGAGCCAAAGATTTTATTGTTGTTTTAATGTAACTAAAGGTGCCCATCTTTGCTTTTATGTATTGTCCTTGATTTCTCTGACTTAAAAAGAAATCTTTAGCCAAAGATCATAGATACTGTCCTACATTTTCTTCTAAAAGATTTAAAGCTTTGTTCATATTGTTTTCAATTAGCCTGAAAAATTGATACAGTACATATTAAAGTGGAAAGTCCAATTCATTTTCTTTTCTAAATGGAGTATCAGTTATCTAAAGATAATCATTTGGATGTCAGTTATATCAATTAGATAGTCCATCCTTTCCCCATTGATCTGCATGGCCACCTCTGCCACATATCAAGTTCCAAATGTTCATGAACCTATTTCTGAGACTATTCTGTCCCACTGGTCTGTAAGTCTATATCTACGCTAACACCACATTATTTTAATTCCTATAGTATTATAATATCGTTTCATATCTGGTAGGACAAGTGTTCCTTCTTCAAAAACAGGGGTTTTTTTTGTTTTGTTTTGTTTTTTGCCTTTTTCTCTTGCGTGTAAAGTTTACAATCCGTTCTCAACAACTAAGGAAAACTGTGCTGTCAATCTGATTAAAATTCTACTGACTCCACATATCAATTTGGGGACAATAGATACATATCCATTCTTAACAAGGACAGTACTAGGCAATTTTTGAAGAATAATGATATATTTATAATCCCTTAGATCACCAGTTCCCTCATCCTGTGTTTGTTCGATTAGAGCCTCGCGTAGCCAACCTCAACTCTTTAAGCAGCCTCCCACTCATTCCATCTAATCCTACCCTTTTACTAGTCTGCCTTTTACAATTTACCCCTCCTATATCTTTGCTAAAGGACAATAATCTCAGAAACTAAGCAAATCCATGTTAACAGTGAAATTCTGTAGATAGAACATTACAAAAGAAAAAACCTAATTGTATAGATTTCAAATAGATTGGCAAAGATTTGGGCAAAAGTGGTTTTTTTTTTTTTTAGTCCATTGAAAAACAGGACTGCTCAGTGAAAAGCAGGCAATATAACATGGCGACAAAGAGCTCTAACTCTGGAGTCAAAAAGAATGAAATTTATATCCAATACCTCTTACTCTCCTTGACTTCAATTTATTTAACATTTTTAAGTCTGTTCGTTCATCTGTAAAATGGAGATGATGAAGATGATGATGATGATATAAGTGTACTAGGAATGATGTGAGAATTGAATAAGAGCATATGTAAAGCAATTAGGATGCTCAATGGTAGCTATTATTGTTACTATGGAAAATAATCATAAATTGATACTCGGTTTCTTTTATGGAAATTAAAAATTATAATTTCCCCCTTTGAAAGGTATGTAATCTATTTCCAATTTCAATAGATATAAAAGTCATTGGGGAATAAAATTTACTAGGTCTTCAGAATACAGCTTGATGTTAGATTATTATTACATTATAATTGCAGCCAGTAGAAAGCAAAGTGAGTGGATGGATAGATAGATAGATGTTATTTCATTTATAACAAAATCATTACAAATAAAATGCTCTTATTTTTTAGGCACCTGTACATATTAAGAGATGAACAACATGCTTATGTTGATGTCTCAGCTGCTTTTACCTGATACATTTTGTATTCATATGTGAGTTAGGGGGAGCTGGAAATTGGTGTAGCAGGTCTGGGTTCTATCAAAATGCTACTGCAGACCATGATGTGTACCTAGCTTGCAAATAAAGTGAAGCAAAATTCCAAACATAGTTCTAATCTCCGTATCTATCAATCTCATAGCTATATACAAAATTAGTAATTTAGGGATTAGAAAATCTTAATTCAAGATGCACAAACTGGCTGTGTAAATTTAACTAAATGTGAATCTTTCTGGGTTTCAGTTTCATCACTGTAAAATGAAGGAGTTAGTAAAATAATCATTGAAGACCAGAAGACCCTTCTAGCTATAAATTTGTATGGTTCTCTGCTCTCCTAGAGGTTGCAACAAAGTTCAGATATTCAAAGAAAAGGAAAAATATATATATTTATGATCCCATGCTCAGAAAATGGATTGTGAGAAATAAAAAAAGGTCTAAGAAAAAATTCTCATTACCAGCAGTAATACAGTACCAGTGGGGGTACTGTATTTATTGGAGTGAAGAGGAGGGAGGATTAAATTGTATGTTTCAAAGGGAGCTTTAGGTTTAGGTCTGATATTTTAAAGGTAATAGAGACGTTGAAACAGACCAATATAAAATAATCATATAATTTTTTCAGGAACTATAAAGCTCAGGTGATCTGAGGCTTGGAAAAGTCACTTAAAGAATATCAAAGGGGCTTTTCACCTGTGCTCAAAGTTAAGAAGTTTAAAGAAAATGGAGGGTCCTCTTCTTAGGGAAAATGTTGCATCCATAATAGTAGAGTATAATATAACAGCAATAATTGAAATAATTGTGTGCTCATATTTATATAACAGTTTACCATTTTGAAAGTGCATTAATTAATATTTTATCTTGTTTAACAACCTAACAGAGAGAAGATGATGATTCCCAACTTCCATTTTATTTGTTTCTTATTCATCATCAAAAATGGTCTTCGAGTTGGAAAGATATTAACAAACAAGGTTAAAAGATGTGAGGCCCAAGATAAATGAACAAATGAACAAATGGCCTGTGGACACATCAAACTATATTAATCTCCAAGACTAAAATAATAAAAGTTCATAGTTCTAAAATAATTTAAGTCTGTTGCGGGTTAATTGCTGAGTGAAAATTATTTGGGTACAGGAAACCAAAGGCCAGACACTGACATCTCAATTTTCAAAAAAGGTAAAGGAAGGATTGTCATGACTAAAAAGTGATAAATTTGACTTGCTTACCAGAAAAATTCTACAACAAATAATTAAATACCCAGACTGTGGGGTGCCTGGGTGGCTCAGTGGGTTAAGCGTCTGACTCTTGATTTTGGCTCAGGTCATGATCTCAGGGTCATGAGATCGAGGGCCGCGTCAGGCTCTACACTCAGCGGGGAGCCTGCTTGAGATTCTCTCTCTCCTTCTCCTTCTGCCCCTCCCCATACATGCGCTCTCTCTCTAAATAAATAAAATCTTAAAAAAGTAAATATCCAGATTGTAAGTATTTAGAAAATAGCAAATTGCTGGAAATTAGCATCAGTTCCTCAAAGAACACCATAGCAAACAAACGAATATCCATTTTGGATAGCACTGCTACTATGGAAGATTATAGTAACATAGTGTTTCTTGACTTCAACATAAGACTTGGTGTTTTAGCTGGCCAGAAGCTTAATGTGTGCCAAGAATGTGATGTGATTACTGACAAAGTGAAACCATTCTTAGGCTGTGTGAATAGATGCATCCTATATAGAGTACACTTAATCTGTATGCTCTCTGCAGTCAAAAGTGTAAAAGATTTTATGTATCCATGATATACCCAGCCATTATCTGGCGAAAGACTAGTTAAAAGAGGGTTACCCAATTCATATTCATGGCACACATTTATGTTGACAAATAACAGTTTCATTTATGGAATGCTTCATTTCAAATTTGTGGTTTAACTTCATAATCCATTAGGTACACTTTGATCTTAACTTGGGGATATTAACTTTTGAAGACAATTAAAATGTATATTAGACCATTAGACTTTCACCTGTAATCTTGAAATCTATGAGTTTATCCAAGAAGTCTCACCGTCCTACTCATCAACTTGTAGGTAGGTATCCAAACATGAAAGGTTCTTTCTCAGATTAATAGGCCCCAAATCCTTTTGGTCAAATAGAATCAGTTATATGAATAATACGACTTTTAAAGCCTTACTACTAAAAATGATTATCTCACTTCCAAAAGGAAAGCACTAGTGTCATGTTAAATGGCTACATTGGACTTCCTAGTGGACAGAAACACTAATAAATTTAACTCCATGTTCTTTTGCAAGCCACTACATTATGACACTCATATGCAACCAAAGATTTTCAGTGTTTGCTTTTAAGGTTTACCTCCTCAGATAATTTGAAATCCAAATGAAGTCTTACCTCAGCTTCCTTAAGTTTTGTAAAATTTGACTGTGCTCCAATATAGTATGAAATGCCTTTCAATGCACCCTCCAGAGTCGCCCCTCGGACTAGCAGGATGAGCAGGACAGCATAGGGGAAAAGAGCTGTAAAATATACCACCTACCAAGAAAAACAACCAGTGGTGGATAAGTTAAATTTTTAAGTCCTGTTATGTAACTGTATATGCACAAAGTTATTAGCCGGTTGACATTAGTAAAATAAAGTATTAAAGATTTCATAAGTTATTAATAAACCTGGTGATACCAATACCAAAAATGGCATAATTTTCTCTTTCTCTTCTCCCCACTCTCAGATGATCCATTTTCAAAACACTCTGATGTATGAAGCAGTATTTCCTGGGTTCACGTTGTAAATACACAGTACATCAGCAGGGGTAACTTGGAATCTAGGTAGAGTGCTTTCCTAAATATGTCTGTACATGTCTGAAGGGACTGAATATCACTTCTTGGTAAATTACTGCATTGAGGTAGAAAGGGAAATGCTTGTATACTTGCAATAGTTAGTATATATTCAGTCCCCAAGGAGAAGGAAAATAATCTCCTAGTAGATGTCCAAATCCCCTAAAAGCTGATTAAAGTGAATACCGAACACTTGGTATTATTATCCTTAGAGATACCAGTAAGAGAGTTTGATAGCACACAAAGCAGTGTACTTGTATCCTGGATAACACATGGTTCCAGATGAGCAGATTGCCTTTGAGGCCGGCTTTTCATTAATGTGGACAATTTCTTTGATCCATAGATGTCCTGTGTTTGATAATATGCCCAAGGAGACAATTTAAAGTCATCCAGAGACCAATAAAAATTAATCGCCTAGGCAAATGGCCTTCAATGGATTATTTCAATATTAACGTCAAAAAGGAACCATGGGTTTCAAAAATGTGCAACTGAAACATTATTTTGGAAAGTTTCCACTGACTTTGTGAGGTTCACAGTATTTTTGTGATCTAACAGAATGTCTCATCATAATTTAGCATGAACTGAATGCGCTAGATATTATACCAGGAATACAAAGGTAGTATCCACAGTTACCCCAGTCTTCCATCTTTAAGGAGATTTCAGTCTAGTAGTTACCATAAATATTCACTTTTCTGGGTACCATTACAACTGTTCATGGAGAAAATTTCATGTTGTTCCCTGAAATTGCCATGATGCTCTCGGGAAAGTTTAAAAAACAAAACAAGAAAGGGGGAAAGTATAATGTTTTTCAGAAGAGGACTCTTCACTGAAAAAGACGGTTCTGAGTCAATTCTGGCCAGCTTTAAGAGAACAACTGCATATTTGATTTTTTTCTCTCTCCCATTAAAGGAATCCCTACACTAACCTTATATAACGAGGATCTAGACTTGCCAAACCAAACATTGCAATATATAATTCCATCCAAGATGCTTACTTATGTAAGAGGACACACAATTTTAAAATATACACTCAAGTCTCCGAATGCTATATTAGCTAGCAGGGTCCAACTTCTGATACAGCTGACCTTTGAACAACACAGGTTTGAACTGTGTGGATCCACTTAGATGAGGATTTTTTCTTTCAATAAATACAGTACTGTAAATGGATGTCCTCCAATGATTTTCTTCATAACATTTTCTTTTCTTTAGGTTACTTTAAAGATTTTATTTATTTATTTAGTTAGTTAGTTAGTAGTTATTTGAGATACAGAGTGAGCATGAGCAGGGGAGAGCTGCAGAGAGAGAAGCAGGTTCCCAACCAAGCAGGGAGCCTGACGTGGGGCTCCATCCCGGGACCCTGGGACCACGACCCTAGCCAAAGGCAGACGCCCAACCAACTCAGCCACCCAGGTGCCCCTCTAGCTTACTTTATTGTAAGAATAAGGTATATAATATATATAACATACTAAAATGGGTGTTAATTGACTTCAGGTTATCAGTAAGGTTTCTGGTCAACATCAGGCTGTTAGTAGTTAAGTTGTGGGGGAGTCAAAAGTTATAGCTGGATTTACAAATGCAAGGGGGGGTTTGGCACCCCTCACCCCCACGTTGTTCAAGGGTCAGCTGTAATTGCACAACCCTAGTACTAGTTTTGCTTGTTTTGTTGTATTTGTACCAATAGCAGGGATCTTATGTATTTTCCTACAGCTAGGCTGCCTACTTAGAAAGCTTTTCACACATTCGAATGTTCCCATTATAGAAAAAAACATGCATTTGATTATGCTTGACATTGAACTGCAATGAAATTGGAAAAGAGTTACATCACCATCTAATGTGTTTTCCAAATTACCTTGCCAGAAGACTTGATTCCTTTAAATAGCGCTGCTCCAACTATGAGCCAAGCCAGAAGAAGACAAAGTGCTAAATACCACACAATTACTCCAGTCTCATCCATTCCACTTGACCGCTGGAGTGCCACTTTACTGAAAACACACAAGCCTTTTTTATGAACACAGAATCACTTGTCTTCATACATTGAATTTTGTAATATCTATCATCCAGGGAGATGTTTCATGAGTATTCTATCTTACTAATACATCAATGTCATGGGAGCCTTTTACTTTTTTAAAGATTTTATTTATTTATTTGAGAGAGAGAGAATGAGAGAGAGAGCACGAGAGAGGGGAGGGTCAGAGGGAGAAGCAGACTCCCCGCCGAGCAGGGAGCCCGATGCGGGACTCGATCCCGGGACTCCAGGATCATGACCTGAGCCAAAGGCAGACGCTTAACCGACTGAGCCACCCAGGCACACCCATGTGAGCCTTTTATTGATACTATTGTACAGAGGGGCAAAAACAGTTCAGTAAAAAGCTAGGCTCTGAACTTTAGGGTTAACTGTAGCCAATCCAAAGTTCCAAACCCCAGAATAAAAAATCTACTAATTCCTTTAGCTATGATTTGC
The DNA here is from genome assembly GCF_054177405.1 of Leptonychotes weddellii. Taxonomy (NCBI): domain Eukaryota; kingdom Metazoa; phylum Chordata; class Mammalia; order Carnivora; family Phocidae; genus Leptonychotes; species Leptonychotes weddellii. The sequence continues at coordinate 28,052,428 of NC_138385.1, forward strand.
CCCCTAATATTTCAAAGATCTTTTATGTAAAAAAAAAAAAAAAAACCTTATCAGATTATTTCTTTTATTTGTTACAGTATTTTTCTCAAGGTAAAAAGATGAAGAAAACATCTAAAATTAAATTATTCATCATACTTATAGTTAGCATCAAACCTAAATGATTCCAATTTTTATGACTTTTTCAAAGGCTTTCTGTAAAAATCAGTGATTTCTATTAAGGAATGCATGGATCTAAGATTTTAATTCTTAGCTTGGTGTTTGGGAACATTTTAAGACCCAGTTTTTGAAAGGGTCCCACAGAGCATGAACATGTAGATGAGGAAGAGCTCATTACAGCAATAATCAAGGCAGTTTGGTAAGGGTAAAATGTAGGTATAAGTCAGGAGAGTAAAGAGTGATCAATTAAAGTTAATACAAATAAATATAACCCTGAATATCTATTTTTATCATATAATGACAATTATAAGCAAAATGGATAATGAAGAATTACAGCTTTAAATGGCAATTTTGCCCCCAATATTACTCATCACCCAACAGTTTATTATTCAAATTTGCTCATTATAGTCTAAAATTTGAGTATTTATTCTTCAGAGCAATGCCCTAACTTATATATAATAAACACTGAACAGATCATTACTGACAGTATTGCTCTCATTTGATAAGCAATTTACAAATGACAATTTGTTGACTAGAAGCTGATCTTTCAGGTTACTACTCCCCACACAGGCTAGATAAGCATTTGAGTCCTATCAAGTATAATTTGCTCTGATTTCCCTTTTTTTTCTACCTATATGAGGTAAGAAACAAGCTGATTAATATTTTATTGTTATTTACAAAAACTTTTAAATAACATCTGTTTAAGAAGTAGATCATCTATGAACCATGAAAGACTATGGACTCTGAGGAACAAACTGAGGGTTCTAGAGGGGAGGGGGTGGGGGGATGGGTTAGCCTGGTGATGGGTATTAAAGAGGGCACGTACTGAATGGAGCACTGGGTGTTATACGCAAACAATGAATCATGGAACACTACATCAGAAACTAATGATGTAATGTATGGTGATTAACATAATATAATTAAAAAAACCAAAAAGAAGTAGATCATCTAGCATACTTACTTCCAATATTGTTCACTGGGAAGCTGCCCTGGCTGATAAATTTCACTTCCATTGATGCAGTTTAAAGGGTTGATGTCTACCAAGCTTTTATTCACTCGGATGCTCTCCCCCGAAAGTGTACTGATATTACAATGAGTAACTAAAAATTATAAAAAAAGAATACACACAGAGACACGTACTTAGTTTTAGACAAGTACTTTCCTGGAAAAAAAAAAAGTGTGTTTTTTTTAAAGACTTATTTACTCATTTTAGAGAGAGAGAGCATGTGAGCGGAGTCGCAGATGGGGAGAAAGAGAGAAGCAGACTCCCCACTGAACGTGGAGTCTGATGCAGGGCTGGATCCCAGGACCCTGAGATCATGACCTGAGCCGAAACCAAGAGTCGGCTGCTCAACAGACTGAGCCATCCAGGCGCCCTTCCTGAAAAAAAGTTTTAATGGTAAAATAATTAAACCATTTAGATTGTTACTTGGTGAGGGCAGAGGAGAAATCTTGCAAATGGAATAAGCCATGCACATTCAGCATCTTAAATCTTCTCTACTACCAACCTGGGGGTGAGTAAATATCTGCCCTTTTAAACTATGATTATATGTATAATAATAACCGCTATAAAGTAACAATCATTTCGGACAGGACTTAGTGCTCTAAGGAATTGTTAGTATGTGGACTTATTTAACCTATATAGATAAATGACACCTTTAAATTCCTAAGAAGCATTAAAGCTTTATTACTTTATTCTCTAATATACATAGACAATCCCAGTGGTAATAGTCTATAATATCAATACTACTTGATTCCAAAGATCAGCAACTTACTATGTGGATGATACTCACTGGCTCCTGAAACACAGTAGTACTATCTATCATGGATAGTGCTTGTCTCTACCACTTTCCCACTTTCTTCCTTCTCTCCTGCCTACTCCTAAGGAGGGCTTGGCTTTACTGGCGGCCCTCAGAAATTAACATACTGCATTAATCAGTTTTCAAAGTTAGCCAAAGTTACCCTGCTTTCATCAATAACCCTGGGCTCACTTTAAGATTTGATTTTTAAGTAATCAACGTGGGTCTCGCACTCACAACCCCGAGATCAAGAGTCACATGCTCTATAGACTGAGCCAGCCAGGCGCCCCACCCGTGGCTCACTTTAAATTGCCCCTAAATTGGTTAGAAAATCATGTAACCCTTTAAGCTTATTAGAAAAAAATAAAAGAATGATGCTTCGTTCACAATATTTTTAGGTAAATAAATGAAGTTTACCTATAGGCGATCTGCTACAGTTCTCATCTGCCCAATATGAGCAATTTTTCCATGGTAGTTCACTTTGAAAAGAAGCAAACATGTAGTAAAGACTATAGGCAATTATGACATTATAATAGATTGTCACGAAAATGGATATCAGGACCATTGTAATTCCCACACCTGGAAAAGAGAACAATTAAAATCAAAAACAAACAAGTGCAATTTCTTTTGCTAATTCATAAAAAAAGCTGCATCTCAATTTTCACAAAATCTATTTGAAAATGAGAAGGCAGGTTCAAACATTGTCTTTTCTTTTTTGGGGGGTGGGGGGCAGGGGAGTGGGGAGGAAGGACTACTGTCTAAATAGCTTTCTTCCAAAATTTAAAATTATTTTGATGATTGACCTTCTGAAACCATTTTTTTAGTTAATTAGAAAATGGTACTAAGACCAAGGGCAGAAGACCTGTGTGGATCCATCAAGTTCACGTAAAGAATCGCTCATGGCCATCACTCTCTTATTATGTCTGAAAGTTCTTGTCAGAGTGGGTCCTGTTCTTAAAAACAAACAAACAAAGCTCATATCCTATTGACCCACTGACCACTACTTACATCTTCATCTATAAACCAATATTTTGGCAAGTAGAAGATAAAGGCTCGGAGTTAATATACAGGATTTCTAGCAGCGCATGTAAAGAAAAGTCAATAATCCAGTAACAATCCGAATTTAAACTTCCAAAATTTCTTGAACTCCATCGTTTCAAGATGCGGTTTAGCATACTGAATATAACCCATACGCTCAAGACTCGCTTTTGAGGTGGCTTCCTTCATATTCCCTCACAATGTTCTATTCGCCTCACTCTAAATTTATATTTGATGTTGTATTGAAGCTTTTACAAATAGTTTGCAACCACTAGCACACACCAAAAGGATATGTAATCTTCAGACAGGAAGGCTGTTTGATGTTTAATAACAATCAAGGCACTCTGAAAAACTTCACCAGTGTCCTATTCTATTAGGGAGTATCCCAGAAAACATAGCGACCTGCCCTTCCACTTTTCTGAATGAGGCGTTGTCAAAGATACGCAAAGGCGAGAAGACAAAAGACTGCACGTGAAGGAGAAAAAAGCCAGAGCCACAAAGTTAATGCATAACAGGACTATAACTATGTGCCACAGGATTGTAAAAGGTGAATATAAGACAATAACGACCCCCTCCAGTATCCTCCCTAACCCCTTCTGTATCTTCAGCCCGAGAGAAACAGAAATACAAATTACCATTTGGTCTTTCAATTCTCTGGCAAATATTCAGCAAAACAACATCTGCGTCTTTGCCTTTAACATGTCCAAATATGAAACATTTTCCCGCCCCCTAGTGCGGACAGCTCTAGACCCCAAGAGACCAGTAGGCACAGGAGGAAAAACATGTGAACACTAACCTTGAAACAATGGGAGAAGCCTCCAAACTGAAACTGGACCTAAGCTAGCAAACTGTCCCAGTGAACACTCCAGGAAGAACAGAGGTAAACCAGCCAGCGCCAGCATGATCGCATAAGGTATCAAGAAGGCACCTAGAAAATGCAAAAGAGAAGCAAAGTACTATTATGTCCCCAAACGTTGATGGCACGTTGATAACCAGCATAACATTTTGGAAGCATTCTGATATAGTGGAGTCAGAGTACAAGGTTTAGGCCCCAGATTTACCAGTTTCTGTGAGAAAGTAGTTGATTCTCTAAACCTTGGTTTCCTCATCTGTGAAATGGGATTCTAGTATGACCTAAAGAGGTTGCTGTGGTTATTAAAAACGATAACCCATAAAAAAGCAATCCAGAGGAGGTGAATGATCACAGGCTCTGGAGCCAGATACACCTAGGTTTATATCCTGACTCCACCATTTACTAGTTATGTAACCTGGGCCAATTTACCTAACCTCTCGGGACCTTGGGTTCCTCATAAATGGGGAGAGCAATACCAGCTCATCAGTCTGTGGTAAGCGTTCAATGATAGAGCCTCTGTGAAAACACTTGGCAAAATGGCAGGCACACAGTATGTGTTCAAAGTTAGTTTCCCTCCTTTCTCCTTTCCAAATAGTCTATTTTTTTAAGACTTCGGGTGCAAACGCTACATGTGGTTCAGAGTGGAAGTTACTGCAGCTAAGTGGATTATTCTCCAAATAGTCGTAAGGGTCTTTCTTCAATGTTAATAAGAATGTTCTTGGTTTGGTTAAAAGATTCTGAAGTTTTGAGGCACACTCAAAGTTAACTTTCTGGAGCGCCTGGGTGGCTCAGTTAAGTGTCCGACTCTTAATTTCAGCTCAGGTCATGATCTCAGGGCTGTGGGATCAGTGTCGGGCTCCACCCTCTGCATGGAGTCTGCTTGAGATTCTCTCTGTCCCTCTGCCCCTCCCCCACACCAGCACTCACACATGTGAGAGTGCTCTTTCTCTATCAAAAAAAGTTAGCTCTTTATTTTAAAAGGAAGGACTAATGCTCATACATTTAGATTATCCAGATCCCTTTCTGATTTTTTTCCACCCACTTCTGGGACATAATAAATTGCTCATTCGAACTTTGGCCAGATTGTAGGTAGAAGCAGGGACAGAATATTAAATTTATTGATCAAGTACTCTAGAAGTCTTAACAAAGTTTAATAAGAAACCGGGATCAGTAGATTAAAAAATGGGCTTTTGGATTACATACATTTCATTGACCCATGTGGCACTGCTTCCCTCATGTATTTTTCATACTATGATATTGTAACGGCATACCTGGGAATAACATTTTTCCCAACCCTCAAAATATATTCCATTAAAAATAATAAGACAATAAAATACTTGTTATGTACAAGTCACTAGTCACTAGAACATAGGGACAAATATGTTTTCATAGATGTTGCAATGTACATACCATCACTACTATGACTAATAGAAGTTTTAGTCTTACCAGTGATAAATATGAAGAAAAGTGATAGAGACTATCCCTGTCTCAATACAACAGTAAGGTAAATCTTAATAGCCCATTATAAATAGTTGGCTTGTTTTGTTTTGTTTTTTTTTTTCAAAAAAAAAGATTATTTTCCTGAGTGACATATATAGTTTTTTACCCATTATATTATTGTTTTTATTAACAACCATAATTGGTAAATTGCTAATATAATATCCTGGTCCCAAATTGTTGATACTGCCGTCTTAGACCCTTTGGTTGTATGATACTTCTCTTTTATAAACTGGTAAAAAGAATCTATAGATAAAAATGATTCCAGATTTTAGCCATAGTTTTCCAAACCTAACCATATTTAAAAATCTGATCTATTAACACTTGGCAAATCTGAGTTTCATGTTCCTCTCCTACACTTGGACAGGAGAGAAAGAAGCAATCCAAAGAGCCTAGATCATGCATTACCCAAATGATACAATCTTTAAAAACTGAGAACTGATGTGATATATTAATTTTTAGAGGAAAAGGTGAGAGAGGTAATAGCATTTTGGGGGGAGCTACATTTCAAATTCTCTATTAAACCTAGTTTAATATAGTTCCTGGAAGTTTATGGCCACCACTGGACTGATGTACGATGGTAAGACACGGGGAATTTCTGAACCTGGGGTTTTTCTGAAACTGAGCACTAGAGGCTGGAAAGAAGTCTGAATGCTCTTCGTTACACTAGACCTTAGGACTTAAACACTCAAAGGATTGTTGATTCCTAACTCATTTTCCAGTTCAAACTTAGACCCAGCCCATGACTAAACAATGTAGGCTCCAGAGAGGAGAATTTATTGCCACCAACACTTAAAGTGTTTGATAAACAGAGCTTCTCTCTTAAGTCTCCACAGGCCAGTATGAATGTTCTAATGCAACCAATTAACAAGGACTGTAAGATTGAAACATCACCACACAAAATCCTATTATACCAAGAAAAATAATTATAGTGGCACAGTTTCACTGGTTCCCAATTATGAAATCTAAGGGCATGTCACCTCTACACTTCTAATAGAACCTGTAATTACAAGTAAATAAAATATGGTGTAAGTGAAAAGTTGTTTCGACACTACTAGAGAATTGTGCAATTCATTTTGTTTCCCTTTGCGTGTCACCTCAGAGTTATTTTTTTTTCTCCTTGTTCTAATTGAGTCTTCCTTAATGATCTCTGAGGTATAAACAGTATCATTTTGCAGAAATTAAACACCTAGTCTTGAACTAAAGTCTGTTGCATTCTAGAAGGATCCTCTACATGGTCAATCCAATTTGATATTGCAGCTTAAAATACTAAACCTTTAATTCTTAATCATCTCCTTCCACACTTGTATTTCCAAAATGTAATGCCTTACGCTACTTAAGCAACCAATGTATTTCAGCTTCATATTAGAAAGAGAATCCCCAGCCTCTTGCTTAGATTCAGTCATAAATTAAGCCAAACACAACTTGAGTCTGAACAGATTATCACATGAACGTGTATAAATGAAGAAGAGCAAGTCATAGTGGAAGATTACATTGGATCCTAAACCAGAGACTCAAAAGTGCTAAATGTACAACTTTTATCAAGTTTATACCTGAGGATTTTGCAAAGCCAGCTTCCTAACTTGGGCTAGCAACTCAGTCTAATGATGGATGCGGTATGCTTGTTTCCCATCCCCCCACTAACCCAAACTGTCATATACCTTTCCTCAGTTCTTAAAATAGCTTCAGAGGCCATACAGCACACCATTTAAACTGGAAGGGAAAGAAGTTGAGCTGGGGCGGCGGGGGGGGGGGGGAGTACCTCCGCCATTGTTGTAGGTCAAATAGGGGAATCTCCACACATTCCCTAATCCCACTGCATATCCAACCATAGATAGAAGATAATCCGATTTTTTGGACCAGTTACCACGGTCCTGATTCTCATCAGTTTCACCAACATGGAAATTCTCAGATGAAGCCGTCACTTTCTGGAGAAGAGAAAATATCACGAGTTTGTCTTTCTACTATTAAAAATCCACAGAAGCATAATTTCACACACACACACACACACACACACACACATGAGAGAGAGAGAGAGAGAGAAAGAGAGGTGGGGGGAGAATGAACCCTGAAAGCCTTAGCCAAGGGAAACACTTTCCAAAGGTTGAGGGGATTTCTGCTAATGGCCGCTTTTACTTTACAACATTTACCCCTTGAAATGGAAAAAAAAAAAAAAAAACAACCAAACCAAAACAAAACCAAAAACCTCTTCAGGTGGGAATATTTACTACTTCTTTGGGTGAGATCATCCAAATTTTGCTAGAAGGATTACATGTGGTACCCAGCATGAAGGACAAATGAAGGTGCACAAATAAGACTTCAAAAATACAAAAGTCTTAAAGATGAATTAGGTAAAATCAACACTCTTGAGATTGCAGGAGATCTTTGAGAAGAAGGCTCCAATATAGCTTCTACCAAAACAAACAAACAAAAAGAGTTTATAGACTCCTTTTCCTATAGGCTGATAGTTTGGGATGTTTGGAATTAAGGCAAGTTTAACTTCTCTCCCTATCCCCGGCTGGAAGCCACAGAATAATATTCAGAGACAAATTCTCCTGTCCCACCAGGTGGAGTAGCTCTCTCTCCACCTCAGAGGGAAGGGGTTCTCTCCCAACCTGTTAGCTGCTCTGGGGTATGGAGGGTTCCTCAGGTCAGATAAGGACAATGTATTTTCTCATTTCCCTCCAGCATATGGACACGGTCTGGAGAGGGACAAAGACCAGGATTTTGTGGGCACACCCAAGGCGGAGGTTGAGGTGATCCATCCTAAGTCTTCTGGCTGCCCCAGTAAGAGTTGTTCCCTTTTCCCTCTATCCTATGGGGACATCTCAGGCACACTTGAAGGCAACAGAAGAAAAATATGGAGAACAAGGAACAGCCGCCGAAGGCAAAACCTGAGCCGGCCTCCCCTGAAGTGTTCCCTTCCCAGGCCCCCACACCTCCCACGGTTTCCAGACCCCTACCTCCTTCCCTCCGCACTTGAAGAAGCTCGGGCACTTGAACTTGTCCATGGTTGACTCACTCCCTCAGCTCGCTCCGACTCGTCTCGCAGTCTGGCTGAGCTCGACTGGTGGCAGGTGCACACTCCCCCGTTGCTACCTGCCTGAGTGAGCCACCTTGCCCAGGGGTGGGACCATTTATGGAGGGAGCTCTCCCCTCCCCCTTCAGGGCGCCCTGTCGTGTCAGTTACCGGAAGGGACCGAAGTGAGGCTCTGGTTTTTCCCCAGGTAAGCTGGCATGGAGCAATCCCCTGCCCTGGCCCCGGGAAAGGGCTGGGCTGTTCACGAGCCCAGCAGCCTGAGCCAAAGTGACTGACTGCCTTTGACTCAGAGCCGTGCAGGTGCCTTCGCAATCTCGCCTCCTTTGCCGGGTTCCCTGCTTCCTCCTAACCTCCTCTCTTAATCTGGTCTCTGTCCTGACGCCAAGTGCTGATTTCCACTGGCGCTGGGGTGGGGGTGTGAAGGGCACGGTCTGTGGGGCCCGTTCCGTTCCCCAAGATTCTTCTGAACAGACCATATCGTCCTGGGCCCTGGGAGGTCTCAAAGTTTTGCCCCTCACTCGAAAGCACGTGATCCCCTGGGGCGAACGCTGCTCCCAGAGGGAAAGCGCCTGAATTGGGCACCTTGAAAGGCAGCCACTGAGATAAGATTACTCAGCTGGCTCTGCCTGAAAAGAGCAACTTTGAGCCGCTGTCTCAGGGACCTTTCTCAGCCTTCGGGACAGCGTTGCCCTTTATAGGGATTGCTTTGTGTAGCATTTCAAAGAGGGCAAACAAAAACAAATTATCAAGTGGGTTTATGGGAAATTTTAACCCTAACAAAGGACTCCACTTTGCTCTTGCAAAGTAACTATGGAAAGTAAACTATGAGGAAGCCTTCCAGGTTGGCCAGGGAGGAAAGAATTACTATAATGCTGTTTACCAATGTAGCACCTTTTCCTCAGAAAGCTCAAAGGATTTAACCTGACTCAGGTCAAAGATGGTGGTTGCTTTCTGAAACACAGTAGGAATCAGGGCACACAGAGGAACCAGCAGAGAGTCGAATTCTGTAGCCTGTGTGCAGCTCCTTTTGTCTCCATCCACCAACACGAATTTCTCACTTGCAGAAGAAATACACCCCGAGGAGTCTGGACAGGTAAAGCAGAGAAAAGCTCAGGAGGGAAGTGGGAAAGTAGTCATGAGAAAGCATTAATGAATTTCATCCGGCTTTGTGCGTACACGTGTGTGTGTGTGTGTGCATGTGCCTGCTAGTATTATATACACACAACTAGGTGTGACCTAAAGGCTAAAATGAAGGAATTATTAGCCTGTCTCAGACATAGAAGAAAGGAGAGGCAAAGGGACGTATAACCCTCTTTGTAAAAAGATGAGCTGAAAAACACATCTAGTCGCATTTGCCCCAACTATCAACATCTCATAGAAATTAAAGGGACCCACCAAGGGGCGCTGGAAACAGATGGTGACTGTGGGAATAGAAAGAGAATAGGAGTCTTAGGGACAGATAGATTATGGGGATATCAAGGCAGGGGTAGGGAGCATGCAGAGGAAACAACTAGCAATTCTCCCGGCCTGTTACGCAGTAGAGAAGCGTCTGACAACTTGAGAGCTTAGAGCATCAGGGACATAATATTTAAAATAGAAGGTATTTGAGAGAAAATATTATTTGTTTGAGGGATATTTTCCCATTGTCATGCATCTCTTGCCATTCTCTGCCTCAAACTCCTAAGCTTGCCTGTCGTTTCCTGTGCAGGCACCTACCTGCCGTTTCTCACCTCTGTGCCTTTGCTCATGCTATTTCTTCTGGAAATTCTCACCCTCCTCATTTGGCTAACTACTACTCATGCTCTAAGACTCTGCTTAGGTGTCACCTCCTCAGGTCTTTCCAGTGGTTGCACCTCGATTATTACACACTGTTTGGATGTCTCTCCTCTATAGTTCTATGCTGCCCCATACTCACATTACATCGTGTGAAATTATTTGCTTACGGTCCTCTAGACTGCCAGTTCTCCGAGGGAGGGCAGGATAACAGTCCTAATCATTCCTGTATTCCCAACACCTTGCACAAAACCTGACACAGACAGGCATTCAATAAATGCTTATTAGGAAATTTGACTCAGAGAGGCCATCTAATAACCCCATGGTCCAGAAAGGGCAAGGACAACTGGTCTACTATCCATCCCCAAGAAATCATAAAATACCAGGACTGCATTTCCTTCTCTTTGGGTTCTGACTTAGTAACTGACAAATTGCGTTCGTGGATTTTTTTTATTTATTTGAGACTCGAAAGAAGTATAGAAGTTGAGTGGGTGGGCACCTGGGTGGCTCAGTCGGTTAAGTGTCTGCCTTCAGCTCAGGTCATGATCTCAGGGTCCTGGGATCGAGCCCCGCATCAGGCTCCCTGCTCAGTGGGGAGTCTGTTTCTCCCTCTACCCTTCCCCCCGCTCATGATCTCTCTCTCACTCTGTCTCTCTCAAATAAATAAATAAAATCTTTTTTAAAAAATGAAAAAGAAGTTGAGTGGGTAACGGCGCCTGGATGGTGCAGTCGGTTAAGTGTCTGCTTTCCACTCAGGTCATGACCTCAGGGTCTTGGGATCAAGCCCCACATTGGGCTCCCTGCTTGGCGGGGAGTCTGCTTCTCCCTCTCCCACTTCCCCTGCTTGTGCTCTCTCTCTCTGTCAAATAAATAAATAAAATCTTTAAAAAAAAAAAAAAGAATTTGAGTGGGCATAAGAGAGAGGGAACTACATAAACCCAGTCACAGGGGTATGAATGAGCATGATGTGGGAAAATATGAGAAGAGTCTGCTAACTGATAGGATAATAAGAAATAAGGTTAGAGAGAGAAAGTGTGGCCATTTATGTGCCTGAAAATCTAGGCCTAAGCCATGGTCTAGTAGGCAATAGTAAAGTGATTGTTACCTTGGGAATGACACATGGTACACTCTACTTCAGTTGTGCAAAAATACCTCAGAATTATAATTAACGATCTCCATGCACCGAGTTGTGCAATGCTGGACTTTTAACTATGGGTCAGCTCTTCCAGGACACCCACACCACAGCCATGAATCTGCTTAGCTGTAAAAAAAAAAAAAAAGCACTGACAGCAATTTAAAGATTTATTTAGTAAGTCACCAGCAACTAAAGATCATCTTATTAACTGTGATTTGGCCAGGAAAAAAAGTTAAGAACCGATCCAATAGTTATATCCCACGTTCTTTGCCCTTAGTACCAAGAATCAATTTATGTCATTATTCATGGAAGTCCCTTTGATATTTTTAGTCACTAAAAATAAAGGACACTCATTACCTAAAGCTTTCTTCCAGCTATTTGGATGTGAAAAGTTTGCACTAATCAGAAGGTCTTTGAACAATCTCAAAAACCCAATGTCTTATTGAGCAACCACACCATTCTGTAACCCTCTCCCGGAAGAACCCCATTAAACTTCCCCAGCTGAAAGCCTTAAGAAAAGGAACCCTACTAGTCTATCAACAGGAAAAAGAAATAAACATGTATTTTTTAAATTTTATCATAGTAAATGTGTATATATGAATTATCTCTTTTAGGTCTATAGTTTCAGGGGCGCCTGGGTGGCGCAGTCTGTTAAGCGTAAGACTCTTGGTTTTGGCTCAGGTGGTGATTTCAGGGTGGTGACATTGAGCCCCGCATTGGGCTCTGTGCAGAGTCTACTTAAGACTCTCTCTCCCTCTCCCTTTGGCCCTCCCCACCATGCTCTCACTCTCTCTCTCTCTCTAAAATAAATAAATAAATCTTAAAAACACCATTTAAAGTCTATAGCTTCAGACATTAAACACTTGATTAAAAAATTAGACTCTGTCTGTAGTCAAAACAAATTAATAAGTAATTAATAAATTATTTCTTTAAAAAAGTGTCTTTCAGTTCTAGGAAGCAAGACTTAGGAAAGACAGATTGCATAGATGTCCTTGCTGCCAGCAGAAGAGGTAATGATTGTCTAGCTGGAGCAACTAGTGAAGAGACAGAGAAAATACACACTCCTTTCTTACAGAATACTCGAGGGTACCATGCCAGAGAAACTGGAAAGAAAACGATAGCTCTTGGTGATTAATTTCATGTGGGTGCTTTCTAACAGAAAAAGTTAATCTGTCAAATTTCGTAATTTTTTTTTTTTAAGTAGACTCCACACCCAGCATGGAGCCTGACTCAGGGCTCCAACTCAAAATCCTGAGATTAAGACCTGAGCTGAAGTCAAGAGTTGGTCGCCCAACCGACTGAGCCACCCAGGTGCCCCAAATTCCATAATTTTTACATTCACTGTGGCATACCATACAGCTTTTCTTAAGTATTAAGTGTACAAATCATAGGTGTACAGCTTGATGAATTTGCACAAATATAGCACTCCCATGCATCTAGTTTTAAGTTCAAGAAACAATAGTGCCAGAACCTCAGAAGACCCCTCCTTACTGTCTTCAAGGTTAACCACAATCTTGAATTTTTAACACCATAAATTCGTTGGGGCAGTTTTTGAACTTCATATAAATGGATATTATTGCATGTACATTTCTATGTCTCACTTCTTTGGGTTCAACATTATGTTCTGGAGATCCACCCATACTGTAGCATAGACCTATGGTTCATCTGCTGTCATTCTACATGGTATTCCAATGTATGACTATACCACAATTTATTGATCTGTTTTACTGATGGACATTTGGGCTGTTTCCAGATTGGGGCTATCTTGAAGAACGTGGCTCCAAACTTTCCTGTAACAAGGTCTTCTGTGTGTATTTCTGTTAGGCATAGACCTAGTATGGATGCTCTGGATCACAGGGTATACCCTATTTAGCTTTAACAGATGTTGCCAAACACTATTCCAAAGTGATTTTCCAATCTGCATTCTGTCTAGCACTACCATACCGATTTTAAAGGCCACGTGGAATAGAATAGGTTTGTGGAAAGAAGAGAAGGGAGATGGAAGGAAGCGGGCGAGTAATAGGAAAAGAAGAGAAATACTGGGCCAGGTACTGTGTTAAGTGAGCCGCATTTCTGATCGCATTTGATTCTCATAGAACCACTTTGAGGTAGGAACACCCATTTTACAAACAAAGAAACAGAGGCCCCGAGAAGCTAAGTGACTTGCCCGAAGTTACACAACTAGTAAGTGACAGGTCTAATATTTGAACCCAGACTATCTGACTCTCCAGTCTGTGCTCCCAAACCACCTTAGTATAATAAGAACATGAGCACAAGGCATTAGAAAATGCGTTATCTGTGGAATTCCTGCCTCAGAGGACTTGGCACTCCATCAGCAGGAATGATGACATGGAATAATTAGGCATCATTTGATCCTCTGTATCCAGTAGAACAGTCCACAGAAACGAAACCTTTTAATCTCATCTTTGGGAAGATTGAATAAGCTTTTCTGCATTGCCTCCTTGAAGACGTCACGACTTAGACATTCATGATGCCTTCCCAGCTGAGTCTCACACTATCAGTTTGCAAGGGTCACCATCAAGAGATTCGGATTCAGTTGATTCATAGTGAGGCTAATCAGTAGTGTTCAGGGTGAGGGTGGATTTCAGTAGCTAGATCTTAGAAGCAAAGAAAGACATGCAATGCTCTTTCTGTAACATACATATAGGACTTGGAGCCTGTGGGACCAAATCCCACACAATGCAGCTTTTTTTTTTTTAAATATCTTTAACCAAACCAACCCTTTTTTTAAAAAAAGATATTTATTTATTTATTTATTTATTTATTTATTTGAGAGAGAGCAAGCCAGCACCCAACAGAGAAAGAGAGAGAGAGTGCATGAGCAGGGGGAGGGGCAGAGGGAGAGGGAGAAGCAGACCACCCGCTGAGCAGGGAGCCAGACACGGGGCTCGATCCCAGGACCCTGGGATCAGGACCAGAGCTGAAGGCAGATGCTTAACTGAATGAGTCACCCAGACGCCCCTAACCAAACCAATCCTTAATATAAGAGATACCTGAATCAAACCAGGCAATAGAGCTAATGTGAATTTTTTAAATCTTTATTTCTTTATTTATTCTGTGTGTGTGAATAAACAAATCAAGAATTTTCTCTCCTAGGACATATGTGGCCTTTCTTCACTACATCAATATTCATTCTTTCCATCACCCTGGAACACTGGCTCTGTTGCCACTACAGGTACTCTTTAAATTGTCAGCAACAATGAATAAACATTTGAATTTGACCTACTTATCTGATACTATTGTAATGGTGCATTAAAGGAGAGAAATATTTAGGCTTCACTCTTGATACACTGGTATTTCTCCTTTGGAAAGCATTGCCGTAAGTCATGCTTATTCTCAGTTTGCTTTTATAATAATAAACTGTATCAGAACTATATCAGAACTAACTTTTAGACATTCAGGCCCTTTAGAGATCCAGGTGCCCAATTTTTGCTTTCCCACCTAAGGAAATCATTCACTTCGTATGAGACACAGAATCATTGCTTTTGTTAACTTCTTAAATAAAAGCAAGCATTTAAAAAAAAATCATTTCATTATGGGACCTAACTGAAATCTACATCCTAAAATCCTTTGAGAAGATAAAATCAATTTAAAATAGTTATGTTAATACTGTGTTCATGTGCAAAAATTTTCAATATCTTATTCTAATTAAGAAAGATCAAATTGGGAGTTGCTACATCTTCTCAAGAACTGGAAAAGGAAGTACGATGAACAACACGGATCATGTGTATAAAATACAGCATTCATTCTTTTCTTGCTTGGCTGAGGTCCTTTAATGTAAAAGTGAAGTGCGGTAGAATGCCTAATATGTGAGCCATGTAATGCAATTCTTTTCCTCCTTCACCAACACAGCGATGTTCTAGCTTTTTTGGCTAAAACCTGACATCTGGAGGGCTAGCTGAGACCTTCTTCATCTATGCACTTTCTTTTATTGATGAATGTCATGGCAATTGATTTGTGTTTTATTACCATCAAACAATACCATCACTAACAACAATAATGTTACTGCCTCTAAGAATAATAGCAATAACCACCACGACAGTAATAGTATCAGCTACCCTTTGAGTAGCTGCCATATGCCATGTACTTTATGTACGTTCTTTTCAATCCTTACAACAACTCTACCAAATAGGTACTATTATTATCCCCATTTTTATAGATTAATAAACAGGCACAGAGGGGCAAAATAACTTGTCCAGAGGTCATAGGTCTGGAAAATTCAGGGGCAGACATCCAAACCCAGTTCTGTTAACAAAATCTGAGCTTTTCCCAGTGATCGTACTGTGGGGTTTCTCCGCCTCACCTCAGCCTTTCTGGATTATTCTAAAATTTCTTTCCCTCTTCCCAACATTCCACCCTCCTGCTGTTTACTTCTTCTTCTTTTTTTTTTTTTTAAAGATTTTATTTATTTATTTGAGAGAGAGAGAATGAGAGACAGAGAGCACGAGCGGGAAGAGGGTCAGAGGGAGAAGCAGACCCCCTGCTGAGCAGGGAGCCCGATGCGGGACTCGATCCTGGGACTCCAGGATCATGACCTGAGCCGAAGGCAGTCGCTCAACCAACTGAGCCACCCAGGCGCCCCCTGCTGTTTACTTCTATGACACTTTCCTTTACCCCTTATCATGCCTAACCCAATCCTTCATACAAATTATATTCCCATTCTTGACTTTCTCCCTCTTTTTTTCCTCCTTTCTCAATCAGTCTCTCTCTAAAACACAAACACAGGTTAATCAGTATTCATCACCAGCCTGAGCAGACAACACCTTAACACCTTCCAGGTATCTCACTTCTCCAAGCTGGGGATCTCTTTCGGGAGACCACTGAAGAGAAGAGGGGTGACTCAGTGTATAAGCCAATTGGATCAGTTCCACAGGCTTCCTACAATCTGAGATCAGTTTATGAGACCAGGACCAAGACCTCTGTCAATACCATGGGAGGAAGGGCTTATGAATACAATGGAGTCCAGCACTATAACTTGTTTTCTAATGGTTATTAACAGCAATGGGGTGCAGCAACCAGTCACAGGGGGTCAGAATTTCAGGCTTCCCAAGACCCAGGGTTATTGGGATACTGTTGTTTTCAGGCTTAGGAGTGGTGATGCACTTGTTTTGTAATTACACAACCCCAGCTAATGCCTCAGTTACAGATTGACTCATTTGTTTAGATCTTTTGTGTCTAGAAATGAAGGGAGCTATATGATTAAGACTTACTGAGAAATATTATTGAAAAGTGCAGGAAAAATGTAAACACTACCTCTTACATAATATCTTTCTGTTAAATCATTCTACCAATTAGAATTGCTCATTTCAATGAGGCATACCAAGCAAAATAGGTGCAATGGGTATTAGTCTTATTTTTCTAAATAGTTAACAGAAAAACACTCAGGTTGCTGTTGCATAACTTCGTGATGCAAAATATATATATATATATATATATATATATATATATATACACGTGGGGCTAGAGAAATGGCAACATTTCCTGATGATATAGATACTAAATCCTATTACCTATTCTGACGAGCATGTCCTTTAGAAAGGAAAAAATAATCATATTGATATCCAGTTTATTGAACAGTGTTGTGTACACATGTAACTTTTTTTCTGATTACTACCTTTAACCATGACGTGTTGAACCTCCATTTCCTGAACCTTAAAAACACCTCAGGAGTAACACTGACACTATTTACAGATGACACAATATTATATATTAAGAAAAAACCCAAAGACTCCCCAGCCCCCAGAATTGTTAGAACTAAAAAAATAATTCAGTAAAGTTGCAGGATAAAAAAATCAATATACAAAAATCTGTTACATTTCTATATACTCATGACAAACTATCAGAAAAAGAAATTAAGAAAAAAATTCCCAGCTACAATTACATCAAAAAGAATAAAATACCTAGGGATAAATTTAATCAGGGACATAAAAATTCTGTACACTGACGGCTATAAGACATTGATAAAAGAAATTGAAGAAGATACAAATAAATGGAAAGATATTTCGTGTTTATGGATTGGAAGAATGGACATTGTTAAAATGTCCATGCTACCCAAAGCAATCTACAGATTCGATGCAAACCCTGTCAAAATTCCCATGGCATATTTTCACAGAAATAGAACAAACAATCCTAAAATTCACAGGGAACCACAGAAGACCCTGAATTGCCAAAGTAATCTTGAGAATGAAAAACAAAGCTGGAGGCACCATAATCCCTGATTTCAAACCATATTACCAAGCTATAGTAATCGAAATAGTGTGGTATTGGTATCAAAATAGATGCAAAGATCAATAGAACAGAATAAAGAGTCCAGAAATAAACCCATGCATAAATGGTCAATTGATTTATGACAAAGGAGGCAAGAATATACAATGGGGAAAGGACAGTCCTTTCAGTAAATGGTGTTGAGAAAACTGGACAACGACGTGCAAAAGAATTAAACTCTTATACCATATACAAAAATTAACTCAAAATAGATTGAAGGCTTGGATGTAAGACCTGCAACCAGAAAACCTGAGAAGAAAATATAAGTGGTAAGCTCCTTGATGTCGGTCTTGGTAATGATATTTTAAATATCCAATGACATCAAAAAGCAAAAGAAACAAAAGTAAAAATAAACAGGTGGGACCACATGAGACTAAAAAGCTCATGCACAGGGGCACCTCAGTGGCTCAGTCAGTTAAGCATCTGCCTTCAGCTCAGGTCATGATCCCAGGGTCCTAGGATCGAGTCCCACGTCAGGCTCCCTGCTCAGCAGGAGCCTGCTTCTTCCTCGCCCACTCCCCCTGCTTGTGTTCCCTCTCTCACTGTGTCTCCCTCTGTCAAATAAATAAATAAAATCTTTAAAAATAAAATAGAATAAAAAAATAAAAAGCTCATGCACAGCAAAGGAAACCATCAACAAAACGAAAAGGCAACCTACCAACTGGGAGAAGATATTTGCAAACCATACAACTGTTAAGGGGTTAATATCCAAAATATATAAAGAACTGATACAACTCAATAACCAACCAACCAACCACAGACAAACAATCCAATTTAAAAATGGGCAGAATATCTAAATAGACATCTTTCCACAGAAGACCTACAGATGGCCAACAGACACATGATTAGATGCTCAGCATCACTACTCAGGGAAGTGCAAATCGAAACCACAACAAGATATCACCTCACACCTGTTAGAATGGCAATCCTCAAAAAGACAAGAAATAAGTGTTGGTAAGGATGTGGAGAAAGGGAACTCTGTACACTCTTGGTGGAAATGTAAATTGGTGCTACTTTGGAAAACAGTATGGAGTTTCCTCAAAAAATAAAAATAAAAATGGAACTGCCATATGATCCAGCAATTTCACTCCTGGGTATTTATCCAAAGACATTGAAAACACTAGCTCAAAAAGATATCTGTACCCCCATGTTCATTGTGGCATTATTTACAATAGCCAAGATTTGGAATCAATGTAAGTGTTCATTGATGGATAGATGGATAAAGAAAATGTAGTATTGGGGCGCCTGGGTGGCCCAGTCAGTTAAGCTTCTGACTCCTGGTTTCTGCTCAGGTCATGATCTCAGGGTTGTGAGATCGAGCCCCATGTCAGGCTCCATACTCAGCAAGGAGTCTGTTTGAGATTCTTTCTCCCTCTCCTTCTACCCCTTCCCCTGCATGCACGCGCTCTCCCCCTCTCTCTCAAATAAATAAATAAATCTTAAAAAAAGAAAATGTGGTGTATATATGTGCAATGGAATATTATTCAGCCACGAAAAGAATAAAATCATGCCATTTGCTACAAATGGACATGGATGGGTCATGAAGACATTATGCTAAGTGAAATAAGTCAGGTAGAGAAAAACAAATCCTGTATAAAACATCATGAACTCACTTATATATGGCATCTTGAAAGCTCATAGATACAGAGAACAGATTGGTGGCTGCTAGAAGGGGGGCATGGAGAGGAGAGGCAAAAATGGTGAAGGGGATCAAAAGATACAAATGTCCAGTTATAAAATTGAGAATTCATGGGGATGTAATATGTAGCATGGTGACTATAGTTAATCATACTGCATTGCATATTTGAAAGCTGCTAAGGGAATAAATCTTCAAAGTTCTTGTCACAAGAAAAAAACCTTTTAAACTATGTATGTTGACAGATATTAACCAGCCTTATGCGGTCATCACTTGGGAACATATACAAATATCGAGGTGTTATACTGTAAGCCTGAAACTAATAGGTTATATGCTAATTATGCCTCAAAGAAAACAAGTGAAGGACACATGAGGAAAAGATCTCCAACACCTCAGGCATATAACACTGTTTTCTGATCACCTTTAGGTATGAAAAAGTCCAACCTAGTCCACCTCATTTTAAAACTCCAATTCACTGCCCATTTCCTCTTACCTTTTTTGTCCCCCTCAGTAACAACCAGACTTCAGCTTCAGGGACTTGGAGCGGTAAGGAAATCCAACTGGCTCTTAATCCTCCCCTCTCTTTACAGAGTCCCTTTCTCCTCTGCAGCTCTGCAGATGGGGCGAGCTCCTGGTATAATCTGCATTCAGCTGTCACTGCTTCTTTGACGATGAAAGCCTGGCCATCCGTGTGCTCTGCCAGGCAGGTATCCAAATCCCAGGTGCGTCTGACGTCTTCTGGAACCGTCTTCTGGACGTGTGGCTCCTCCTTGCACTCTCCTCTGACCTCCAGTTGCAACCTCTTCCAAGCTGACGTCTGTAGTGCACTTTGGAGCCTCTGACTCCAGGGAAAACCTTCACCCGCTGGCGGCCCTCTTGGGGAGCATCCTGGCAAGATGACTCCAGCCCGGCTGCTTTCGGTGGCATCGGCTTGACCAGTGGGAAACAGATACGTACTTCACATGCCAAACTGAGAGTTCAGGCAGTTCCGCAGCTCCTTGTCTCTGCCCTGCCATCTCTCTTCAATTATTTTCTCCTGTTGCTCGAAGCAACGTGAGGGACAGATCAGATGGTCCACTAGATAAGCAGAGGTGGAAAGAAAAAAACAACAGGTCGGGGTCCTCTTTTTACCAAACCTGCAATTTCTGGCCAGTAGTTATCTTGGAGTCCTCTCTACTCTTAACTTGTCATTGGAACACTCCTCCTCTTCCTCTTTAAGAAGAAAGAGGACCTATGGCGGGAACCATTTCACAATCTCTACAAATATGAAATCATTATGTTGCATGTGTGAAACATAGCGTTATATGTCGATGATATCTCAATGAAAGAGAAATCTACTTTTTAAAGATTTTATTTATTTGACAGACAGAGAGAGAGAGAGAGAGAATGAGGGGTGAGGGGCAGAGGGAGAAGGAGGCTTCCCGCTGAGCAAGGAGCCCGATGCAGGGCTCGATACCAGGACCCTGGGATCATGACCTAAGCTGAAGGCAGACACTTCACCGACTGAGCCATCCAGGTGCCCCAATGAAAAAGAAATCTAAAGAAAAAGAGGAGAACGATAACACTTCACACATAGAGCTTTTTACATCTAACGCCTCATACGATTCTCCTAACAATACTATAAAATAGGTAGCAAATATATCATTGTGTCCATCTTACAAA
This sequence comes from Leptonychotes weddellii, assembly GCF_054177405.1. Lineage (NCBI taxonomy): Eukaryota > Metazoa > Chordata > Mammalia > Carnivora > Phocidae > Leptonychotes > Leptonychotes weddellii. The sequence goes on from NC_138385.1 coordinate 28,073,302, forward strand.
AGAATCTAAAACACAAGAAGCATATGATTCCCTCAAGATGTGTTTTCAAAGGTCCCCTGTGTGAGTGGCAGATCCAGAAACAAACTCTGGTTTCCTGATTCCCAGGCCCATGCTACGGGTTGAGTCCCACTCTAACACCGACCTCAGGGGCTCGGCCCTATATTTGCAGTTAGACTGACTTGGAGACCCTGAGGACCTCTGTTATGAAATCTCCTTGGGCAGGGTTGGTCCAAGACAGAGCAGCCTTATTCAGAATCTCATCCCACTGATGAAAGCCAAGTTCTGGAAAAGAAGGGGGTACTTGGTACATACACTACACTAGGTGCTGTGGGGAAGCTATGCATAATGAGCTTGCAGTCCTTCTCAGAGGAGTCGAAAAAGACAATGAAGAATCAATTGTGAATACAGATGTGAGTGCTTGGATGAAAGGAGTCACTGGGGAGAGTTTCAGAGGGGATTTAGGATTAGCCTTGACTGTAAGGATTAGTGCCTATGGGACAAGATTAACTGTAATCGGGCAAGAATGAGCATAAAGCAACTCAAATACAAGTCTGACTAGAGCAAAAGATTTTGCGTTGGGGAGGGAGAGTAGAAGAAACGGTCGACTCCATTCAGTAGAATTACCAGGCTGCAAAGTTCACAGAGAGACCTTGTCTTGTTCACCAGGGGATCCCCAGTGCTTTGAAGGAGGCTTGGAGCACAATGGGCTCAATCAATAGTTACTGCTTGCTGAGCCTGAGCATAGAGATCTCGAATCTGGATTCTATGGAGGGGAGCCTGCAGAGTTAGCATCAAGAACAGAACCACTTGAGTGTTTTCCAAAGTGCCTTTAGAATTATTTCAAGGTTTATTTTGTATCCAGTCTTCATCATCTCGCACCCTTATTCAACCCAAGGAAATCTCAAAGTAAATTCGAGCAAACCAGCAGTCTCCGCCCATGAAATAAGGCTGAAGAATGACCGAAATCGTGTTCATCTTTATTTCTTTGGCTCTCATTCAGCATAGAATTTATGATAATATTTATGTTATTTCTTGTGGTTTGAAAATCCAGATTCACATCCATCTGCATAGTTGATAGGACTGTACATTTGTATTAACTTCTGGAAAAGCAATGTGGCAACATGTGTCAAAAATTTGAAGAATGTTCATATCCTTTGACCTGGTATTTCTTAATTCTAGCAATGGAGCCTAAGGAAAAGAAGATGTAAACAAAAATTTAGCATAATTGAGAACAACTAATAACACACTGAGTAACTAAGCATTCGTGAATGTTTAAGTAAATTTTATGTTATTCAAGCAAGAAAATATCTGTTGTAGAATAATGACATTTAAAAATGTGAACATATACCTAGAGAGATTGGAAAAAGATTGGAAAAATTATGCTAAAATATTAGAGGGAGATTTCTCGAGGCAGTGAGAGTATTAATAATTTATATTCCAAATTATCATGTGTATTTTTTATAATCAGAGGAAAACTACACTCTCTGAGTTTATTTCATAATCCATCTTTGCTTTTTATCTTCTCCTACCTAATGCAGAGGCAAAAAAACGAAAAGGGACAGAGAAATGGAAGCAACAATAAATTCAAGGCAACTTAGGAACATACCAGTCGGTATTTAGGGACTATGCCTGAGTACCCAAAGCACATTCCCAGAGTAATCCTGCAGATTCCTCCCTTCCCCTCATGTTCTTGGCCCAGGATGGCCGTCCAAGCAAACTACAGGAATTTTTTTTCTAAAGAAGAACAAAAACAAAAACAAAACAAAACAAAAAAACACAGTCAATTCAGATGGTCCTCTGCTTTCTGATGTCCCAGGATGGAGAGAGAGTGTTATATGTCACTCTGAGCCTGGGAATCTCTTTGAATTCTAGTCTAAACCTCCATCCTTCTGCTTCCTGTCCTTAAAGTTGGTCTACGAGTTTTTAAAAAGAAAAGAAATAGAAGTCTTGACAATGTTTTCTATACTTCCTCCCAACTTTGCAGTAATTATGAGTATTAGGAAATAGGGCTACGAACCCAAAATAGACAGGTCCCTCCTGGCTATTTCTGCTGACATCATCCAAGGTAATGCCTGGTTAGCAGCAGGGAGGGTGGTTCTTCTCTGAACTCCATGCCCTATGGCCCCCAGTCTTTCCTCTTTCCTTCTCCCTTGGCTTCATCCTCTGCCCCATGTCTACTGTTCACACAGGCTCAGTCAGCCAGTTGAAGTGCAGAACTACTTACAGAGCGTGGCAATTTCAGGATATAAACTATACATAGATTAGGTAAATTGCAGGTACACAGTCTTATTATTTAAATTAGCGTGACACGGCTTACTTGTTAATTAGGCCCTTAAAGAGGCTGTTGTTCTAGATTTTTCTCCAAGGCTGGACAGCTCACACATTTGGCCGTCTTCTTCCCTGACAGACCAGCAGGCCGACTGCTCAGGGCTGAGGTAAAACTGCATCTTAAGTGCTCCAAAATGGGATAGCATATAGTATTTATTTTACCTGCTGATTATAAAAGTAATATTTTTGTTTAAAAAATCATGGAATAAGAAAAGTATAAAGTAAAGCAAAAATTATCCGTAATACCTCCATCCAGGTATAACCACTATTACTTCATCATTTGCTTTACATATATATGTGTATATATGTATGTGCACATAAAATCAAATCAGTTTGATATTGTAAAAAAAAAAGTTTTGGATCCCATTTGCTGCACCTAGCATTATATTTTGAGCATGTTTTATGTGAACATCTCTTAAAATGGCTCCATAGCCTCCTATCATCTGGGTTTGGCAATTTATTTGACCTGTTCTTGGTGATTTATAATTTTTCAAGTTTTCATTGCTATAAATGATGTTTAGATAAGCATCCGTGTCTATAAGTTGTTAAGGATTATTTCCTCAAGATAGATTTTTTTTAGACTTCTAGATTCCTAGAAGTGTCATGAGAAATCAGAAAGAATGATTGCTTTAAGCTTGAAGACGTATTTCCAAATTATCATCCAAAATTGTGCCGATTCACATTACCCCCAGAAGTATATCAGAGAACTTTGGTACTTCTTGGTACATGAAAACCTTGGGCTGGTATTTTCAGTATACTTTGGGAACCCTGACCCAGTCCCAGATACACAAGGGTCTTATTTATTTGCATCCACGTTTACTGCAACTTACTACCTAGAAACAAGATTCTCTATGGATCTCCATAGATCTTTATAGATAATGACTTTCTGATATGGCCGTGAAGTCCAATTAGTGGTTTCATTATCTGATATCTCTTAGTTACATTTTTCTGCAAATTCCACTTACCTCTGAAATCTCACCAGAATGTAGTAAAAACTACAGGAACAACATCCATGTGAAAATCTTTACCAGCTGCCAGTGTGATCTCAGATGGCCAAAGAGTCCACCACATAAACTTAAAATGCAATTCCCTAATATTTTGTGTATTAAGGTCCATTCACTTTGGTCAGTCCCTGTAAAAGTTACATGGGAGAAGACTAACATTTCTTTGAGGGGTAACATTTGCCAGGGAGTGTGTGCTTCTCATCTCCCATGCACAGTCTCTTTTAATCATCACAAGGCTCTCAGGTGACGTTCGCGGTAGGCTGTTTTACTGATGAGGAAACTGAGGCTTCGAGAAGCTCATTAACTCTCCTCCAACCACTAGGAAATGGCAGAGTGACAGATGAGACCCAGGTCTGTCTGACACCATGGCTGGAGCTCTCTCCACTTCACCACACGAAGTTCGGAGAGGTTAAGTTGAAACAGAGGTATCACCTCTTATGATCAATAATCTTCATCCTCCCCAAATATCTCATACGACATTTGGTTCCATTTCCAGCCAGAACCTTCTACCATGAACTATTACGACCACAGGAGTATTCTGAAGATGAGTCGATAAGCGATTGCAGAGCACATTAGCAGTCTAAATACAACCACCCGACAGCACAACACAGCTATGTCAAGTACATGACGTTAAAGCCACTGTACAATGAAATGACAAACTCAGTGGCTCCAATTTTAATGTTATCTATTAGTCTATCTGTAGATGTTCACTTTCTTATTTTACACTACTGGGAGAGGACATGTATCCTCAGACACCCTTATTGTAACTCTTGCTGACGTCTAAGAGTCCCACACAAATATCTGGGGATAGAATTTGACTCTCTTTATGTCAAGGATTGAGTTACTAAATAAGAGATCAGAACTAATCTAATGTATGAATCAACTCCATTCAGAGCATCTCCCTCCCTCCTCTTCCCTTAAAAGGAGTGGCTTGCTTTACAAAGGTCCATTTCTTGTTTCTTTGAGTAAATGATTAACCACTTGCATGAGAATCCTATAAACGTTTGGGAAACAGTCGTCGAGACAATTCTTTGTATCCACTGGAGCCATGTTGAGTACATTCAAGCTGTTGGAATTTACAAGATAGCAGCCTAGTCACAGAACCAGTATTGTCCCAGATAAGCTCATGCAACAAGCCTTATAAGGCGCTTTGTGATTATCACTCTCCAAGTCAGAGTTTCTCAACCGCAACACTGTTGACATTTGGGGCCAGATGATTCTCCTTTGTTGGGAGGCATTCCTGCTCATCGGAACGTGTTCAGCAGCATCCCTGGCCTCTATCTGGTAGATGCCAGAAGCAAGCCCCCACCCATGTTGTGACCATCAAAAATGTCTTTAGACCCTGTCAAATGTGCCTGGGGAAGAAGAGCCGTGGACAGAATCTCCCACACCTGAGAACTACTGCTCTCAGTGAAGTGTTCATAATTTCTTTGCACTGAGGTTGATGCTGGGCTTCTTGCTTCCACTCGAAGTTTGAGGTTAGTGTAAAGAAGACAGAAGTGGCTTTTGAGAGGAATATCTTTGAGGTTGGCAGAAGCAGTTAAGAGGGTAAGGGATATATAAATAGATACAATGTTAACCTCACCCCTACTGGATCGTTTTAAAGAAGAATCAAGGAAGGTATTATTTGCACGATGAGATAGCACCTATTTATGGGAAATAGACTGGAATGGTTAAGAATTTAGTGTGGAGAATAAAATGGATCTTTCTGTGAATTCCAGCCCTGCCACTTCCTGGCTGAGTGAGTTTGGACAAGTTTCTTAAATGTTTTGTCTCTCAGTTTCCTCATTTGTAAAATGGAGACAATACTAGAGCACTTGTTTCACTGGGTTGTTGTGATGATTCAATAATAGAATGTAAATAAAGTGTGCATCAGGGGACAAAAAGAAAAGCACCTCAAAAAGGTAACTCCCTTTGTGGAAAGTTGGAAAGTTGGAAAGTTGTTTGGCTAGTTTTTTTCCACCTTGATGTTTTGATTTTGGAAATACAAAAAGTAAAGTGGTACTATATCTATTTGTCTGAGCTAATCCATAAAAACTTTCCTGAACAGTCTTTCTAATAATCTTCCAGTCTAGATTTTTTTTTTAAAGATTTTATTTATTTATTTGAGAGAGAGAGACACAGCGAGAGAGGGAACACAAGCAGGGGGAGTGGGAGAGGGAGAAGCAGGCTTCCCGCCGAGCAGGGAGCCTGATGCGGGGCTCGATCCCAGGACCCTGGGATCATGACCTGAGCCGAAGGCAGACGCTTAACGACTGAGCCACCCAGGTGCCCCAATCTTCCAGTCTATATGGAATTTAGCTTTCTTATTTGTAACAGGAAAGCGATTCCCTGAATTTTAAATCCAAGCATGGTTATCAAAAACTAAGCTAGGACAATGGTGAGAGCCACTGTAGCTGCCCACAGGACCTGGAATTCGTCTGCACGCATGCACCCGGAACTAGACAGCTCCAGCCACTCTGGAACCACTACAAGGATTATTCAAAACTTATAAAGTAAGAGACAGGTTGGCTGGATTTTGGCCAAAAAAATCATGTTAGACTTGTTTGGTTCATGTGTGATTGAATTGGCTTGTGACAAAACATACAATTAGGAGGCCAAAACTTTGACCTCTTCTGTATCACTAAGAAAAATCCACCAACTGAACCAAAAACATGGAAGTCCAAGTTCAGGTACCTCCCCCTGAAATCACAACAAATTTAATATTGAAGGTTCAATTACAGAATAGGTGGTTATGCACTCGAAAGGTAGATAAAGAAGGACATTGATTTCCATGTGCATAGAAATTGAGCCGTCAAAAGTTCTCTTTCTTCGGGGCACCTGGGTGGCTCTGTCCTTAAGTGTCTGCCTTCGGCTCAGGTCATGGTCCTGGGGTCCTGGGATCGAGCCCCACTTGCGGCTCCCTGCTCAGCGGGAAGTCCACTTCTCCCTCTCCCCCTCCCCCTGCTTGTGTTCCCTCTCTCGCTGTGTCTCTCTCTGTCAAATAAATAAAAATTTTTTTAAAAAAAAGTTCTCTTTCTTCAAGGCACCAAGTCCAAGATCCCTTGAGGGCCATGAGAAAAATGGGAAAAATGTTCCGGTTTTGTCCCAGCCTCCCTAAATCGCCCTTATGTTTCAGCGTCTTTATTAACTCAGCCAAGCACCTCAGTGCTTCAAGAAAGAATAGTGTCGTACTGTCAGAGTATATCTACAGTAAGCCTTAAACAACGGGCTCCTGCACAGACCTTGAAACCCAGCAGCTCTTGCTGATCGATGTAATGATTACAACTAAGGAAAATCTGAGATATTTCTCTAGCATTCGCCCTTCTTGCCAGCCTGGTTTAAATCTGTTCAACTTCAAGGCGTGATATAGATCTTTTTGGTTTACTCCAGATTTGGACTAAGCCCTCATGATGCCCATATGTTTCTTTCTACATTACTTCCACCTCCAAGAAATACAAGTCCAAAGCATAGAATCAAAATCATCAATGATCCCACTGGCCAAAAATGTAGTGTTTTGGTACATAAATAATTTCAAACATTTTCCTATGGAGATGTGTATTTTAGAATGATTTGATAGTTATCTAGCTAAATTCAAGAGACCAGATGAAATGAGGTCCCTACTCTTCCGCCATCCTGCCTAAAACCAGAGATGTGTATTTTAAACAAAGGATCACTTGATATATTTTTAACAAGTGTTTTTCCTTACCTATTATCTTACATGTGAATAGGTATATACATATATATGTACATATAATAGAAGTACTATATATATGTACAACATACTTATAAAGAAATGAACAAATTTTAAGTATATAGTTGGACGATTTCACGAAGCGAACATGCCTCATGTAATCATCATTCAGTCAAGAAATAAACTATTACTGGCTTCCCTGTGCTTTGTGCTTCCTTCCAGCCACACTAGCCATGCCAAAAGCAAAACACTATCCTGACTTCTTTCACCTTCCAACTACTTTTATGTTTCTTTGTATATGATCTTTGTATAAGTGGAATGGTAGCTATGCACTTGTTTTTGTATCTAGCTTCCTTTGTGTCTTGTTATATTTATAAGATTCCTCCAAGTGGTTGCATATGGCAGTAATCACTCTCCCTTATTATTGTACAGAAGTCCATTGTGTGAATATACAACAAGGTATTTATTCATTCTATCCTTGATGAACATTGGGATGTTTCCAAATCTTGGCTATTATGAACGCTACTGCTAAGAATCTTCTTGTACATGTCTTTGGTACATTTATGTTCACATTTCTCTCATATCTAATTAAAAGCAGAATTGCTGGATACAGCTTTAGTATAGAATGTCAAACCGTTTTCCAAAGTGGTTTTGTCAGTTTGCAATCCCACCAGCAGTTCATGGGCATCCCAGCTGCTTTACATCCTCGCCAAAACTTGTTATTACCTATCGTTTTCATTTTAGCCACTCACGTGGATGTGCATTTACGTTGCAATCTGTTTAGCCCTTTTGCCTACTGGGTTGCTTATCTTTATTGATGTGTAGAAATTCTTTAGACATTCTGGTTACACCAACTTGGTTGGTTATGTGTGTTGTGAATATCTTCTCTCGATCTGCAGCCTGTTTTTTCACCCTCTTAATGATGCTTTTTGAGTAACACGTGTTCTTAATTTAATATCCAATTTTATAGCATTGTCTTTTAGTAATCGTGTTTTTGTGTTCTGTTTAAGACATCTTTGCCCAAAGTCAGTAAAATATTCTCCTGTGTGTTTTTTCTGGAAGCTTTATCATTTTATCTTTCCCATTTAGATCGATAGTCCGTCTGGAATTGATGTGTTTATGGTGTAATACAGAGGGGAGATTCCTTTATTCCTCTTTGCTACCCAGTAGACCATGAATCCAGCACCACTTATTGAAAAGGTCATCTTTCCCTGCTGTGCTACAGGGAAACCAAATAATTATATATGTGTAGGTTGGTTTCTGAACTCTCTGCCTCATTACTCTATTTCTCTCATTTGGTGCCAATATCGTGCTATTGGCAGCCATTGTCAAGCATCTGCCTTGGGCTCAGGTCAGGATCCCAGGGTCCTGGGATCGAGCCCCACGTCGGGCTCCCTGAGTCTGTTTCTCCTTCTGTCCTTTCCCCTGCTCATTCTCTCTCTCTCTCTCAAATAAATAAATACAATTTTAAAAAATAAATAAATAGAATAAAATAAAATAAGCCCTCATGATGCCCATGGGAATAGTACTTTGGGAAACAGATACAAGTTAAATATGCACAAGAGTGTTATATATCGATGCACTCTCATGGAAGTTGTTTTCAAAATTTTGCCATCATAAATAGCATTGCACTGAACACTCTTGTGCATATTTAACTTGTATCTGTTTCCCAAAGTACTAAGTACCATTGTCTTTTTGGTTTCACTTGAATTCAGCAGCAGCTTTGTAAGGATCAACTGCCAAGAATCAGAATCCAGATTTTCCTGGTAGCAGAAGTTCCTTAATACTATCTTGAATTTGCCCCTACTGGCCCTGGCTGAAGACATATCTACTCAAAGGACATAGGGTTTAGGAAGTGAAAAATCTAAACACTACAGTGCTAAAATTAAAGATAACCTGGGAAAACACTTTATTAAACAATTGAATGTGGTTTCAGGAAAACCGAAATTGATCATCACAAGAGCAAGGCAAATGAAGTCAGAAACACTAGATTCATATACCAATTACCAGCTATGTAATCTTAGGCAAATTAGTCCTTGCTGTAACCCTGAGTTTCTTCACGAATAAAATAGGAATATATTAACATTAGAGGATTGTTAAGAGGAGAAAATGAGCAGCTCGTACTACCGCATTTTTATAGAGCTGACATTCAGTGAATGACAGTTCCTTTAGTTTCTCTGGAGTGAAGAGGCTGTTGAAGAAGAAGGAGAAGAAAGAAAGAAAGAAAGAAAGAAAGAAAGAAAGAAAGAAAGAAAGAAAGAAAGAAAGAAAGAAAGAAAAGAAAGAAAAAAGAAAGTAAAGAAAAGAAAGAAAGAAGAGAAAGAAAGAAAAGAAAGGAAGAAAGAAAAAAGAAAGAATTGAGAAAGGATTTTCTACTTTTTCTTGGAGGAGGCTCAGAAAAAAAGAATGTCTTTTCCTACAACAAGATCTTCCCTTTAATTTTAATACACATAAACAAATAGAACTTCTCATCCTTGAACACTGCCTGGAGTAAAAAGGATCTATATTATTAATGACATCATTTATTTGCATGGTCACCAAAATGTCCATGTAAATATCTTCTCCATATGACTGTGTATCTTGTCATGCAAGGTGAAAAAGGCAGGCTCGAGTCCTAGTTTAGAGATGACTAATTAGGATCAGAGTAGGTACTTTTTAGTTATGAAACAATTGAGTCACACTCTCAGTCTACACCTTTTGATCTGAGGGTGGTGGCATAGAATTAGCAGAAAGCACTTGGGGTATGATGCACTGGATAGTTATTTAAACTTGCTGGCGTTTATGCCAGAGAGACCTTACCCTTAATAGCAACCATAAGTCTCTAGGACAATGGTTAGTGTGCTCATCTCTTTGTGTTTCCATTCCTGGTCCTGGTTTTTTCCTCTGGCACTACAAAAGTTAGTGCACATCTTATTTACGTGACTGTCTTTTTCAACTTTTTAAAGTCAGTGCTCACTGTTCAGTGTACTTCTCAACCAAGATCATTATGTAAATCCAATTTACAGAAGAACAATCATCTTCAAGCACAAGTAGAACCTATTTTCAAGTAATAATTCATGATATCTGGTCTTATAGGATGAAGCCATTCCCACCTTTATCAAATAATCCAAATCAATACTCCTGTAAAATAAGCAGCCAGTTAAAAAAAAAAAATTTAAAAAGGTGGGGCACCTGGGGGGCTCAGTCGGTGAAGCATCTGCCTTCGTCTCAGGTCATGATCACGGGATCCTGGAATCGAGCGTCGTGTTGGGCTCCCCGCTCAGCGGGGAGTCTGCTGCTCCCTCCCTGCTCTCACTCTCTCTCTCTCTTTCTCTCAGATAAATAAATAAAATCTTTAAATAAATAAATAGATAACATGGTAAAATCAACCCTTTGCTAATCTTTTTGTATGGCATCAACATTTGAATGTCTGTACAATTTTTAAATATCTTAGTAAGTGCTGACTTACCAAAATGTTGGATTGATGATTGAAGGAAAGGAAAGGAGATGGTATAAATATCTTCCCCCTTCCTTTTTACTTATTTTTGCTAGAGAGCAAAGAGCCATCCAGGATGTAGGAAAACTGCAGAACTAGCCTTGATGCTGGAAATGACTCTTCTCAAAAGCAAAAATATTAGAGCTCTAAGAGAACTTTTAGATCACTGGCTCAACCCTCTTATTTTGCAGATGAGGAAACCTAGTTACAGAGGGGGGAAATGATTTGTTTTAAGGTCATTCAACCAATTTACTGCTGTTCGCACCGTTGTTTTTTTTTAATTTTTATTCTTTTTTTTTTTAAGATTTTATTTATTTGACAGAGAGAGACACAGCGAGAGAGGGAACACAAGCAAGGGGAGTGGGAGAGGGAGAAGCAGGCCTCCCGCTGAGCAGGGAGCCCGATGTGGGGCTTGATCCCAGGACCCTGGGATCATGACCTGAGCCGAAGGCAGACGCTTAATGACTGAGCCACCCAGGCGCCCCTTTTTTTAAGTTTTTATTTAAATTCTGGTCAGTTAGCATACAGTGTCATGTGAGTTTCAGGTGTGCAATAGGGTGATTCAACACTTCCATACATCACCTGGTGCTCATCACAGCAAGTGCCTTCTACTCCCATCACCTATCCCACCTATCCCCCCACCCACCCTTCCTCCTGCAACCCTGAGCCCGCTCTCTATAGTCAAGAGTCTGTTTCTTGGCCTGCCTCTCTCTTTTCTTTCCCCTTGCTCACCTGTTTTGTTTCTTAAATTCCACACATGAGTGAAATCACATGGCTCCTGTTTCCCTCTGGCTGACCCACTTCACCCAGCACAATACTCCCAGGCTCCATACATGTCGCAATGAATGGCAAGATCTCATTCCTTTCCACGGCCGAGTGATATTCCAAGATGTGTGTACACCACATCTTCTCCATCCATTCATCAGTCGCTGGACACCTGAGCTGCCTCCACAATCCGGCCACTGTAGACACTGCTGCCATAAACTTCGGGGTGCATGGATCCCCCCAAATTGGTATTTTTGTACTCTTTGGGTAAATAGCCAGCAGTGCAACCGCTGGACCGTAGGGCAGCTCCATTTTTAACTTTCTGAGGAAGCTCCATACGGTTCTCCAGAGTAGCTGCACTGGTCTGCACTCCCACCAACAGTGCAAGAGAGCTCCCCCCTCTCCACATCCTCGCCAACACCTGCCGCCTCCTGCCCCTTACGTTGTGGATTTTAGCCATTCTGACAGGTGTGAGGCTGAACTACTTTCTGTTGAAGGGAAAAGAAGAGCTGTTGTGAGATCTATAAAAATCTGAGGGTTTTATATCTCAGCAAACACACACACACGCACACACACACACACACACCTGACTTGACTCGGACAGCCCGGCTTTGGGTGACAAGTATACAGTGGACATGCTTCCTGGGAAACCTGACCAAAGAGACCATATTTACCACACTCAGCAGCAAAGTAGCTTGGACTGAAAGACTCCTGTGTTCAGAACTGTAGGAAAGACAGTTAGTGAACTTTCAAATCACCAGTTAAGACTGACTACAATGTTAACTCATACATACTTCTCATTGCAAGGCTGCCCGGACTGTGAAAAACCACCGCCCCAAAGAAGAAACAATTTATAAATGTATTGGTTATTCTCCTTCTGTCCCACCTTCCCAAATCCATGAAAACCCCTTCTCTGCCCATTGGGGTTGCACCAGCGGTGGCCATGTTCCTTTGTGACCCTGGCCCCTGCATGTTACTCCCCGTCCCCTTCCACAGATCCCAGCTCTCCTTGGCCTAAGGATGAGAGTGTCCCCCTGTTGCTCGTCTCTAAGGATCTCACCATTTCTTCTTGGTTCCCTTGAACTTGCTCACACCCCTATGAAGAGTTCCTTCATTACATTTTACTTAGAATCCAAGTTGCGTGTATGTCGCATCTCTTGCTGAAATCCTGGCTGATACACAAGCCTCTCTACATTTTTCTCACAGAATACCTCAAATTGCACTGAGGTCTTATGCTGCATCCCGTACGAAGGAAGAAACGGGCACACTGTAGCCCCAAACAGAGTTGGCTTCTCAAGATTCCTTCTTTGGAATCACTAGATATCCCTATTTGCATATTTTCACCTTTAGTATATTGCCTTAGGCAGAAAGTAAACATCAAATATTTGCTTTCTAGAAACAGACAGGAAATTTGTAAATAACCAAGAGCAACAGTTCTGCACATTGTAACAACAGGCTTCCATTTAAATAAGGCCTGAATGCAACACAACAATCTCAACGCTTGTCAAAACTCGTTAAAATAGAATGCATCTGTGTAGCCACTTCCTCAAAGAAACATTATTTTTTTAAGATTTTATTTATTTATTTGTCAGAGAGAGAAAGAGAAACAGAGAGAGTGAGCACAAGCAGAGGGAGAAGCAGTCTCCCTGCTGAGCAAGGAGTCGGATGCAGTGGGGAGTCTGCTTCTCCCTCTGCTTGTTCTTTCTCTCTCTCTCTGACAAATAAATAAAAATTTTTTTTAGAAAAAGTTGGAGGCCTGGAGTTGGCCATTGGACATTTGAGTTTGGAGTTACGTAGAGAAGTCTGGGATAGAGATAAATTCAGGAGCTGTTGACAGATAAACGAGATTTCAAGCTATAACATGAGAGGAGATCATCAGGAGAGAGAGAACAGAGGAGATAGAAAAGGAGGACTGAGCCATTGAGAGGTATCATGTCCCTTCAGTGTTGAGAGGTAGGGTAGATGAGGAAAGACCAATAAAGACAATGAAGTAGGAGAAAAGAGTGTCCTAGAAGCCAAGGTAATATAGTGTTCCAAAGAGGAGGGAGTAATCAACTGAGCAAATCCTGCTGATGGTCAAGTTAGATGAAGGCTGAGAAATGATCATTGGATTTAGAATGTGGAGTTTACTAGGAATATTGACAAGAAGAATTTCAGTTCATGGTGACAACAAAAGCCTGAGGAGAACTGGTTTAAAAGAGGATGGGACTGGAAGAAATAGAAACAGTGAATATTGGCAACTCTTTCAAGATTGGAACTGAAGTAGTGACAGATTAAGGAGGCTTCTCAGGACTTCAGGTTACAGACAGGGTTGCAAGATTTAGCACATAAAAATGCAGAACACCCAGTTAAGTTAGAATTTCTGACAAACAGGTCATTTCAGATAAATCTCAGATAAAATTTGAGATAGACTGTTCGTATAAGTATGTTTGATGCAATCTTTGGTATATATTACACTAAAAATTATTCTTTGTTTATATAAAATTCAAATTTAACTGGGAATCTTGTATTCTATCTAACAACTCTATGTACAGATACCTCTAGCAGGATTGATGTGAATTTAAAATTTTCAGCACTTCCAAACCTGTCTGGATCTCTGAAATGCTCCTGGCTTCCTGGGCCACTTCAGAGAACAAGGTAACTAGTGAGGTAATGTCACGGTCCAGCACGTCTAACTCTGAGGACAGAAAAAAGCTGATTAATATTCTCTTCTCACCAGGCCCCCTGTGGAAAGGTTAAGCAAATAACATTGCCCAAAGCCGCTCTTTGGCAAGAAACTTAAGTGTACCCAATCATCCTTAGACGATCTCTAAGCCATTTACAGAAGGATACACAAGATAGTCTTTCCTATATAAAACCGTTCACCAAAATGGAAGACAGGGATGGTAGAGTAGGGTGGAAGAACATTTTCATTCTATAATGGATGACTAAAGATGATTTAGGTTAATAAAGGGATATGGGCACCAAGCGATTTATTTAAATATCACATAGACGGTAAGTATTACAAAGATCAGTGGACATAACAAAGTTGCCTTGAGCAGCTACCACGGGTTGGCCATTGTGCAAAGCTGAGAGGCATATAAGACTGTATAAGACTCACACCCCTTACAAAGAGTTGAAAAGGAGTAAAAAGTTGAAAAATCATAATAGTTCATACTATCTCTTTGATCTCGCTTCCTACCTTTCTCACTCCACTCCAGCCCACTGGGATGGCATGCTCCACTCCTGGGTCTTTGTACTTGCTGTTTCGTCTGCCTGTCATGTCCATCCTTCAGATATCTCTGTGGCGCGCTCCCTCACCTCCTTCAGGACTTTGCTCAACTAGCACCTTCCAGAGAGGCTATCTATAACCACGTGACAGAAAATAACATCCATCACTATCTCTGTACTCTGCTTCATTTTCCTCCACAATACTTACCACCTTATGAAATTCTATCCATTTGCTTGCTCAATTGTTGATTACCTGTATCCTCCAATTGGAATGCTAACAACATCAAGTAGATCCTTGGTCTGTTTCAGTTCTTACTGTATCACCAGCACCAACAATGGTGCCTAGCACCAAGCAGGAGATCAGTATTTATTGAATGAATGATACTGTCTAGCTTTTCTAGAAACTGTGCTAGGCAATTTAGATATATGAGCTCATTTAGCTTAAACCTCACTACAATCCTATGAAGTAGGTAGAATTCTTCTCATTTTCTTTTTTTAAAAAAAGAATTTATTTATTTAATTGAAAGAGTGAGTGCAGGGAGAAGCAGAGGGAGACAGACAAACAGACTCCACACTGAGTGCAGAGCCAGACACAGGGCTCGATCCCAGGACCCTGAGGTCATGACCTGAACTGAAATCAAGAGTTGGACACTTAGGGATGCCTGGATGGCTCAGTCGGTGGAGCATCTGCCTTCGGCTCAGGTCATGATCCCAGAGGCCTGGGATTGAGCCCCACATCAGGCTCCCTGCTTAGCGGGAAGCCTGCTTCTCCCTCTGCCCACTCCCCCTGCTGGTGTTCCCTCTCTCGCTGTGTCTCTCTCTGTCAAATAAATAAATAAAATCGTAAAAAAAGAAGTTGGACTCTTCACTGACTGAGCCACCCAGGCGCACCTCTCAGTTTCAAGGTGAAGAAACTGAAACACAGGACTTAAGTAAGTGTAGTAGGCAAAATAATGCTTCCCTCCCCAAGATGTCCACATCATAATCTCAGAATGTACCCATGAACATATTATGTTACATGGCAAAGTATTAAGGGGTATAGAAGGAATTAAGGTTGCTAATCAGTTTGCCTTAAAATGGGGAAATTATCCTGGATTGTCTCAGTGGGCCCAATGTAATCAAGAGGGTCCTTAAAAGTAGAAGAGAGAGTCAGAGTAAAAGTCAAAGTGATATGATGTGAGAAGAACTCAACTTGCCATTGCTAGTTTTGCAGATGGAGGAAGGGGTGGCCATAAGCCAAGGAATATGGGCATCCTCTAGAGGCTGGAAAGGCAAGGGAATAGATTCTTTCCCAGAGGCTACAGAAAAGAATGAAACCCCACCAGCACCTTGATCTCAGCCCAGTGACACTCAGGCCACACTTCTGCCTTCCAGAACTGTAAAACAATAAATACATTTCTGTTGTTTTAAGTCACCACATTAGTGGCAATTTGTTACTGCAGGAATAGAAAACAAATATGCTGAGTTATCTAAGATCAACTAGTTTGTGATAAAGACATGTTTTAAACCCAGCTCTGACTCATATATTCTGCACTGTTTCAGGCAGCACAAAATGCTATGGGAGTTCAGTGAAAATAGAAATCACTTCACTTGTAACCAGGGAATGAGGACAGTTTTCATGACAAAGTTAGAATTTGAACCAGGCCTTGAATGATTGGTAGGGCTTCAAATGGTGAATATATCAAAACAATCCAGTGTCCACTCATCAAGGAATGAATAAACAAATTGTGGTATATTCATACAGTGGAATACTACTCAGCAATAAAATAAGAACCAATTACTGTATATAAAATAACATACATAAATCCAATAGACAATTTTGAAAAGAAAGAAACCAGATAAAACATAGTACACATTATATGGTTGTAATTATGTGAAGTCCAAGAACGAGCAAAACTATATTGTTAGAAATCCAAAAGTGGTTTCTGGGAGGCAGGAAAACTAATTAGAAAAGAGCACAAAAGAACATTCTAGGGCAATAAATTTTGGGTAGTAGTTAGATGGATGTCTAGAATTTTCAAAAAATGCATAAATCTGAGCACTTAAAATTTCTTTAATTTATTGGGTGTTAATTATACCTTTTTTAAAAAGGTTAGTAGGAGAAACAAGATATGTGGCTCAAATTTAGAAAACAAAAAAATCGTGCAATTGGCTTAGAGAAGTTCTCAATCCCAGTTGCACATTAGAATCACCTGGGGAGCCCTTACACATACATATGCCAACCCCAACCCAGAGATTCCGATTGAATTGGTTTAGGATGAGCCCCAAGTATCAGTAGTCTTATAAGCTCCCCAGACAGTTCTTATATGAAGTCAGATGAGAACGAGGAGCTGAGGGCAATAGATGATGTAAGAGAGATGAACTGTGAATGTCTTGGAATGCACACGAAGGAGTTTTAGTTCACTTATATGGGGTATACAGATACAATAAAGGTTTTTGAACAGGAGGGAAAAAATCAGAGCTGTGCATTAAGAACATTCATCTCAGGAGCGGTCCTGCCTCTGGGTCAAGTCTGAGGCAGTTTTTGCTGCCCTGAGAGTTTGGTTTTGCAGAGGGTGGTTTTGTGCAGGTGACAGCTTTAGCCTACCTTCCACATATGAACTCTTGATTACTTTCCAGAGCCAGGTGAAAAGAAGCCAATGTTATACTAGGAGAAACCACTTGGAGATATGCCAGATCTCTGAGATATTTCCAATAGGGTCAATCAAAGAAACTTCTCTAAGGACTTCATTTAAAAGATTCATATGAGCTCCACTCGAGAGAAAAAGATGGTGGGGAAGTAGAGGACCCTATTCCAACCAGTCCCTGGAATTGAGCTGGATATCTAACAGACCACTCTGAACACCCACAACATCAGCCTGAGGTGTAAGAAGATAGATCTGGAACTCTACAGACTATCACAGGCGGTTGGTTTTGAGGTATGAAGCGGGGAGCCATGATTCTGTGGGCACATATCGGAAGATAAACGGAAGGGGGAGGGAGCCATGGGGATCCTACACTGCCAATGATTGATAGCCTCCCACGCTGGGGACCGGGCACAAACTCGCAGACCAGTAGCGGCAGGGAAAGGACTTTAGGGCAGCCCCCTGGACTGAAACCTGGAGCGGTGGGGCTGCGTGTGTGAACTGGGGGTGGCTGGCGGTTTTAGAAGCACAAAAGGCAGAGATGTGCCCCTGTGCCCCCACCTGGAGGCAAGCACTGGGAGCTCTGCTGAGGGGCACACAACCCAGAACGCTGCAATTTATAGCAGCACAGACAGAAACAGAGGTAATGTGGCCTGGAGAGCTCACTGAAAAACAGACTGCGATCTCTCTGCTCTGAGGCAGAGGGTTGGAAATGGTCTCTTCTGCTCTGACTCGCGGAAGAGATGCAGAAAGCCACCAGGGAAAGCCACCAGAGAACAAAAGCCCCCCAAAACTGGTTTTCACTGAGCCCATTCCCCCTCCACAAGGGGCAGGGCAACTCTGCCCAAACAGGGTTGCCTGAGTAACAGTGTGGCA
>NC_138385.1:28091756-28113975 GCF_054177405.1 Leptonychotes weddellii
AAAAAAAAAGATTGCTTTGGCTATTTGGGGCTTTTTGGGGCTTGCTACAAATTTTGGAATTATTAGTTCTAGTTCTGTGAAAAATGTCATTGACATTTTGATAGGGATTGCATTTAATATGTAGATTGCTTTGGGTAGTATGGATATTTTAACAACATTAATTCTTCTCGTTTATGAGCATGGAATATTTTTCCATTTATTTGTGTCTTCTTCATTTTTTTTATTAGTGTTTTACAGTTTCCAGTGTACAGGGCATTCACCTCCTTGGTTAGATTTATTCCTAGGTATTTTATTCTTTGTGATACCATTGTAAATGGGATTATTACCTTAATTTCTCTTTCTGATAGTTGGTTATTAGCGTACTGAAATGCAACAGATTTCTGTATATTGATTTTGTATCCTGAAACTTTACTAAATTCATTTATTAGTTCTAAAAGTTTTTTGGTGGAGTCTTTAGGTTTTTGTATATATGGTATCATATCATCTGAAATAGTGACAATTTTACTTCTTTCTTCCTTATTTGGATGACTTTTTTCTTGCTAGACCACACTCCACCTATCCTACCCATCTCAATGTGGCCCTTTTATCCTTGTTGTGGAGGCCCTGTTCAACTAGCTTTTAGGTCATTTTTAGAGGGAATTGTTCCATATGTAGCTGTAGATTTGTTGTGTTCATAAGAGGAGGCAAGTTGAGGATCTTTCTATGCCACGATCTTGAAGCCTCCTCTCAAGGTAGGGGTAAAGGTTTTACACTAAATTACTATTTGCATTTTGACTAGGGAACTGTAGTTGAGAAGTGAAAAAGAAGATAGGAACTATAAGTAATAACTGATCATACTACCCCAAACCACCTGGGAGAATTCTTCTAATGGGTTTCAAGCATCAGTAGTTACCAAATCAGTGTCCCTCTCCCTCTTCTGTCTCCACTGAGAGAGAGCAAAAGGGCAGAAGTGTTAAACCTTGATATCATAAGACTAAATCTCCACAACACATGGATTTTTCTTATAGCCCCATATACTTCTTAAGAGGCCAGTCCTCGTTTTGAGCACTCTTTTCCCCCAGAATACCCTGGGAAACCTCTGGTGCCAGAAAAATAAATCTAGCCTATTGGTCACTAACTCAACATTCCAGCCTTAGTGTTTTGGGTTCGGGTCTAAGAACAAATAAATCTGCCCTCCTCTTGCCACAACTTTGAGGCCCACACCAACCCCAGAGGGTCTATGCAGAGACAATAAGGGCAGGCATTCTGGGATCAGATGAAATCATGTATTGAAATGTGGTTCAAAAAGCATAAAGTACCCTACAGAGTAATTAATTTTTGTCATGGACACACAGAGTCTTCTAGGTAACACTGAAGATAGGCTAGCTAGCACATATTCATGTTAGATACATTATAAGTCAAACCAGGGAAGAATTTAGGTGAACATGTATGTACTTAGGTTTTCATAATCCATTCTTGTTACAAAATCACAGATAACCAAAGACCAGCTCATTATTACTCAAGCATGGTCTGTGGACCAGCAACATTGGCATCACCTTGGATCTTGTTATAAATGCAGAATTACAGTTCCCACTACAGACCTACTACATTAAAGTTCCAGAAGACCTGCTTAGCCTAGTAGACCATCTGCTGTAGTGCTTCTTAAACTTTAATGCGTACATGAACTACCTGGGTACTTATAAAAATTCAGTTACTGATTCCCCAGTAGGTCTGGGGTAGGGACTGGCATCTCTCCTAGGAGCGCTATTAAATATTCAAGAAGGTCTTTTATGTCACATAACACTGTAGAGTAAAAGCACCTTTAAGTTGCTGCCTCTCTGAGAAGTACCTTTTTTCTTTAAACCCTGGAGTAAGCTTACTGGTGGGATGTGCTTGAGAGAAAACACCCAGGAAACCTTCCAATGACCATCTAGCAGACTTCCCACTGAGCAGAGAGCTGGATGCCGGGGCTCAATCCTAGGACCCTGGGATCATGACCTGAGCCGAAAGCAGATGCTTAACCAACTGAGCCACCCAGGTGCCCCCCAGTGACCATTCCTTATGATCAAATTTGAACTGACAAATAGGCTGACAGGTGTAATTTTGGGGCCCCTTTAAAATACCCCAAGTAAAATACAAATCAAAACCACCATGATAATCACCTAACACCTGTCAGAATGGCTAAAATCAAAAAGAGAAGAAATAACAAGCGTTGGTGAGGATCTGGAGAAAAATGAATCCTTGTGCACTGTTGGTGGGAATGTAAATTGGTGCAGCCACTGTGGAAAATGGTACAGAGGTAGCTCAAAAAATTAAAAATAGAAATACCTTATGATTCAATAATTCCACTACTGGGTAACTACATCCCAAAAAACAAAAACACTAATTTGAAAAGATATATGCACCCTTATGTTTATTGCAATATTACTTACAATAGCCAAGATATGGAAGCAACCTAAGTGTCCATCAATAGATGTGGTATATATATACAATGGAGTATTACACAGTCATAAAAAGGATGAGATGGTGCAATTTGTGACAACATGGATGGATCTGGAGGGTATGATGCTAAGTGAAATAAGTCAGACTGAGAAAGACAAATGCCATATGATTTCACTTCTATGTGGAATCTAAAAAACAAAATGAACAAACAAAACAAAAAGCAGAATCAGACCTGTAAATACAGAGAACAAACTGATGGTTGCCAGAAGGGAGGGGGTGGGGGATGGGCAAAATGGGTCAAGGGGTGTGGGAGATACAAGCTTCCAGCTATGGAATGAAGAAGTCATAGGGATGAAAGGCACACCATGGGGAATATAGGCAATGACATTATAATCATGTTGTATGGTGACCGATGGTAGCTACACTTGTGGTGAGCAGAGCATGGTGTATAGACTTATTGATCACTATGTTGTACAATGTAACATTATGTGTCAATTACACTCAAATAATATTTTTTAATTAAAAATTTTTTTATTAAAACTAGTAAAAATACCCCAAGTAGTGTACAATTCTCTGTCCACTCAGTTTACTTATTCATAATTTTACCAATAGGACTAACAGAGCCCGAAGGGGAGAAAAATCTGATTTGGGTGCTTAGGCAGACAAAAGTGTAATTAGCTGACGGACCACTGGCTGGAGCTCAAACCCTTAACATTGTCATGTTTTTTAGAATATTCTAACTGTGCTCTTTTAATTTCCTTTATCATAAATGTTCTTGGAAGAGTTCCAAAAATATTTAAGAATACTGGATACCAAGGAAAAACATAATATGCAATATGGATAAAATGCTGACAGCAGGAACAATTTGAGACCTAACCTTTCAAAATTTAGAATTAAGCTTTCCCCTCACCCAAGGTGGCCACACGGTCACTCTGGGTAGATCAGAGGCCAGTAGCAAAATAAGACCTCGCTATAATACAAAAATCCCTGTGAGAAGTATGAGAAGCCTAATTATTTGGTCCATGTTTTATTGATGTTATATAACTAAGGCTATCAATTTCCCTAAATGTCTACAAACAAACGAAATAGTCTTCAGCAAATGACGTCAAATCATGGGATAGGTAGATTTTTGCCATCTACCAAAGTAACACAAATACACATCTACGTAGCCAGCATATGCAGATAGCTAAAGATTTTACCATTTCCAAGATAAATCTATTCCATTTTGTGCTGCTAGTGTTGTTACATTCTAAACTTTATTACCACAGCTCACGGTGGAATGAGACAAAACAAATCCTCTAAAATTAGCTGTCGCAGAGATCCAAGAGAATAGATCACCCTTTTGAATGTTAGTTCATGACACTTCCTAAAAATTAAAGATGTCTGTAGGCTTTAAAAAATTGTGATTTATGCAAATGGTATGAGGTTTCTGGGGTGGTGGTGATGAAAATGCTCTAAATTTTATTGTGGTGCTGGTCTCACAACTCTTGAATACACTCAAATCTATTGGATGGTATACTCAAAATAGGTGAATTATATGATAACGTGACTTATTTCTCAATAAAGCTGTTATTTATAAAATATTGTTACTCAAACATCTTCAATAACTCATCTATATACACAGTGCCACAATTTCAAAATTCCTAAAAAAGATAATCTTTCCTAAGCCATATTTTGAAGGTAATTGAGGATAAAAAATATCAGGTCTTATCCCTTATTTCAGAGACAATTAAAATATATTGAAATTAACTTTGAGAAAACTCATTAGAATATAAAATCTACATAAGAATAGATCCGCTAAGGTTTATAATCCCAGAAATAAGTCACAAGGTTTGAAGCAGTTCAGCTGAAACTAACCCATAAATCAGAGCTTTTAGTCAGAATTTTGAAAGTTATTTTTATGGATCACAGAACATTAAAGTTTAGAAGGATCTCAAAGAAAGTCTAAATCCAATCCTCTCGTTTTTCAATGAGAAAACTTAGGGGAGAAGAAAGAGAAGTGACTCATTAAAAGAGACACATAAATTCATCCGTAGAATAATACTAGAACTTCCTGATGTTGATCTGAGGCTCCTGCTCGGGAGTCGAATCCCAGCAACGCAGAACATGGAAGTTTCCATTATCCTACAGTCATGAAATCAAACCAAAGATCGAGTTCCTGCCCATGACTCGAATCATCTCATGTCACTGTTCTCTTGCTCACAATTCTCCAAAACCTATGACCTCCATTCTGTTCCTCTCACATACCATAAGACTTTTTGCACTTGCTGTTCCCTTGGTCCAGAACGCTCTTTTTTTGTTTTTGTTTTTGTTTTTGTTTTTGTTTCAAGGTGTTTTTTTTTTTAATTCTAGTTAGTTAACATACAGTACAATATTGGTTTCAGGAGTAGAATTTAGTGATTCATCACTTACATACAACACCCAGTGCTTATCACAAGTGCCCTCCTAATCCCCTTCACCCATGTAGCCCATCCCCCCCACTGCCCACCTCCCCTCCAGCAACCCTCAGTTTGTTCTCTATAGTTAAGTCTGTTTTTTAATTTGCCTCTGTCTCTTTTTTCTCCCTATGTTCATCCTTTTTGTTTCTTAAATTCCACATATGAGCAAAATCATATGGTATCTGTCTTGCTCTGATAGACTTATTTTGCTTAGCATAATACTCTCTAATTCCATCCACATTGTTGCAAATAGCAAGATTTCATTCTTTTTGATGGCTGAGTAATATACCAGTGTGTGTGTGTGTGTGTGTGTGTGTGTGTGTGTACATTCATCAGTGGATGAACATTTGGGCTCCTTCCATAATTTGGCTGTTGTTGATAATGCTGCTGTAAACATTGGGGTGCATGTGTCCCCTCTGAATCTGTATTTTTGTATCCTTTGGGTAAATACCTAGTAGTGCAATTGCTGGGTCTTAGGGTAGTTCTATTTTTAACTTTTTGAGGAACCTCCATACTCTTTTCCAGAGTGGCTGCACCAGTTTGCATTCCTACCAACAGTGTAAGAGGGTTCCCCTTTCTCTGCATCCTCACTAACATCTGTTGTTTCCTCATTTTAGCCATTCTGACAGGTGTGAGGTGGTATCTCATCATATTTTTGATTTGTATTTCCCTGATGATCAGTGATGTTGAGAACCTTTTCATGTGTCTGTTAGCCATCAAGATATCTTCTTTGGAGAAATGTGTATTCATGTCTTCTGCCCATTTCTTAACTAGATTATTTGTTTTTGGGGTGTGGAGTTTGATAAGTTCTTCATAAATTTTGGATACTAACCCTTTATCGGATATGTCATTTGCAAATATCTTCTCCCATTCTGTAGGTTGCCTCTTAGTTTTGTTGATGGTTTCCTTTGCTGTGCAGTTTTTTATCTTGATGAAGTCCTAGTAGTTCATTTTTGCTTTTGTTTCCTTTGCCTCTGGAGACATGTCTAGTAAGAAGTTGCTACAGCTGAGGTCAAAGAGGTTGCTGCCTGTGTTCTCCTCTAGGAATTTATAATGCTCTTTCTTTGCATAACTGGCTCTTACCTATCCCACAGATCTGTTTAAGTGACAATTCTCTATTTTTTAAGAGATTATTTATGGGAGAGAGAGAGAGCGAGAGTGCATGAGCATGGGGGCAAGGGGAGGGGCAGAGGGAAAGGGAGAGACAGAATCTCAAGCAGACTCCCCATTGAGCACAGAGCAGGGAGCCTGATGTGGGGATCAATCTCATGACCCTGAGATCATGACCTGAGCCAAAACCAAGAGTTGGACGCTTAACCGACTGCATCACCCAGGCGCCCCTAAGTGACAATTCTTTAGAGAGCAGTTTCTTAAATACCCTATTTACAGTAGCCATCTTCCACTACCACAAGCCAATCTTCCTCTGTCAAGCATTGACCTATTTCTTTTCATGGTTCTTGTCATTATTGTCAGGTTACATTTGTTTGTGCCTTTTTTTTAACATTAATGTAGCTTTCTCCTGCCAGACTATAGCTTTATCAGAGCAGAGTTCCTGGCACAAATCAGCTGCTTAATATATACATGTCAAAGGAACAAATAAATTTTGAAGTACTTCCTGAGTGGGCTCTTTATTGCCTGATGTCTAAATTCTGAAATGCCCTATTTCCATTTCCCAGGGACCAAGAATAGCCTCGCCAGAATGTGAGTCATGAGTACCAGAGCTAGTTCAGGTTGCCTTACCTGAAGTATCCCGAAATAAAAGATTCAGAGAGGTAAGCTAAAAGTCCTTAGAGAATCAAGTGTGATACACAGTGGTTAGTTGAAGTTGACAAGTCTAAAGGTCAGGAACAGCATCAAACATGGGGAACAAAGTCATGAATCGGGAATGGTGCCATAGGAATGGAATGGCAGGTAAATCCAGAGAGACGCCTGGTAGTTCCTATGTGGGTTCTGAAAAAGGGCCTTAACTTTCTTGGTTTGGGAGGATATGATGTGTGAATGGGTATGACTGGATTAAAGCTACAGGTTCAGGACTAAAATGAACCATAATTTTTTTTTTTTTAAAGACTTTATTTATCTGAGAGAGAAAGAGAGAGAGAGTGTGCATGAGCAGGGGTGGGGGAGGGGCAGAGGGAGAGGGAGAAGCTGACTCCTCGCTCAGCAGGGAGCCCGACTCAGGACTCGATCCCAGGACCCTGAGATCATGACCTGAGCCGAAGGCAGACGCTTCACCAACTGAGCCACCCAGGCGCCCTTGAACCATAATTTTAAAAGGTAAATTTGCCCCCCTCCCCATTCCCACAGTGGATTAGTAGCGGTTCTATTAAAGTTAAGGACAGTATGGGACACCTGGGTGGCTCAGTCGGTTAAGCGGCTGCCTTCGGCTCAGGTCATGATCCCGGGTCCTGGGATCGAGTCCCACATCAGGCTCCTTGCTCGGCGGGGAGCCTGCTTCTCCCTCTGCCTGCTTCTCCCCCTGCTTGTGTTCTGTCTCTCTCTCTCTCTGACAAATAAATAAATAAATAAATCTTAAAAAAAAAAAAAAAGTTAAGGACAGTAGTTAGGATCACTTTACTTTTGGCAGCAGTTTGACAATAAAAGTTGCAGAAGGAGAGATACCATATTTTATTCATCACTGCTTGTGGCACTGTGCTATGCACACATTAAATGTTGAATAAATATTTGCTAATTGCATAAATAATTGTATGAATGGACTGCTGTTCATCAGGGGCAATCAAGGCATGGGGAAGATACAAATTATAAATTGACTCAATCTTTGGAGTGATTTTTCCTTCTTTAAATGTCAAGTTATACTCTGTAGTATATTTGGACGCGGCTTGCTCACTGTGACTCACTCCTTGGCCTGTCCATCTTTGGGCGTCTGCCCTCCTTTTCCATGTGAGACTCTTTCAATCTTTCTATCCAGTTTTCTAAGAGGGTGTGGGACTTCCTCCCTCGAAAGTCTGTTGATTCCTGGAGAAGGCATAGAGAACTGTGTAAATTATCCATAGACTTAACTAAGCTATGAAAGTAAACACTAGTTGTCCTTAAGCACAGTGAATACCAAATTTAGAATAACAAAATACCCTTTAAAGGCCTGTCTGTGTTAAAATGATGAATATTGTGTTTTCTTGCTCTCTCTCTCTCTCTGCTTCTCTGTCTCTGCCTCTATGTCTCTCTCTCTCTCTATGTGTCTCTGTCTCTGTCTCTCTTTCTTGAAGCTCTGTCCCTTGGAACACTGTCCAAGTGTTCCAAGGTGCTGTCCCTTGGAAGTCGGGATAGAGCTCAGTTGTTTTTACTTACTACCAGCACTTTTACTTACTACCAACTCAGTTGTTTTTACTTACTACCAGAGAGAGATATGAAAATACTCATTTTCAATCTGTTTTCTTAGAATAGATCAGGTGCAATTCTCTCTTTTTTCTTTATCCAAACAAGTTTTTGGAATACATTCAAAAGGACTGACAGTTTACACTCTTTACATAGACCTAGCTCAAACAGCCTCTATAGGCCATAAGAGCCATGAAAAGGACCAGTCCCCTGGTAAAAATCATGGAGAGAAGTAAGCTAGCATGTGAGAAAGGAGAAGGGGAGATAATATACATTGATTGACCAGCTACGATGAGAAAGTTTCACATGTATTATCTCAATCTTCACAAATACTCAGTACCACAGGAACCACAATTCTTTCCATTTTACAGAGGAGAAACTGATGTTCAGAGAAATTCATGTGGGACTTCCGTTTCCAGCCAAAGTAGAATAACAAGCATGGGTTTGACCTTCCCACTTAAAACAACCACAAAAACAAGAACAGACAAAACACCTGAAGACACAGTTTCAAGGACACTGGATATTAGTCAAGGAAGGATGGTGATAACGGAGATGGGAAACAAATAAGGGGAGCCCTGTGATTGTTCCAACTAACTATCTTAAGATATGTCTTGAGCTATGGTGTAGAGAGGGGGAACTGAGGCAAAGACAGTGGACTCCCT
This sequence comes from Leptonychotes weddellii, assembly GCF_054177405.1. Lineage (NCBI taxonomy): Eukaryota > Metazoa > Chordata > Mammalia > Carnivora > Phocidae > Leptonychotes > Leptonychotes weddellii. The sequence continues at coordinate 28,100,608 of NC_138385.1, forward strand.
CAGTTTAAACAGATGCAGCTTTAAGTCCGGGGAGAGTAATGCAACCAAAGGTCATGGGCCGGACATCCAGAAAGGACAGAGCTGCACAGAGAAGCCTGGAGATCTGCAGAGCACTCCTTCTTGTATACAGCAGAGTAGTTATTGATATATGTGTGTGAGGAAAATCACCAAGGCTGGGAAAGAGCCATCTGAAAAAAAATTAGAAGAAACAGTTTGCTGCTCACACAGGGCTGGAAATAGTACCTATCCCCACCATCCAGACCGGAAAATCTCATAATTCATGAACACCAGGCAGAGTATACAGAAGGGTCATTCCTCAGTAGTGGGAAAGAAGGAGCCCTAGACTGAACACTGATCCAGAACCACCTAACAAATCATTAAGCAAGACCCGAAAGGATAAAAATATTTCCAAGTGAGTTAACTGCATCATAGAACAAGGCTCAGGAATATTTATAGAAACACGAACTATCTAGCAGCCATCAAGGTGAAATCACAATGTCTGGCATCAAATCAAAGATTAACAACCATTCCAAGAGGCAGGAAACATGAGCCATAATGAGGAAAAGAATCCATCAAAGCTGACCCAGAAGTGACACAAATGTTAGAATTAGCAGAGAAGGACATTAAAACATTTTTATAACTGAATTGGATATGCTCAGAAAGTTAAGGAGAGACACAGATGATATTTTTAAAAGATTCACGTCAAACATCAAGAGATTAAAAACTCCAATGTGTGAAATGAAAAGTGCACTGGCTGGGATTAGCAAGATGGTACATTGCACAAGAAACATGAGGGAATTAAAGGCCTAGCAATAAAAACTATCCAAAAGGAAACACAAAGAATAAAAACAAAAACAAAAAAATAAAGAAACGGAGCCACAGGAACAGCTTAATTGGCCTAATATACATGTTTGGAATCACAAAAAGAGGGGAGAGACATGAGTGGCAGAAAAACTGATGTTCAAGAAAGAAACATTGCGGGCGCCTGGGTGGCTCAGATGGTTAAGCGTCTGCCTTCAGCTCAGGTCATGATCCCAGGGTCCTGGGATCGAGCCCCACATCGGGCTCCTGGCTCAGCGAGGAGCCTGCTTCTTCCTCTCCCTCTGCCTCTCTCCCTGCTCATGCTTTCTCTCTCTCTCTCTCTCTCTCTCTCTCTCTCTCTGTATCTCTGTGTCTCAAATGAATAAATTTAAAAAAAAAAAGATTTAAAAAAAAAAAGAAAGAAAGAAAGAAACATTGCGAATGTGATGAAAAGTACAAACTCACAGGTACAAGAAATTCACTGAACTCCGAGCACAAGAAACATGAAGACGACATCAAGGCACATTATGATCAAATCGCTTAAGAGCAATGATGAAGAGAAAAATCTTAAAAGTAGCCAGAGAAAAAGGACCTGTTATATACAGAGTAACAAAGAAAAAGATGACAGCGGATTTCTCGGGTTTCTCGTGGGAAACAAAACAAAAAAGAAATTGTGTGGCAATATCTTCAAAGTATTGAAAGAAAAAAAAAATCGGTCCACCCAGAATCCTACACCTGGCAAAAATACCTTTGAAAAAGGAAGACAAATGAAGACACTCTCAGACATTCAAAAGCTGAAATAATTCATCACCAGGAGCCCCTCACTCCGAGAAGTGTTAAGAGGCCTCCTTTAGGCAGAAGGAAAAGCATACCAGATGGAAATTTGAATCTATGCAAAAGAATGAAGTGACCAGAAATGGTAGCTACCTGGGAAGAAAGAAGGAGATCTGTTCAAGATAACTAACTGTTGAAACAAAACTAACAACAATGTATCGAAGGGTTTAAAACATACCTAAAAGTAAAATGCACAACACCAATAACAAAAAGGCCAGAAGAGGACAAATGGAGGTAGACTGTTGTAAGATTTTTACGGATATATGTAAAATAGTATAATATTCTAGAAGGCAGACTGTGGTAAATCAAAGATATAAGCCAGAAATCTAAAACAACAGCTAAAATAACAAAACAAAGAGTTAAAAAGCCCCCCAAAAGAAGATAAAAATGAACCATAAAAGAGTACTCGATCAAAAGAGAAAGGCAGAAAAGGAGGAAAAAGGGAACAAAGAACAGACAGGACAAATAGAGAACAGAGAAGATGACAGACTCAAATCCGAGCCTATCAATAAGCCCATTAACTGTAAATAATCTGACACTCCGATTTAAAGGCAGACATCGCCAGACTGGCTTTAAAAAGCGAGTTCCAACTATATGCCGCTTACAAGAAATGCACCTTCAATATAAAAACACAAATAGGTTAAAAGGATCAGAAAAAAAAGAGTCCATGCTAACACGCTGTTCAAAAGAAAACTGCAGTGGCTATATTACTCTTAGACAAAACACATTACAGAACAAAGAGCTTCAGTTATTTGCTAAAGGTCACATACCTTACAATATTCTACCTGGGATTCAAGCCCTGATCTGTCTTATTTCAGACACTGCTCTCAGCATCACATTATACCAGGGTGCCTTCTGTTAACTGTTTCTTGGCAACTTGTAGTTGAACACTGTCAAGAAAAGAATCTCTCTCACACACACACACACACACACACACACACACACACACACAAGCAGGTCCAAAGAACACCCAGGTAGGGGGTCAGAGGAAGGACTTCCTCTCTAATCCTTAACTGCTGCTGATTACTTGTATAAGCATATAAGCACGAGCGCGTCGCTTAACCTCTTTGGGCCAGGGGATCTCCCCCACCAAATCAGGATCTTGGATTGTATCTTTTCCAAGGACATGGGTGTAGCCATTGCCACAGCCAGAACTTGACCTGGTCTGAGACCTACCTTCCAATGGCACATGGCTTGGCACCAGATATCAACAAGACACCACGTGCAGGAGACCGTATAATACGTAAGAGGTTCATAGGAATTCAGAACACTGGGCAGTGGGGTGGGAGCTGGCGAAGCGCTGGAGGGAGGCAGGGGTCCGGAGACGTAATTGGAAAAGGCAAAGTTTATGTTCTTGGAAAGGGTCCTGCTAAGGTTGTACTGGGGCAATGCTAAATTCCGCTGTGCAGCAGGCCTTCTCCAGTCCGGATGATGACGCATTTCAAGTTCATTTCCTGACTCAGAGCCAGTCTCGGACTTGGATCAATGATCTCCCAACCCCCTTCAGTCCCAACAGGCATTTGAGAATGAGGCTGAGGATGTTGCAATATCCACGGAGAAAATTCAGCTACGCATTGAATAACACTCCTGAAATATGTCACTGCATCTGACTTGGGCCATTTGAGTATTTCCTGGATATGTGTGCAACAGACGTCAGGCACATTCATTCAGTGGAATATGTTTGCCTTAAGCACAGACACAGAGATAGTATTTTCAAGGTTTTTCCACAGAAAGGGCTGTTCAAACATAATATTTTGAAAAGTCATTAGCCCTGCCTAGTGGATTCAGGTTTCTGTTCCAGGGACCATTTTTATTATGTCAAACAGTACACACTTTTGTTTCTTAGTTCTGGGAACAATCCACAATAGGTTTCTCTAAGGCAAGTCTTCCTCCGTCCATGGCTGCCTCTAGGTTTCTGGCGCTGTTTCTCAAAGGTACCTATTGTTACCTGTTCCTGCTCCTGGGTTTCTCATCTTCCAACTCTCCTGGAAAAAAGAAAAGGCAGCTGCATCTATTGTTTTTACCAGTTTTTCCTGGTATTACTTGGGGATAGATAGGGAGGAGGAGGAATAGAGTATTCATTGAGCCACAGCTGCAAATCATATTAACCCGGAATGACAGCCCAGCCAGGGACCTCGGGGTTTACCTGGTCCAACTCTCCTCATTGCAGAGAGAAAGGCCCAGAGAGGATTTGCCTGGAGTCCCACAGTGAGTTTGTAGTTGAGCTAGGACTAGAAATCAGGTTTCCCGGCACATCCAAAGTATATACTGATTTTCATCAGTTCGGCCTCACCAATGATACTTCATTTGTGAATTACCCGTTAGTATTTGATTCCATGCCGTTCATTTCTACAGGCCGAGACAAGTTTGGGCAATCAGACAGCCATGCGTACATGGATGTTCACAACAAAGACCCCACAATTACAAGCAACCTATACTTTGCCCCGAAGTTCATTAAGACTAGAGGACGATCAGGAAGATCCCGAAGTGTGAATATCGGTTGGTCCACACAGATCCTATTTTGAAGAAATAAAGAGGGTCTATTTCGAGAAGATGCACGTACCTCCATGAAAGGTGGCACCACATTTTTCAAAATAAAATCCGTGTTTGGGTCTGGCCGCACTTCACTTTCCATAATTCGCAATTGACGTGCCTACTCCCCAAAAGAACAGGTAAAATTAGGAAAAGTATGCAGAAGAAAAGTCTTATTTGGTGATTTTTAGGCTTTGGGTAACTACACACACACACACACACACACACGCACACAAATATGTGTGAGTATTTGCAACTCACGTTAAGTGAAAAATAAGAAACCAAATGAGGTCTACAGAACACAGCCATTTATATAAATTGCAAAATACATGCACAGAAAGTGAGATTCAGCATTTTACAAAAACAAAGGGATACATATCAAATGCATTAGAATGGCTGCCTATGGTCAGGGAAGGATAACAGAAGTGGAAAATGGAGTAAATACATGCATACATAATACATACGTACATAATACATACATACGAGAGCAGAATCGTGCAGGGATGAGTGGCTGTAACTGAAGTATAGGGTAAAGTCAAGCCTTGGACTTTGAAGTCTACCAAAACACAACCTCTTTCGGATTCTCACTCTGGGAAAGCGATCCAGTGAGGAGCATTTGATTGCTCATTTTGTATAAAAAAGATGATAGGTTTTGGAGACAAAATGGAAATACTTGTAGAGTAGATATATTTGTAGAATTCTGGACCTATTAATTGCCTAGATTATATATGAGCGCATTACATTCCACTTGAGCATGACTCCAGTGTCAATCACCAGTACACAAGCAAATGATAGTTTTCTTAAAATTTAGAAAGTTAAATCTTTAACCAGCTACATATGTGTATTTAATTTGATTGGGGAAGGAGGTTAGAAGTTTTTGTTGGTTTTGCCAGTTTATGCTTTAACTAATTTTAGTCTAATTTGGTCATCTGGGTCATTGTTTTCATTTTGTTTTTTTTTTCTTCCAGTTGAGTGCTTGGCCACACTTCTGGTCCATATTGCATTAATAATGTGTTTCATTTTGAAGTTGTTAAATAGAGAACACATTTCCATTACAAGAATGTAATGGTGTAAATTTCCATTCTGGGTCTTGAAACACATCAGAAACTGTCTCATCATACTTTGTTAATTAAAAAAGTAAAGAGGTCCTTAGTGTAGACAGTCCTCTTCCTTTCCCATAAGGAAATGCAACAATGCATTTCTTTTTCCTTTTCTAATAAGCAATGCAGTCTTATTGGCTAGCATTCGAAATCCCTTTGGTTCAGAGAGGACAGAGTCGAAACAGGACAAGAATGCGGGGTCCACCCTAGCTACATTTGTGTTTTTAATTAGATTTCTTATGGACTCGAAGACAAGAAAGTGGGAAAGAAAAGGCAGTATACATTGAGGTAAAGTCGTTCTTAAGCATCGGGGTTTTGAGGTCAAAAACTCCAGCCCAATCCCAGCTCTACCACTGGGTGATTCTGGGAAAATCACCTAACCTCTCTGAGCCTCTGTACCAGTTGGATGGAGATCATGATTGTGCCTGTCTCACAAGGTGGCTATAGGGATAGAGACATTTACATACAGCACAGTGAAGCACTCAATACACAATAGCTCTTGCTAATGGAGCAGTAGCGATATTAGCAGCAGTAGTCGTTAAAGACAGTGATATTATCGTAAAACCTCTGCCATAAACCAGCAAATAGGGCCCAACATTCAACCTTGTAAATTGTAGGATTGCATTATTGCAAGGCTAAACGTGATGACTAGGTGATTGGAGACAGCTAGCAGGTCTCCATGTTCAGGAGTCCAGTTGCACCAGTAAGATTCATCTGGCTCCCAGGCAAAGCTTGGCATCTCTCAGTGAAAGTTGTCCACCCCATTTCAATAGTTTTACTCATCTCTCAGTGCTTCTATGCCCACCTCAGAAAGCTAACCCGCCCCTAATTGAGAATGGAGCAGGGTGGGCTGTGGGAGTCAATCACCAATTGAATTATATTCCTGGCAATCATGAGATTTTGCTGTGGTAATAGAAAAAGTAAAATGTTTTCTATACGTTGTTTTATTTTCATACTGTGTACCTAGTATTTTCATACTGTGTACCTAGTTTTTTGAATGTGGATAAATATTAAAGTTTTTCTGTCTATCCACGTATGCCAGTGTTGTGTTTGGCTTATTGCTTCTAAGAGGGCAAGGACCTTTCTGTTATTTTTGATTTCTATAGCTCATCACCGACCTGCCTTAAGTGACGGTGGCAACGTTTTTCAGTGCAGTCGGGAGGGCTGTTAATAAATAAGATTGTTCCTTTCCCACAGTCGGGGTCAGAGGCTATAGTTTAAAAGATATCTGTAGCTTTCCAATGCTCATAGGTTATTTGGAGTAAGACTTTCCTACCCCCCAGCCACCCGCACCAGATTTGTCAATTCATGAAGATGTTTTTCATCGCCTTGGCTGATTACATGGGTCAAAACAGAACAGAAACAAATCGACCCCACGCTATAACAGGGAGACCCCTGTGGACCTCCAGAGACACGAAGAAGCCTAATAGGCTTGGTCCACATTTTAGAGGTAAGATAACCAGATCTCAGTTGCTCCAAAGGTCTCCAGACAAACTAAATGCCCTTCTACAGAGGAGATCTCTCGAGGGCAGAAATGGAGTTCTCGTTCTAATGACTACCACCTCTCAGGGCAATTCAAATACACAGCAGTGTAACATCTTTGCATTTAACGGACTGACAGCACGTATGGGTGCATAACAACGTGACCGACCAGTTTCAAGTTGAAGTCATCCCATTATTAGCAAATGTGCAAGCGCTGACAGAGATAGGTGGCTCATTTGTCATGGCCATTGACTTATTTTAGTTATTTACCTTTTCCTTTTTTCTTGAGAATTTAATAGAATAGACAGGTGCAGGGGAAAAAATCTAACAAAAAAACAGGAAACATACTACCTACAATAGAAAATTACTAACATTTTTGTCATTTTGGCCTTATGTTTCTTAAATAAAATAAATCGAGCATTGCATGTGACAGTGAAGTGCTCTTTGTACCCATCCCAAATTCTATTTCACTTCCCTCCATCCACACATATACACTCTCTAGGGACCACCAACAACATGAGTTTAATGGGCGTCCTTCCTTTGCTTTTTTATTATAATCCATTTATATGCATATATATGTATTTACAAACAGTATCTAACATGTTCTTGTTTTAAACATTTACATAAATGGTACACATGACATATTCTGCTACCTACTTTTTTCACACAAAGCAATGAGAAACATCTAGCTCTATCATGTATTAACTATTTTATGATATTCTATTGCTGGGGGCAAAACATGTTATTTTTTCTTATATTTCATTTTCTACTGATGGTCATTTAGGCAACTTTGATTTTTCTATATGGCATGCAGTGCTTCCCTCCGCTGGGATGTAAACGCCATTAGAACAGGGATTTATATCTGCTTTGTTCAATGATAGAACCCCAGCACACAGAACAGTGCCAGGTGTAGAGCAGGAACTCAATAAATAGGTGTCGAATGAATGACACAATGAACATTATTGTACATGCTTCCTTGAACGCATGGATAAGAGCCTATCTTGGGTATATACCTCGATACAGTAAAAGATCTATACTTGCTGGCAGTCAGTTGTAAGCAATTTGAGTTTCTTTAGGTATTGCTCCCTAATTACTCTCCTAATACACTCCCGCAAGTATTCCCTGTTCCTCACATTCTAACCAGCCGTTGGCATTATCAGATATTTTATTGATTTTTCTTTGCCATTCTGATGAATTATAAGCAGTTTCTTAGTAAGGTTTTAAATTTGCATGATTTTAAAAAAGATTTTATTTATTTATTTGAGAGAGACAAAGAGAAAGAGAGAGAGCACAAGCAGGGGTGAGGGGCAGAGGGAGAGAGAGAAGCAGCCTCCCCGCTGAGCAGGGAGCCCGAGGTCGGGCTCAACCCCAGGACCCTGAGATCATGACCTGAGCCAAAAGCAGATGCTTAATCAACTGAGCCACCCAGGTGCCCCTGCATGGTTTTGTTTGGTTTTGTTACTAGCAGTATGGTGGAGCATATTTTCATGTTTATTGACCAATTACATTTTCCTTTTCTTAAATTAAAAAAAGTAAAATAAATTTTCCAGCTTTATTGAGATATTAGAGACATATATCACAGATGTAATTTAAGGTGTACAATGTGATGATTTGATACACATAGTTTATTGGGAAAGGATTACCACAGTAAGGTCAGTTAACACCTCTATCCCCTTATGTAATTACCAGTTTTGTTGGAGATAACATTTAAGATCTACTCTCTTAACAACCTTGGATTATATGATGCGTTACTATTAACTATGGTCACCATGCTGTATGTTGGATCCACAGAACTTACTCATCTTGTAATAGAGAGTTTATACCCTTTGACCAACACCTCTCCATTTCCTACCCCCATCCTGCCCCGGCATCCACCATTCTACTTTCTATTTCTATGAGTTCAGCTTTTTAAGAGTCCACGTATAAGTGAGAACATACAGTATTTGTCTTTCTCTGTCTGACCTATTTCACTTAGCATGATACCCTCGAGGTCCATCCATGTTGTCACAAATAGCAGGATTTCCCTCTTTTTATAGCTGAATTGTATTCCATTTTGTGTGTGTGTCTGTGTGTGTGTGTGTGTTTGTCTGTGTGTGTGTATCACATTTTCTTTATCCACTTACCCGACAATGAACACTTAGGTTGTTTCCATGTCATCACTATTGTAAATAATGATGCAATGAACATGGGGTGGGGTGCAGACATCTCTTCAAAATAGTGTTTTCATTTCCTTCAAATAAATACCCAGAAGTAGGGTATTCAATTTCCATTCCCACCAAACGTATGCAAGGGTTCTCTTCTCTCCGCATCCTCATCAACACTTGTTACCTCTTGTCTTCTTGGGGAAAGCCATTCTAACAGGTGTGAAGTGATATCTCACTGTAGTTTTATTTTTCTACTTGCCCATTTTGGAACTGCTTCACTCAGGCCTCCCAAGAGAACTTCATGGCTTTATTATGATGACTGTATCCAGAGTTCCTGCAATAAACTTAACCTCAGCTCAAAACTGGGAATCCCATTCCAAACCTGAGCTTGTATTTGAAGTTTCAAAGTGATTCTGAGAACTAGGTGCAAATGGGTGGAGTCCTCCTAGAGTGAGGCCTTCCTTAGGTGGTAAAGACAGGGTGAGGCCTGTAAGCCTAAAATTGTACTGCTCAGGAGTGAACCACCATCACAGATGCTCAGGTCATTATCTCACCTAGACCAGGTTTTAGAAAAAGTGTGAGGTGGGAAACCTTTGCCTTCCACTCACATACCTCTATTTTCAGGGCCTCTTCACCCTTCAAGCACCTAGTCCTCTTATGTTGTTCCAAATCTCTCTGAAGAGAAAGAGAACCGATGTGATCAACTCAATCGCACTGATACAGATATAGGCCAACATTGACCCTGTCACTCTTCATGTATTCGTTCATTCATTCAACAAATACTTATTAAGTACCTACTATACAAGGCACTGTGCTAGGCTCCATGTAGTCCCCTCTCGCAAAGGAATCTACCCATACCTGCCTATTAAAATCTTATCCATAGTTCAAGGTTATTTGGAATGCTTCCCCAACCCTCCCGACTACAGCTTTCTTCTGAAGGCCCAAACACCTCTCTTTCCCTTGATTTATAACAGTTGATAGGCTCTCTTTAGTCCCCGCCACAAAATTCCAGCACAGGAACCATCACGAACAAAGCCACAGCAACAGATACGTGCATTGGATCGTTGTGAGAAGATGAACAGACCATCTGGGTTGGAGCACTGGCTTTCTGGTAAAGAATAAGGGAGAACGTTTGCAAGGGATTCAGATCAGCATCTCCTCTAGAGCTTTGAACAAAGCTTTGAAGATCAGTAGTTTTCCAACAATCAAAATTTAACGGGTGGTAGGTGCTCCAGGAAGAGGGAATGACCGAGGCTTGCGGTTCAGAAATAAATGGGGCATGACTGAAGCAGAGCAAATAATCCTGTTTGGTTGGGGGAAAAAGGTACATATGCAAATGAGTAATAGAACATGAGCTTAGAGAATAGATGGGGATTCTATTGTGGAGGTCTTTGAAAACACGGCTGGGGATTTGGAGGCTAAATTAGGTGGAATCATTTGGGGACATAGAAAAAAAAATGTCCCCTTGTGACCCCTTGTGACCTAAGACATCAGTGGTGTCTGTGGCAACAGAAAAGGATTTGAGTGGTGGCAGTATAAAGTTAATGTAAACAAGGATAAAAACTGTGAACCTGATGTCATTAGACACACATTAACACGAGATCTAGGGAACACTCCTTGCAACTTAAACAAGGTGGTTTTATGACCAATAGGAGGAAGTATTTTTTGACCCAGCAGGAAGTATGCATATGGGACCTATTATTGCAGTGGGATATGCAGAGAAAAAGAAAATAGAGATTCGTGATTTATAGGTCTATAGCTGTGAGCTAGTTTCTGAAGAAATCACTGAGGGAGAGCAGAATGTGCCACCCCCAAAATACAGCACTTTGGCATATGGTTTTGAATTAAAGTTACTTGAGAAACAGCCATTGCAGGAAGGACACTCTGATTCTTCTTTTTTCTTTACCAGAGTTGCTCTACCTAAGGAACTAGTTCACATGAATATTTTCTCCCACTAATCTAAAATTTAGAAAAAGGAGAAAGTAGTCTCAGGGCTCTTGCTTCCAACAGACGCTGCAGGTGGAGATCTGAGAGACTGATGTGGTAAGAATTCTTATCTTCTGCCAGCACTTGTGAGAGGACCCAGGATCTCTCGGCTGCAGCAACCCCCACATGAGCAATATCCAGCCAGTGGAGAGCCCCACATTGGGCACCAAACTGTAAAGGAGAAAAACTCCTAGGTTCTTTGGCCTTAGGTACTCCCTTAATACTATCAAAGAAGAGAAAGTAGACTTTGAACAGCAATGAGCCCACGTTGAACATAAATTCCCCTGCTTCAGATCCAGCCCCATCTCCTCATAAAATTCCCATAGCTCCCCAACTCCTCCACCTTCCCCCATAAAATCCCTTAAACACCCAGCTGCAGAGATTTGCAGAGATTTACTTCGATTTACTCCTATAAGATGTACTCCAGCCTCATCTCCAGGCCCAGAGTATACAAGCGACTCGTGTAAATGTTGAAAAGCCAGGAATCAAATTTAGCAGAAGCACCTAGGACTGACAGTAAGGCTCACTTGGCTCTGTGAACTACAGGTCTTCCAAAGCAATGCCCTTTACAGACGTATCCTGGACCCCGTCCCCCACCACAAAGAATTCATGGTCCCTGGACAGCAACAGATCTTCTAAATCATAAAACCCTTTGACCTCCACAATCAGAAGATCCTACCAAATTTCGAGAGAAATTAGAAAGATGAGTGGCCATTCACAAACCAACTTACAGAGACTTGAGTTGGCTGCTGACAGGTAACAGAGAGCCCAGATGGCTCCCTAGAGGAAACCCCCCCCCCTCCGGACAAAGGACACAGATGACGAGAATTTCCCCCAGGCACTCCTACAAATAATCATGAAATGAATCAGCTGGAAGCCCAAGTTCTGGGGCTGATAGAAAATAGAAGAGGCTCTCCTCCCTCAGGTGAGTTAGTCTAAGGTTGAATTGTGCACTCAAAAAGAAGGGGAGAGCATCTGAAGGCCTTTATTGAATGCTTTCTACAGACTTTTCAAAGGCAGACTGTACTAAACCCTGAAGTTCCAGAACATAGAAATCTTTTAATTTCTACCCTAGTAGCACATTTTCTTCCTGACAGAAAAGGTAAATTCAAAATAACGTGGTTGGGCACCCTTGTAAGGCACTAAGCATTGTAATGGAAATAGCTGCCCAATTCTTTGAAGATAGCTTACAGGAATGCAAGAGAAAAAAAAGAGTTCAAATCAACAGCTCTTGATTTGCAACTTGAATCTTTAGAGAAACGCAAGCCGAACTGTCAGAGCAACTCAACCTCCACTCAGCCCCTTTCTTATTTGCCTCCAGACATTTACAGATATTATAAAAATCAGGATGTTAGAAGTGCAATCATTCTGCACTTAAGAAACAGAAGGTAAAATTTAAATAGTAATTACTATTTATAAAGGTAAAATTAAATAGTAATTACCTTAAACTTTTGATAAGAGGTAAATGTACCCCAAAACTCCTAGGAAAAACTGATTGTTTCTCTGTCCCTTGAAGATGTAAATCTCACCATGCCTTTGGAATGTAAACACCCCAGGGGGTAACTAAAACACTGCCCACAGTTACCTGAAACCGAAGGGAAAAAAGGGAGGAGGCTTTTTATTTTATTTTATTTTATTTATTATTTTTTTTTTTTAGTTATAGTAGGAGGCTTTTTAAAACACAAGTTGCTATAAAGGCTCCCTTGCCCGAATCTAGGCCAAAGCCTCCATAAAGTTATCTGTTAAGGACAAATTCAAATCTTAAAAGTCTTGGCCAAAAAGACTAGTAAAAAGCTTTAACCATATGAGCAGGTAACTTTACCTTGTTCCATCTGCCAGAGACACAATAATTTATAAACTAGTAAATTTTGTACTGTACCCGATTCATGGCTGAAGTTTTAGAATGGAAGCTATAGGGTCTGTTGGTGTATTTCATTCATATCATATATATCATACTATATATGATATTTTTCTGCCTCCAGATGGTATTACCAAAATTAATTTGTAAAGAGTTCTATTTAATTAGCTTAAAGACAAATCAGTGCTTATCGAATCAAGTATTTCTAAATCTCAGATATAATAGAAACTAACCCAAATGTTTTTCAAGTTTATGTGATCTAGAATAATTTTCAGTAAATGAAATCTAGTTTAAGTTTGTTGGTTTTAATTAATACAGGCATGTCATTAGAGTTATCAGCATTGAGTCCAATAGGTTATGTTATCTCTGTTATAAAATTTGTCATCAGGAAAGATAACAAAATAATGACTGCTTTAATGTTTCATTAAATTTTCATGCGTGATCTAAGTATAACTGTTAAGAACAAGTGAATAGAACAGATGGACCTGTACCTCTGAAACAAATAATACATTATATGTTAAAAAAAAAAATAGTAGGAAGGGAAAAATGAAGGGGGGTGGAAATCAGAGGGGGAGACGAACCATGAGAGACTATGGACTCTGAGAAACAAACTGAGGGTTCTAGAGGGGAG
>NC_138385.1:28114075-28143134 GCF_054177405.1 Leptonychotes weddellii
GGGTTAGTCTGGTGATGGGTATTAAAGAGGGAACGTTCTGCATGGAGCACTGGGTGTTATACACAAACAATGAAACATGGAACACTACATCAAAAACTAATGATGTAATGTATGGTGATTAACATAACATAATAAAATAAAATTTAAAAAAAGAATAGATGGGGCGTCTGGGTGGCTCAGTCGTTAAGCATCTGCCTTCGGCTCAGGTCATGATCTCAGGGTCCTGGGATCGAGTCCCGCATTGGGCTCCCTGCTCAGCAGGAAGCCTGTTTCTCCCTCTCCCACTCCCCCTGCTTATACTCCTTCTCTCGCTGTCTCTCTCTCTGCCAAATAAATAAATAAAATCTTTAAAAAAAAAGAATAGATGGAAATAGGATAGAGTTTTTAGGTAAACTTTTTAGCAGTGATTGCATTATGATATGTTTACGTAGTTTCCCAAATCTCTTTGGTAATATAAACACTTAGAGTTTTGCTAAGTTAAGGCAAATGATGGGAATTCATTAAATAGCTAGGTCATTTTCAAATAAGATAAAATATAGAAACATTGATTATTGAACATAAGTTTATCCAATTTTGGTTTCTTATCACAGAGAAACTAAAGATATTTGGATCTGTCAGTAAACATATCTGATCTGATAAATATTTTTAAAAAAACTATACTATGAGAAAGCATAAGCTTCTAGAAATGATGAAAAACATTAATAAGTTCTCCAATCTAAACAATGTTGGCATAACAGTTCACAGTTGCTTACTTAGTCTTCACTAGAAACTAAGTTTTCCAGGGGATAAAAATTCTACTATATTTCATTAAAACTACTAGAAATAAGGGAAACAATTCTGTATACAAGGAAAGTAGGATGTATTTTTGGCTAAGAAAAGGTATGAGGTATGGAAATGGTTTTTTTTATTTAAATTTAATTAATTTGGGGCACCTGGGTGGCTCAGTTGGTTAAGCGGCTGCCTGAGATCATGCCCCATATTGGGCTCCCTGCTCAGTGGGAAACCCACTTCTCCCTCTCCCTCTGCTGCTCCCCCTGCTTGTGCTCTCTCACTTGCACTCTCTCTCAAATAAATTAAAAAAATAAAAACTAAAAATAAATAAATTCAATTAATTAACATACAGTGTATTATTAGTTTCAGAGGTAGAGTTCGGTGATTCATCAGTCTTATATAATACCCAGTGCTCATTACATCACGTGCCCTCCTTAGTGTCCATCACCCAGTTACCCCATCCTTCCACCCCCATCCCCTCCATGGAGATGTATTTTTAAGGGAAAAGAAAGTAAATTTTATCCTAAAGTGAAGCTGGTTATTTCAGAATGGAAAAGAAGAAGATAAAGGACAAACCATGAACATAGAAATTTGGTGGGGGAGAGAGAGAAAGAGGGATTGGGAATTTTACCCATGTAATCAAGCTGGCTAAAATTAAACTGTTATATATGAGTTTTTAAAATAAGTTTTACTATCAATCGTGTACTCATGTAAAACTGGAACTTAATTTTCTTCATTTGCTAAAAGGACAAAGTTTTCTTAGACTATTGATCTGCTCCTGATAAGAGATTGTGTAAGACTTTTCTTTACCTTTTAAATAATCTACCTAGAAAACAAAGTTTCTGTGTTTTATCAAAACAATCTCCTGTGCTTCGTGTTGTCTTTGTTAGGTCTTTGATTACTAAGGAAACTGAGGGTTTTTTTATTAAAAAGAGATAAGGTCTTTTACAATTATGTAATTTTCTGTATTTGCCTGCAACGTCTTTGTCACTTAGGTTAAATAAATAAATATTGTTTCATAGTGACCTCTGATCCTATCTAATAAAGTGTTTTAAGACCTTTTTGATATTTTTGACAAACTTCTTAAAATCAAATTCTAACTTTGGGATTTTGCAGAGGGTCCTCGGAGCATCTCAAAAGATTTCTTCTCTTTCCTTATAAAAAGGGAGATGTTAAACTAACTAGGCATATTTGATATGTTAAATTACATGGGAAACATAGTAAAGTAAGAAGTAATACTAAGCCTACTTTATGTGGTATATGTATAGGTATATGTCATAAATGTTCCAGAAATTTATGAAATTCCTAGAAATAGGATGTCCTGGTATAATGTTATCATTTATAATTCTAGTTGTTATCTTGAAATGTGTGTCACCGAAATAACTAAATTTCTTTGTCAATTGCATTGTAGTGAACTCTAATTAGATCTTTCACCATGCCATTTTTAACTCATATATCATTTACAGACAGTTTGTTTTATTTCAATGCTTTTGCAAAAGTGTTCCTATAAAACTGCTTCATCTTCAGAAAGATTAATGGAAAGGACTTTGAGAAGTACTCCAGAATACAGGTTTCTGATAACTTTAAGATCATCAAACTGAACTGGGTAAGAATTTCCAGAACTAGTGGAAAAATTAGATTTAATTAGAATAAATATTAAGTACCTGACACTAAATGAACTGAGGAGGAGTATTATAATTTTTATGACTTTTTGTTTGAAACATTGCATTTAAAAATGTTTCATTTTTCCAGATTTAAGGAAAGCTTTTTACCTTTTCTCTTCAACTATCTATAATTTACAACAATTTGGTAAATTACACCTTTGTAAGCAGAGTTGAAACAATTACTTTTTTCCCCTACCACATACCTCCAGAATTTGAAAACTCTTAGTGGGTATTCTTATTTTTATGGCAATATAGTTATTTGCATAAATTTAGTGAGAATCTGTTCTCATAATGAGCACAACTGGAAACATTGCTTACATAACTAAGGCTTTGACTGGAATGTCATATTTGAGAGAGATATACCTAAACTCAGATATGACCAGACAGCTTTAAGGAACTAATGTTGACTTTATGGATCCAATAAAGCCCCTTGGAAAAATCAGCCTAGTACCTTGCTTATAGAGTTCCCAGGTGAGTAAGAAAGGTCATTTCCTGGCAGGCACAGGAACCTCAGGATATTTTAGCGGTCTCAAGAAGAGAGGAACTGACCCATATTTATAGGAGGTGTAGTTGAAGTGTGATGATGAGTCCTTGGCTTGGCATCTAGCCTCAAGAGGCTTTAAGAAGTCAATCTGAGATTCCTTACGAAAAGTTCCCACGAAGCAGATTTAAAAGAGCCTACATGGTCAATCACTATTCATGCTGCACTTATGTAAATAATCAGACCAAGTTTATTAAACTTATGCTGAATTTTCAAACAAATTAGTCTTATTGCAGTTATTGTTGATAGACATGGGGAGTGATTTGATTTTGTTGTCTACCATAACCTATCTGGATCCTGAGTTCTTTTAGTTTCTCCAACATTTGGCTATAACTCCCAAACTAATGTTTCCAATGTTCTCCCACTTTTCTGATTTGGAGAACTAAAACTGCCCCTTTCCAGAAGCCACACAAACTAAAATGGAACAACTTGATATAAACTTCAGAGAAATCACTGCAACAGCTCATATGTGGACAATCTTCATGCCTGTTGCTATGTAGCCACTCAGGAAGATCACCTGAGATATTCACACTACAAACCAGGAAAAATCTGTCAGATTGCCACTTCCTGCCCTCAGTCCATCTAAAACTGCTTCTAGCTGGACATCTAGAAATCTCCTCAACTGGCTGCCTTCAGAACTCAGAAACTAGAATTATAGTCTGCCCCAGTCATTAACCATTGTTTTTCTTTTGTTTCCATAGAAATGCCTCTTACTAAATACCTGATTGTTTGCACAATATAGGCCTAACTTTAGGAGCCCACCTGCATCACTGCATCCTAAATAAATTTAAATGAATTGACTTATTGTCAAGAACAAGAGACTGGCTCAATAATAAGGAGCAATCTACCAACTCAACTTGTAGATAGTGAAACTCTGGGAAGTTTCAAGAGCAGGACTGAGGGAGACTGGAATATGCCACCCCAAAATATACCACTATGGCATACTGATTATTTTGAATTAAAGTTACTTGAGAAAACAGCCTGTGCAACAAAGATATTCTGACCTTCCTTTGTCCCCTGAAAGCAGGAAATAAATTTCCCATGTGAAGTTATCCTCTTTATACCAGGCAGGTAGAAGGCATCCTTATCACCAGAGATAAGGAATTCAAGGCCAAGACGGCTGTGTAAACAAACCTTGTTAATGTCTCACTAATTTACTACAACAAGCCAAAACTTATTTATCTTCTCAATTCTTCACAAACTTATTGTTTCTTTGTCTATAAAGTACAAAATGCGGTTGCTTTGGTCACTGTTTTGAGCCTCATATCTTGGGGCTCCTATACGTACAAAATTAATTTTTTTTTCCTGTTAATCTGTTTTATGTCAATTTATTGAAGGGAAGAAGGGAAAAGTTTTCCTTTCCTACAGCATAAGGCAGACAATTATATTTTCCCATAAAATCCGTGGCATCATCAGGTAAGTCCACGAAAGAATGGGATATAAGGAGACCTTGCACTGAGAAAGGGTTAAAAGGATATGGAAGCAGATGAAAATTTTAAAAATCAAGGAATAAGTAGTCAGTTGCAACTTGCCATAGACAAGAATGGATCCAGAAATAAATTGTCACTAGAAGAGCAGGAAACTAGCATCAGGAGAAAGAAAAGGAGCACATTAATCAATCCAATAAGTCCCAACATTGACAATAGAATCAGTGGGAAACGTAGCAGGGAATAAGCAAGAGTTAAAAAAAAAAAAAAAAAAACCCACAGAAAATTTGAGGAAGTCATTTCATAGTGTTCCTTCCAGTAAGAGTCTTGGGATAAATAATATTGTTGTTCTCCCCTTTCTTAGGCAAGGAATATAAAAACCTTTGAAAATATGAATTAGTCACAAAGGGCCTCAAGGGAGTGTGGGGAAGAAGAGAGGGCTAAATCTCAGATATTTGTTTGCTTGTGAATGCAGATACATGAACTACTTTTCTTCTCCCTCAAAGACTGTCTTCCTGGATTAATAGCCATCTGCCACCTTCAAAGCAATGGTTCTCACGTATATTAAGAAAGAATGTGTTAGCAGAAGGAGGATTTCTCTAAGAGGTCTAGGAAAAGGAACCAAAAGAGGGATCTCCAATACCATCCAGTGTAGACACAGCCTGAACCAGAAGACTCAAGTATTTGGGTCCTTATTGTCAGTCCTATTCCTACAAAGGTGATAGAAGTAAGATTTCTAGTTAGATGCTACAAGACCACTACAATCATTCAGCTAACTCCTCTTACTCTGTTCTATGTTCAAAAGCTACGTTATCAGAGAAGCCATGTCAAGCTATCTACCTAAATAGCAACTCTCCAAAAGGTTACTCTTTGTGCTGCTTTGTTTTTCTTTACGGTACTTTTCATTATCACTTGTTCACTCTCTCTAGCAGATAGAACGTAAGTTCTATGAGGGCAAGAATTTCTGTTTTGTCCACTACTAAATCTCAAGCACCTTGAACAGTGCCTACAAATTTAAAAGACACTTAATAAATTTCTTGAGTATGTGAATGAATGAATGAATGCCATCAGGAAAGAGGGAAAATTATCTTATAGTTCTTATAATCAGTAGCAGAATAGGAAAATAGAAGGTCTATGGGTGGACATACGGTGTCAATTATTATGTCCTACCACTCGAAATCAGTAGATGCCAAGCTTCTTTCTGCCAGAATACACTTGACAGTTGAGCAATATATCACATAGGAAATACCCAGCTCCCTACCTGTTACTTCATCCCTTTCTCATCTACTCAAGAAAGTATATCAAAATATAAGTGAGGGAGGTACAGCAAAAGAAACAATTAACAAAGTAAAAAGGAAACCTACAGAAAGGGAGAAAATATTTGCAAACTATATACCTCATAAGGGGTTGATATCCAGAATATATAAAGAACACCTACAACTCAACAACAACAATAACAATAAAATCCAATTTAAAAATGGACAAATGACTTAAATAGACATTTCTCCAAAGAAAATATACAAATGGACAATAAGCATGTGAAAAGAGCTCACCATCATTAATCATCAGGGAAATGAAAATTAAACCACAATGCAATATCACCTCAAACCCATTAGGAAAGCTACTATTTAAAAAAAAAAAAAAATGAAAATAGCAAGTGTTGGCAAGGATGTTGAGAAATTGGAACTCTTACACACTGTGGGTGGGATTGTAAATTGGTGCAGCTGCTATGGAAAACAGTATGGAAGTTCATTTAAAAATTAAAACTAGAACTATCATATGATCCAGAGATCCCATTTCTGGATATATATAAAAAAAAAATTGAAAACAGGTCTTTGAAAAGATTTTTGCACACCATGTTCATTGCAGCATTATTCGCAATAGTGGAAAGGTGGAAGTAATCCAAATGTCCTTCAACAGATGAATGAATAAAGAAAATGTGGTATATAATATATATATATATATATATACACATATATATATACACACACACACACACACACTATGGAACATTATTCAGCCTTAAAAATGAAGGAAACCCTGTCATATGCTACAACATGGAGGAACTTTAAGGACACTATGCTAAGTGAAATGAGCCAATCACAAAAAGACAAATACCGCATGATCCCACTTGATATAAGTTATCTAAAGTAGCTACTCTCTTAGAAACTGCAGGTTGAATGGTGGTTTCCAGGGGCTAGGGTTGGGGGGAATGGGTAGTTAGTTGCTCTTCAATGGATATAGTTTCCATTTTGCAAGATAGAAAAGTTCTAGGGATCTGTTGCCCAACAATGTGTATATAGTTAACACTGGTGTACAGTTTAAAAATGGTTCAGATGGTAAATTTTATGTTATGTGTTTCTAGCACAACGACCAAAAAATACAAGTGAGGGAAAGGGTGTTATTAATGGAGCAGTGTTGAACCTGCTGTAAATTAGTTCTTAAGAAAATCATTTCCCATATTATCTCACTTACATGTGGGATGTAAAAAACAAAAACAAAAAGCAAACTCACAGATCCAGAGAACAGACTGGTGGTTGCCAGAAGGGGAAGGAGGGAGTGAAGTGGGTCAAAAAGGTACAAGTGTCCAGTTATAAAATAAGTATGTCACAAGGATGTAATGTACAGCATGGTGGTTATAGTTACTAATACTGTATTGAATATTTGAAAGTTGCTAAGAGAGTAGATCTTCAAAGTCTTCATCACAAGGAAAAAAAAGAAAAAATGTAACTACATATGGTGATGGATGTTAACTAGACTTTTAATGGTAATCATCTTGCAACATATGAACATGAGATCATTATGTTGTGCACCTGAGACTAACACAATCTTATATGTCAATTATACCTCAATTAAAAAAAAAAAGATAGGTCCACATGCCCCATTCTACTCCACATGTTGGCAGCCTCTGGCCTTATTTTTTCCTTTTTAGGCCAAGGATCTCTAGCTGCTTAGTCAAATCAGTAATATAAGCTTTGGTTGGATCAGGAATAACATCCACGGGGAGCTTTAGGGAGATGGATCCTGAAGCCACTTCTATAAGAGGGAGGAAAAAACAATAGAAACAATAGAAGGTGGAAATAGTGGGAGTTGTCAAGCTCAAACCATAGAAAAACTTTCCATAATCCAGGGTTTTCTATACCCAGTGCTTTCTGTGGAATAGAGGCAGATTTTTTTAACCTAATCACAGTGATCTTTGCCAAAAATTACTTCCAAAGAGAAAGAAATCACTCCCAAACTTCACAGATTTAACCATATTTAGTAATAAGTGATTACAGTTAATGTCTCCCAATTGTTTCTAACACCAGTGTGTTACCTCTGCTTTAAAACACCCAACCAGAGGATTGCTGGAGGGAATGTGGGTGGGGGGATGGGGTAACTGGGTGATGGGCCTTAAGGAGGGCACTTGATTTAATGAGCACTGGGTGTAATATGCAACTAATGAATCACTAAATTCTACCTCTGAAACTAATAAAAAAAATACCCAAACAGCTTGGTCAGAGGAGCGTTATATACAACATTTCTGGAAACAGAGGGAAAAATCACTTGAGAATAAGATAGTAGATATTCAGCATGTTCATCTTTTGTTTTTTTTTATTAAACCTATGGAATCACAGGTAGTATTTGTCACTGCCTAATTTTGTTTGGTCTGCAATTTTCTTTCCAGAGATGATCCCTAGTGAAATTGAATTTCTGACATTGTAATAAAATGTCTTTACTAGGAACATTAGATGAGATTTTTTTTTTTATTTGCCCTCTTAAAACTCATGACATTTTACGTTGGGTTTTATATGTATTTTTAAAAACCTTTTAAAGACATCTCTTGAATTTGGGGCTTTAACTTCTTAGAAGCAGTGCTTTCCTTTTCCTGGATTAAAAATGGAAACCTGTTCTTGACAAGATTTCAGCAATTTTTTCTCTGTCCGTCAGGAATTTTCTATAATAAAGTTCTAATGTATAATGATAACAAATCACTCTCCATATTTCTAATCTGATTTGGCATAAGTACCATGACAGCTCATGGTGGATATGCTCCTGGAAAATGCACAGAAGCCTGACTAAGAATTCTGGAAGATGTGGCTTTCTCAGGACACACCAGTCCAACACTTTCCTCACTCCCTTGTCCCTGTAGCAGTTCCACACATATGGGGTGATCATTGAGATTTGCTGAATTCTAGGATTTACGGACTGAGTTATTGTTTTGATACATGCCTAAAGTTCCCTAAACCAAGACTACATCTGGGTACAAATGCAAACAAATGGAAGAACATTCAGGCAGTAACTAGGCATTTTCACATTTGCTAAACAGCTCTCAAAAAGCCATTCATTCTTGGGCGCCTGGGTGGCTCAGTTGGTTGAGCGACTGCCTTCAGCTCAGGTCATGATCCTGGAGTCCCTGGATCGAGTCCCGCATCGGGCTCCCTGCTCGGCAGGGAGTCTGCTTCTCCCTCTCCCACTCCCTGTTTGTGTTCCCTCTCTCGCTGTGTCTTTCTCTGTCAAATAAATAAATAAAATCTTAAAAAAAAAAAAAAAGCCATTCATTCTTGCCAGCTGTATTACAAGTTGGCCTCTCTGAGGCTAACCGGAGAATCAGTGTACAAAGTCTTAAGTTAGGCCCTTCGTGTCTAGAAAGCCCAGTTTAATTTCCATAGCAGTGGTAACTCTAAAATGAGGCCCCAAAATGCCCACATTATTTTAATTAGATTTCATCAAAAACTCATCACAACCAGAAATACATATGCTCTCACTTGAGATAGGAGCTGTGACTACTTTGTTGGTACAAAGTCCCTCATTTGGTGTGAGAGATATGAGCCCAGTACTGTGTACTCATTGAGACTCGAGCCTCTTCCTGTAGGTTGAACTGTGGGAAATGTACATGACCTATCTGAGCCACACTGTTTCCTCCGTATAGAAATGGGAGGCAAAAATAGCTATCTGCTAAAATTGTAAGGATTTCAAACGGAGTATGCAAAGGGCCACAAACAGTAGCTAATAGATAGTAGAAGCTTGATAAATGGTAACCCCTACACCATTTTGAAATGGCAGTGTGGCAAACATTTTGAGAAGAAAACCAGATTGGGAAGAAATTGTCTTACCTTACTTACTTATACTTGGTAATACTTTATCATGGTTTCAAATTAAACAGACTTACTGAGATAACTCTGGCTATTAAAATGCAATCTTTTCCAGTAATTGGTTAGAAAAAAAAAAATGTGTTTCACTCCTTAGGCAAATACAAGGCTCTTATAAAATCTTTATTTTAAATCAACAGATGACTTAGCACCGATTTCTTTAAAGTTCAGTTCAGATGAATTAACATCTGAACTATCTACATAACACGCTATTGGAAAACATACCCACTAAGGCAATAAGATGGGGCAATTTTCCATTTTGTGCTACGTTTAAGATTGATGTTTTCACATATTTCAGCTACTCTCCTTGTTTCAGGTTTGACCCGCCTTTGAAAGAAGATAGTGTGAACCGTCTTTAGTGGGCCTGCTTAGAGGAATGGTACTAGAGTTTCAGTTACAAAAGGCTAGAGTCAGATTGGGGTGTCTTGAGATATCCAGGAGTAGAAAGAACCATAGAGCGAATATTAGCCAGAGTTCTTCAAGAGCTCTGAGACTGAGTCACAGGCATGCAAGATTGGTAAGTCCAAAGGACTGAGAACTTGGGAAAGTGCCAAGGATCAGGAGCCAGGAAAAGATTGAGATAAAATAGAAGTTCATGGGTCAATTGAGAAAAAAATTTTGCCATTACTGTAAAAAGTAAAACGTACTTAAAATGGGATACTTGATGAGATTTGCTGACTTAAAGACATAACATTGGGGTAGACACCTTCAGAAAAGTTTCCACTCGGGGATGCCTGGGTGGCTCAGTCAGTTAAGTGTCTCTCTTCAGCTCAGGTCATGGTCTCAGGGTCCTGGGATCACCCTGCATGAGGCTCGCTGCTCAGCGGGGAGTCTGCTTGTCCCTCTCTCTCTCTGCCCCTCCCCCTGCTCGTTCTCTCTGTCTCTCTCTCTCAGATAAATAAATAAAATCTTAAAAAAAAAAAAAAGAAAGAAAAGTTTCCACTATGAGACCATAGAAGAACTTTGGCCAGAATGCCCACCTAGCCATGTGGTTAGCTCAACTAGTTAAAGGTGGGCTAATAAAAGATTTGATTTTTGCTTAACCAATAAACAATTTTTTTCAGTTGTTATTAGTTGAGCACATGTTATATGACAGGAAAGTGATACACATTACCCCATTTGGTCCTTACAACAACCTATGGGGTAAGTACTATTATTATCAGTACTTTAGAAACAAGAAAAATAAGAATCCAGTAAGTTAAGTAACTTGCCCAAGGTCACTGGATACTAAGTGAGGACTCAGGATTTGAGCCCTAGTTTGTCTGATTTCAAAACCCATGCTTTTTAGCTATTATGTATAGTCAGTTTTCCTTTGAATCACAGACTGAAAGCATAGCCCAAGGTGAGCTGTCTTACAAGTATGTATCATTAGCCATAGCAGGATCTGAATGTGGGTGGCCCAGAGCAAATCCATCACCACCCGAGGGAAAAAAACATAGCAATTAAGGCAAGGTCCTGATGATGGCCTTCTTGGGCACATGTCTTTTTGGCTGCCAAATTCCACAACACAATGCCAACACTAAATTGTCATTTAAAGATCTATTTAATTGGTAATTTGGGATAGCTACCACCCAATATCTTTTAAAAGCTGAGTGGAGAAAAATGTATTTATTAAAGTTTATATGTATTTTTGTAAAGACATTGGACTTTCTGGCTTTTTTTTTTTCTTTTGTTTTGTTTTGTTTTTCATTACTTAGTGTTCTTTTAAGAGTAGATGAAACAGATAACTCTTCCTGGTCTTACAATCAGGAATAGTGGCATTTTTTCAGGAAACATTTTGTTCATTTGTTTTATTGTAAGTAGGTGATGGTGGGCACTGTGAACCAAATATCTCAATGGCTTTCAATCCTGACTATGCATTAGAAATACCTGGGAAGATTTTTTTAAATACTACTATTTGAAACCCCCCCCCAAATTTTGATATATTCTGCCTCATTTGGCCCTGGGAATCAACATTTTAGGTCTCCCCAGGTGAGTCTAATGCAGAGCCAGATTTGAGAAACACCGATGCAGCTAATCAAGTTTAGACTTTCCCTTCTTTAAAAAAAGGTTTAAAAAGCTTAGAGTCAAAGCTGTGGTCCACTCATAGCCAGCAAGCACTCTGAGGTATGCATTATTTTTACTAAACTCATTCCTGGTTCTGTTTTATGTTTCACCCGTGTTTTCCCTTTTAGTTTCTCACCTACTAACTAGAGGGGTTTTTTTAATGTCTCAATATTCTGTTTCAATGTAAACTATATGTTTCAGAATGTGTTAATGTATACAATCAAGATATTGTACTGAAAATTATGTTCACAAGTTATTTATTTATTGTGGTATGACTGACATACAATATACATATACATATATATACATATATGTATATACATATTATATACATATACAATAGTATATTAGCTTGAGGGGTACAACATAGTGACTTAACATTTGTATACATTGTGAAGTGACCACTACAATAAGTCTCGTTACCGGCTGCCACCATAAAAAGTGAATATAATAATATTATTAACTCTATTCCCCATGTTGTATGTTATATTCCCGACTTAT
Organism: Leptonychotes weddellii; assembly: GCF_054177405.1. NCBI lineage: Eukaryota > Metazoa > Chordata > Mammalia > Carnivora > Phocidae > Leptonychotes > Leptonychotes weddellii. The sequence goes on from NC_138385.1 coordinate 28,126,158, forward strand.
TTATTTCATAACTGGAAGTTTGTACTTTTTGATCCCCTTTACCCATCTTGTCCCTCCAAGTCCCTTCCCCCTGGCAACCACCAATCTGTTCTCTGTATTTACAAGTTTGGGTTTTGTTTTGTTTTGCTTGACTGTTTTGTTTTTTAGGTTACACATATAAATGAAATCACGCACTATTTGTCTTTGACTTATTTCACTTAGCATAATACCCTCAAGGTCCATCCATGTTGTTGCAAATAGTAAGATTTCATTATTTTTATAGCTAGGAAATATTCCATTGTGTATATATAAATACATACACACACCACATCTTCTTTATCCATTTATCCATCAATAGAAACTTAGATTGTTTCCGTATCTTGGCTATTGTAAATAATGCTGCAATGAACACAGAGGTGCATATATCTTTTCAAATTAGTTTTTGTTTTCTTCAGGTAGATCTCCAGTAGGGGAATTGCTAGGCATGTGGTGGTTCTATTTTTCATTTTTTGAGGAGAGTCTAGACTGTTTTCCATAGTGGCTGCACCAATTTACATTCCCATTAACAGTGTAAAAAGGTTCCCATTTCTCTACATCCTTGACAACACTTGTTATTTCTTGTCTTTTTGATAGTCATCCTGACTGGTGTGAGGTGATATCTCATTGTGGTTTTCATTTGTATTTCCCTGAAAAGTAGTGATGTCAAGCATCTTTTCATGTGTCTGTTAGCCATCTTCTTTGGAAAAATGCCTATGCAGATCTTCTGCATTTCTTAATTGGATTGTTAGGGGGTTTGTTTGTTATTGAAATATCTCCTCCCATAATTTGTTGATTTCCTTCACTGTGCAGAAGATTTTCAGTTTGATGTAGTTCTGTGTGTTTATTTTTGCTTTTGTTTTTCTTGACTTTGGAGTCAGATCCAAAAAAAAATCAAAAGACCTATGTCAATGAGCTTACTGCCTATGGTTTCTTCTAGTTTTATGATTTCAGGTCTTACATTCGAGTCTTTAATCTATTTTGAGTTAATTTTTGTATATGGTAAAAGATAGTTGTTCAGTTCCATTCTTTTGTGTGCAGCTGTCCAGTTTTCCCAACACCATTTGCTGAAAAGACCATCCTTTTCCCATTGTATATTCTTGCCTCTTGTGTCATAAAATAATTGTCCATGTATGCATGGGTTTATTTCTGGGCTATTTTCTCTGTTCTATTAATCTGTGTGTCTGTTTTTATGCCAATACCATACTGTTTTGATTACCATAGCCTATAATATAGTTTGAAAGCAGGAAGTGTGACACCCCTGACTTTGTTATTCTTACTCAAGATTTTTTTTTTTTTTTTTTTTGGTTATTTGGGGTCTTTTGTGGCTCCATACAAATTTTAGAATTATTTGTTCCAATTCTGTGAAGCATGTCATTGGAATTTTGATAGGGATTGCATTGAATCTGTAGATTGCTTTGGGTAGTATGGACATTTAAAAAATATTAATTCTTCCAATCCACGAGGATGGAATATATTTCAATTTGTTTGTCTTCTTCAATTTCTTTCTTCAATATCTTATAGTTTTCAGTGTACAGGCTTTTCACCTCCTTGGTTAAATTTATTCCTAGATCTTCTATTTTTTTTTTATGTAATTGTAAATGGGATTGTTATCCTAATTTCTCTTTCTGATAGTCTGCTATTAGTGTATAAAAATGCAACAGATTCTTGTGTATTGATTTGTAACCTACAACCTTACTAAATTTCTTTTACTTCTAACAGTTTTTGGTGGAATCTTTAGGGTTTTCTATATATAGTATCATGTGATCTGCAAATAGTGACAGTTTTTTTTACTTCTTCCTTTCTTATTTGGATGCTTTTTATTTCTTTTCCTTGCCTAATTGCTGTGGCTAGGACTTCCAGGTCTATGTTGAACGAAAGTGGCAAGAGTGGATATCCTTGCCATGTTCCTGATCTTGGAGGAAAAGATTTCAGCTTTCCAACATTGAGTATGATGATATTAGCTACAGGCTTGTTATATATGGCTTATATTATGTTGAGGTACATTTTCTCTGTACCCACTTTGTTGAGAGGTTTTTTTTAAAGATTTTATTTATTCATTTGAGACAGAGAGAGAGAGAACAATAGTGAGCATGAGCAGAGGGGTGGGGAGAGGCAGAGGGAGAAGCAGACTCCCCGCTCGAGAGGGTTAGAGAGGATGTGGAGAAAAGGAACGCTCATGCACTGTTGGTAGAAATGTAAACTACTGGTGCAGCCACTATGGGAAAACAGTATGGAGTTCCTCAAAAAATTAAAAATAAAAATACCATACAATTCAGTAATTCCATTGTTGAGTATTTACCCAAAGAAAATAAAAACATTTCTGATTTTATTTATTTCAGCCCTCTCTCTTTTGTTGTTGGTGAGTCTAGCTAAAGATTTGCTAATTTTTTTATGTTTTCAAAGAACCACCTCCTAGTTTCATTGATCTTTTCTATTGTCTGTTAACTTCTATTTCATTTATTTCTGTTCTGATATTATTTTTGTCCTCCCACTAGCTTTGGGCTTCATTGATTCATTTTTTCTAGTTCCTTTAAGTGTAAAGTTAAATTGTTTGAGATTTCTCTTGTTTCTTGAGATTGGGCTATATTGCTATGAACTTTCATCAACTAACCTCTTTGGTGCATCCCATAGATTTTGGTATGTTATATTTCTGCTTTCATTTGTCTCTAGGTACTTTCTTTATTTCTCTAATTTATTCTATGACCCAGTAGCTGTTCAGTAACATTTTGTTTAGTCTCTATGCATCTGTAGTTTTTCCTATTTTCTTCTTGTAATTGATTTCTAGTTTCATACCATTGTAATCAGAAAAGATGCTTGATATGATTTCAGTCTTCTTGAATTTATTAAGACTTGTGTGTGGCCTAACATGTGATCTATCCTGGAAAATGTTCTATGTGCGCATGAGCAGAATGTGTATTGTGCTGCTGTTGGATGGACTGTTCTGTGTATGTTTAAGTCCATCTTATAAGGTATAATTCAAATCCAAATTTTCCTGATTGATTTTTTGTCTAGATGATCTACCCATGGATGTAAGTGGAGTGCTAATGTCCCCTACTATTATTGTATTTCTGCCAGTTCCTCCCTTTAGGTCTGTTAATATTTGCTTTGTACATTTTGGTGCTCCTATGGTGGGTGTATATATATTTATAAATGTTATATCTTTTTGTTAGATTGACACTTTTATCATTATGTAGTATTCCTCTTTGTCTTCTATTACAGTCTTTGTTTAAAGTCTATTTTGTCTCATATAACAATACCTACAGCAGCTTTCTTTTTGTTTCTATTTGCATGGAATATCTTTTTCTATTCCTTCACTTTCAGTCTGTCTATGTTCTTACTTCTGAAGTGAGACCCCTGTAGGGAGAGTATAAATAAATGGGTCCTTTTTTTTATATCCATTCAGCCACTCTGTGTCTTTTGATTGGAGAATTTAGTCCATTTACATTTAAGGTAATTGTTGATAAGTATGTACTTATTGACATTTTGTTAAAATTGTTTTCTGGCTCTTTTTATAGTTCTTTGTTCCTTTCTTCTTCTCCTTCTCTCTTCCCTTGGAGTTTGATGATTTTCTCTAGTGTTATGTTTAGATTCCTTTCTCATTTTCTTTTAGTATCTACACTGTTTTTGTTTAGTAGTTAACATGAGATACACATATATCATCCTACGTATATAGCAGTCTATTTTAAGTTAATAGCAATTTAAATTTGAACACATTCCCAAACTCTACATTTTTAGTCCCCCAGGTTTGTTTTTGATGTAATATTTTACATCTCTTTTTAAATGTATCCCTTAACAAATTATTGAAGTTTTAGTTAATTTTACCACTTTTGTCTTTTAGCCTTCATAGTAGCTTTATAAGTGATTAATCCACTACTTTTACTATATATTTACCTCTTCCAGTAAGATTCTTACTTTCATATGTTTTCATTTACTTTTTTTAAAGATTTTTTATTTATTTGTTTGACAGAGAGAGAGATAGCAAGAGCAGGAACACAAGCAGGAGGAGCAGGAGAGGGAGAAGCAGGCTTCCCGCCGAGCAGCGAGCCTCATGTGGGGTTCGATCCCAGGACCCTGGGACCATGACCTGAGCCAAAGGCAGACATCCAACGACTGAGCCACCCAGGCGCCCCACATGTTTTCTTAATTAGTGCCATTTCTTTTCAGTTTAAAGAGATCCCTTAACATTTCTTGTAAGGCCAGTTTAGTAGTGATGAACTTGTTTAGCTTTTGTTTGTCTGAAACTCTTTATCTCTCCTTCAACTCTGAATAATAACCTTGCTGGGTGAGTATTCTTGCTTGGAACTTTTTTCCATCTAGCACTTTGAATATGTCATGCCACTCTTTCTGGCTTGCAAAGTTTCTACTGAAAAAATCTGCTGATAGCCTTATGGGGGTTCCCTTGTATGTAATAAATTGTTTTTCTCTTACTGCTTTTAAGACTCTCTCTTTATCTTTGACTTTTGACATTTTAATTAATATGTCCTGGTGTGGACCTCTTTGGGTTCATCTTATTTGGAACTCTGGGCTTTCTGTACCCGGATGTCTGTTTCCTCCTCTAGGTTAAGGAAGTTTTCAGCCATCATTCTTCAAATAAATGTTCTGCCCCTTTCTCTTTCTTCTCCTTCTGGGACCCCTATAATGTGAGTGTTACTCCACTTGATGCTGTCTCATAGGTCTCTTAAGTTATCTTCACTTTTTAAAATTCCTTTTTTTTTCCTGCTCTGAGTAAATTCCAATACTTTGTCTTCCAGCTCACTGATTCATTCTTCTGCTTCATCCAGTAAGCTATTAAACCCTTCTAGTGTATTTTTCAATTCAGTTATTGTATTCTTCAGCTCTGTGACTTTTGTTTGTTACTTTCTTATATTTTCTATCTGTTGAAGTTCTCAATGTGTTCATCCATTCTTCTTCCAAGTTCAGTGAGAATCTTTATGACTCTTTGAACTCTATATCAGGTAGATTATTTATCTCCATTTCATTAAGGTCTTTTTCTGAGGTTTTGTCTTGTTCTTTCATTTGAAACTTATGTCTCTGTTTCCTCATTTTGCTTGATGCTCTGTGTTTGTTTCTATGTATTAGATGAAAATCCTGTGTTGAAGGAGTGGCATTGTGTAAGTGATTAATCTTATTGTTCAGCCTTGCCCTAGCTCTTGGAGGTCTCTTGAACCTTTGTGATTGCCTAAATTGCCTGATTTACTCTCGATATACCCCTGTTGTTGAGGGCATGTCAAGACCTGTCAGTGTTACAAGGGGAGGAATTTCATTTAGCATATAGTTTCAGGCCTAATGGAAGCCAGACCCTCAGGCAGCAGCTTTTAAAGTATGCAAATACACAGTCCTGTGGGGCCACAGTTGTAATCCTTGCTGGCCTCTAGACCAGGAGATCTGGAGGTGTCTCTTGTACAACAGTTGCAAAAACCGAGGTTCCAGACAAATGTGTAAGTTCCTTTCTGGGAAGATCTCAAGCTGCAGCAAGGCCAAGGAGGTGCACAAGGATAGTGTCTTCCTGCTTCCGTTCCCTAGAAGCACCTCTTTAGTCTCTAGATGTGTGAGAAACCTAAAGCCTCTCCCTCAAGCTGGAAGAACAGGCTAAGTAAATAGGGCTTTCGCACAGGAAGACTGGGGTTATGTTTCAGTCTGCTGTCTGTGCAGTGCCCTGGGGGTGATAGCCTACCAAGAACTGTCTTTCCAATTGTTGCGTTCCCATGGAATGATGTTGGTGAGTTATGAAATATAGTTTAAGGAAGCTATCATGTTCACTCTCAGTTTGTGCAAAATTTTAAGGCTATAAAGATCTACCCCTCCCCTTTGCATGAGTGATGTTCCAGGTAATGAAAATGTAAATAAATCTAAAAACTACTGGCTCAATTCAGTATTGACTCATTTTTCTGTTCTTTAATAACACATAAAGAGCCATGTAGATTGTCAAATATGGCATGGTGTATTGGACCAAACACTGGAGTCAAGAAAGGAAATCTGGAGTTACTGAACTATCTCTGCTAACTACATAGCTCCATGATCTTTGACAAGTTCATTAACATCTCTGGGTCTCTGGGGTGTTTTTCACCTTAAAAAACACTTGGAAAGTGGTAAGAATTTGGATTAAATTCCTTTTCCCTCTACCAGCTCTAAAAATCTACAAGTATCAGAACTGATTTTGCCATTTTTGGATGTTTGGTCTTTTTCCTCTTAAATTACAATTAGTGGAATCAGATCATCTGTAATGACAACTTTATAGCTACTAGTCTTTTCATACAATAACATACATGATTACATTTTTAAATGCTTTGTAAAAATTCAAGGCAAGTGTTTATTGTACTGAATCAATAAATCCTTCAGAAAAGAATTTAATATTAAAAAGTGTATCAAAGTACTGAAAAGGCCAAAGGTATCACCGAGGTATCCAGACATAGTAACATAAGGAAGCTGTGAATACCTCCCACAGTTAGGGCAACTCTTAAGCTAGGTGGCCTTAGTAGGGGATTTCTTGATGAGAAAAATCCATAGCAGTGTTTTGAAAGGACAAGCCCTGGTCAGATAATAGGATAGGGTGATTATTTGAAGTAAATTCATCCCCTCCTCTCTATGTTCATTGCTACCATCCTAGTTGAAATCACTATCATTTGTTGCCTAAACTAATTGAGTAGGCCCCTACCTGGTCTCCCTCCTTGTACATTTGCCCACAAACAAGTCATTCTCTATTTATGATCCAAACTTATACTTTTAAAAATAAAATATCAGATTATGCAGCTTTGCTGCTTGATACTCTTAAATGGCTTCCCTCTGCACTTGAAAAATAAAATCTGGGGGTGCCTGGGTGGCTCACTTGGTTAAGTGTCTGCCTTTTGCTCAGGTCATGATCCCAGGGTCCTGGGATTGAGCCCCATATCAGGCTTCCTGCTCAGTGAGGAGTCTGCTTCTCCCTCTCCCTCTGCCCCTCCCCCTGCTTGTGCTCTCTCTCTCTCCCTCTCTCAAATAAATAAATAAAATCTTTTTAAAAAAGAAAAGAAAAACAAAATCCAAACTCTTTTCCATATCCTAGAAGGACCTGCATGACTCCACTTGTGCCTACCTCCCTGGCCTAATTTCACAGCATGTTCTTCTCTCTTGATCTCTGCATTCCAACCATACTGACCTTTTAGCTCCTCAGATTTGCTATAATTCATTCTGCTACATAGTCATTACACATGCTGTCTCTGCTTTATGGAATGATTCCCTTTCTTTCTTTATCTAGTGAACACCCATTCCTCAGATCTTAAGTTGAAGTCAGTTACTCAAGAAAGCCTTCCCCCAATTTGGTTGATTTCCCCTCCTATGCACTCTGAGGACAACGAAGCACTCTTTCCTCATAGCATGCGCGACTGTTTATAGCTATACACTTGTTTGACCAAATCTGTCTTTCTCATTCGACAGCAACTTCTTGGAAGGCTGAACCAGACCCATCTTCTTCACTATTATACATCCTGCATGTAACCCATAGTAGGCAACCAACATATTTATGGTATATTTTGAATGAAAAATTAATGGATTGCTTTAAGGACAAGGTCTGGGTCTTATTCCCCAGTGTTTAGCAAAGTGCTCGACATTTAGTAGGTATTCAATAAATGTTGATGAGAATACCAATGGTCCTGAAACCAAAGGAAGTTGGAGTATTTTTCTAGTTATACAATTGTCAGGCATCACCATAGATGTGTTTCTAGAAGGCTCTTTATTGATTTTGTCGGGGTGAGTAAAGGATGGCTTAGCAGAGCAGGTCTTACAATGCAGATTGTGAAGTCTAGGAGTGGAGCAAGACATTCTCATCTCTGAAAGTCTGCTCCCATTCCCCTCCCCAGCCCATAACCAGATCTTAATTGTCTATGAATAGCAGCGCAAATGAAAAAAAAAAAAAGGAATAAGATTATGATGATGTGTTTTTCTGATCAGAAGCATGGCAATGAGATGCTACTTACTTATAAATTTCTTTTTAATTTATTTCTTTTTTCATGTCAAGATCAAAAGGCTGATTTATGAGTTTATATCCACTTATGGAATCACATCATTGAATCCATTTGTCCAAGTGCACCCTCTCCCCAGAGATCCTTGCAACACCTTCTTGGAGATGCAAGGTTCTTTGTCAATTTAAAAAAAAAAAAAAAGATGCAGACAATTTTGGAATACCAGAATTGCCAGTCTGCTGAGATATCTTTAAATGTGAACTCAATTACATTTGGATCATTAAAACTGGTTGCAACAAAATTAATTCACGATAGTGATAATACTCACCTTTAACTTAATGCTTACCCTATTTCAGAAACTGAGTTAAGCATTTTGCAATTATCGTCTCTAATCCTTACAACAATCTTATGGGGTAGATATATTTATTTAGCTTCATGTTTACATATGGGAAATCTGAAGTGTAGAGATGCTCAAGTACTTTCTGAGTCACAATTTGAATGGGTTCTCTAGTTACAAACACAAAAAAGACACTGTTACTGCCAGTTTGCTTACTGGGCATGTGCTCATTTCTCGTTTAATAATTTGACTCCTGTCTCACCCTCCTCCCCTCCCAATCCATAAAACAATGCTTATTTTTGCCTCTCTTTGTCACTGCTTTGGTAACCTACCTCCCATGTGAATGACTATATCAAAGAATTATTCTGAACCACTCAGAGACGTGATCTCATCATGGATGGATTTTAATTTCATGTTTTTGTCCTGGCAAGGCAGTAGATTATATGTAATATTCATGTCTCTTTCACAGTAAACACTTTGGAAAAGAGATAGAAGAGTGTGGTTCAATGAAAAGAGCTCATGTCTGGGATTCTAGCTCCCAGTCCTCCACAAACTAGGTGTATTATCTTAGGCAAACCACTTAACTTCCCAGCTTCTCAATTTCAGATTTGAACAAGTTGAATCTCTTCTAACTCTAAACTGCTCTGGGTATATGATTTTTCCTGTAACTAAAATCCACCTTTGAAATTGAGTGAAAGAGATATAAAATAAAGTCATTGTCAGCTTATTATGGGCACTGAACAAAACAAAAACAAAAACAAAACAAGTTAGTGATCCTTTTCCATCCATGCAGCTCACTGAAGGACTAGAATTCAGAAATAACAGCATCTCAATATAATAATAATAATAATAATAATAATAATAATAATACTCCTGTCTCCCTTTTTCTAACCATGGCATGATGCACCCTAATTACTTGGTAAGCATAGATATAGGATGGGACTCATATACAAGCAGTGTTCAGTACATACAAGTTTCTTAATAAATTTTGTTTAATGAACACATGGATACTGCTGAATCTTCCTAGCATACATGTCTACCTCATTCCCACCGGATCCAAATGTCATGTCTTCCAAATTCAAATTTGTTTGCCCTTAGATTTTCATTCAAAGGGCCACAATCTACCCGAAAATTTGTCAGTGTCTCTATTTTACACAAACGTTTATAAAGCCATGGTGAATGCAAATTTTGAGTGATCTTGCCTTAATAAACAAAACAGAAATGAGCCTGAGTAAACAAGTATAATCTCCAAAAGGATAATGTCTATGCCTATATTGTTCAACATTATATCCCCACTTCTTAGCACAGTATCTGAAACATAGATTATCAGCAAATATTTGAGTGATTTTGTGCAATATAGCTCTATCACCTGTCTTGCCATTGATCATCAAGATTGATTTGACATGTATAAGTAAGGAGAATATTACAATGAGTCAAATAAGAGAAATACAATTCACTTTTAAAAATTGTACACAGACTTTCTACTCTATAGAGCAGAATCAGTGAACTTTTTCTATCAAGGGCCAGATAGCAAACATTTTGAGCTTTGTGTTTCATACAAGACACATAAGTGGTTCATATGTCTGAATGACTCAACTCTGCCATTGTAGCACCAAAGCAGCCATAGATGATAAATAATGAATGGACATGTCTGTGTGTCAATAAAACTTTATTCACAAGAACAAGAGGCAGTCTACTGTTGGCCTGTAGGCAGTAGTTCACTGATCCCTAGTATAGAGGAGTTTGTAAAATAATTGTAACTTTGTAATCTGACATCTTTCATCTAGACCAGCTGTTCTCAATATTATGGTCTCAGAATCTCTTTATACGCTCAAATATTGTTGAGGACTCCAAAAAGCTTTTTTGTTTATGTTGGTTATTCTATCAATATTTACCATATTAGAAATTAAAATTGTGACATTTTAAAATACATTTATTTTTTAATTCACTTAAACAACAATAATAAACCAATTATGTTTTAACATAAATAACGTTTTCATGAAAAGTGACTATACTTTCAAAATAAAAAATTGTGAGAAGAATGGCATTGTTTCAGATTTTTGTGACTCTGTTAAAAGTTAATAGAAGACAGTAGGATTTTCATATCTGTCTTTGCATTCAATCAGCTGTTTGGCTGAAGTATATAAAGAACACCCAACCTTACACAGATATGTATGTGGAAATGGAAAGACATTTCAGTTCCCCTGGAAGGGACCCAGGTACCCCCAGGCCTCCTGAGACCACAGTTTGAGAACTGGTATTTCAAACCTATAAAGTGGAACATGGAAAAATAGGTAGGCAAGTGGCTCTGAGTGTGACTGTGTCTTAACTGCAGTATTTTCTCATAAAAAGCCTATTATTTCCTACCTCCTTCCTTACCTCTCACCGGCCCCATTACTAACAACACTAACATTGGCCCACCTCACTTATTAACAATACTTCAAGAGTTTTTACCCACAGCACAATTGGCCCTCTGAGATGACCTGGTAGAAAGCAGGAGAGCAAGATCCCTAAATAAGGGCTCCAAATCAGTAGTAGTGAAGGCTCTTGATCAACACGCAAGGATAGAAAAAGAGCTAAACAGCTAGAGATCCGAAAAGCCTGGAGTTTCGGTTGTGGGGGGGCGGGAAGGAATGGAAAACAAACTAACACTTATCACTAGCACTATGATTTGTTTTATAAATGTAAGCTCATAACAACCACAAGAGAGAGGTATTATTATCCTAATTTTTTTTTTATTTATTTGAGAGAGTGAGCCCAAGCGGGGGGAGGGGCACAGGGAGAAGGACACGCAGACTCCCTGTTGAGCAGGGAGCCCGTTGCAGGGCGTGATCCCAGGACCCTGAGATCATAACCCGAGCCGAAGGCAGACGCTTAACCCACTGAGCCACCCAGGCATCCCACTGTTTTCTCATTTTTTTTACCTTTTTATTTTATTTTTTATTATTATGTTATGTTAATCACCATACATTACATCATTAGTTTTTGATGTAGTGTTCCATGATTCATTGTTTGCATATAACACCCGGTGCTCCAGGCAGAACGTGCCCTTCTTAATACCCATCACCAGGCTAACACATCGCCCCACCCCCCTCCTCTCTAGAACCCTCAGTTTGTTTTTCAGAGTCCATAGTCTCTCAGACGAACCATGTTTTCTCATTTTAATAAGAGGAAAACTAATACCATGCAAATGTATTTTAAGGATTAAAAATAATATATGTGAAGCATTCAACAAACATTAGCTATTCTATGTTATGGGTAAGAAAGAGGCAACAAGAGGGCAAATGACTGTGTATCTAAGATGACATTCTAGTAAGTGGGGGAAGAATGACCTGCACTACCAGGGTCTATCAGCCTTGCCCTGTGCCATGCTGTAAAGCTACGAGATGCCAGCATGTCTGGCGCTTCAAATTTTTCATACCTAACGCCTGCCCTAAAGTAGTTACCGATGGAAATATGGATGCAAATGGAACAAGTGGACCAGCAAGCCCAATAATGCAGTGTGAACTGCGTAGCCCCAGGTTGACAGTGTTTGAGTGTCCTGGGCAAAAGAGAATTTTAAGCCCATCACAGACAGAGATAATGACCTGGATCTGGAGACAAATTAAGGGTGGGCTCAAGCAAAAGCACAGAGTCAGGAATTAGGCAAAGGCTTGTCATTCCCACGCACGGTGGCAGGTTTCTGACCATTTTCATTCATGTCCATTATATCTGGAGAGTCTTGCTTGACTGATGAGTGATCACAGTCCTCTACAAGACGCCATGTCATTGCCTACAGAGCAGCTCACCACTGTAGTCTCAGTTCTGCCCTTTGTGACTTAAGAAACCCTGCTGGAGTTACTTCGTCTCTAAGCCGCAATTTCTTCACTGGTAAAATATGAACAATCACACCTGCCCTTCCTATTTCATGATATTTAACAGAAGCATCAAATGAGACAAACTATGAAGTGCGATGTAAACATCAGGAAGTATCACCAGGATGGTTTAAAAAAAAAAATAGGACTATCAGCTCCCATCAACTCTTCAAAAGAAGGGAAACCTACAAACCCTCAGAGAAGGTACTCCAGAGCCCTGGGGGTTGAAGGGAAACACACACACACCACCACCACCCCCCACCCCCCCACCCCCCTGCTCTTTTCAAAATGTACTGCCACTTTCAGGAGAGACTTGAAAGGCAGCTTTTGTGAAATAAACTGACCAGCTAAAAAGAGTCCACTCCAGGCTGTGCCAAAGAACTCATGGTCTCGCTTAAAATACCGCATTCTGTCCTTTTCAACAAAAACCCCACACAGTTTGTCTTAAAGTGCACATCTCACTTCTACTACATTGAGAGAATCTGACTTGGTACAGGTTTTTCTTTTTTTGTAAAGATTTATTTGAGAGAGAGAGAGCACAAGCAGGGGGAGGCAGAGGGAAAGGGAGAGAGAGAATCTCCAGCAGACTCCTCACTGAGTGTGGAGTCTGACACGGGGCTCCATCTCACCACCCCGGGATCATGACCTGAGCTGAAATCAAGAGTCCCACGCTTAACTGACTGAGCCACCCAGGTGCCCCAACTTGGTACAGGTTTTAAACACTGATGAATTTTGTCTGTAGCCTCTCTGATTCACTCTCATCTAGTTATCAAATATCTTCTCTACTTCCACTCCTAAACTTCAGCTTCAAATCTAAACAGTGCTTAAAGGTAAACATACTGTGTATATTTGAAATAACTGAAGAAAAATGTCAGAGCATGCTCTATATGATAAAATATAGAAAACAACAGAAAGAGAGAAAGAGCAAAAGAAGGAGAAAGAAAAAGAAAAAAGAAAAGAAAAGAAGGCAGGAAGGAAGAAAGGAAGGAAAGAAAGACAAACCATTTAAACAACAAAACTTAAAGATTTAAATTCAGCTATTAGAAAACAAAAGTCTTCACATTGGGTTAAAAATCAAAATCAAAATCAGGGGCACCTGGGTGGCTCAGTAGGTTAAGCATCCGGCTCTTCATTTCAGCTCAGGGCATGATCTTGGGGTTATGAGATTTTGGCTCAGGTCATGCTCTCAGGTTGTGAGATTCTCTCTCTCCCTCTCCCTCTGCTTCGTCCCCCTGCTCGTGCTCTCTCTCTAAAACAAATAAATAAAATGTTAAAAGAAATCAGACCGTGGCAAAAATATGAATAAATAATTGTTAGATAAAAGCATTTTCTAGGTTTTAAGCAGCATGCAAAGCATTGTATGTACACTAAACCGTATAACCTTCATAACAGTCCATGAGCTGGGCTCAAGTGAATGATGAAGCAGGGAAGGATTATGTAATTTGCCCAGGGCCACAATCAGTAAATGGTGGAGTCATATTTTTAAATCCTGTTTTCTGTCAACGGATGGCAGCTACACCTGTGGTGAGCACAGCATAACGTATAGACGTGTCAAATGACCTTGTTGTACACCTGAAACTAATATAACATTGTGTGTCAACTATACGTCAATAAAAAAGTAAATTTAAAAAATCATGTCTGTCAAATGCATAAAGATAAATAATATAGATAAGAACAATAACAAGGTGATTTATTAGACATTGAACATTGTACCTTACACAATAAAAGTGCAACTTCCTTCTGATTGGACTGTGAAAATTTCCCCAAAGCATGAAACATACAGATCCTGTTCTGTAACCACAATGCAGTAAAAGCAGAAATCAACCAAAATTCCAGAAAATTTAATTATGAAAATAAGAAATGCACCTCTAAGTAACTTATTGCTCAAAGAAGAAAATTAAAGATACTGTAATTACACCAATAACTCTGAAAAATAATTACCAGTGATTTAGAAATCCAGAGATTTTGAAAACAATATATCAAAAGTATGGAATATTCCCATAGCTGTACTCACAATAATTCATAGCTATAAATATTATTCTTGTTAAATATGAAAAATGAAAGCATACATTATTTAGACTATAACTCAAAAAGCTAGCAAAGGACAAAACAGATCCAAGGAAAACATAAATAAAGAATTAGTAAAGATTAAACCAGAAACTTATGATTTAGGGACCAGAAGAAATAACAAACACTACAAGAGGTAGTTCTGTGAAAACGCAATAAAATATATAAAGCGCTGGCTAGTCTGGCCAAGTGTAGTACAGAGAAGTTACAAATATATGAAGTAAAGAATGACAAAGGTAATGTGAACATAGCTATGGAAATAATTAAAAATGAAAAGATAACACATCTAGAAAAATTATAATAAATGCACAAGGAGAAACATAAAATTTTACCAAAAATATTAAACATAATTTGATAAGTATAAATAAATTTAAATGTATACCTTATACCTTGTTCATGGACAGGAACCATAAACCCTTAAAATAATCTATGCATTTAACGTATCCCAATAAAAATATTAGGATATTTTTGGAACAAGCTAAGCTGCTTCTCAAGATCAAACACACACACACACACAGACACGCGCGTGCGCATGCGCATGCACACAAGGATAGTAGGAGAATACCCAAGATAATCCTCACAGGAGTGATCACTAGCCTTAGCAGATTTTTTTCAAGTGCGTTACACATCTCTGTAATTAAAACATTGTCACACAATGAATGAAGAGGCAGAAACAGTCGTGAAACCTGAGAGTCTCAAAGTAGATGCTAATGACTCGGGAATTTAGTCTATGACGTGATATTTAAAATCAGTTGGTAAATGGTGGAATATATCCAAAATACTATTTTGGAACAACTGATTAGCCGTTGGGGAGACTATCTTCAACAAGAGAACCTAGTCCTACGTGTTTACTTGGCTTTGGCAGCATAACTGGTGACTATGAATTCTCCCACCCCACAGCACTGGGTTGTCACAAGCCACCAAAAATGTACTGTAAGCTAGAAGTTGTGTGGCATGGTCAAGGAACGGGTAGGAAGAGCCATGCCTAAGACATTACCCTGATTTCACTCGGACAGTAGGGGCTGTGACTGAATGGTCGTATTAGGGTTCTCCTGAGAAACGGAACCAGTGGGAGATCTAGATCTAGATCTGTATCTCTAATAATTATATGATATGTATCATGTATGATATAATCTAATAATATATATTAGATATAATCCAATAATATATATTAGATATAGATATCTATCTAGTATATCTTTTATATCTAATATATATCAGAAATGGGCTCACACTATCGTAGAGGCGAGAAGTCCCAGGATCTGTCATCTGCAAGCTGGACACCCAGGAAAGCCAGTGGTGTGATTCAGTCAGAGTCTGAAGGCCTGAGAACCAGGAGAGCCAATGGTTTAAGTCCCAATCTGAGTCCAAAGGCCTAAGAACAGGGAGCAAGCGATGATGCAGGGCAGGAGAAGATGGATGTTCCAGCTCATCCATAATAGTCATAATAAGCAAATTTCCCCTCCCTCCTCCTTTTTGTTCTATTCTGGTCCTCAACTGATTGGCTGATGCCCACCCATCATGGTGGTGAGGGTGAGGGTGAGGTGAGGGTGAGGATGACCTCCTTTACAAAGTCTACCAACTCAAGTACTGATCTTTCCCAGAAACAGCCTCACAGACACACTCAGAAATAATGTTTTTCCAGCTACCTGGGCAACCCTTCATCCAGTCAAGTTGACACATAAAATTAACCATCACAATGGCAGGCTAAAGCCTTCTGATACGATGGCTTTACGTCCCTTGTAGCACTTAGCACAGGACTGGGCATGGCCTACAAAATAGTGGAATTACATCTAAACTGAAGTTTAATCTCATCATTCAACTCAAGACAAACTTGAAAACAATTGCGTCTATGTCCAAAACTAGTTAGGAAAACTTGATTAAAAGCGGCAACTGGCTATTTGAATTCTTTATTTGTCAGGCCCCACAAAACCTAGTATATATGTGAGTACACCCTTCTTTTCAGGGGAGAACTATGAAAATAGGGTTTAGGCATTTGAGCGGTATCAGGAAGGCTTGGATTATAGAATTGTTTAGCTCTCTTCCGACCTTGTCTTTATCCCGTTTTCACCAACAACTTTGTAACTTGGGTTCCGTGCAAATGTTTCAGGGAGAAAAAGATAAAAAGTTTTTGCACAGCAAAAGAAACAGTCAACAAAACCAAAAGACAACCGACAGAATGGGAGAAGATATTTGCAAATGACATATCAGATAAAGGGCTAGTATCCAAAATCTATAAAGAACTCATCAAACTCAACACCCAAAGAACAAATAATCCAATCAAGAAATGGGCAGAAGACATGAACAGATATTTTTCCAAAGAAGACATCCAAATGGCCAACAGGCACATGAAAAAGTGCTCAGCATCGCTCGGCATCAGAGAAATCCAAATCAAAACCTCAATGAGATATCACCTCACACCAGTCAGAATGGCTAAAATCAACAAGTCAGGAAACGACAGATGTTGGCGGGGATGCGGAGAAAGGGGAACCCTCCTACACTGTTGGTGGGAATGCAAGCTGGTGCAGCCACTCTGGAAAATAGTATGGAGGTTCCTCAAAAAGTTGAAAATAGAGCTATCATATGATCCAGCAATCGCACTACTGGGTATTTACCCCAAAGATACAAATGTAGGGATCCGAAGGGGTACGTGCACCCCGATGTTTATAGCAGCAATGTCCACAATAGCTAAACTGTGGAAAGAGCCAAGATGTCCATCGACAGATGAATGGATAGAGAAGATGTGGTATATATATACAATAGA